>NC_059192.1:26792303-27445398 GCF_020615455.1 Coregonus clupeaformis
AGATCATGACCATTAGAAAGCAAATTACGGACTCCTCTTTGAATCTGCGTATTCCTCCAGGGCTTAGCTGTCCTGGATCTGCATGACTCTGCGAGGGCCTGGGATCGGGAGAGACACTTAAGTGTTTTTAGTACTATATCTCTTGACACAATGATGAAAATAATCATGGCCTCTAAACCTTCAAGCTGCATACTGGATCCTATTCCTACTAAACTGCTGAAGGAGCTGCTTCCTGTGCTTGGCCCTCCTATGTTGAACATAATAAACAGCTCTCTATCCACCGGATGTGTACCAAACTCACTAAAAGTGGCAGTGATAAAGCCTCTCTTGAAAAAGCCAAACCTTGACCCGGAAAATATAAAAAACTATCGGCCTATATCGAATCTTCCATTCCTCTCAAAGATTTTAGAAAAAGCTGTTGCGCAGCAACTCACTGCCTTTCTGAAGACAAACAATGTATACGAAATGCTTCAGTCTGGTTTTAGACCCCATCATAGCACTGAGACTGCACTTGTGAAGGTGGTAAATGACCTTTTAATGGCGTCAGACCGAGGCTCTGCATCTGTCCTCGTGCTACTAGACCTTAGTGCTGCCTTTGACACCATCGATCACCACATTCTTTTGGAGAGACTGGAAACCCAAATTGGTCTACACGGACAAGTTCTGGCCTGGTTTAGATCCTACCTGTCGGAAAGATATCAGTTTGTCTCTGTGAATGGTCTGTCCTCCGACAAATCAACTGTACATTTCGGTGTTCCTCAAGGTTCCGTTTTAGGACCACTATTGTTTTCACTATATATTTTACCTCTTGGGGATGTTATTCGAAAACATAATGTTAACTTTCACTGCTATGCGGATGACACACAGCTGTACATTTCAATGAAGCATGGTGAAGCCCCAAAATTGCCCTCGCTAGAAGCCTGTGTTTCAGACATAAGGAAGTGGATGGCTGAAAACTTTTTTACTTTTAAACTCGGACAAAACAGAGATGCTTGTACTAGGTCCCAAGAAACAAAGAGATCTTCTGTTAAATCTGACAATTCATCTTGATGGTTGTAAAGTCGTCTCAAATAAAACTGTGAAGGACCTAGGGCGTTACTCTTGACCCTGATCTCTCTTTTTGACGAACATATCAAGACTGTTTCAAGGACAGCTTTTTTCCATCTACGTAACATTGCAAAAATCAGAAATTTTCTGTCCAAAAATGATGCAGAAAAATTAATCCATGCATTTGTTACTTCTAGATTAGACTACTGCAATGCTCTATTTTCCGGCTACCCGGATAAAGCACTAAATAAACTTCAGTTAGTGCTAAATACGGCTGCTAGAATCCTGACTAGAACCAAGAAATTTGATCATATTACTCCAGTGCTAGCTTCCCTACACTGGCTTCCTGTTAAGGCAAGGGCTGATTTCAAGGTTTTACTGTTAACCTATAAAAGCGTTACATGGGCTTGCTCCTACCTATCTTTCCGAGTTGGTCCTGCCGTACATACCAATACGTACGCTACGGTCACAAGACGCAGGCCTCCTAATTGTCCCTAGAATTTCTAAGCAAACAGCGGGAGGCAGGGCTTTCTCCTATAGATCTCCATTTTTATGGAACAGTCTGCCTACCCATGTGAGAGACGCCAGACTCGGTCTCAACCTTTAAGTCTTTACTGAAGACTTATCTCTTCAGTAGGTCATATGATTGAGTGTAGTCTGGCCCAGGAGTGTGAAGGTGAACGGAAAGGCTGGAGCAACGAACAGCCCTTGCTGTCTCTGCCGGGCCGGTTCCCCTCTCCACTGGGGTTCTCTGCCTCTAACCCTGTTGCAGGGGCTGAGTCACTGGCTTGCTGGTGCTCTTTCATGCCGTCCCTGGGAGGGGTGCGTCACTTGAGTGGGTTGAGTTACTGACGTGATCTTCCTGTCTGGGTTGGCGCCCCCCCTTGGTTTGTGCTGTGGTGGAGACCTCTGTGGGCTATACTCGGCCTTGTCTCAGGATTGTAAGTTGGTGGTTGGGGATATCCCTCTAGTGGTGCGGGGGCTGTGCTTTGGCGGAGTGGGTGGGGTTATATCCTTCCTGTTTGGCCCTGTCCGGGGTTTCTTCGGATGGGGCCACAGTGTCTCCGGACCGCTCCTGTCTCAGCCTCCAGTATTTATGCTGCAGTAGTTTATGTGTCGGGGGCTGGGGTTAGTTGGTTATACCTGGAGTACTTCTCCTGTCTTATCCAGTGTCCTGTGTGAATTTAAGTATGCTCTCTCTAATTCTCTCGTTCTCTCTTTCTCTCTGAGAACCTGAGCCCTAGGACCATACGTCAGGACTACCGGGCATGATGACACCTTGCTGTCCCCAGTCCGCCTGGCCTTGCTGCTATTCCAGTTTCAACTGTTCTGCCTGCGGCTACGAAACCCCTACCTGTCCCAGACCTGCTGTTTTCAACTCTAAATGATCGGCTATGAAAAGCCAACTGAGAGACCTGAGCCCTAGGACCATACGTGCCGGGACTACCGGCCGTGGTGACTCCTTGCTGTCCCCAGTCCGCCTGGCCTTGCTGCTATTCCAGTTTAAACTGTTCTGCCTGCGTGTTATGGAACCCCCTACCTGTCCCAGACCTGCTGTTTTAAACTCTAATGATCGGCTATGAAAAGCCAACTGAGATTTATTCCTGATTATTATTTGACCATGCTTGTCACTTATGAACATTTTTGAACATCTTGGCATGGTTCTGTTATAATCTCCACCCGGCACAGCCAGAAGAGGACTGGCCACCCCTCATAGCCTGGTTCCTCTCTAGGTTTCTTCCCTAGGTTTTGCCTTTCTAGGGAGTTTTTCCTAGCCACCGTGCTTCTACACCTGCATTACTAGCTGTTTGGGGTTTTAGGCTGGGTTTCTGTACAGCACTTCGAGATATTAGCTGATGTAAGAAGGGCTATATAAAATAAAATTGATTGATTGATTGATTGTTGTGGGTAGTTATTGTAGGTTAGCACATTGTTTTTGCGGTGCGCGGGTGTATACAAGCTAGCTAGCTAGCCGTTAAGTTCAAACAAAGTCAACACAGTAGCCATTGCTAGCTAGCCAACACGACCAGCTAACTGTACTGTAGTAGCTAAATACAATATACTTCCGTGCTAGCTAGCCAACGTTTAATTATTGCTGCGTTATGAAAGGAACTAGACACGGACACGAATTATCTGTTTAGTGTGTTAACACACTATTGGTAGTTTGTTGTAACCAAGTATTGGTGCTAAACTGTGTGTTATTGGATGCTAGCATGCTAGTTAGCTATGGTGTCATAGTTAGGCATCGTGGGCTGTTGTGGGTAGTTATTGTAGGTTAGCATTGTTTTCGGCGGTGCCGGGTGTAGCACGTAAGCTAGCTAGCTAGCCGTTTTTCGAACAGAGTCAACACAGTAGCCATTGTGTGCTGTACTGTGGCAGCTAAATACAATATATTTGTGCTAGCTAGCCAACGTTTAATTATTGCTGCGTTATGAAAGGAACTAGACACGGACACGAATTATCTGTTTAGTGTGTTAACACACTATTGGTGGTTTGTTGTGACCAAGTGTTGGTGCTAAACTGTGTGTTATTGGATGCTAGCATGCTAGTTAGCTATGGTGTCATAGTTAGCTAGCTGAATAAAGTGGGTTGAGTCTATTCCTTGAAACATTGAACCGCTGTGGTTCACAACAATTCTGATTTCTAAAGGTGGAAGTTGGGAGAGTTTTTGTTCGGGTGGTTCAGTGAAACAATTATAGTTTCTGAGGTGGAAGTTTTGGTGAGGGAGGCCCTGCTCTCTCCTCTCCCAGATGTTTAGTTCATTTCATTCCGATCTCCTCTGCATTATTGTAGCCATTTGCTACAGCCTGTCAACTATGCCTCTGCCTATCCCTGTTCTCTCCTCTCTGCACAGGCTACACAAACGCCTCACACCGCATGGCGCTGCCTCTCTAACCTGGTGGTCCCTGCACGCACCCCACACCTGGAGTTCCAGGTCTCAGGCAGCCTCTGGAACTGCCGTTCTGCTGCCAACAAAGCTGACTTCATCCCAGCCTATGCTAACCTCCAGTCCCTCGACTTCCTGGCGCTGACGGAAACATGGATTACCACTGAAAACACTGCTACTCCCTACTGCTCTCTCCTCGTCTGACCATGTGTTCTCGCATACCCCGAGAGCATCTGGTCAGAGGGGTGGTGACACAGGAATCCTCATCTCTCCCAAGTGGACATTCTCAATTTTTCCCCTAACCCATCTGTCTATCTCCTCATTTGAATTCCATGCTGTCACAGTCACTAGCCCATTTAAGCTTAATATCCTTGTCATCTATCGCCCTCCAGGTTCCCTTGGAGAGTTCATCAATGAGCTTGACGCCTTGATAAGTTCCTTTCCTGAGGATGGCTCACCCCTCACAGTTTTGGGGGATTTCAACCTCCCTACGTCCACATTAGACTAATTTCTCTCTGCCTCCTTCTTTCCACTCCTCTCCTCTTTTGACCTCACCCTCTCACCGTCCCCCCCTACTCACAAGGCAGGCAATACGCTTGACCTCATCTTTACTAGATGCTGCTCTTCTACTAATCTCACTGCAACTCCCCTCCATGTCTCCGACCACTACTTTGTTTCCTTTTTCTCTCTCGCTCTCCTCCAACACTACTCACTCTGCCCCTACACAGATGGTAATGCGCCGCCGCAACCTTCGCTTCTCTCTCCCACTACTCTCTCCTCTTCCATCCTATCATCTCTTCCCTCTGCTCAATCCTTCTCCCTCCAATCTCCTGATTCTGCCTCCTCAACCCTCCTCTCCTCCCTTTCTGCATCCTTTGACTCTCTGTGTCCCCTATCCTCCCGGCCGGCTCGGTCCTCCCCTCCAGCTCCGTGGCTTGATGACTCATTGCGAGCTCACAGAACAGAGCTCCGGGCAGCGGAGCGGAAATGGAAGAAAACTAAACTCCCTGCCGACCTGGCATCTTTTCCTCCCTCCTCTCTACATTTTCTTCATCTGTTTCTGCTGCTAAGGCCACTTTCTACCACTCTAAATTCCAAGCATCTGCCTCTAACCCTAGGAAGCTCTTTGCCACATTTTCCTCCCTGCTGAATCCCCCTCCTCTCTCTCTGTGGATGACTTTGTCAACCACTTTGAAAAAAGAAGGTTGACGACATCCGATCCTCGTTTGTTAAGTCTAATGACACTGCTGGTCCTACTCACACTGCCCTACCCTATGCTTTGACTTCTTTCTCCCCTCTCTCTCCAGATAAAATCCTGCGACTTTGTGACTGCAGGCCGCCCAACAACCTGCCCGCTTGACCCCATCCCCTCCTCTCTTCTCCAGACCATCTCCGGTGACCTTCTCCCCTACCTCACCTCGCTGATCAACTCATCCTTGACCGCTGGCCATGTCCCTTCCGTCTTCAAGAGAGCGAGAGTTGCACCCCTTCTCAAAAAAACCAACACTCGATCCCACTGATGTCAACAACTACAGACCAGTATCCCTTCTTTCTTTTCTTTCCAAAACTATTGAGCGTGCCGTCTTTAGCCAACTCTCTTGCTATCTCTCTCAGAATGACCTTCTTGATCCAAACCAGTCAGGTTTCAGGACTGGTCATTCAACTGAGACTGCTCTTCTCTGTGTCACGGAGGCTCTCCGCACTGCTAAAGCTAACTCTCTCTCCTCTGCTCTTGTCCTTCTAGACCTGTCTGCTGCCTTTGATATTGTGAACCATCAGATCCTCCTCTCCACCCTCTCCGAGCTGGGCATCTCCGCGCGGCTCACTCCTGGTTGCGTCCTACCTGACCGGTCGCTCCTACCAAGTGGCGTGGCGAGAAGCTGTCTCCGCACCACGTGCTCTCACCACTGGTGTCCCCAGGGCTCAGTTCTAGGCCCTCTCCTATTCTCCCTATACACCAAGTCACTTGGCTCTGTCATATCCTCACATGGCCTCTCCTATCATTGCTACGCTGACGATACACAACTAATCTTCTCCTTTCCCCCTTCTGATAACCAGGTGGCAAATCGCATCTCTGCATGTCTGGCAGACATATCAGTATGGATGACGGATCACCACCTCAAGCTGAACCCTGGCAAGACGGAGCTGCTCTTCCTCCCGGGAAGGACTGCCCGTTCCATGATCTCGCCATCACGGTTGACAACTCCGTTGTGTCCTCCTCCCAGAGTGCGAAGAGCCTTGGCGTGACCCTGGACAACACCCTGTCGTTCTCCGCTAACATCAAGGCGGTGACCCGATCCTGCAGGTTCATGCTCTACAACATTCGGAGAGTACGACCCTGCCTTACACAGGAAGCGGCACAGGTCCTAATCCAGGCACTTGTCATCTCCCGTCTGGATTACTGCAACTCGCTGTTGGCTGGCCTCCCTACCTGTGCCATTAAACCCCTACAACTCATCCAGAATGCCGCGAGCCCGTCTGGTGTTCAACCTTCCCAAGTTCTCTCACGTCACCCCCCCTCCTCCGCACACTCCAGTGGCTTCCAGTTGAAGCTCGCATCCGTTACAAGACCATGGTGCTTGCCTATGGAGCAGTGAGGGGAACGGCACCTCCGTACCTTCGGGCTCTGATCAGTCCCTACACCCAAACGAGGGCATTGCGTTCATCCACCTCTGGCCTGCTGGCTCCCTTCCTCTGCGGAAGCATAGTTCCCGCTCAGCCCAGTCAAAACTGTTCGCTGCTCTGGCACCCCAATGGTGGAACAAGCTCCCTCACGACGCCAGGACAGCGGAGTCACTCACCACCTTCCGGAGACATTTGAAACCCCACCTCTTTAAAGAATACCTGGGATAGGATAAAGTAATCCTTCTACCCCCCCAAAAAAAATAAAATAAAAAATAAAAATAAAAATAAAAATAAAAATAAAAAAATAAAAAAAGAAAAAAGAAAAAAGTGTAAAGTGGTTATCCCACTGGCTATAGGGTGAATGCACCAATTTGTAAGTCGCTCTGGATAAGAGCGTCTGCTAAATGACGTAAATGTGCCCTTGAGCAAGGCACTTAACCCTAATTGCTCCTGTAAGTCGCTCTGGATAAGAGCGTCTGCTAAATGACTAAAATGTAAAATGTAAATGTAATTGCCATACCAAGCAGTGATGCATGCTTTCAATGGTACAGCTGAATAACATTTGAGGATTTGATGGCCGATGCCAAACCTTTTTAACCTCCTGAGGGGGCAGAGGCGCTGTCGCGCTTTCTTCACGACTGTGTGCGTGTGTGTAATATTTTAAGTCCTTAGTGATTGTAGCACCGTTGATGTAGATAGGGGCGTGCTCGCCCTGCCGTTTCCTGTAGTCCACGATCAGCTCCTTGGTCTTACTGACATTGAAGGAGAGGTTGTTGTACTGGCACCACACTGCCAGGTCACTGACCTCCTCCCTGTAGGCTGTCTCATTGTCGGCGGTGATCAGGTCTACCACCGTCGTGTCGTCAGCAAACTTGATGATGGTGTTGGAGTCGTGCGTGGCCACGCAGTCGTGGGTAAACAGGGAGTACAGGAGGGGACTAAGCACACACCCCTGTGGGGCCCCCGTGTTGAGAGTAAGCGTGGCGGAGGCGATGTTGCCTACCCTCACCACTTGGGGTCGGCTCGTCAGGAAGTCCAGGATCCAGTTGCAGAGGGAGGTGTTCAGTTCCAGGGTCCTAAGCTTGGTGACGAGCTTGGAGGGGACAATGGTGTTGAACGCTGAGTTGTAGTCAATGAACAGCATTCTCACATAGGTATTCCTCTTATGTAGGTGGGTGAGGGCAGTGTGGAGTTTAATTGAGATTGCGTCATCTATGGATCCGTTGGGGCGGTATGCAAATTAGAGTGGGTCTAGGGTGTCTGGGATTATGAAGTTGATGTGTGCCATAACCAGCCTCTCAAAGCATTTCATGATTACAGATGTGAGTGCTACAGGGCAGTAGTCATTGTGGCATGAAGCCTTAGAGTTCTTGGGAACAAGAATGATGGTGGTCATCTTAAAACATGTGGGGATTACAGACTGGGACAAGGAACGATTGAAAATGACTATGCCTGCCAGCTGTTCTGTGCATGCTCAGAGAACGTGCCCTGGAGTATCGTTGGGCCCCGTGGCCTTGTGGGTATTGACCTGATTAAAGACTTTTGTCATGTCGGCCTCGGAGAGCGAGATCACCCAGTCCTCTGGGTCGGTGGCGGCTCTCACACCCGGCACGATGTTGTTATTGTCGAAGCATGTATAAAATGCATTGAGTTCGTTTGGTAGAGAGACATCATTGGGCAGATCACGGCTGGGTCTTTCTTTGTAATCTGGAATGGACTGTAGCCCCTGCCACATGCGGCTTGGCGTAGGAGCCTGTGTAACATGATTCCACCTTATTCCTATATTGTCCTTTTGCTCATTTGATGACTCTGCAGAGGTCATAGCAGAACTTCTTGTACTTGTTCCTGTCCTCAGCCATAGCCTCAGGGTTGTCTCACGATAGCCCCTGTGTGCGGTAGCCCTGTCCTTTAGTTTAGCGCCAACCTTGATGTTAATCCAGGGCTTTTGATTGGGGAAGCAGCAAACCTTCACTGTGGGGTCAACGCCGCTGATGCATTTCCTAATGAAGCCGGTGACAGGGGTGGTTAGCTCGTCGATGTCATCAGTGGTCTCGAATCCAATCAGCGCTAGCAAAGCAGTCCTGTAGCATCATCTCTGATTCTGGTGACCATTTCTCAATGGAGCGGGTCATGGTTACTTTCTATTTGAGCTTCTGCTTGTAAACAGGAAGCAGGAGTACGGAGTCATGATCTGATTTGCTAAATGACGGACGAGGGAGGGCCTTGTATGCTTGCTTGTGGGTAGAATAACAGTGTTCTAGGACTTCTAGGAGACGTGTTGATGGACGTTGGGCATCATGTGTTTTAATGATGCAGAAATAAAATCACCGGCAACCAGAAAAGCAGACTCCGGATGTACGTTTTCTTGCTTGTTTATAGCCTTGTACAGTTCGTTAAGTGCCAGCTTGTTGTTTTTCTTATCCTGAGGTGGAACGTATACAACAGTCACAATAACAGCTGAAATCTCAGCAAGAAAATCCCACAAAGAGACAAATGCAAACACAAAAGTAAAAATCATGATATGTATTGCATTTATAGCGAGACTATCACATTTCCATGTCCATATATTGTGTTTTTAAGAAGAGAGACTTTTGACATTACTCACTGTTGGGATACAAAGCGAATTCATGTAAGACGAGGCTACATCTAATTGTAACTGGGTTTGTCGTTATCTATTACACTGTGATACAACCATAGGCCTTCAGAAGACAACCATTCCAGCAATAAGAACAGGACAAGTGCATTTTCCTATCTGCAAACAGAGACGCAAATAGTAACATGGCCTCCTCTTAGCGAATGGTGTCTGTGTGTGTGTGTGTTTCTGATATTACACCACAGCTTCTCCAAGGTCTGTTTTATGTAATGTTCTGTGAACAGTGGGGGGTTGGGGTGAGGTTGAGTATAAAATAAACACTTTGTAGTGTCCTAGAGAAGTATGCCACTTGTGTTTAGTCTATTTCCAGGCATTGGGATGGGGAGATCTTGTAAAACAGCCTCTCATTGGGATTTTACAGCAGGGTTGTCCCAAATGGCACCCTTTTCCCTATTTGTGCACTACTTTTGACCAGGGCCCATAGGGCTCTGGTCAAAAGTAGTGCACTATATATAGGGAATATGGTGGCATTTGGGACTCAACCCAGGAAGGTCAGGGATGACTAAGTGGTTGCATTTTATAGAGCTGATCTAGACAGCAAATCAAGAGCATGGAATGGGACCGGTCCTGTGTGCGCTAGACAGGTAAGTCAACCAATCAATCATCACTAGACAGGTAAGCCAACCAATCAATCCTCACTTGACAGATAAAAACAACCAATGACCCCTCACCAAAGTCTAGGACCAAGAGGCATGGAGAGGCAGCCTTTAGTTATTATGCCCCCAGCCTCTGGAATAGCCTGCCAGAGAACCTGAGGGAGGCCGAAACTGCGGACATATTTAAAAGAGATGTTGAAACACATCTTTTTTGTTTTGCTTTTCCTTAGGGTGCTTTTTAATTGTTCAGTTTGTGTCCTCCTTTTGTTTCTTTATCTTATGTTTGTTGTGTAGTAAATATTTCAGCTTTTATTTTCATTGTTCTTATTAGTTTTTTCCTGTAAAGCACATTGCGTTGCATTCCATGTCTGAAATGTGCTATATAAATAAAACTTGATTGGATTTGACTAGACAGGTAAGCTGACCAATCAAAAGGATAAACATTACTCTTTACATATCCTATGCCAACCAATAAGAAGCCCAGGGAAATTATATTGGTATCTGTTTGTCTAGATAGAGCCTAAATCCCATTGAATAATGTTGTTCTTTCCATAATACAAATATTTTCAAATCTGAATTGATGAGTTGCTGATCTGTTTGTTGTTTGGCTATGGTTATGGATTGGGGTTGAGGTGGTGTGTGGGACTCTGGTATGAATGGGTGTATTGTGTTCTAATGTTATTAAGACAGCTGATAGCCCTCTGGACAGATGGGATCAGAAATGCTTTAGGGCTGTTTGATTATAGCCTAGTCCCAGATCTGTTTGTTTTACACCAAACAATGACCGTATGAGTTGGCAAGATGGCACAAACCGATCTGGGACCAGGCTAGTTGAGATGACACTCTGGCATGTGGAATATCAACATTTAAATGCATGCTGCAAATAGTAAAGAGAGAGTGTCACTTCAGAGTTGATTCCTACAATAATAAAGTTTCCACATGGAGTTTCACTAGTCCCCTATGAGACCCACAACCATTCAGAGAATGCCTACATTCTTGGTCGGCTGATACACAACAACTAAGACAAGTATTCTAGTAGTTTCATAGTAACACATACTATGAGACTACCACATGTTTTCTTTGTCGAGGATACGTTGCTTTGTAATGTTGATCCACTGTCTGTGTCTGTCTGTGTGTGTGCGTGCGTGCATGCCCTATGTTTGTGTTCATGCGTGCTTGTTCGCGTGTGTGTGTATACTTGTGTGTGTGCACCATGCTTTTCTCCTTAGTAACAAGCCCTGCCCCAGACAGCTGCAGAGACTTCTCTCCCGCCAAGCTCCCTGTTAGCCAAACCCTCTTCCCAGCTTCCCACATTCTCAGATTTCCAAATTCCCTAATCCTGACACAATCCTGAATGACAGTGTTTTGGGGAACTGTTACTGTTCACATAGAGAGTGTTTTTACTCATGCTTTGAAAATGGCTTTTCTAGTGTCTTCTGAAAATGTTAAAGTCCATTTGATCATTTTAAACTAACTATCTGTGTGTTTATAATAATTGCTGTTATAATTCTGCAACCAAATTATCCACTGATAAACTGCACAGTACTCTGCTGGACAAACCCAAAATCTTAATCCCAGCAGGCCATACTCCACACCCACACACTAGCCTTACTCTATTCACAGATCTAGGATCAGCTTACCTCATCCCACAAACTTACTCCCATTCAAGAACCTAAGAACCTAAACTGACTATAGATCAGCCGTGATGAGGTCAACAGCTGTACAGCAGCAGCACATGGGCTCAGGGGTGAAGTTTCCCCTATGTACAGATCTAGGATCAGCTTCCCCTCCTGCAATCCTCATGACCATTAGTGCGGAAAATGCGAAACTGAATCAAGTTCAGTGTCTAGGGGCAGCTTCATCCTACAGCAGCATACAGCATTAGGTTGCCAGGCCAGTGAATGACAAGGGCAGGTTGAGTGGCTGGGCTGAGACACAGAGACAGACAGAGGTGCACAAATACCCATCTTATTTCAGAGCACAGGGAGGGAGTTAAGAGTGGACGACTGGAGAAAATGTTACATTGTACTGTCCTCAGTGTGTGTGTGTCTTTGCGTCTGCATGTCCTGCTTGCGTCTATATCTGAGGCTGTTGCCCAATATGGTTTCTCGATGTACGGCTATAAAAAAGGCCCTTCCGCTGTACTTTATGTCTATTACAAAACGAAATAACCACCCGTGTAGAGGCAGTGCCAGACATAGAAATAGAATGACTAGAATACCCATTCCCATTCAAGTTACTGGGTCTGATGGGTGGACCGGTGGCCATATTGAGTGTACCCATGAGTGTTTCAGTCAAATTGCCATGGTCTGAGAGGCTTTCAACCCATTCTAGTAATTCTACTTCTATGGTGTCAGCAGCTGTGTGACAGAGGCAGTCCAGAGGCAATAGTGGCAGTGTAGTGACTGGCTGTCACTTTGAAAGGAAAAAGCTGTCTATCCATAACATTCAGCATCAAGTCTAGTGACCATCAACCCCCACCTTGAGTGTCTAAATTAGACCACTGAATTGAGAAGAATGTGAATCGTGTAATACAGAAACTCAAAAAATGCTAAACACTGAGTTGATTACACTCAACTAAATATGACCTTCAGTGATCTCTCCCTGTCTCTCTCACTTTATTTATTTCTCCCTCCCTGTCTCTGTCTCTTGTTCGCCCCCAAAAACTCACACTTTCACTCGAGCCCCAGCCAGCCAGAGACAGAGCAGTCGGAGCACTCTGAGCGACTGTAAGGAAGATTTCCAGAGTGCATTGCACCTCCCCGCCGCCCCCAAGTTTATTGAATTGAGAGAGACAGCGAGAGAGAGAGGAAAGAGAGAGAGAGAAAGAGAGGTAGAGAGAGAGAGAATAAAGGAGAAAGGGAAAGGGAAATGGAAATGCTAGTTAATACAGCATGCTGGTGCATATGTCATTGAGATGTCCAGTCACATCTCAGGCCACTTCTCAATTTTGATGGCAATCTGTTTTGAATTCGAACGACTTCTCATGCACTCTACTTTTTATGCACTGCACTATACTTGTTGTGGGGGCACAGCTCGAAAGCAGAAGAATAAATACATTGCATACTATATATACAGTATACACTACCGGTCAAAAGTTTTAGAACACCTACTCATTCAAGGTTTTATCTTTTTTTTTTTTACTATTTTCTACATTGTAGAATAATAGTGAAGACATCAAAACGATGAAATAACACATATGGAATCATGTAGTAACCAAAAAAGTGTTAAACAAATCAAAATATATTTCATATTTGAGATTCTTCAAATAGCCAACCTTTGCCTTGATGACAGCTTTGCACACTCTTGGCATTCTCTCAACCAGCTTCATGAGGTAGTCACCTGGAATGCATTTCAATTAACAGGTGTGCTTTCTTAAAAGTTAATTTCTTGAATTTCTTTCCTTCTTAATGCGTTTGAGCCAATCAGTTGTGTTGTGACAAGGTAGGAGGGGTATACAGAAGATAGCCCTATTTGGTAAAAGACCAAGTCCATATTATGGCAAGAACAGCTCAAATAAGCAAAGAGAAACGACAGTCCATCATTACTTTAAGACATGAAGGTCAGTCAATATGGAAAATTTCAAGAACTTTGAAAGTTTCTTCAAGTGCAGTCGCAAAAACCATCAAGTGCTATGATGAAACTGGCTCTCATGAGGACTGCCACAGGTATGGAAGACCCAGAGTTACCTCTGCTGTAGAGGATAAGTTCATTAGAGTTACCAGCCTCAGAAATTGCAGCCCAAAATAAATGCTTCACAGAGTTCAAGTAACAGACACATCTCAACATCAACTGTTCAGAGGAGACTGCGTGAATCAGTCCTTCATGGTCGAATTGCTGCAAAGAAACCACTGCTAAAGGACACCAATAATAAGAAGAGACTTGCTTGGGCCAAGAAACACAAGCAATGGACATTAGACCGGTGGAAATTTGTCCTTTGGTCTGGAGTCCAAATTTGAGATTTTTGGTTCCAACCGCCGTGTCTTTGTGAGACGCGGTGTGGGTGAACGGATGATCTCCGCATGTGTATTTCCCACCGTAAAGCATGGAGGAGGAGGTGTTATGGTGTGGGGGTGCTTTGCTGGTGACAGTGTCTGTGATTTATTTAGAATTCAAGGCACACTTAACCAGCATGGCTACCACAGCAGTCTGCAGTGATACGCCATCCCATCTGGTTTGGGCTTAGTGGGACTATCATTTGTTTTTCAACAGGACAATGACCCAACACACCTCCAGGCTGTGTAAGGGCTATTTTACCAAGAAGGAGAGTGATGGAGTGCTGCATCAGATGACCTGGCCTCCACAATCCCCTGACCTCAACCAAATTGAGATGGTTTGGGATGAGTCAGACCGCAGAGTGAAGGAAAAGCAGCCAACAAGTGCTCAGCATATGTGAAAACTCCTTCAAGACTGTTGGAAAAGCATTCCAGGTGAAGCTGGTTGAGAGAATGCCAAGGGTGTGCAAAGCTGTCATCAAGCAAAGGGTGGCTATTTGAAGAATCTCAAATATAAAATATATTTTGATTTGTTTAACACTTTTTTGGTTACTACATGATTCCATATGTGTTATTTCATAGTTTTGATGTCTTCACTATTATTCTACAATGTAGAAAATAGTAAAAATAAAGAAAGAACGTTTGACCGGTAGTGTATATACTGTGTAAATAATATAATATATGAACCTTAAATCTACATTAAAATCCTGACATGCACGCACACACACACACACACACACACACACACACACACACACACACACACACACACACACACACACACACACACACACACACACACACACACACATACTAGTCAAGCAGTTATATATCAACACATTAAAGAGATAGTTCACCCCAAATAAAAGTTTGTCTACAGTAAATCAACATACAGTAATGTTGTGATATACAGTATGTACTTGTACAAGTCAAGTCAATTAATGTCAAGACAAGACAAGACAAGACAAGACAATACAAGTTTACAGTAAATTAAAGGAAATTAAAGTAAAGTCGAATAAAATAAAGTAAAATAAAGTACCCTAAATGTAATGAGGTGCTATCACTGACCTGCTCCTGTTCCTGTTGACAGGACATCGTGTTGCTGTTATCACCTGACCCCTGACCTCTAACCCTGCCCTGTGACCCTGCATTCTCCACACATTACCTGGAATGTTATTTTCCGTGTGTGTGAACATTCACACCATTGCCATGTCCAGAAAAAAGTCAGACATTGTCTAGTCTTTGATCAGAGATAAATGATGTGGACTTGAAAAAAGCGAAACAGAAATCTTCTTTGACAATATATACAGTATATTTGGCTGTTAGTATCCTGATCCTACATTAACGTTCCACAGCGTGGATGTAGTCTAAAACATGCCTTGTCTTGTGTTTGATCAGAAAATAATGGCATAGCTTAGTCGTGGAATTTAACTCCACTGAAAATTACTTATTTGACAACACAACACAGACTTACATATCTGTTACATGAGCCTTCAGCTTCACTGTGGTCGAAGTCTAAAATGTACTGCTCCTATGTTAAGCGTCCTATTTGTGAAAGGCCAGGTCTATTGTTTGTCTATGAATATATAATACTGTAACAAGATCCCCTGTTGCTAACTTCTTATTGGTCTATTATTAAATGGTAGGTTATTGAGAACACATTCTCCTTTAAACACTAACCATGTCAATCAATCAATCAATCAATCACATTTATTTATAAAGCCCTTTTTACATCAGCAGATGTCACAAAGTGCTATACAGAAACCCAGCCTAAAATCCCAAACAGCAAGCAATGGAGCAATGCAGATCAAATTCCTATCCTTTGAGAAAACACAAGCAACAGAGAGATAGGTTGTCGGAGGTCTGTGAATGAGAGAAACGGAGAGAGAGAGAGAGAGAGAGAGAGAGAGAGAGAGAGAGAGAGAGAGAGAGAGAGAGAGAGAGAGAGAGAGAGAGAGAGAGAGAGAGAGAGAGAGAGAGAGAGAGAGAGAGAGAGAGAGAGAGAGAGAGAGAGAGAGCAAGAGACAGAGAGAGAGAGAGAGAGAGAGAGAGAGGAGAGAAAAAGAGGGAGAATTAGATATTGTGTATAAAGTCTCAGGATAATAACACACACTAATAAACAGGAATGGTCCACAAACCAGCTTTCCCCCTGTTCCTTTTATCAGCTTATTACATAAGGTTAAAAGAGGAGGTACTGGGCCTCCCGAGTGGCGCAGAGGTCTAAGGCACTGCACTGCAGTGTTGCGGCGTCACTACAGCCCGGGGTTCGATCCCAGGCTGTGTCATTACTGGCCGTGACCGGGAGTCCCATAGGGCGGCGCACAACTGGCCCAGCATCGTCCGAGTTAGGGGAGGGTTCGGCCGGGGGGGCTTTAGTTGGCTCATCACGCTCTAGCGACTCCTTGTGGTTGGCCAGGCGCCTTCAGGCTGACTTTGGTCATCAGTTGGATGGTGTTTCCTTTGACACATTGAGGTGGCTGGCTTCCGGGTTAAGCGAGCAGGTGTTAAGAAGGGCGGTTTGGCGGGTCATGTTTCAGAGGATGCATGACTCCACCTTCGCCTCTCCCGAACCCGTTGGGGAGTTGCAGCGATGAGACAAGATCGTAATCACGAAATTGGGGGGTAAAAAAATAAAACAAAAAGAGGAGGTACTGGTATATTCCCCTGTGTTAACTCCTGTCCTTCCCACTGTTCTGTTACTGTAGACTTAGACTGCAACTCAAATGGCACCCTATTCCCTTTGGGCCCTGGTAAAAAGTAGTGCACTATATAGGGAATAGGGTGCCATTTGGGACACAGCCCTAGTATAACGACTGAGAGTGGGCTTGGGATCGACTACAGTACAGTATATTAAAATTACTATCCAAATAAAAGAATAATCTCAGGTTAATAATTGCCTTTGAAAATCCTTGGGATGTCTTTGGGGGGAGAATACAGTACAGAACAGATTGAAGGGTATAGCTTCTGGTCTCTCTCACTAAGTCTTAGCTTAATACAGTTGACTCCTGATATATGCAATGGATTGGGGCTGACGTGAGTGTGTAAATTAAATCAGAGCGTAGAGTAAGTGAAAAGTTATATTTCAGTATTTCAGAGAACCAAACATATAATTCACAATATGGTTGAGAAGGAGGTGGGGAGATAGGATGTGAGGAATCGTGGAAAGACAAATTGATATAGAGCCACACTGTTAGGCAGCAGGAAGTGGACAGACAGACTGTTGTCTCAGTAAAACCCAGAGGAAGACTGGGAGACACGCACACACAGAGGAAGAGTGGGATTCCTGTACAGAGCCAAAACCAGCTGTACTGGGAGGCAGGAAACCCGACTTTTATCATTCTTTTAACCATGATTTCCTTTTGGAGGAAGTTGCTCTCACTGTGTGTGCTTTCTCTGGCTCTATCTCCTCTCAGGGTGTGTCCCAAATGGCACCCTATTCCCTATATAGTGTACTACTTTTGCCCTGGGCCCATAGGGGTCTGGTCAAAAGTAGTGCACTATATAGGGAATAAGGTGCCATTTGGGACGCACAGGTAGGGACTATGCTACAACCTATCTATCCCCTGGCAAATAAACTCAACACTGCTTCACACCACCAGAATCAAACATCTCAAACTGCCACAGAAAATACGACCTTAAGTCTGTCTTCATTTCTCACTACAGTACTATTGAGGAAGGCAGACGTAATGTTTACCTTCTGTCCGTATCAAATCGAATGTCCATATAAAAACTTCTGTCCATATCAAAACAAGAGAGCGAAAGAGAGAGAGATAGACAGATACACAGAAAGAGAGAGACAGAGAGAGAGCTAGAGAGATAGCGAGACAAAAAAGAGAGAGAGACAGCGAGAGAAATTGACAGAAACACAGAGAGAGAGAGAGAGAGAGAGAGCGAGAGCGAGAGCGAGAGCGAGAGCGAGAGCGAGAGAGAGAGAGAGAGAGAGAGAGAGAGAGAGAGAGAGAGAGAGAGAGAGAGAGAGAGAGAGTGAGACAGAGAGAGAGAGAGAGAGAGAGCGAGAGCGAGAGCGAGAGCGAGAGCGAGAGCGAGAGCGAGAGCGAGAGCGAGAGCGAGAGCGAGAGCGAGAGCGAGAGCGAGAGCGAGAGCGAGAGCGAGAGAGAGAGAGAGAGAGAGAGAGAGAGAGAGAGCGAGAGACTTCCAGCGGAGAACATATAGTACAGTATGCAACTAGGATACAATCCTACAGGAACATCACCCCCAGGGATAGCTACAGTATATAGCTACGTCCCCTTGTGTGTGCCTCTATTGCCTATACATCATCATCGTAGGGCCCTGAGCTTTGTGCAATCATGTGACATAAGAGAATTACACCAAAAATAAAAGCTATTGTCTGAGGATGGTGCTGGACCATCTGACATGAAAAGAAAAGGTGGAGAGTTTGATGAAAAAGCTTTAAAGAAAGGTTAAATCCAGGCATGTCACATGATTGCACAAAATTGCCTAATCAGGGGTGGGCTTCACTGGGCTACATCATAACAGCCTTGGGTGCCAGTCAGCTTTCTACTTTAGCCAACTAGTGGTTGTCTTGCCAACGAAGAGTAGCCAAACTACTTCAAGGCACATACAACATCAAACCTGTGTGCATGTTAATGTAGGTAGGAGGTTATGGTAATAACAAAAGGAGCACGTGCGCACACACACATGGAAACACACACACAAACACACACACACACACACACACATTAGGAAAATGGGTGTACCCACACTAGGGGCCAGACTAACTGTTTTCCAACCGTGCAGCACAGAGTCATGCAATTACATATAATGTGTATTTGATTATACATGCCAGCTCCCCACCTCTTCTATCCAACCAATACAACAGCAAACAGAATCATTAAAACAAAACTGTTTACACAATCACCACAGTAAGACAGAGAAAAATGACCACTTCCACTTTAGTTTTTGGAGGGATCTCTGCTTTTGCTCCATTGTCGAAGTTTTTTCTAGTTCAGTTTACGCAACCGTTAGGAAGGAGTTCGCCATTATACACAAGCCACCCTGCCAGTAATGACAGCATTGGTCTTTAAAGGTTTCTTACCAGAAGAAAAACAGTGCACATTAATCAACATCAATATTACAATAATACTACATCCATGTAAATGTGCCGGGGTTAGCTAAAAGCTAATTTGCACCCGTAGTCCCAGGGCAGGTAAGGGCAATTACACAGCCACATTAAAGACAGTTCAAACAGCCATTTGCCTTCTGGTGTGACGTGATGTTCCCAGGATCACTTCACAGTGGTATACACGCACAAACTCACACACACACACACACACACACACACACACACACACACACACACACACACGCAAGTGGTAAAATCAGCAGTCTGTAGGACCCTATGACAAATGGCTGCCATGATCACCCTCATAACAGACAGAACAAAGTCATCTGAGGTGTGTGCGTGTTTTATGTTTGTGTGCATGCATGAGTATACAAGCTCAGGCCAAACATACTGTATGATCAACATCAGGGGTGTTGAGAATAGGACTTAATAATGCTTAAGGTGTTCACATTCTACATTAGGTTGAACAGATACCAAGATGTTTGGAGACGTCTTTGCCTGCATGGTAGTGACTTGGTCATAAGAGGGTCAACTTTATTACCAAAAGTTACACAGATACCATGTAGACTACTATTGTTGTGGACCCCAGGAAGAGTAGCTGCTGCATGAGCAACAGCTAATGGGATCCTAATAAACTAAACCAAACCCAGAAACTATTCCCATCTTTATCTATCTAGCTCTGAATAGGATGAGAGTTGATCAGTGAGACAGATATCAAAGAAGAGAAAAGGAACAAGGCCAAGACGAGCATCAGAGTCAGTGTTGATCAAAAACACATGAAGCCCATTGATCCAACACACAGAGCTCTCTTTATCCAGCTGGGACAATATGCATTTTGCTCATGGCACTAGAATGTGTGTATATACACTGAGTATACAAATCATTAAGAACACCTGCTCTTTCCATGACATAGGCTGACCAGGTGAATCCAGGTGAAAGCTATGATCCCTTATTGATGTCACTTGTTAAATCCACTTCAATCAGTGTAGATGAAGGGGAGAAGACCGGTTAAAGATGCACTATGCAGAAATCGCTCCGCCATTTCCTGGTTGCTAATTTCAGTTTATGTGACAAAACAAGCAAGTATAGTGTAGAGTCTCATTGTGCCATCTAAACCGCTGTGAAACATATTTTCCATACCCCAAAATATTGTATTTTCAGCTGTTTGAAGCTGGTGTACAAAACCAAAAGTAAAAGTATCAAAAACGAAGCTTAAAAACTGGAAGCAAAGAAATAGCACACATAGAACAGATCTACCGCTTCTTAGAGTTGCTTTCAATGAGAATGACAGATCTATAATACATATTATATGTGTTACATGTTCTATGTGTTACAAAAAGTTACATATTGCAGCTTTACAGAAGGATGTTTAAGCCTTGAGACAATTGAGACATGGATCGTGTATGTGTGCCATTCAGAGGGTGAATGGGTAAAACAAAAGATTTAAGTGCCTTTGAATGGGGTATGGTAGTAGGTGCCAGGCGCACCGGTTTGTGTCAAGAACTGCAACGCTGCTGGGTTTTTCATGCTCAACAGTTTCCCGTGTGTATCGAGAATGGTCCACTACCCAAGGACATCCAGCCAACTTGACACAACTGTGGGAAGCATTGGAGTCAACATGGGCCAGCATCCCTGTGGAACGCTTTCGACACCTTGTAGAGTCCATGTTCTGAGGGCAAAAGGGGGGGATGCAACTCAATATTAGGAAGATTTTCCTAATGTTTGCTATACTCAGTGCATAGCTTCCGCTGTTGCTGTTTCATACTTTATTTCTCTCTGACAGCAGATCCGACTGGCAGCATTTGCTGCCCCTGGAAATAGCTGGAGAGAGAGATGGTATGCGTCCCAAATGGCACCCTATTACCTACATAGTGCACTACTTTTGAACAGAGCCCTATGGGCCCAGCCTGTTCAGCCAATCTAAATAAAAAATGTTATTTTTCGCATGCTTCGTAAACAACAGGTGTAGCCTAACAGTGAAATGGTTACTTACAGGTCGTTTTCCAACAATGCAGAGTTAAAGATAAAATAGATATACAAAATCTAATAAACATTTTGAAATAGTGACACAAGGAATAAATACACAGTGAATAACGAATAACAATAACGAGTAAAAATACCATGGCTATATACAGGAAGTACCAGTACCGAGTCCATGTGCAGGGGTACGAGGTAAATGAGGTAGCTATGTACATATAGGTAGGGGTAAAGTGACTAGACAACAGGATAGAGAATAGACAGTAGCAGCAGCGTATGTGGTGAGTGTGGAAGTGTATGTGTGTGTGTGTGTGTAAGTGTGTGTGGCATCAGTATGCATGTGTGCGCGTGTTATTTTTTTACATTTTATCATTTAGCAGACGCTCTTATCCAGAGCGACTTACAGTTAGTGAGTGCATACATTTTCATACTGGCCCCCCGTGGGAATCGAACCCACAAGCCTGGCGTTGCAAACGCCAGTTTTGTGTGTATAGGTGTATGTAGTGCATGTGTGTGTGTATGTGTGTGTTGGGGTGTCAGTGTAAGTATGTGTGAGTGTGTGGGTAGAGTATCTGTGTGTAACGATCCCGGCAGTCTGAGTCGGGTCCTGTCTGGTGACTAGTTTTTGTGTTTCGTAGTCTCCAGTTTCCCGAGGGTTCGGGAACGCTCCGGGGAGCTCTCTTGTTTTCCGCACCTGCATCCCGTCAGCAATCTGCACACCTGGCCCTCATCATCACCCTTTTTAGGCTCTGGCCAAACATCCAGTTCCTGCCGGATCGTTAGCCATGAACAGTAGGTGTACTGTGTATCAGTTCAGAGTATCTTGCGTGAGTTTGTTGTTTTGTACTTTGTTGAGTTTTTGTGTCCTTACCTCCGTTTTTGTTCCACCTGCAGTCACACGTCCGGAACCTTCACCCCACCTCTGCCTGATGGTCGGCGGCTGCCGAGCCATCACTGGACCTAGTGCTGCACCCCCAACTACTCATCCACGCCGCCCGCTCTGTCCCTGGATTACTCTGCACCTTTTGTTGTTATCCGAATAAACCCTCACTTTCGTTCAACTCTCCTTGTCCTGGTCTGCTTCTGGGTTCTGGCTGAGGGAACTGTGACAGAACGATCCGGCCAATTATGAACCCAGCGGACCTGGACTCAGTTCGCCATGCCATTACCCAGCAGGAGAAGATGTTGGGCCATCATAGCACGGTACTACAGGAGATCGCGTTGTCAGTTCGGAACCTTTCTACCGGCCTGATGGAGGTCCAGAACCAACGCCAGTGTCCGGTGGAGGATCCACTACCGGTTTCACCCATCTCGCCTGCCGCTTCTGAAGTTGTGTCCCTCCGTGAGCCCAAGGTTCCGACGCCGGATAAATATGAGGGGGAGCTGGGAGGATGCCGTTCCTTCCTTATGCAGTGTGGATTAGTGTTCGATCTACAGCCCTACTCTTATGCCACAGACAAGGCTAGGATAGCCTTTGTGATTGAGTTGCTGCGTGGTCGAGCGCTGGAGTGGGCTTCAGCCGTTTGGGAACGACAGGATCCCTGCATGGCTTCATACCAGGGGTTCACGGCCGAGATGAGGAAGCTCTTCGACCATTCCGTCCGAGGGAGGGACGCAGCTAGGCGCCTGTTTTCTCTTCACCAAGGAACTCGCAGCGTGGCCGACTTCGTGATCGAGTTCAAGACGTTGGCTGTGGAGAGTGGGTGGAACGAGGAGTCTTTGCAAGCGGCCTTTTACCAGGGTCTGTCGGAGCAGCTCACGGATGAGTTGATCTCCTATCCGGAGCCTAGTGACCTGGACAGCTTGGTAGCCTTGTCTATTCGGGTGGATAATCGAGTCCGAGAGCGAAGGAGGGAGAAGCAATGGGGTCCGTCCAATCGATCAGCTTCTCAGTTCCCAGTCGGGTCGGGTGGTGGACCAGAACGCGTCGATCATTCTCCACCACAAAGGATTAGTGGAGAGGACCTCACTCCCGATTCTGAACCCATGCAAGTGGGGCGGCACGGGTTAACCAAGGAGGAGCGTCAACATAGACGTAGGACCAACTGCTGCCTCTACTGTGGTCGCTCGGGACATTACATCTCCACTTGCTCCCGGCGGTCGTCAAACTGCCCGGCTCGCTAAAGTTGGGAGGACTTTTAGCGAGCCAGTTTCAACCTCTCAGTACCTCTGTCAGACCCCGCTTCCCGGCTACCCTTGTGAACAGGAATCAGAGCTTAGCGCTTAACGCTTTTATCGATTCAGGTGCCGATGGAAGCTTTCTTGATGCCGAAGTTGGTGGAACAGCTGGGGCTTTCCAAGGAGCAATTGCCGGAAGCCATTGAAGCGACCACTCTGAACGGCAGTAGTCTGGCACGTATCACGATGAGGACTGAACCGGTTAAGATGCGGTTGTCAGGGAATCATTCTGAGATGATTTCATTTTTCATTCTGCCGTCTTCCCATGTTCCTCTGGTCCTTGGTTACCCCTGGCTGAAGGAACACAATCCCACGTTCGATTGGGTGACGGGCAAGGTAACGAGTTGGAGCCTGGATTGTCATGCTAACTGTCTCAAGACTGCCTGCCCCCATTCGGTTCCCAGTCAGGTGATTGAGGCTAAACCTCCAGATTTGTCCCTGGTTCCCGAGACATATCACGATTTGGGGGAAGTTTTCAGTAAGCAGAAGGCTCTGTCACTCCCTCCCCACCGACCATATGATTGTGCCATCAACCTGGTTCCTGGAGCTGTCTACCCCAAGGGAAGGTTATACAGTATCTCCCGACCTGAACGTGAGGCGTTGGAGACCTACATCAAGGAGTCCCTAGCTGCTGGTCTCGTTCGTCCCTCGTCATCACCCCTGGGGGCAGGATTCTTCTTTGTGGGAAAGAAGGATGGCTCTCTTCGACCGTGTATTGATTATCGGGGGTTGAATGACATCACGGTCAAGAACAAGTATCCCCTGCCCTTGATGAGTTCTGCTTTCGACTCCTTACAGGGTGCTACGGTGTTCACCAAGCTAGACCCTACGCAATGCGTATCACCTGGTCCGGATCAGAGAGGGGGACGAGTGGTTGACGGGTTTCAATACACCGATGGGTCACTTCGAGTATCAGGTGATGCCGTTTGGACTGACCAATGCTCCAGCGGTATTCCAGAGTATGGTGAACGACGTCCTGAGAGATATGATCGGTCTCTTCGTGTTTGTTTACCTGGATGACATTCTGATCTTCTCGAAGGAACCTTCCGACCACGTCCAGCATGTCCGGCAGGTTCTGCAGCGATTGTTGGAGAATCGCCTGTTCGTGAAGGCCGAGAAGTGCGAGTTTCACGCCCACACTACATCCTTTCTCGGGTACATCATCTCCAGGGGTGAGATTAGGATGGATCAGGAGAAGGTTAGAGCGGTTCTGGAATGGGCCCAGCCCGGTACGAGATTGCAACTCCAGAGATTTTTGGGGTTTGCGAATTTCTACCGCAGATTCATCCGGGATTACAGCCGTGTGGCCGCTCCATTAACTGCCTTGACTTCCAGTATCAGGACCTTCAAGTGGAATCCGGAGGCGGATCGAGCGTTTCTGGATTTGAAGAGGCGATTCACCAACGCACCGATTCTCTCTCAACCGGACACGGCCCGTCAGTTCGCCGTTGAAGTGGACGCGTCTGATGTGGGAGTTGGCGCCATCCTGTCGCAGCGATGCTCCACGGACAGTAAACTCCATCCCTGCGCCTACTACTCTCGTCGCCTTTCGCCTGCAGAGAGGAATTACGATGTGGGTAACCGGGAGCTTCTCGCGGTGAAACTTGCCTTGGAGGAGTGGCGCCACTGGTTGAGGGGGCGGAGCAACCGTTTATTGTCTGGACTGACCACAAGAATCTTGCTTACGTGCAATCGGCTAAACGCTCTCAACTCCCGTCCAGGCCAGGTGGGCGTTGTTTTTCGGACGATTCAAGTTTGCCCTGACGTTCCGACCTGGATCTAAGAACGGCAAGGCGGACGCCTTGTCCCGGATGTTCTCCAAGACGGAGGAGAGTGGGTCCAAGACCGAGACTATTCTCCCCGGAACTGCGTCGTGGGAGCAGTGATGTGGAAGATTGAGGAGGAGGTGCTGGCGGCCCTTCGGACTCAGCCCGGTCCCGGTAACGGTCCACCCGGTCGGTTGTTTGTGCCTGAGTCGGTTCGTCCTGCTGTCCTCAAATGGTCCCACGCCAGCAAGATGGCTTGTCACCCTGGCGTGGCTCGGACAATGGCGTTTCTTCGCAGACGTTTTTGGTGGCCTGCCATGGCCGAGGATACTCGGGGTTTTGTTGCTGCCTGTCCAGTGTGTGCGCAGAATAAGAGTACCAATCGGCCCAGCTCTGGACTACTTCACCCCCTTCCTATTCCCCGGCGTCCATGGTCGCATCTGGCCCTGGACTTCGTCACGGGGTTGCCCGCTTCTGAGGGGAACACGGTCGTTCTGACTATCGTGGACAGATTCAGCAAGTTCGCCCACTTTGTGCCTATTGCCAAGCTTCCCTCTGCCTCGGAGACGTCCGAGATCCTGGTTAGGGAGGTTTTCAGGGTCCACGGTTTGCCCAGTGATATCGTTTCCGACCGTGGCCCTCAGTTTACCTCTGCTGTCTGGAAGTCCTTCTGTTTGGCCATTGGAGCTACAGTCAGTCTCACATCTGGTTTTCACCCCCAATCCAATGGTCAGGCGGAGAGAGCCAACCAGAAGATGGAATCCACGCTACGCTGTCTGGTCTCTTCCAACCCCACCTCCTGGGCCTCTCAGTTGCCTTGGGTTGAGTATGCCCACAATACTCTCCCTACATCTGCCACTGGGATGTCTCCCTTCCAGTGCCTGTATGGCTACCAACCTCCCCTGTTCCCTTCTCAGGAGAAGGAGCTCTCAGTGCCTTCTGTTCAGGCTCATATTCGTCGTTGCCACCGGACCTGGCATCGGGCCAGAAAGGCACTCCTTAGAGGTTCGGATCGGTATCAGCTCCAGGCGAATCGTCGCCGGATCCCCGCTCCCACCTATACCATTGGAGATAGGGTTTGGTTGGCCACACGGGATCTTCCGTTACGGACTGAGTCTAGGAAGTTGTTACCGAAGTTCATTGGTCCGTTTGTGGTGGAGAAGGTGATCAATCCGGTGGCAGTTCGACTCAAACTACCGAGGACGCTCAGAGTCCATCCCACCTTTCATGTCTCCTGCCTCAAGCCTGTCTTCCTCAGTCCTCTGTTGCCTCCTCCGCCTCCTCCTCCTCCTCCTCGGATGATCGGAGGTGGTCCTGCCTACAC
This sequence comes from Coregonus clupeaformis, assembly GCF_020615455.1. Classification (NCBI taxonomy): domain Eukaryota; kingdom Metazoa; phylum Chordata; class Actinopteri; order Salmoniformes; family Salmonidae; genus Coregonus; species Coregonus clupeaformis. The sequence continues at coordinate 26,818,435 of NC_059192.1, forward strand.
GGTGCGTCGCATCATGGATTCCAGACGGCGGGGCCGGGGTTTCCAGTATCTCGTGGACTGGGAGGGGTATGGTCCTGAAGAGAGGAGTTGGATTCCGCGGCGACAGGTCCTTGATGCTGACCTCATCAGGGATTTCTACCGCCTCCATCCTGGCGCTCCGGGGAGGTCCGCCCGGTGGCGTTCGGCCGGAGGGGGGGTACTGTAACGATCCCGGCAGTCTGAGTCGGGTCCTGTCTGGTGACTAGTTTTTGTGTTTCGTAGTCTCCAGTTTCCCGAGGGTTCGGGAACGCTCCGGGGAGCTCTCTTGTTTTCCGCACCTGCATCCCGTCAGCAATCTGCACACCTGGCCCTCATCATCACCCTTTTTAGGCTCTGGCCAAACATCCAGTTCCTGCCGGATCGTTAGCCATGAACAGTAGGTGTACTGTGTATCAGTTCAGAGTATCTTGCGTGAGTTTGTTGTTTTGTACTTTGTTGAGTTTTTGTGTCCTTACCTCCGTTTTTGTTCCACCTGCAGTCACACGTCCGGAACCTTCACCCCACCTCTGCCTGATGGTCGGCGGCTGCCGAGCCATCACTGGACCTAGTGCTGCACCCCCAACTACTCATCCACGCCGCCCGCTCTGTCCCTGGATTACTCTGCACCTTTTGTTGTTATCCGAATAAACCCTCACTTTCGTTCAACTCTCCTTGTCCTGGTCTGCTTCTGGGTTCTGGCTGAGGGAACTGTGACACTGTGAGTGTGTGCTTAAGCATTCTTTGGGCCTTCCTCTGACACCGCCTGGTATAGAGGTCCTGGATGGCAGGGTGCTCGGCCCCAGTGATGTACTGGGCTGTACTCACCACCCTCTCTAGATTCTAGAGTACTGGTCATGAGAATAGAATGCTAGGTGTGGGAGTGGGCTGATGCCAGTGTGTAGAGCAGGGCACATAGCTTGAGGGCATTGGCCAGGGAGGGGAGAGGGGGAGAAGGGGGAGAAGAGGGGGAAGAGGGGGGAGCTGGGGGGTGGGCACTGGATGAGGCATATTGGTTCAGCGTTTTGGCTTTTACACAAACCCCCCCTAACCCACACACACATCAAATTCCAGCAAACACATTTTCCATGTGTTAATCCCTTTACAGGGGGGAAACATGGCGAGTGGATGTCAATCAATGCATCATTTTCATTAGGGAAACATCAGAGGCAGAGCTGGCGATTGAGGCCACCAAACAAATCATAAACGCAAGTGGAAGACATCTTGGCTGTGCACCAGAGTGGGGTAGCCAGGCAGCCAGACCCCAGTGAAGGGAGCATTCTAGCCATAACTCGGGGAGCGACCTCATTCTCCAAATAAAAGCCTGTTTACATAACACCTCGGTTGCCCTGTGACAGCAGGCAGAGAGGAAGAGGAGAGAGGCGATAGGAGAGGAGAGAGGAGATAGGAGAGGAGAGAGGAGACAGGAGAGGAGAGAGGAGATAGGAGATAGGAGAGGAGAGAGGAGATAGGAGAGGGCAGAAAGGAGAGAGGAGAGCAGATATGCCACCAGCATTTCCTCTTTCGTCAAAGCGGAGAAGGAAACAGGGACAGAGAGGTGAGGAATATCATTGCAGTACACATACAAAAAGACATGCACGCATTCACATACACACACACAAACACACACATGCCTCACACAGCCCACCTCCCGACACACACAGCCCACAGCACAAACACACACACACCACAGGAAGACCTATCACAGAGCCCCTTCCTGTGTCTTTCTGCAGCTCCACTCAGCTGTGTCATTCTCTGTTTCCTATCGGAGCCCCCTCCCTCTCAGCCACAACAACCAACCAGGACCTTGTTGATCCACACTAACCAAGATCCCACTAGGGCAGCCCTCTCTGGGGGGAGGAGAACAGGAATAGTTGGGCTTGGGTCTCCACTCCAGCCCCTCAGTAACTACGGAGGACTGATGGAGAGTGAGAGGACGGAGAGAAACAGAAAGAGAAAGGCCACTCTGGGAGACTACACCACCGTACCTAGGAGCATAAAATCACTAAGCTGGAAAGGACAATTACACAGATAGATCTCTCAGAATTAAGGGGCGGGGGGGAGATGAAGAGAGAGCAAGGTTGCGAGATATAGAGTAGGAGAGAGAGAGAGATAGTCATAATAATATGATTCTCCACGCTGCTGGACCCAGATCAAAAACCCAGCAGAGGGAGGCCTGTGAAGTCATATCCTGCGCCTTAAGGGTGTCCGCTTGATAAACATCACACAGGAAGGGGACGCTAATTCAGACCTGGGTCAAATAAATACGCCTGTCCAATACTTTGAAATGAACACCTGAACACCTCCCTCTGCAATTGGATCCTGGACTTCCTGACGGGCCGGCCCCAGGTGGTGAGGGTAGGCAACAACACCTCCGCCACATTGACCCTCAACACGGGGGCCCTCAGGGGTGTGCTTAGTCCCCTCCTGTACTCCCTGTTCACCCACGACTGCATGGTCACGCACGACTCCAACACCATCATCAAATTTGCTGACGACACGACGGTGGTAGGCCTGATCACCGGCGGCGATGAGACAGCCTACAGGGAGGAGGTCAGTGACCTGGCAGTGTGGTACCAGGACAACAACCTCTCCCTCAATGTCAGTAAGACCAAGGAGCTGATCGTGGACTACAGGAGAAAGAGGGGAGAGCACACTCCCATCCACATCAACGGGGCTGCTGTGGAGCCGGTCGAGAGCATCAAGTTCCTTGGCGTCCACATCACTAAGGACTTAACATTGTCCACACACACTCATACAGTCATGAAGATGGCACGACAGCGCCTCTTTCCCATCAGGAGGCTGAAAAGATTTGGCATGGGCCCTTGGATTCTCAAAAGGTTCTACAGCTGCACCATCGAGAGCATCTTGACTGGCTGCATCACCGCTTGTTATGGCAAATGCACCGCCCTCGACCGCAAACCTCTACATCTAGGACCCCTGCCATCTAGGACCTCTATATAAGTTGATGTCAGAGAAAGGCCCAAAAATTGCAAACAGGCTCTGAGACAGGTTCTACCCCCGAGCCATAAGACTGCTATATAGCCATAAGACTGCTAAATAGTTCATTAAATGGTTACCCAGACTATCTGACCCTATCTTGCACTGACTCTATGCACACTCACAAGACTATATATACACACACTGTCTCACACACACTACACTGACACTCTCACACAAAACCCACACCGACACAACAAAAACACACATACACGCACACACATACACTCATCATATGCTACTGCTCCACTGTTCTTTATTTTACTCGTATTATTATTATCTATCCTGATGCCTAGTCACTTTACCCTGCCTATTTAGATTTCTATCTCAAATACCCTTGCACATTGATCGGGTATTGGTGCTCCCTGTATATGAGCTGTATATGAGCATTCTTGTGTATTTTATTCCTCTTGTGTTACTATTTATACTTTTTTTATACAGTGGGGAGAACAAGTATTTGATACACTGCCGATTTTGCAGGTTTTCCTACCTACAAAGCATGTAGAGGTCTGTAATTTTTATCATAGGTACACTTCAACTGTGAGGGACGGAATCTAAAACAAAAATCCAGAAAATCACATTGTATGATTTTTAAGTAATTCATGTCACGCCCTGACTCAAGGGACTCGTATATGTTGAGTCAGGGTGTGTATGTTCTATGTTGTATATTTCTATGTTGATGTTCTAGTATGTCTATTTCTATGTTGGCCAGTGTGGTTCCCAATCAGAGGCAGCTGTCGCTCGTTGTCTCTGATTGGGGACCATACTTAGGCAGCCTTTTGGCACGAGTTAGTTGTGGGATCTTGTTCCGTGTTAAGGTATGTTGTGTTGCGCTGCCTTGGACTTCACGTATCGTTTGTTTATTGTTTTGTCGTTGTGTTTATTCGTTAATAAACATGTATGCATATCACGCTGCGCCTTGGTCCGTCCCGTCTATAAACGAACGTGACAGAAGATCCCACCAAACGAAGACCAAGCAGCGTGTCCAGGAGCAGACAGCCTGGACCTGGGAGGAGATCCTGGACGGTAAGGGATCCTGGACTTGGGAGGAGATTCAGGCCGGGATGGATCGCCGTCCTTGGGAGGAGACAGTGGAGGCGCGGTATAGAGAGGAGCAGCGGCAACACAGAAGGTGCCGGCCGAGGAAGAAGCCCGAGAGACAGACCCAATATTTTTTTTGGGGGGCTAAAAGGGTGGTTGGCGGAGCCTAGTGTTAGAGCAGAGCCAACTCCCCGTACTCACGCGAGGAAGCGTGTGACTGGGCAGGCTCTGTGTTATGCGGAGCTACGTACTGTGTCGCCAGTGTTCCGGCACAGTCCTGTACGTCCTGTGCTATCACCACGCACGTGTCGTGCGAAGATGGGCATTCAGCCAGGACGGGGTGTGCCGGCTCAACGCTCCTGGTCTCCAGGACGCCTCCTCGGTCCCGCATATCCTGCGCCTGTTCTACGAGCTGTATCGCCAGTGCGCGTGCACAGCCCAGTGCGTCCTGTGCTAGCGCCCCGCATGTGTAGTGTGAAAGTGGGCAACCAGCCAGGACCGGTTGTGCCAGCTCTCCGCTCCAGACCTCCAGTCCGCCATCGCAGTCCGGTCCGGCCCGTTCCTGCTCCTCGCACCAAACCAGTGGTGCGTGTTTCCAGCCCGGCCCGGCCTGTTCCTGCTCCTCGCACCAAGCCAGTGGTGCGCGTCGCCAGCCCGGCCCGGCCTGTTCCTGCTCCTCGCACCAAGCCAGTGGTGCGCGTCGCTAGACCGGCCCGGCCTGTTCCTGCCCCTCGCACCAAGCCAGTGGTGCGCGTCGCCAGCCCGGTCCGGCCTGTTCCTTCTCCTCGCACCAAGCCAGTGGTGCGCGTCGCCAGCCCGGCCCGGCCTGTTCCTGTCCCTCGCACCAAGGCAGTGGTGCGCGTCGCCAGCCCGGTCCAGCCTGTTCCTGTCCCTCGCACCAAGCCAGTGGTGCGCGTCACCAGCCCGGCCCGGCCTGTTCCTGTCCCTCACACCAAGCCAGTGGTGCGCGTCGCCAGCCCGGTCCGGCCTGTTCCTGTCCCTCGCACCAAGCCAGTGGTGCGTGTCGCCAGCCCGGCCCGGCCCGGCCTGTTCCTGTCCCTCGCACCAAGCCAGTGGTGCGCGTCACCAGCCCGGTCCGGCCTGTTCCTGCTCCTCGCACCAAGCCAGTGGTGCGTGTGTCCAGTCCGGCACGGCCCGTGCCTGTCCCACCGGTGCCTGGTCCGGCACCGGTCAGCTACTCCACTCCGGAGCCAGAGCAGTCCACTCCACCGGTGCCTGATCCAGCTCCGGTTAGCTGCTCCACTCCGGCGCCAGAGCAATCCGCTCCACCGGGGTCCAGTCAAGCTCCGGTCAGCAGATCCACTCCGGAGCCAGAGCAGTCCGCTCCACCTGTGGCCAGTTCAGCTCCGGTCAGCTGCTCCACTCCGGAGCCAGAGCAGTTCGATCCACCGTCGTCGGGTCCAGCTCCAGTCAGCGGTTCCAGTCCAGACCCAGACGTCAGCCCCTCTCCAGGTTCGGGGTCTCCCACACCAGGGTCCAGACAGGGCTTGGTACTTCGTGGGAGGAAGGAGAGGGGAAGCAGCTCACCGAGGTCCAGACCAGACCAGGGGCGCAACAGGGAGGTGGAGAGTAAGTGGTGGTCACGCCCGGAGCCGGATCCGCCTCCGAGGCGGAATGCCCACCCGGCCCCTACCCTGTTATGTTTATGTGGCGCGGTCGCACCTTTGGGGGGGGGGGGGGGGGTACTGTCACGCCCTGACTCAAGGGACTCGTATATGTTGAGTCAGGGTGTGTATGTTGTATATTTCTATGTTGATGTTCTAGTATGTCTATTTCTATGTTGGCCGGTGTGGTTCCCAATCAGAGGCAGCTGTCGCTCGTTGTCTCTGATTGGGGACCATACTTAGGCAGCCTTTTGGCACGAGTTAGTTGTGGGATCTTGTTCTGTGTGAGGTATGTTGTTTGTCTACCTTGGACTTCACGTTTCATTTCATTTGTTGTTTTGTCGTGGTGCTTATTCAATATAAATAAACATGTATGCATATCACGCTGCGCCTTGGTCCGTCCCGTCTATGAACGATCGTGACAATTCATTTGCATTTTATTGCATGACATAAGTCTTTGATACATCAGAAAAGCAGAACTTAATATTTGGTACAGAAACCTTTGTTTGCAATTACAGAGATCATACGTTTCCTGTAGGTCTTGACCAGGTTTGCACACACTGCAGCAGGGATTTTGGCCCACTCCTCCATACAGACCTTCTCCAGATCCTTCAGGTTTCGGGGCTGTCGCTGGGCAATACGGACTTTCAGCTCCCTCCAAAGATTTTCTATTGGGTTCAGGTCTGGAGACTGGCTAGGCCACTCCAGGACCTTGAGATACTTCTTACGGAGCCACTCCTTGGTTGCCCTGGCTGTGTGTTTCGGGTCGTTGTCATGCTGGAAGACCCAGCCACGACCCATCTTCAATGCTCTTACTGAGGGAAGGAGGTTGTTGGCCAAGATCTCGCGATACATGGCCCCATCCATCCTCCCCTCAATACGGTGCAGTCGTCCTGTCCCCTTTGCAGAAAAGCATCCCCAAATAATGATGTTTCCACCTCCATGCTTCACGGTTGGGATGGTGTTCTTGGGGTTGTACTCATCCTTCTTCTTCCTCCAAACACGGCGAGTGGAGTTTAGACCAAAAAGCTCTATTTTTGTCTCATCAGACCACATGACCTTCTCCCATTCCTCCTCTGGATCATCCAGATGGTCATTGGCAAACTTCATACGGGCCTGGACATGCGCTGGCTTGAGCAGGGGGACCTTGCGTGCGCTGCAGGATTTTAATCCATGACGGCGTAGTGTGTTACTAATGGTTTTCTTTGAGACTGTGGTCCCAGCTCTCTTCAGGTCATTGACCAGGTCCTGCCATGTAGTTCTGGGCTGATCCCTCACCTTCCTCATGATCATTGATGCCCCACGAGGTGAGATCTTGCATGGAGCCCCAGACCGAGGGTGATTGACCGTCATCTTGAACTTCTTCCATTTTCTAATAATTGCGGCAACAGTTGTTGCCTTCTCACCAAGCTGCTTGCCTATTGTCCTGTAGCCCATCCCAGCCTTGTGCAGGTCTACAATTTTATCCCTGATGTCCTTACACAGCTCTCTGGTCTTGGCCATTGTGGAGAGGTTGGAGTCTGTTTGATTGTGTGGACATGTGTCTTTTATACAGGTAACGAGTTCAAACAGGTGCAGTTAATACAGGTAATGAGTGGAGAACAGGAGGGCTTCTTAAAGAAAAACTAACAGGTCTGTGAGAGCCGGAATTCTTACTGGTTGGTAGGTGATCAAATACTTATGTCATGCAATAAAATGCAAATTAATTACTTAAAAATCATACAATGTGATTTTCTGGATTTTTGTTTTAGATTCCGTCTCTCACAGTTGAAGTGTACCTATGATAAAAATTACAGACCTCTACATGCTTTGTAAGTAGGAAAACCTGCAAAATCGGCAGTGTATCAAATACTTGTTCTCCCCACTGTAGTTGGAAAGGGCTCGTAAGCAAGCATTTCAAGGTAAAGTCTACACCTGTTGTATTCGGCGCATGTGAAAAATACAATTTGATTTGATTTGAAATACTTGAGCTATGCTTGATTCATAGACATATCATTTGATTTGGTTGATCAAATTATGATTTAGTTCACTCGGTACAATGGAACCAATGGAGTAGTCCCCAAAGTGCAAGCTACATGTTAAATAAAGCCCTCCTCAAATAATTGTAAATACTTGAGCTGCGCTTGATCTAGTTCACCCGGTAAAATGGAACCAACAAAATAGTCCCCAAAGAGCAAAAGTAGTGCACTAAAAGGGAATAGGGTGCCATTTGGGACGTAGATGTGGTTGAAACACACACACACACACACACATTGGAGATCTGATGTTTGCTGTGTATCCGTTGGCAGTTTAACGAACAGTTGAGGAGCCCTGACAGAACCGCTGTGATTTGAGTTACACCCATGCACGCACATTCACATGCACACGTACACGCACACACACACATTTGAGTTACGCCCTTGTAGGCTAGCTGTCCTGCTGACAGATTGGTTTCATAGCAGTCTAATGTCGAGGGGGTTTGGTCGTAATAAAACAAAAACTTAACATTTCCACTGACTATCCTGCAACTGCTGCCCTGCAACTGCTGCCCTGCAACTGACTGGTTCAATGCTTTAAATACACAGTGATAACTATTAAGCACGGATTTACAACATCAACACAATAAACGTAAACTTCAACGTCATTCATTAAGTCATTCCTAATACAAGGATTAGTGTTGATTGGTCAGATCTAAACAACTAGAAAGCTCTACAAAACACACGGAAGCACACACACATATACACACACACACAATAAGAGCAAGAGAGAAGCTGAGTGAAAGAGAGAGAATATCTGTCATCACTATGGACCTGTCTAACAACAACAGCTCCACATCAGAATTCAGAGAAAACTGTCATTGTGTGTCCCTGTTTCAAAATCTCATATTTTAAACCCAGTCCATGCAGTTTGCTTTTACAAGACGTCGTAAAGGGAGACAGAACATTCCTCAAAGTGCCTGTATGTGAAAACCACAGTAGTCATTTTGTGGTCCATAATCTCTATCTCAGTATCACTAGCTTTTCCGAATGCTATTTCAGTTGTACTATTGTGACATGTTACGCCATCATAGTGTGCATAATATGGCATGATGTCAATATTGTAATGCTTACATCATATCTATGTACAATTATTTATACTGTATTTTAGGGTGCATTTACACATTTATCATTACTAGAAGTAGGCTATCATATATTGTGATCGTTTTGGATACTAAAAAACATAATTTGATGTCTCCCATACATACAGTGCCTTGCAAAAGTATGCATCCCCCTTGGCGTTTTTCCTATTTTGTTGCATTACAACCTGTAATTTAAATTGATTTTTTTGGGATTTCATGTAATGGACATACACAAAATAGTGTGAAATGAAAAAAATTACTTGTTTCAAAGAATTCTAAAAAATAAATAACGGAAAAGTGGTGCGTGCATATGTATTCACCCCCTATGCTTCCCCTAAATAAGATATGGTGCAACCAATTACCTTCAGAAGTCACATAATTAGTTAAATATAGTCCACCTGTGTGCAATCTAAGTGCACATGATCTGTCATATGATCTCAGTATATATACACCTGTTCTGAAAGGCCCCAGAGTCTGCAACACCATTAAGCAAGGGGCACCACCAAGCAAGCAGGACCATGAAGACCAAGGAGCTCTCCAAACAGGTCAGGGACAAAGTTGTGGAGAAGTACAGAGCAGGGTTGGGTTATAAAAAAATATCAAAAACTCTGAATATCCCACGGAGCAATTAAAATTTTTTAAGAATATGGCACCACAACAAACCTGCCAAGAGAGGGCCGCCCACCAAAACTCACGGACCAGGCAAGGAGGGCATTAATCAGAGAGGTAACAAAGAGACCAAAGATAACCCTGAAGGAGCTGCAAAGCTCCACAGCGGAGATTGGAGTATCTGTCCATAGGACCACTTTAAGCCGTACACTCCACAGAGCTGGCCTTTACGGAAGAGTGGCCAGAAAAAAGCCATTGCTTAAAGAAAAGAATAAGCAAAAACGTTCGGTGTTCGCCAAAAGCCATGTGGGAGACTCCCCAAACATATGGAAGAAGGTACTATGGTCAGATGAGACTAAAATTGAGCTTTTTGGCCATCAAGGAAAACGCTATGTCTGGCGCAAACCCAACACCTCTCATCACCCTGAGAACACCATCCCCACAGTGAAGCATGGTGGTGGCAGCATCATGCTGTGGGGATGTTTTTCATCGGCAGGGACTGGGAAACTGGTCAGAATTGAAGGAATGATGGATGGTGCTAAATACAGGGAAATTCTTGAGGGAAACCTGTTTCAGTCTTCCAGAGATTTGAGACTGGGACGGAGGTTCACCTTCCAGCAGGACAATGACCCTAAGCATACTGCTAAAGCAACACTCGAGTGGTTTAAGGGGAAACATTTAAATGTCTTGGAATGGCCTAGTCAAAGCCCAGACCTCAATCCAATTGAGAATATGTGGTATGACTTAAAGATTGCTGTACACCAGCGGAACCCATCCAACTTGAAGGAGCTGGAGCAGTTTTGCAAAATCACAGCGGCTAGATGTGCCAAGCTTATAGAGACATACCCCTAGAGACTTGCAGCTGTAATTGCTGCAAAAGGTGGCTCTACAAAGTATTGACTTTGGGGGGGTGAATAGTTATGCACGCTCAAGTTCTGTTTTTTGGTCTTATTTCTTGTTTGTTTCACAAGAAAAAATATTTTGCATCTTCAAAGTGGTAGGCATGTTGTGTAAATCAAATGATACAAACCCCCAAAAAATCAATTTTAATTCCAGGTTGTAAGGCAACAAAATAGGAAAAATACCAAGGGAGATGAATACTTTTGCAAGGCACTGTACATACAGTACATCATCCAATCAATAGGTGGGTAGATCCACAAAACTGGAATGAGTTTACCAGTCAAATTGCCAATGTCAGATGTTCCAAGCCTGTTCCACACATTCTATTTCTAGGGGTATATCAGTAACATCAGTACCGCAGAGTCCTGGGAGTATTCATTATGCCGATTCTGTTGCAAAACGTTTCTTAAACGGAAGCAAACAGAACGAAACGGGGCGGGACCTACCTGAATTTGTCCAATAGAAACTTGTTTTGTTCTGTTTGCTTCCGTTTGGTTCTTAAACGGTAAACGGTTTCTGTAATAAATACACTCCAGTACTGATTCTGTTAAACAGAGGAGAGCTCAGCTTGGACCCCATTGGTCACACTCTGGTACCCATGGGACTTCACAGCTGGAACTCGCTGCTAATTTGCCATGGTTACACTCGTTTTCCTCACAGAGAGACCTGCGTCATAAAATACAAAAATATTGGAAAACCGAGAGGGGAAAAGTATAAGATCAGCAACTAGGGGCCAACTTCACCCTACTCTTCCTACCTCATAGTGAAGTTCAGTAGTCTATCCGTCTGCGCAATTAACACACACTCATGACCACAGAGGACAGAGGCCTGTCTGTCTGACATTTAGGTCAGGGCATCACACAGATGCCATCGCCGCACAGCCATTGGTCAACTCAAAAGGGACATGATTGGCTGGAAATATGGTCACATGACTCAAAGGACGCCATGTTGGCTCTCGATGGCAGCCATTAGCATTTTGAAATCGAAAGACACTGAACCAATAGAATTAGAGGTAGAACCCCAAAAAATATATGGATGGATGAATGAATGAATGAATGAACAAACAAACATAAATGTGAATGAATAAGGACTGTCTCAGTCTGTGTCCTACCTGGGGGCAGTCTTTGATGTAGTGGCCCTTGTTGAAGCAGAGGTGGCACAGGTAGTTGGGCGGGGGTCTTTTGCTGGGCTTGCGGGGCTCTGAGGAGAGGGAGAGGTCGGAGAAGTGGTCCGTCAAGGAATTGAGTCCATCAACGATGTTGTTGAGCGAGTCATATGGCGAGACATTCTTATATACCCTGTTATTCAATGCCTGGAACAGGGAGAGACAGGAAAACGTGGTTGGTATATTACGCAGAGAAAAAACATGGCAAGAAATGTAGAATAAAGGAAGATATGAAAATGAGGTGATGATGTCTTTCTCGTGGTAACTTAGTGCAAAGTTTGAAGTGCCGCCTGTTTTTATTCCCTCATTACTTTTGTGGCAGAGCACCGAGCTTTATGGGTATTTTTACGAAGAGCACCTGCAACTCCCCTCTATCATGCTTACAGAGTAGTTTGACAACCTATGGATACATGATACCACTAACGAAACAATATCACATAGAAAAGCAGGTCTGGATTTTTTTTCATTTGCGATGCTCTTGAATTTAATCACCAATTTCCGTTGACTGTTCTATGCCCTCCGTCTTTTCTCTTACGCAGAAAAAAGATCCTTGATAATTTCTCTCATTAAATTCAGCACATCTGGCGCTCCGTCCAGCTGTTGCTTATGAACTGGAAAAGTACTGGGGATGTCACAAAGGAAGACAGGACTTTAGAGAAGGATGACTTACAGTAAACAAGGAGAGAGAGAGAGAGAGAGAGAGAGAGAGAGAGAGAGAGAGAGAGAGAGAGAGAGAGAGAGAGAGAGAGAGAGAGAGAGAGAGAGAGAGAGAGAGAGAGAGAGAGAGAGAGAGAGAGAGAGAGAGAGAGCGTTTTACTTGAGAGAGAGCGTTTTACTTGATGGCCAAAAAGCTCAATTTTAGTCTCATCTGACCATAGTACATTCTTCCATATGTTTGGGGAGTCTCCCACATGCCTTTTGGCGAACACCAAACGTGTTTGCTTATTTCTTTCTTTAAGCAATGGCTTTTTTCTGGCCACTCTTCCGTAAAGCCCAGTTCTGTGGAGTGTACGGCTTAAAGTGGTCCTATGGACAGATACTCCAATCTCCGCTGTGGAGCTTTGCAGCTCCTTCAGGGTTATCTTTGGTCTCTTTGTTGCCTCTCTGATTAATGCCCTCCTTGCCTGGTCCGTGTGTTTTGGTGGGCGGCCCTCTCTTGGCAGGTTTGTTGTGGTGCCATATTCTTTCCATTTTGTAATAATGGATTTAATGGTGCTCCATGGGATGTTCAAAATTTCAGATATTTTTTTATAACCTATACTTTTCCACAACTTTGTCCCTGACCTGTTTGGAGATCTCCTTGGTCTTCATGGTGCCGCTTGCTTGGTGGTGCCCCTTGCTTAGTGGTGCCCCTTGCTTAGTGGTGTTGCAGACCCTGGGGACTTTCAGAACAGGTGTAGATATACTGAGATCATGCGGCACTTAGATTGCACACAGGTGGACTTTATTTAACTAATTATGTGACTTCTGAAGGTAATTGGTTGCACCAGATCTTATTTAGGGGCTTCATAGCATATGCACGCACCTCTTTTCCGTTATTTTTTTTATTTTATTTTTTTCATTTCACTTCACCAATTTGGACTATTTTGTGTATGTCCATTACATGAAATCCAAATAAAAATCCATTTAAATTACAGGTTGTAATGCAACAATATAGGAAAAACGCCAAGGGGGATGAATACTTTTGCAAGGCTCTGTAAAGGAAATAGGGTGCCATTTGGGACACATTACTCATCTCATCTGAGTAAGTGGCTGAATTCACAGCTCCATGGGTGAGCCGTTACACCCCAGAGGAGGGAAACACTGCTGTTAGGTTGCGTCCCAAATGGCATCCTATTCCTTATATAGTGCACTACTTTTGAACAGAGCTCATAGTAGGCAAGAACGATTTCGGACACAGCCATTGATATACTCTATTTCTCCAATACAAATAGGTTAAGTGATTAGAGTAGCTTCTACCACAGGATTGCAAGCATGGAGATCAGGAGCAATACTGTCTCTTGTGCAATATTCAATATGGAGCATAATCTTTAGCCTGGAATCCAGACCTGTTTTGTGCCAACATTCAACTCCTTGTCACTGTGTGGCATATAACAAAATAAATTGAAATATGTATTGAAATACGTGTAATAGAAATATTGCTCAACTCTGTTCACAACCACTCATTCTCCTCACATCATAACCCCTTAAAGGCCCAATGCAGCCGTTTTCATATCAATATCAAATAATTTCTGGGTAACAATTAAGTATCTTGCTTTAATAGATTTCCATTAAAATGGGCAAAAGTAGCTTTTTAGCAAAATACTATTTCTCAAGCAAGAATTTAGCTATGACTGTTTAGGAGTGGTCTATTAACCAATTTACCGCATGGTGATGTCACCATGGAAAGCCGAAATATCCCGTCCATGCAAACCTGCTGATTAGAATATCCTGTATTTTCAACCAGCAACTATCAGGAAATAACATTGATTAAAAAATCACACTTTTACAGTGTTAGTTTCATCAGCTGTTGTACAATATGATATAAACAGAATTTGGACAGCACTAGGCCTTTAATTTATTTCCTATTTCATTTGATGAGACACTAGCTAGGTTTCTATCCAATTGGTGACAGATTTTCATGCAAATATTCTAAAATCTGCATGAAAAGAATATGCACATTTTCCCACCAGAGATGTGTTTCCATCAAATTGACATTTTGCGGATAAAATGCTTTGCTTGCTGACATAAAAATACAATTTGCGGTTAAATTCCCATGTACCGAACAAAAAAAACAAGTTAAATGGGTTTCCATCGCATTTTCAACTCTACTTATGGTTTTGTCAGAAATTGATTTGCGTTATAGGGTGGCACGTAGCCAAGCGGTTAAGAGCATTTGGGCCAGTAACCGAAAGGTTGCTGGTTCAAATCCCTGGGCCAACTAGGTGAAAAAAAGTTGATGTGCCCTTGAGCAAGACTTTACCCTAATTACTCTGGATCAGAGCATTGATCATCATTTCACCAAAATAAGAACCTTGATATTTATTGGAAAGGAGCATCAATCACTGTGCACTTTCACCACCCTGTGAAGTTCATCATAATTTATTTAATCTGTAGTCTAATAAACTGTATGCTTTCCCGAGTCGTAGTGGGAGGTCCACACACCATATCATCGCGTGACTCCAACTTTACTTCGATATGATGGTTATTATATCAATATTTGCGCATTAAATGTGTTTCAACCGACATTTCTCGCATAATACATTTTACAGACACAAAAAGATCCCACCTTGTCTAGCTTATTTGGTTTTGTCAACATTTGGAAAGTTTACCGACAAATTAGCTGTTTCCATCAGGCCTGTCGTGACATTTTTGATCTGACATGTACTTTTAAAAAGGTTGGATGGAAACCTGGTAAAAAAAAAAAAATGTTGACGTCATCGACAACAACAACAAAAACAAATGCACATTACTCATCCCAACAGATCAAGCATCAGAAGTGGGTTGTTGTACTTGGCGTTGCAGTGAGGTTGAGAAAAAAAGCCCCCTCTGCTTCAACTGTTTCCAGACTCTCTTTGTGTGTGTGTGTGTGTGTGTGTGTGTGTGTGTGTGTGTGTGTGTGTGCGCACGCACGCACGCAAGTGTGTGTGCATCGTGATTGCATGTGTGTGTATGCATCATGTGTGCATGTGTGCACACACGTGCATGCATAGGCGTGTGTGTGGGTGTTTGTGTGTTCAGTTTTTGCAACACATTACTCAATGGGGAATCGTAGGATCGTATGACATTACACAATGGTTTTTAATGTATGAAAACCACACCCATGTTTAAGAGGCCTGATTTATGTTAAATGGCTGAAAAGCCTCTATACCGACATTAAGAAATATAAAAGTATACAATGGCAGGAATACTATAATATTCACTGTAATGTTTTTGCTGACTTTACTGTAGTATACTGTAGTATTTACAGTTGACTATAGTATAAATACAGTAGTAAAAAAAGAGTAGTATATACTATAGCAATTACTGTAGTGTTTTTGCAGACAGTAGTATACTGTAGTATTTACTGTAGTGTTTTTGCGGACTGTAGTATACTGTAGTATTTACTGTAGTGTTTTTGCGCACTGTAGTATACTGTAGTATTTACTGTAGTGTTTTTTCAGACTGTAGTACGGTATACTGTAGTATTTACTGTTGGGTTTTTGCGGACTGTAGTATACTGTAGTATTTACTTTTTGGGGACATTACCGTAGTATTAACTAAAGTGCTTTTGTTTTATTATCTTTGAAATAGAAATGGGGGGCTTTCTCCTTAAGAAATACTAAAAGAGCACATTTTCCATAACCTGTAGGTAGGTAGGACTGGGTTCTGAACGGAGAGTTCAGAGCTTCTGCTATTTTCTATAACCTGTAGGGAACACAATATATGGTCTATACTTGGCATGTAGGTTTCTCACTTACTGGTGGCATATTGGGATATGGGAAGGGGAATGGGCAGGGTATTTGCAAATGAAATGCTGTAGTATTTACTATAGTTAAAATAATGTCATGTTTTGCGTACTGTAGTGTTTTTGCTGACATTCCTGTAGTATTTACTACAGTGTTTTTTTGTGGATAATATTATACTATGTATTATAGTATTCTACAGTACACTACAAAATGCTATACTAAGTACTACACATTATCGAGGGATACTACAACGTGTAGTATAGTATTCTACAGTATACTACAGTTTATTACAGAATTCTATAGTAAGTACTGTAGTATTCTATAGTAAACTGTAGTATTTTTTATGTTGGTAGCTAGGTTTCCATCAACCCATTTTTAACTCTGTTGGTGGTTTTGGCACAAATGTGGCCAACTTTGGTCTTGGCACATGTGCTCTAGCCAACAGCTCGCAGATACAGTGCAAAGGGTACATGATGGTTATTCTAGCAACAAATGCACAAAAAAGTGTTTCCACTGCCATTTGTGCATGATCTATTTGACAGACAAACCAATTATCCACCAGTCTAGCATGTTTTGTTCTGTCGAGATTTAGGAGAGTTTACCGACAATTACACTGTTTCCATCAGGCCTGTCATTAGTTTTTTATCCAACAGGTACTTAACTTGCATTAAAATGGTTGGGTAGAAACATGTTTTATGATTACCATCATAATATTTTTCAAAGGCTACATAGCTATCCCCGTTATGAAATTAAGGGATATGCCTAATACTCTCTCTCTCTCTCTCTCTCTCTCTCTCTCTCTCTCTCTCTCTCTCTCTCTCTCTCTCTCTCTCTCTCTCTCTCTCTCTCTCTCACACACACACACAAAGAAACACACACACACACACACACACACACAGTCTCTCTCTCTCTCTCATTCTTTCTCTCTCTCTCTAAAACCTAGTGTCAGTTTAATCTTTAACACATGAGATCATTGTAATACACGTTCAATCACCTATTAGGCCCAGATGCTCTCTCTCCATAAGGCTGTTCAGACCTGGGTACATCCCAAATTGCACCCTATTCCCTATGTAGTGTACTATTTGACCAGAGCACATAGGGATCTAATGCACTTTGTCGAGAATAGGATGCCATTTGCAGTCACATATGGTCTGGACTATCAGTTGCATTGATGGCATGTTTGCCTGTAAATATCCATGATGACATAAATATAGAAAGTGTTTAAACAAGTCTTGTTTTTGTTTGCACAATCTGATCTATTTGCAGAAGTCGGGGGAAATAGATCATTGTAATGTAATGTAAAACAACTAGTCAAACCTGTAGGGTAGAAGTGGGTTAACCTATACAACTGTATGTACAGACACAGCATTTTGACCAACCCCTTGCAATGAGGCATAGGCATTTCTGCGCGCTACTAACGTTTAACCCGAAGACCTCTCGAGCACATCAGCATGCAGACCACAGACCCAGATGCATCACGCTCCTACGTGTGGTACGCTCGAGTCTGGCGTTGCCTGCACTGAGCATTGAGTCAAAACAATTGCCTTTAAAGCCGCCTAAATCAAAGACAGACACTTCTCTCAATGTTAACTCAACATCTTAACACCCAATTGAAAGGCACAGATAACTTTGCTGGAGTGATTCTGCTTGCTTTGGCGCGTTTAAAACAGTTATAGTCAGTGCTTTACACTTCAAGAACTAGACCCGATGCTTCTGGTAAGTTCATCCCTGGTTATTGCATTAATTTAATAAATAGTCTACTTTTTTGTTTTGTTTACTGTATTGGCAGTCATCAATGACATGCCATAGTCTAGTATGAATTGTGCGCAATATAAAACCAGTTCTGCTAAAATTGTGCATGTTGAATTCTCCATGTTGCACTAAGGGCTGTTACTAAATAAACGTTATTTCTGTTTGAATATGATCGAATCAGATATTGCCGTAATAGGTCTGAAAAGTTGATGAGCACGTCTTTCTGTCCATATTCGAAATATCCATGGCGGTTATGTGCACACCCTTAAACATTTTGCAAAACAGCGTTCGACATACGATGGGATGTATGCAAATAAAAACAGATCATAGTCTATAAGCTATTTACTTAACGTGGCAATTATATAACGGTAATATACATCCATAATAGAGGAAAACATTTACAGACAGAACGTTCAGTCTCGAACCTCATTCCGCTGGAGCTGAAAAAAGTTGTTGAGATAGTTGGAGTTGAGAGACGAGCTCAAGTCCGCTGCGGGAGTCTTGCAGTAGTTCAACTCCGGGTGGGACGAGTTGGGTTCGGGTCTAAAGGCGTCAAAGGCGCTGGTTTGGTGGGTGTCTTGCAAAGAGAGATAGACCCAATTCAGTAGCTGCGCAGGCTGGTACACGGAGGCACTGGTGTCTATGGCAGACATCAAGCTCATCTTTCAAATGGGTACACTAGCCACCGCCGCTGTATTTCTGGATTGCTCTCAACTTTCGGGAATCTTGCTCACTCTCGCTCTTTCTCTCTTTCTAAACTTCAACGGATTCGCCGCTTTCTTTTCCCTACCCAGCCGTGGCAATCTTTCCTTATTCCTCTTCCCGTAAGGACCCTATATCATGCTGGGAGCCTAGTCCCAGTTTTTAAGGTTACGCAAAAGTCATTGCTCTAACATCTCAGTATGAAAAGTTTTCAGCCACTACTCGCAGCCCGTTATCTCCCTTTATTTGCAGTGGGGCAGCCACCCGTAGTCTCATTGGATATGCAACGCACACTGGGGTGCGTCATGACGCACGCAAGCGAATGAGGGTTTTAATTCACTACATACAAAACCGTTTTCTCTCTCGGTCTCTACCTTGTTAACTTGATGCCTTTTGAATCTCTGTAGGGTTCACTGTTTACTTTTTATATTGTGAAATAAAATATTTTGTATCAAAATAATAAAGTTAGGTGTTTAATTTATGTGACCACGTATTTACCTTTTCTTTCAGATGCTTTGTTACCTGGTTCGTCATTGGATCTTTAACCGGAATTTCATTGGTTTATATTGATTAATATTAATTGACGCAAATAAGTCGCTGGGATTTTTTACGTGGCCTAGGCCTATTAGCTTAGATATTTTCTAGCTTCAAAATGTCTTAGCACTATATCTGCTGCTTCTTTGGTGATAAATGACACTGTATTGCATGGACAAAGGCAGCATTGTGCTACCCTTTTCATAGGCTTTCCACTCTGTTGACCATTCATTATTAATTGTAGACTTTCTGAAATCGTCCTGGGCCAGGCAGCCTGCAATTGGTTTGAAGACCGGACACAATGTGTTGCTTCCTATGGTGTTAAGACAGGTTTCCTTGATATTACTAAAGGTGTCCCCCAAAGGGTCGATTTTGGGACCTGCTCTTTTTACTATCTATATAAACAATATTGGTTTGTCTGTTAGAAATTGTAACCCCCACTTGTATTGCAACCGCAACTTGACATAGATACTGTTGTGTATTCTGTTTCCCCTTCTGTTGACAAGGCTCTTTCAGAATTACAATGTGCCTTTTTTGCTTTGCAGATAGCTTTTGTTTAACTGAAATTGGTACTTAATGCAGGTAAAACTAATTATATTTTATTTTCCAAAAAGTTAAAAAATGTATCTGATGATTTATATATATGTAGAATTGGATGGTGCCCACATTAATCGTGTCACCGCTTATAAATATCTGGGTATCTAGATTGACGAAAAGCTATACCTATTTCAAAAAGCATATTGATGAGTTAGTTAAGAAGTTACTAATTGAAATGGGCTTCCTTTATAGAAATAGTGCATGCCTTTCGTTAAATAGCAGAAAACAAATAATTCCGTAGACATTACCGGTTATAGTTTACGGTGAAATCATCTGAATGCGGCTGCCGCTGTATTGAAACCATTGGACGCAGTTTATCATAGCGCACTGCACTTTATTATGGGCGACAGGTTCAGTACACATCACTTCTTTCTGTATCAGAAAGAAGGTTGGCTCTCTTTGAAGTCTCGTAGATCGATGCATTGCACTTTTTTCCGTTTATAAAGCCCTCTTGCACAAACTTCCACCATACCTTACTTCATTGTCAACCTACAGATGTACGAGCTACCAGACCCTGTCTCAGATGGCTAACTCTGGAGATCCCTTCGTTCGCCACTGAGTTAGGTAGATCTGCGTTTTTTTTTCTTGCTCCTTACTTGTGGAATGATCTTCAGAACTCTCTAAAGTTGAACGTTTTGGTGCCGCTAGGGCAGTTAGACCGCTGGTTGATAACTTTTTTTTTCTTTTTTTTTCTGAGGAATGTGTTTGTTTTCATGATCGTGTTTTGTAAGTTACTTTTCTTAAATTGCTTTTAAATATTGTGTTTTTATTGCATTGGAATTGTAAATATTGTGAATTTGTTTGATTGTGTGCAATGGGTATGTGATGTAAGTGAGGCCTTTTTTAATAAGAACTGTCTACCAACTATGGATATACAGCATCTTCCGACGTGGAACACGTGCTGCTAAACAGTCATTTCAGTGTGAATTATCAGAACGTGTTCTGAATTATCAGAACGTGTTCCCTATGGAATGCGATTAGACATCGTCTTATTAATTAATGAAATATTTAATAAGAGGTCTAAATTTGGGCAACATTCACCCCTATAACCATATAAATTACCTCTCCCATTTACAGTGAGGGAAAAAAAGTATTTGATCCCCTGCTGATTTTGGTCAAATACCTATTTCCCTCATTAAAATGCAAATCAATTTATAACATTTTTGACATGCGTTTTTCTGGATTTTGTTGTTGTTATTCTGTCTCTCACTGTTCAAATAAACCTACCATTAAAATTATAGACTGATCTTTTCTTTGTCAGTGGGCAAACGTACAAAATCAGCAGGGGATCAAATAAATTTTTCCCTCACTGTACATGCCTGGATTACCTGTGAGGTCAAAAATAAAATGAGATTATTTAGAAACCAAACTGTGACAGATAAATATTGGGCTGTAATTAAAAGCTGATGTTTGGTGCTGTGTCACTCTAATCACACTCACCCTAATTAGGTCGAATCCAAGGGAAATGGGATAAACCAATGGTTGTGTTTATTCAGCAACAGACAGAGGTGAGATTCCCAGTCTTCTGACAACAACTTGCTCTCTCTCTATCCCCCCATGCTTGTGTTCCTGCCTTGGAACCATAAGCTTGGAGCCCTCCAGTGGAGTGTTCTGAGCTAGAGAGTTCCACCCCAAGCAGTTCTATACACAATAGTGTTCTGAACCGGTATTCCACATCATACCCACTGGGCACACACTGGTTGAATCAACATTGTTTCCACATAATTTAAATTAAATTACATTGAACCAAAGTGGAATAGACTTTGAATTGATATCTGTGCCCAGTGGGTAGGCTTACAGCTTTGTGTGGCTTGATTGTTGTTGCTTTTTTCTGGCTGTCAATTACCCTGGTTTACTGTTCATCTAAGGCATAAGAGGCTAGAGTGAATATCTGTGTTAAAAAATCTAGTATAATTTGAAGAAATTATCTGCCTACTGATAGGCCTACTGTATAATAATAAATGATGATGAAGATAAGTGATGACACAATATAACCTGAGCACATTTGATCAAATCAATTGTGAATAATTAATAGCCAAAATAGTTAAAGAAAAATGAATCAATCCACACTGCTCTAATGACAAAGAGCTTGCCTTGTGTTAAGGTCTATCTCACATATCTTCAGTGTTTTATTGTATAATATCGATAAATTAGAAGATACATTTGGATGGATGGATCACAGAATAATCGTAATCTTTCTTAAGGATATTCTCCGGAAATACAATTACTGTCTTACCTTTTCTGGAAGCTGTGCTGCACCATTTTCCCTAAATTTTCCCCCATGTGGGCCAGCACCCTAGCAATTCGAGTTCAACCAATGAGCTTCAGCACCTCGCAATTTGAGTGACAGCTAGCAAGGGGCACATCATGCACACACAGCAGAGCAAGAGACAGAGAGCAATGACGTGGTGCACATAACTGCACATAGGTGACGTAGTACGCAATTTTCGGGGACCACTTTTGGCTCGTGAGTGCTACTTTGAGAACTACTGGCTAAAAAGTACACAAAAGTACCGGATAATCTCTTTAATTAATCTGTATGTTGATTAAAGATGGGAAATAAACCAATCATGGATTCAGAGAGTATGTTTAGATGCAATCACACGATACAAACCATCATGCTCAAACTGTAAATTGATTAATCCATTAAATAAATGTCTTACTTTTTTTTTTTTTTTGCCTATGTGACGATGTGCATGTGAGCTCCTGCCATTTCTCCCCACACAAAGGGACTGATTTATTGCTAAACCTTAGGCCTACTACGCCTATGCTATCGCTCAAACATTACCCACTGGGCACACCACATCATTTCAATGTGGATAATTGGGTAATATTTGGTAGAGATGTTGATCAATGAGATTTTATTTTGATTTTATTAGGATCTCTTTTAGTCTTCATTTGGACTAATCTTCCAAGAGTCCTTAAACTTTACGACCTATATTCACTCACTCAAAAAGACAGCCAAAAGTTACTTAAATTACCAATGTGTTATCACTATGCTTTAAACCATCTACAGGCACAACCAAATTCCAATGAAAAAACAATGTCTGATTTTTGGTTTAGTTGTCACCCAAATGTCTATCTCTGTGCTTTCAACCATTTAAAAGCACATCAAAGTTCAAATGGGAATACAATGTCAGATATTTTGTTTATTTATACAACAGATTAAATTAATGTGTTACTTATCACTGTCCTTCATCTCATAGTAGAACCAAATGACCTGGATTGCAGTTGAGATTACATTAAAGTACATGATGTACTTTAGTCCCCTGTAGCTCAGTTGGTAGAGCATGGCGCTTGCAACGCCAGGGTTGTGGGTTCATTTCCCACGGGGGGCCAGTATGCAAATGTATGCACTCACTAACTGTAAGTCGCTCTGGATAAGAGCGTCTGCTAAATGACTAAAATGTAAATGATACAAGTGTTCAATGACGTTTGAGATGCAGCACAGATTATTACAGCAATTGTGAAGATCTCCACAGACCTGCAACGACATATGCATTGTGATGAGTGTGATAGAAGGAGTCAGGCGCAGGAGGGTAATCACTGAATGCAGAGTTTATTCCGTCGTACACAAATAGCGCTGGATAGCGACAAACGAAACAGGCACAGGGGAAAATCTACCCAGGCAATACAAGGTAACGGTAGTTCCAACAAAAACAGGCACAGTGGAAATATCTACCCAGACAATAACAAGGTACGAGTAGCTCCACCGAGCTACACTACTCTCACGAATAAACAATCACCCACAAGGACAAGGGGGGCAGAGGGAACACGTATACACGGACTAATGAGGATATAAGAACCAGGTGTGTGTAATTAACAAGACAAGACAAATGGAATGGTGATATATGGAGCGGCAGTGGGTAGTAAGCCGGTGACGACGAACGCCGAAGCCTGCCCGGACAAGGAGAGGAGGCAGCCTCAGCGGAAGTCGTGACAGTACCCCCCCCCCCCTTGATGCGCAGCTCCAGCAGCGCACCGACCCCGGCCTCGGGGACGGCCAGGAGGACGCGGAGCAGGGCAAGCCGGATGGCGACGGTGGAAATCCCGCAACAGGGAGGGATCGAGGATATCCCTCACCGGGTCCCAGCACCGTTCCTCCGGACCGTACCCCCCCACTCCACGAGGTACTGAAGGCCCCCCACCCGACGCCTCGAATCCAGGATGGAACGGACAGAGTACGCCAGGGCCTCCTCGATGTCCAGAGGAGGCGCACCTCAGACTCCTGGAGCGGACCAACCACCACCGGCCTGAGGAGGGACACATGAAACGAGGGGTTAATACGGTAATCAGGGGGAAGTAATAACCTATAAGTGACCTCGTTGATTCTCCTCAGGACTTTGAACGGCCCCACAAACCGCGGGCTCAGCTTCCGGCAGGGCAGGCGGAGGGGCAGATTCCAGGTCGAGAGCCAGACCCGATACGAAGACCGGGGCCTCACTGCGGTGGCGGTCAGCGTTGGCCTTCTGACGACGCACGGTGCGCTGGAGGTGAACGTGGGCAGCGTACAGAGCAGGCACGTACCGCAGCCCAGCTGGACACTGAGGTGGAGATGGATCTGTGCGTAATGCCTGCTCTATATCCACGTCCATCGCCCATACTACCGGCGCCACAATGCAGGAGGCCGGGAGTATGGGGGTGTTGTCTCTGGGCCTCTCCTCTGTGTCATACAGCCGGGACAGTGCATCTGCCTTCACATTCTTCGTACCCGGAATGTATGACAGTGTAAAATCAAACCGGGTGAAGAATAGGGCCCACCTGGCCTGGCGAGGATTCAGCCTCCTCGCTGCCCGGATGTACTCCAGGTTACGGTGGTCCGTCCAGACGAGGAAAGGGTGTTTCACCCCTTCGAGCCAATGCCTCCACACGGTCAAAGTTCGGACAACAGCCAACAGCTCCCGATCACCAACATCGTAGTTCTGCTCCGCCGGGCTGAGCTTCTTTGAGAAGAAGGCACAGGGGCGGAGCTTGGGTGGCGTGCCCGAGCATTGAGACAGGACAGTGCCTATCCCTACCTCGGACGCATCCACCTCCACTACGAACGGTAGTGATGGATCGGGGTGGGCCAGTACCGGGGCTGAGGTGAACAGACCCCGCAGTTTGCTGAAGGCCAGGTCAGCCTCAGCAGACCAGCGGAGCCGGGACGGCCCACCCTTCAACAGGGATGTAATGGGAGCTGCGACCTTGCCTAAGCCCCGGATAAACCTCTGATAGTAGTTGGCAAAGCCAAGGAAGCGCTGCACCTCCTTAACCGTGGTAGGAGTCGGCCAATTACGCATGGCTGAAATGCAATCTCCCTCCATCTCCACGCCTGAGGTGGTAATTTTGTCGCCTGTGTCTTAGAAGACGTGTGCACCAGATCATGGTATTTGGGGGGAATGTGCACAGTGGAGGTACCGTCTGGGCTTTCCACCGTGGTTGCACCAACGGAAACACCTAGACACCTACCCTGACACTCTCGCAACCACCCCGTGAGAGCCCTCTGCGGCCATGAGAAGGTGGGGTTGTGGAGTGCTAGCCAAGGGATACCTAATACCACAGGGAAAGCAGGAGACTCAATAATTGAAAAAGTAACCTGCTCACAATGAGTCTCCTGGGTGATCATGGTGACTGGTACAGTGACTTCCTTTACAAAGCCGGACCCTAATGGTCGACTATCAAGTGCTCTGATGGGGAGTGGAATGGATAGGGGAACCAATGAAATGCCTTGACGGCGTGAGAATGCCCTGTCCATAAAGTTCCCAGCTGCACCTGAATCGACTGGCGCCTTACACTGGGGAACTACCATGTGATCGGGAAAGTGTATAGGTAGGGTACAGTGCGCAGCAGAGGGCTCTGAACAAGTGTGGGTGTTCGACACCTGGGGTGATGCGAGAGTGCCCTGCCTGCCGCCTCCAGACTAGCGCCTTACACTGGCTGGCAGCAGGTTGTCCAAACGGATGGCCATGTCCACCAGTTTCATGAAAGACAACATGGTGTCCTGGCAGGCTAGCTCCCGTCGGACGTCCTCCCGCAGATGGCACCGGAAATGGTTGATCAGGGCCCGCTCGTACCACCCGGACCCCGCTGCCAGAGTCCGAAACTCCAACGCGAAGTCCTGCGCGGTCCTCGTCCCCTGCCTCAGGTGGACCAGCCGCTCGCCCGCCTCTCGACCCTCGGGCGGGTGATCGAAGGCCGCCCGAAAGAGGCGAGCGAACTCCCCGTAGACCTCCAACGCGGCACCTCCTTCGTTCCAAAACGCGTTGGCCCACTCCAGGGCTTTCCCCGAGAGGAAGGAAACGAGGACGGACACCTTCTCCCGCTCCGATGGCGCCGGCCTGATGCTGGAGAAGTAAAGCTCCAGTTGGAGGAGGAATCCTTGGCAGAGCGCCGCCGTCCCATCGAACGCCCGTGGTCGGGATATCTGGATCCCTCCGGGTGCTGGGGTGTAGGTGGCTGGATCCGGTTGGCCAGCTGGTTTCGACAGATCAGGTCCTCTCCTCTCCAGGCGTTGGACGACCTGAAGAACCCGATCCATCGCTTCCCCCAAGCTGGCCAGCATCGTGGAATGCTCCTGGACCCGTGCCACGACTCCAGGCATGCGCTCTTCTCCCGCTGACTCCATAGCGGGTGGGTGATTCTGTGATGAGTGTGATAGAAGGAGTCAGGCGCAGGAGGGTAATTACCGAATGCAGAGTTTATTCCATCGTACACAAATAGTGCTGGATAGCGAAAAATGAAACAGGCACAAGGGAAAATCTACCCTGGCAATGCTAGGTAACGGTAGCTCCAACAATAACAGGCACAGGGGAAATATCTACCCCGGCAATAACAAGGTACGAGTAGCTCCACCGAGCTACACTACTCTCACAAATAAACAATCACCCACAAGGGCAAGGGGGGCAGAGGGAACACTTATACACAGACTAATGAGGGGATAAGAACCAGGTGTGTGTAATTAACAAGACAAGACAAATGGAATGATGATATATGGAGCAGCAGTGGCTAGTAAGCCGGTGACGACGAACGCCGAAGCCTGCCCAAACAAGGAGGGGAGGCAGCCTCGGCGGAATTTGTGATATGCATGCTATCTTGAACATGCCTTTTGGACCACATAACCTTTATGAAAAAAAGTATATATTTTTTATTTATTTATTTGTATTCTCTCAGAAAAAAGACTTTTGACTTTCAGAAAAACATATTGGTCAAGTTCAGGCATTTATTTCCACCCTGTTAGGGACATACACATAACTATCTGAAAGTGTTAACAATGCATTTATATATGTAGATTTAGATTTTCTAAGACATCAAATGTTATCAAATGTTATTTTCTTCAAATTATTATTGAGCAAAACGTGTGTTATTTTTGGAACCAACGCTTCATTTGCACCACATTTTTCCTAATCAGAGTGAATAACAACAGAATTTGGTCAACATTTTTGCATATGTAGTTGACCCCTTCTATCGCTACAAGTTACCACAAAGATATACATAACATTTGATGGTATTGTTCAATTATGATTTTAAAACACTGACCTAACAGGGTGGAATGAAGCATAACAGGATGGAAAGCAATAAGAGGGTGGAACAAACACCAATAATGAACAAAATATTTAAACAATTAAAGATCATTTATGAACTAATTAGATTCACTTTCTATTTATAAAATGTTCTATTTACTTTTTTGTCTTTTTAAAAACATTGTCATCCTAAGTTGTAAAACAACAAAAACAGATGATTAAAACGTGAGTACTGCATTAGAACAACATAGCTAGATGTAAAACAATTGGATTGTATTTGAAAATCACTGTTAGTTCAAGCTTAATAACACTAATCAGGCATTTTATGATTAACATCCCTACTCATTTGGCTCCTAACAATTCTGGGCTCACGGTTCAAGCTTAATAAAATGGTTATTCAAAAAGTTAACAGCTTTTATAAAATATGTCATAATGTTACATGAACCCCCCCTTCTTCCTCCTCACCTCCTCGCCTCTCCTCCACTTCACTCCCTTCCAAAACCCTTCCCACTCAACCCCTCTCTAGCATTTTATCCACTCCACTCCACTCCATCCCCCCTCCACATACTGCAAGTCCCTTTTCTCCAGTTGTAGCTCAATGGTTTCCAAAGTGGTCTTTTATGTACCTTTTATGTAACTCCAAGCTCTGGGATCAGGCATACTACCTGGAGGTCAGCAGGTACCACGTCGCGTGGGCTTGGCCAGAATAATTTGTTTATTCCATTACGGTGCATGCACTTGAGCTAGATGTTATCCTCCTCCACATCTGTTAGGATTCCTGGGTATGTCTCATTGTCGTAGGATGCCACACACCACTAAACAATACGCTGAAAGTGAATGGCCTCTGGTCACCATGGGGTTTCAATGGTGCACACAGATCTTGGAGCCTCAGCAGCTTCTAGAGTTGATCTTAGAGCCTCAGCAGCTTCTAGAGTTGTCCTTGAAGCCTCAGCAGCTTCTAGAGTTGCTTCTTTTAACTCAAAGCAGGGACAGGCCATGACCTCCTCATTTCTTTGGCAGAGACACGTTATGTCTCTGTACTTGATGCAACACACTTATCACTTGATGCATCTTCATTGTGCCTTTCACTGCAGTTTTTGGATGATAAAAGCCCACGGCTGTAAAGGCTGTTAGCCATGAATTGGAGGTTCTCGTGGGTTTTACATTGGCACGTCTCACGGTCAGCTTCCGTTGGTGCCACAACCCAAAATGGCCTAAAGGTGCAGAAGAAATAGTAGGAGATAGAGTCCTGACTTTCTGACAGGATCTTCCTGTGTAGATTCATCATTGTCTGTCAGCAACCTTTTTCGCATCTTCTGTTTGTTTTGCATGACAGTTTGTTTCCTCCCTGTAGTCATGCGACTCACATCATCCCTTCTTGGATTCAGCAGTTGCCCAGTTTCTCTTCGTCCACCCTGTTAGGTGCATATGCGTAACAGGGTGGAACCTAATAGGGTGGAAATTCGGAGGCTAAGTTATCCATAGCACTGTGAGTCATCAAGATATAGCTAGCATAATGATGAACATGATGAACATAATGGTGAACTTTTTGGTCAAACATATTGTGAAATTCAAAATTGTTATATTATGTTCATTTAATATAGCCTAACAGGGTGGACATTTAAGAGTGAGACATACTAACTAACATCATGAAACATTAACATATAGATAAAACCGAGGGTTGATCCTTACTTAGCTTTGCACTGTTGTTTTCCCAGCAAAAAAAGGATTGACACTTCCTGAATGTGATGTCATTCTTCTTCTTCTTCTTCTTCTTCTTCTTCTTCTTCTTCTTCTTCTTCTTCTTCTTCTTCTTCTTCTTCTTCTTCTTCTTCTTCTTCTTCTTCTTCTTCTTCTTCTTCTTCTTCTTCTTCTTCTTCTTCTTCTTCTTCTTCTTCAACGCCAGGGTTGTGGGTTCGATTCCCACGGGGGGCCAGTATGAAAAATAAAAAAATAATGTATGCACTCACTAACTGTCACTAAGTCGCTCTGGATAAGAGCGTCTGTACTGGAGTGTGGGCCAGAGACAGGGAGAAACTAAATCCTACCTGCCAGCCCCTACAGGAAATTAGTTTAAAGAGTATATTCTACTCAATATACTCTTTAAACTAATTTCCTGTCTCCCCTTCTCCCTCATACTAGATTTCATCCTCTCTCTTTCCCTCTGATACTGCTCACTGTAGCAACACTGTAGCAATACTCTCTGTTTCCTGACAATAATCACACTTTCCTGTTGGATGCTTTCCTATCACATTTAATGTCTTATTCAACTAGCTGTGTCCCACCCTTAATCTTGTAAAAATAGCCTCCTCTCTTCTGTCCCTTCCTGCCGTCCTCCCCCTTTCCTCTGTACTTGAAATAAATGCCTTCCCTTATTATCTCTATCCCACTGCTCCTGCCATCTCTGCACCATCACTGTATATATCAGTCTTTTTGCCTCTGCCTTGCTCATCGAAACTTCAACATCAACATCCCCACTACTAAGTGCTTGTTTAGCCAATTCATCTACTGCCTCGTTCCCCTCCACCCCCACATGGTCTGGGACCCATGTAAATCTTATCTGTATACCCATCTGTTTAATCCTGCCATGGGTTTGTAGCACCTCATAAAGCAGGTCTTGTCATGTCATGTCATTGTGGGAAGGGACTGTTTTTTAAAGGGGTATTACTACAAACTGACAGGGTGGAAAGTGAAATCAGGGACACACAGAAACTCTTAAATACAGTAACAATAAATACAATAATCATGAAGAAAAAGTATTGATGACATATATTTTAAGTAGGACTATAAAATAATGAATAAATCTTTTGAATATGTTTTTATTTAATGGCTTATACAGTGAGGGAAACAGTATTTGATCCCCTGCTGATTTTGTACGTTTGCCCACTGACAAAGACATGATCAGTCTATAATTTTAATGGTAGGTTTATTTGAACAGTGAGAGACAGAATAACAACAAAAAAATCTAGAAAAACGCATGTTTAAAATGTTATAAATTGATTTGCATTTTAATGAGGGAAATAAGTATTTGTTTTTTGGATTTTTTTGTTGTTATTCTGTCTCTCACTGTTCAAATAAACCTACCATTAAAATTATAGACTGATCATTTCTTTGTCAGTGGGCAAACGTACAAAATCAGCAGGGGATCAAATACTTTTTTCCCTCACTGTATTTCTCGTAGAAGTCGATAATAGCACCCGGGGACATGGTGTTGCGATATCAAAAACAAAATGCATACAATTCCCTTTGAGATCCATATCTTTGTGTTTTTATGGTAAAGGACACCTAACTTTATATTGTAAGCCCTTTGAATCCACATTTTACACTAAATAAAAGGTGTTATTTCCTGGGGACAGAAAAGGCACCGCATAACAGCAATGACCCTTATACAGTAGTTACAGTAACCTCAAATGAGGCCATGGATGTGTTACTCATTTTAAGGTTGGATGTTACATTAGTTTGTAAGATAGCCTTAACTTTAGGCTATTTACTGTATTATGAAAGTGATAGTGAATTGTGTTTGGTTGTCAATGCAAACAAATATCAACATTTGAAGGAGATGTACCTTCTGCTTGGATAGTTCCATCTGTGCCACTGTCTGGCTTTAATTCCAGTTTTTCTGCAAATGAATAATTGAAATGTTCGATTCACGTATCCATCTCAATCAAAAATCAAAGTAGAACTAAATTAAATTAAATGAAACTACACGGGACCTCCATGCATTGAAACATGTGGCTTTCTCGTGGCTTTCCTTTGCAAAATAAATATAAATTAACAGACTTATTTTCATATACGTGTCAACATATAACACCATATTAAGGTGTGGGACGTTCACTGTATTACAAGGAACAATTAGGTCTATTTTGCTCCAGCAGCTAGCATAATCTGTCCATTCACAATTCACCTGTGGGAACATGGCTGCTCTCAACACCAGACAACAGAAAGAGTTGGCTGCTACTATTCGAGAGATTGTTTGTGAGGAAATTGCACTGCTCACTTCTAAAGTGGATACCTACTCAACTAAAGTGGAAAGTTTGGAGACAGCGGCCAATGTGATAGAGGGGTGATTGCGCACAGCACATGTCCCGTCCACAACAGATCCCGGTGTATGATTGTACAATCCACAGTTTTGAGGTCAAACAGCAAATTGTTCACCTTGCAGCAGAATCGAGGGCTCTGACCTATGCTGAGAAGAAGATCAGCATCTACCCAGATCTGAGTACCGAGCTGCTGAAACATAGGTCAACCTACAACGAGGTGAGATCCCAGCTACGCAAGCTAAACCAGAGATGCAGCTTTATCCACCCTGCAAAACTCACCTTGACCTACCAGAATACAACACACACGTTTTCCACTGCCAAGGAGGCTCAAGACTTCTTCGAGAAACACACTAAGCCCAACACACAAGGGGACGAGTCGAGAGATCTAGGCTAACCCTAATTTGACTGGCTCAATATTAAGGTATCCTATCCATGCACAATCACGCAGCCTCAATTGGGTAAAAGGAACACTATTACTATTATTATTGCTGAACATTGTACTTCGTTATTATTATATTGCCTATGGTCCAGGACATTTAGACAATGATGACTCCACGCCAATGAATGAACAATGGACAATATATTGAAGTGTCATACAGACTTGGTCTGCTTCGTCGTGCGGATACAGCGCATTGCATCCCTATCAGTGGTGTAAAGTACTTAAGTAAAAATACTTTAAAGTACTACTTAAATAGTTTTTGGGGGTATTTGTACTTTACTTTACTATATATATTTGTTGCCATCTTTTACTTATACTTCACTACATTCCTAAAGTAAATAATGTACTTTTTACTCCATACATTTTCCATGACACCCAAAATAACTTATTACATTTTGACAGGAAAATGGTCCAATTCACACACTTATCAAGAGAACATCCCTGGTCATCCCTACTGCCTCTGATCTGGCGGACTCACTAAACACAAATGCTTCATTTGTAAATTATGTCTGAGTGTTGGAGTGTGCCCCTGGCTATCCACCAATAAAGAAAAACAAGAAAATGGCTTAATATAAGGTATTTGAAATGATTTATACTTTTACTTTTAATATTTGAGTATATTTTAGCAATTCCATTTACTTTTGATAGTTAAGTATATTTAAAACCAAATACGTGTAGACTTTTACTCAAGTAGTATTTTATTGGGTGACTTTCACTTTTACTTGAGTCTGACAATTGTATGACAATTGTGTACTCAAGTATGACAATTGAGTACTTTTTCCACCACTGATCCCTATATGGGCTAAATATGGCAATATACATTGGAAGCTATTCGTCTACTATTTTTATTGTACTACTGTTTAAGATGGCCAGTCCTATATGGCCTGCCACACAATTCCAGTTTTTTGTGTTTTTGTGTTTACGCTACTCATCTAGACTGCATTTCTTGCACATTTATTTTTTTTGCATTTTTTTTATTTTTTATATAGTATAGAGCACCTGAAAGCTTAAATACAAATTGAGGGTACATTTATGTCTAAGGTAATTTAAACCATATTGCTAATAATAATGAGGATAATAGATCAATAGCTATTACTCCTACAGCCATCGTATTTGACTGTTTAGGCTTGCATATCTGTTTTTCCCTTTCAGTCAGTACTCGGTATAACATACTATGGGGAGTCAACGACCAATCCTATTCACCTGAAGCAAACTGAAATCATGCCCGAGCCCGCCCATTGACTCTGTACCGGTACCCCCTGTATATAGCCTCCCTGCTGCTCTTTAATTATTCTTTATTTAAATTTTTGACTCATCTATTTCATGTTTTAAAATTAAATAAATTAAAACATTAAAAAAAGACAGGACTAAGATCAAATCCTAATACACTGGTTCTGGCAGGGCTCGCAAATGATTACGGCATGCAAACCCAGCCACGAGCTGCCCACTGACATGAGCCTACCAGATGAGCTAAATGCCTTCTATGTCTGCTTCAGACAAATGTGTGATCACGCTCTCCATAGCCGATGTGAGTAAGACCTTTAAACAGGTTAACATTCACAAGGCTGCAGTGCCAGATGGATTACCAGGACGTGTACTCAGAGCATGCGCTGACCAGCTGGCAAGTGTCTCCACCAAAATTTTCAAACTCTCCCTTACCCAGTCTGTAATACCTGCATGTTTCAAGCAGACCACCATAGTCCCTGTGCCCAAGAACGCCAAGGTAACGTGTCTAAATGTATATCGCCCCATAGCACTCACATCTGTAGCCATGAAACGCTTTGAAAGGCTGGTCACGGCTCACATCAACACCATCATCCCAGACACCCTGGACCCACTCCAATTCCCATACCGCCCCAACAAATCCACAGATAACGGAATCTATATTGCACTCCCACACTGCTCGTTCCCACCTGGAAAAGAGGAACACTTCAGTGCCTTCAAAAAGTATTCACACCCCTTTACTTTTTCCACATTTTGTTGTGTTACAGCCTGAATTTAAAATGGATTAAACTTGGATTTTTTGTCACTGGCCTACACACAATACCCCATAATGTCAAAGTGGAATTATGTTTTTTGAAATATTATGAACACTTTCTGATGGCACTTTATTGGAGAATGCTGTTCATTAACTACAGCTCAGCATTCAACACCATAGTGCCCTCCAAGCTTATCACTAAGCTCAGGACCCTAGCACTGAACACCACCTTCTGCAACTGGATCTTTGACTTCCTGACGGGCCGCCCCCAGGTGGTGAGGGTAGGCAACAACACATCTGCCATGCTGACCCTCAACACGGGGCACCTCAGGGGTATGTGCTTAGTCCCCTCTTGTACTCCCTGTTTATCCACGACTGCGTGGCCAAGCACGACTCCAATACCATCATTAAGTTTGCCTGACGACACAACGGTGGTAGGCCTGATCACTGACGACAATGAGACAGCTTATAGGGAGGAGGTCAGAGACCTGGCAGTGTGGTGCCAGAACAACAACCTCTCCCTCAACGTCCCCCGTGTATAGCCAAGTTATTGTTACTCATATTTATTATTACTTTTATTATTATGTGTTTTACTTTTATATTATTTCTCTATTGTCTGTCTCTCTGCATTGTTGGGATAGGCCCGTAAGTAAGAATTTCACTGTTAGTCTACACCTGTTGTTTCATTTAAATAAAGATTTGCATAGGGCTTTAGTAGCTCTTTGTTTTAGAATGATAGTTTGAAACATGTTCAGTTGTTTATGTTCATAGGTTCATGTTCATAGTCGATATGAATACCCAGTCCTGATATTACATACAGACTATAAAAAGACAACATGTACAATACAGTGCCTTGCAAAAGTATTCATCCCCCTTGGCATTTTTCCTATTTTGTTGCATTACAACCTGTAATTTAAATGGATTATTATTTGGAGTTCATGTAATGGACATACACAAAATAGTCCAAATTGGTGAAGTGAAATGAAAAAAATAACTTGTTTCAAACGATTCTAAAAACAAAATCACGGAAAAGTGGTGCGTGCATATGATAAGATCTGGTGCAATCAATTACCTTCAGAAGTCACCTAATTAGTTAATTAAAGTCCACCTGTGTGCAATCTAAGTGTCACATGATCTCAGTATATATACACCTGCTCTGAAAGGCCCCAGAGTCTGCAACACCACTAAGCAAGGGGCACCACCAAGCAAGTGGCACAATGAAGACCAAGGAGCTCTCCAAACAGGTCAGGGACAAAGTTGTGGAGAAGTACAGATCAGGGTTGGGTTATAAAAAAAATCATAAACTTCGAACATCCCACAAAGCACCATTAAATCTGTTATTAAAAAATGGAAAGAAATGGCACCACTGGTCAGAATTGAAGGAATGATGGATGCCGCTAAATAAAGGGACATTTTTGAGAGAGAGAACATAAAAATACATGTTTCATCTCTCAAAGTAAATATTGTCTTATTGAGTAATGTTTAGATTTCATTTTTTTTTAAATTACGGTGACTTTTCTGTGGTGGATATATTTTGAATTTTAGTCTTAATGTGTTTTGCGGTTGTGTCTGCATGGGCTTTTGTGCCTCCTCGTGTGTCCGGGCAGCCAGCAATAGGAAGGACAGTCATTATCTTTGCTGTCTTGGTCCTTGACACATTTACACTCAGACACATACCCACATATGGATCCCCATCTCTCCCTGTCCCTCTCTCTCTCCCTCTACCTCCTCATCTTTTTCAGACTCTCAGGTAAGGGCAATATGTTTCTATGAAGTGATGAAGTCTCATGGTTCAGTGCACTGCTCCTTGACGTCAGGGAAATGCTGAAACTCTGAAGACAGGAGCACCAGATGGACTAGCAAAGATTATCTTTTCAATAACAATACCTCTATTAGCAATGTTTCCTATGGTGCAGATGTAATAGGATTTTTCTGCTGTGTGAGGATTGGCTTGAATCCCAGTCTTAAGTGTTTTTTACCAAAAACAAACTTAATCACTCAGAACCAATAGAGGCCTGCTCCTGACCTCCTTCTTTTTGTCTGTACCTCTGTGTTCAGGTACTCCAAAACTCCATGTGGACCAACATGAGGGGACTGGAGTGGAAGAAAGGAGTGTCACTGTCCATTGTTACTATGCACCGAGCTGTCTGTTTGAACTACTGGCACACAGCTCAGACACCCATGCCTACCATCATGCCACCAGAGGTCTCTTCACAGTCCCCAAGTCCAGAACAGACTATGAGAGGCGCACAGTACTACATAGAGCCATGACTACATGGAACTCTATTCCACATCAAGTAACTCATGCAAGCAGTAAAAATATATTTAAAAAACAGATACAAATGTACCTTATGGAACAGCGGGGACTGTGAAGCAACACATACATAGGCACAGACACATGCATACAAACACACAATAACATACGCACTATACACACAGGTACACATGGATTTTGTGTTGTAGATATGTGGTAGTAGAGTAGGGGCCTGAGGGTACACACTTAATGGGTTGTGAAATCTGTTGGGAATGTATTGTAATGTTTTTAAAATTGTATAACTGCCTTGATTTTGCTGCCTTGGCAGCAGCTGAAGGGGATCCATAATAAATACAAATACAAATAGGTACACTGGAACTCTGAAGTGGTGTAGGCGGGGTATTCCTTGTGTGGTGGAAGGGCATGTTTCGTTTTTGCATCTTTTACTTTCGGTTTTGTACACCAGCTTCAAACAGCTGAAATTACAATATTTTTGGTTATGGAAAATATATTTCACCACGGTTTAGATGGTGCAATGATTCTCTACACTATACTTCCTTGTTTTGTCACAAACTGAAATGAAGCAAACTATTAGAAGGAAAGTGAACGTGAAAAAAAAATACAATAAAATATAGCTAGCTCTCTCTCTCTCTTGCCTGAACAAATACATAACCTTTTACTGCAGTGGGCTAAATCAGGGTTACACAGAGTGTTTCTTGGTAGTCTTGAACAAATCTACTTTGAAACAAAAGTATACACCTCACACACATGGTTATGGGCTTAAAAAACAACAACACATGTACCATGTCAAATATAGAGTTGAAATGTATAACATTTTGAGTTTGCATCCCAATATTCCACTTTATATACAGTACATCACAGAAGACTGAAATATAACAAAATCATTTGACATAGAAACACTGTATCTTCGGCGGGTTTTTTGAAATATTGTTTATTAATGATGAAATTCTGAAAAATATTAATAACATTCCACCCATGAGTCCACTATAGGGTGATTTGGTCATTCGACTGCAGGAAAGGGCTACCTGTACAGTTTGCCACGCTGATCCAAAACACCAACATTAAAGCGCTATGTATGAATTCTATGCAGTCAATGTTATGTCATTTCTATTTTCCCATTCATAAAGCATTTATAAAACATTTAT
This sequence comes from Coregonus clupeaformis, assembly GCF_020615455.1. NCBI lineage: Eukaryota > Metazoa > Chordata > Actinopteri > Salmoniformes > Salmonidae > Coregonus > Coregonus clupeaformis. Next base: position 26,855,278 of record NC_059192.1, read on the forward strand.
AAACATGCCTCACATCAAAAAAGAAAACGGACACAACACAGAATGTTAAAGGAAATATGAACATTTTATAAAAAAATTACAGGTGTCGCTAGCACAGAAAACAATTGCTTTAAAAACAAATCTTATGTTTGTTGTTTAGTAAATATTTCAGCTTTTATTTTTTATTTTTTTCATTGTTTGTTCCTGTAAAGCACATTGCGTTGCATTCCATGTCTGAAATGTGCTGTATAAATAAAGCTTGATTTGATTTGATGTTTATAAATGCTTTATGAATGGGAACATATAATTTACATTACATTGACATTAATGTGAATGCTACCATGATTACGGATAATCCTGAATAAATCCTGAATAATGATGAGTGAGAAAGTTACAGACATCATACCCCCCAAAAATGCCAATGCTGTAATGGTGAGAGGTTAGCGGGTATGATATTTGTGCATCTGTAACTTTCTCATATCATTATTATATTGTAATCATGGTAGCATCCACATGTATTTAGTGTTTAGAAACATATTCTATTCTTATTTACAATAAAAGTAACTCAAATGACAGAATACATTATTTACCATTCATTTCTATTGGGTACAACATTATCTGAAACACAACTAAAACAAACAGTAAATGCATCTAACAAATGTGTAGAGTCACAAGCTTGATGTAGTCATTGTGTGCTATGCATATGGGACAAAATACTTAACTTTTTACTACTTTAATACACATGTGATGAATTTGTCCCAATACGTTTGGTCCCATAAAATGTGGGGGACTAAGCACAAAAAGTGCTGAAGCTGACAGTCTGCACTTTAACCTCATAGTCATTTTATTGTTTCAATTCCAAAGTGCTGGAGTACAAAATTGTCACTGTCACAATACTTTTGGTGCTCACTGTATGTCTCTCAATTTAATCGTAGGAACAATACTTTTTTTGCCGAATTCCTGGTGATTTTGCAGTGATTTAGTTTTCCCACAATATAAATAAAATACAATGTTTACTAAGGCAATTTATGGGGCCAAATAAAATTGGCTGCTTTATTCCTTTTATTTTTTCCAAGAAAACAAGTAGTCCAGCGGATAAGAACCAAATGTACCTGAGATCGTTCCACTTTATGATACAAGTATCAAACTTGGTACACTAATTCTAAATACCTTAAGGAACATTTTAAAGATTGGAGGCAGTCTGGGAAGCATGTCTGTCAACCTGTTACATCTTTTCGCCTGAGTCATGGAGAAAAAAAACAAAAACAAGTTGACTGTTACGTTCCCTAAAGACAAACCTAGATGTCGTCACTCAACAGAACTAACGAAGGGAACTAACAAAGGCATCACTTCGACAACCAAACCAAAACAGAAGGGGTTTCAAACGGGTTCTGAAAGACACCCATGGGGGTGTCCACCGAATCTTGGCAAAGCAACTAGAAAGGGACCTAAAGGACACCCATCATGCCTCAGAAAAGACAAGCTAAAAGAAAAACCCCACAAGAACTTAGGATAGGGAGTTACAAAGAATACGGACCAAACTAAACAGGGGAGAACACCAGATTCAGGCTTTATTGGCAACCTAAAGTGGATGAGCTAACGTGAGGGATAGCTCTCCCAACATCTCTCCCAATGTCTTAAATACCAGCTGGGCCAGCACTGGTGAGAAACATCCTCACTAACGAGATCACTCTGGGCCAGCACAGGGGAAACCCATCCTAACTCCGATCAGTTAGTGCTAACCAACCTTTAAATGGAGAGAAAACCCAAAGCCTGTAACATTTACATAAATGTAATATCTGTAATAGATTTGTACAGTACTGTAGACTTTGTACAAGCTTCTCCGGGTTTACTATTTGAATGTCAAATCCTTTGGAAATGGGTAACGGAGGACAGTAACTTGCCACTCAACTTTGCCCCCAAAAGAGAAGTGACTCATGAAAGCAAGTAAGGGCGGTGGGGCACACTGGCCGCAGTTTAGTTTTAATCTTGTGCAATCAAATACAAATCATGGAATATCGATGTACAGTCAGGTCCAAAATTATTGGCACCCTTGATAAAGATGAGCAAAAAAGACTATACAATAAATAATGGAAATACTGAGCTATATTGTATTCTAAAAAAATATACTTTTATACTAATACAGTTGCTCAGAGAAAGAGATTTTGTTTAACAAATAATATTTGCACCCCTAAAGATTCTTATAAATAAAAATACAAACATTTTACTTTTAAACAATGAATCTCATCTTAAGGAAATTTATTTGGGCCTTCTATGGCTTCCCGTTTTACTGTGGTATAAAAATTAGGTGACACACATGCAAATTCCCTTTGTCAACCATCACCATTGGAAAAGGCAAAGGACTCACAAACGAAAAGAGACAAATGGTTGTTGACTATACCAATTTCCACTATTAGGGCAACAATTAAGAAGCTTAAAACCACTGGAACAGTGTTAAACTTGCCTGGTATTGGACACATGTGTATCTTGTCCCCATGCACATTGAGGAAGCAAAGAATCAAAGAAAAGTCCTAGATTCACAGTTGGAGAATTACAGACTCTTCGGGTCACGAAGTTTTCAAAACTACAATTAGGCACCATCTCCATGCCAATAGGCTCATTGAAAGGGTTGCGACAAAAGAAGGATACATATGCAGAAAATAACCTCATACCTACTGTATATGATTGTGGACCTTTGATGCTATGGGGCTGTCAGATATTTTATATACAGTACATATGAGGAGATAGCTGAAGACTCTACCTATCCATTGATGTAAATATATCCCCTGTCTGATTCCTAGTTTGTCCACTAGACAGCAGTAGTGAGTCACTGTGTTTGAATAGTGAGTCACTGTGCCAAAATGGCTGAACGGATTTTCAAGCCTGACGTCTTAAAATGACTTTAGCAATCAGGGCTTTCAATTTATGGAGTAATAAAAAAATGAAGACACAGACAGGTGAGGAAACTTCAAACTTATTCTCCCATTCACATTTCCTATTGTAAACAATGAGCTAGATCAGCGGTGCATGTGGAGGATGCATACAAGGTAATGTGGATGGAGAAGGAAATGCATTGCTTTACAATTACAATCAGAGTGTATCCTTTCCATGCATACTAAATGTTTTCACTTTTGGTGACTTGATCTACATTGTACATGATTTATGGCCTTTATGAGGAGGGGGAAGATTCTTATGACATTGCCAGCATTAAGATCTGAGTTAAACTTTCATAAAGACAAGGACTGTAGCTTTCAAATGATATGTCACTTTCTATTTTGGGGTGTCCCCCAAACTCACCGGCTCCAGTACTGCGTCCAAAACAACCACACAGAGTTTAACAGGTTTAAAGGTCAACGGCATCATGAACTTTATTTACCAAGTACCAGGACATTTTAGCCAAAAACCTGGTTGCCTCAATAACCCATAGCACACATCAAAATCCACAAAGAAATTGTTAATTGACCACAAAATCACAATTTTGCAATGGCCATCTCAGTCTCCGAACTTGAACCCCATTGAAAACCTGTGGTTTGAATTGATTAGTCCATAAGCGCAGACGAAGGATATCAAGGATCTGGAAAGATTCTGTGTGGAGGAATGGTCTAAGATCCTTCCCAATGTGTTATACATCTCATAAAATATTTTTGAAAAAGGCTCAGTGCCGTTATCCTCGCAAGGGGAGGGTGGCGGAGTATTGAAAACAGGGGTGCCAATAATTTTTTGGGACCTTTTTTAAAATTACTTGTTTCCCAATTTTTTTAGCTTACAATATAGCTCAGTATTTGTATTATTTATTTTATACAGTCTTTTTACCTCATTTTTTATCAAGGGTGCCAATAATATGTACTTGACTATGATGTGAACAGAACAAAAGCAAAGGTGCATATTTTTCACTAGGTGGCACTCTTTCCTTTACATATTAATAAAATCAAAGAACATCTAAACATAGAATGTTAGCTATTTGTTTGAGTTATTGTAAACCATAGCATACATTTGACACATTTCAGTGCATAATTTAACTGTAACAATTGTTAGAATGTTGTACATGTTACTTATATAAAAGGTGTAATACCAGTTTGGAAAACCAGTTTGGAAAACCAATTATGTCCCACCATAATGCAAAAAATCAACATGGAGGGTATCCATGTTGGTGAGGAAAACAAAGGTATCAATTCAAACAAAGACAATGGTCAATACCAACATGAATGAAGCAGGTCTTTATTGTCGGTCATCATTGATCAAATGGATAACTTGTAAGCAAGCTAGTTCGTATAATAAGCAGTTGATTTGATAATGATTTAATTAATTAAACACATTCATGCAAAGTCCGTCCTAGATTGGGCAGATCGATAGTCCAGACAAGTAAATGTGGATGGGGACAGAAAACATCTTGAATGTACCCATAAAATAATAATATTATTTCTCCCTCTTCCTACCATCATTTTATGTATTCATCGATTATATTTTCTTTTTTTCTTTAATCAAAGTTAATGATTAAGTACATGTACAATAGTTAACTGTTTACATTGGATACTTTATCTTGATGTTCTTAAAAATGCAGGTACATGTAGTTCGTAATAACTTTGATTGGTTAGCATTTCATTGCACTTCAATTTACATACCATATTTAATTATTAATGTTGTAGTTTGTCATTGCTGAAAGTATTTGTTCTGATAACTTTCCATAAGTTCCATCTCTCTCACCAAACAATCTTTAGAATAATGTCAAATTAAACACATACTGTATATTTAACACCACACTAATTTTAAACACAGTTTGAATGCAGCAGTATTGTTAAAGCTCGAGGTCTCATCCAACAATTTGACACTTCTGAAAATTTAAGTAAACGAAACAAATGCAATTAACACTTTTGATTTATCAAATGAAAATAAAGCTAACTTTTTGTCTCAAGAAGTAACTATACACTATTGGTAAATTATTATGGAACACCAGTATATTTCAATGGCAAGGCATGGCAAATTTCCTAGAAGTGCTGATGGACCAATTAAAAGCAAACTTTTATTAGTGTGAGCCAATGAAATTGCTTCTTATTAAACTGTGAATGATTGACATCACATAGCAGCTCTACCTGAGTGCATGTCTTACTAAATTGCTCAAGACATTTTTCGGTGATGTTAGAAAGTTGTTGGGGTATTGTACGAAGCAAAATAAATGAATTTGAAAATGTTGTATTGTACTATCGTAGATGTATCGCTATATTGTAAATTGTATTATCCTTGTCATTTGATGAGAGAAATTATGATTTCCGTAAGATAAAAGTGCAGACTAACAGTGAGAAAAGACAAATAAACAGTGACATTTAAAGTGCAAAAGAAAGAATATTCTACAGTGATGTTTTTAATATGCAGCATGTAGTAAGGGGACACATATGTTCAGAATAATAGGTATTTGTAACTGAAAAAAAATTAAGGAATTAGCTAAATCTCTGAAATGTGAATGATTGACTGATGATTTTACACCTGAAGTAAACATTCAGTGAAACTGTATAGCTAGCACCCCCTGTATAGCTAGCATCCCCTATGGGCCCTGGTCAAAAGTAGTGCTAAATAGGGAATAAGGTGCCGTTTGGGACGTAACGTTAATCTCTGGGTACATCCAGTGAATTCCCCTAAAGAAAAGCCACTTGTGATCATATCTGGGTGAAACCATCTCCCGAGGTAGACAAGAACACATGTGGACCATTACAAAGCCACTAGTAGATACATCAACTTAATCTTGTAAAACGCATTCATTTCGAATCCCCCAAAAATCCAGTTCAATCTCAATGAACAAAGAAAGAGTAATAATGACACTTATTTCGGTAACACTTTACTTAATGTAGCGTTACCCTTATTTCAAATGGAGATATAGGCCTACTGTAGGAAATATTTAGTAACACTTGAAGCGGTTCCTCGTGAAGTGTTATATTGTCTAATAAGCACATTCATAGCACTTTATAGATGCATTCGTAGGGCTTAAAAAGACGGTATACTAGTCTATAATGGTTATCATAGATACGGCACACTTTTTCATTCCAAATGCAGATTTACCAGCTGTGATAGTCCCTGATTAGGTGTGAGAGAGAAATAATAACAAGTGTAAACTGCACACTGCCTTTTTATAATCAAACACCATTTCAGATCTGATTCTTAAGTACATGAAGGTAAAACTTTACTTGATGCACCTTATGTGTTATAATGCTTTAAAAACATTAATGCATCTCATAGATGCAGTCATTGAGCATTGTGAAACTTTACAATACAGGTAATAAGGCATGAGAGAGATATTCATGATACATAACAGTCTCTGGTACCTTATTGCTTTTTGTACAGTTTCTTTGACTTCATCTTTAAGGTGCTATGAATGCTTGTAAAGCAATACAACAGTTGATAACCCTTCATAAGAAGGAGCGTCAAATAAAGTGTTCCCTAAATTACTTCTGAGGTTTGACCTAAATAAGGTGAATCCTATAATTTAGCTATATATAATTTTCATATCACACATGATCATTTTAATTTAAAGCACTTCTTTAAGCAAACTAGTCAGTAAGATCAGATGAGGCTGCTGCTCTCCTGTTGCAGTTGTTGTTTTGTCCCTGGAAGCGTTTGTGATCGGAGGAGTAGATAAGAACAGGTCTTAGAACAGGTCTTATTAAGGCTTTTGAGGGCTGCAGTACTGAGTCAGACTCCATTAGATTCCTCCAGGATCAGACTTTAATTACAGAGGGGCTAGGGGACCCCCCCATAACAAATCAGGTACCCCACATTTGTCAACGACATGGACGTTGGGCACCATTGTCGTGCAGAGCCGCCAAGAGTCAATGTGTAATTCGAACCCTGCTAAGGAACAAGTTCCTAGACTGTAATAGGGAGGCCTAAGCTGCAGATGAAGTTACTAACACCCACTTCCCTAGTCTGTGTGGCGTTGGGGGTCACACCGCTGCCTGGTGCTCCCTATTACTTGTTTTGTTCTTGGGCTTAATTGTGATTTGAAGCAGACCCCTCTTTGTTATCTTAAGCTGAGAGTTAAAACAAAGCGTTTTTGCACAATTTGGGACAAACACGTTTGAGGTTGTGGAGTTTCTCTGACATACAGTAGATAAAGGGGTGTGTGAAGTGCAGTGTGGATAGTCTGATGGATAGATTGCCCTGATACACTAAGCTAGGCTAGCCTTTATTATCTGATGGCTGTCTTGCTCTCAGAAGCATCTGACTTCCCCTTGGTGGGTGTGGATGTAAGTGTGGATATAGATGACGATGGGTAACGTTTGCCTCGCCTTCTGGGTGTCCCAGGGGCTGAGGAGTCCTCGGTCTGAGGCGGTCTGGGTTTTAGCGGAAGTGCAGTCTGCGCCCGCACGGATATGAGCTGCCTCCGGATCTCTGTGACTGCAGCCCCCCGGCGTGGGCGCTGAGGGGAGGGGCTGTCGGTCCGGGAGGTGGAGTAGCTGCGGGGGGAGGTGCTGAGGCTACGGGGGAAGGGGCATGCAGAGTGAGGGGCTCGGAAGATGACCCCACGCAAGGGGGCCCGGGGGGTGGAGAATAGGGGGGAGGAGTTAACCCCGGGTCCAGGTCGGGATTGCAGAGTCTGGGACCTCTGGTGCAGTGGAACATTCATGCTTGGGGTCCTGGGTTTGTGAGATTGATGCCTGAAAGACAGAGACACAACACAGAAATAGTCAAAGATCTAGAATGATGCTTTGAATCCTCAATTCTGTTCTAGAATGATGTTTTGAGTTTATAATATGGAGTCTTTCACATAATATGAATATTATTATCCATTCAGAATATTATTCAAAGGACAGGGTGAACAACACAGTAGACAGAAGGCAGCCTTGGCTTGAGCCCCTATAGATTGGGAATTGATAAGAGCATGTGTTTCCTGTCAGATATGTTATAATTGAACCCACCTATTATATACAGTTGGAAGTTGTGGCTTGTGGACACTAGCATTGGTGCCATTTTCAGACGCTGTAACAGAGGGTCCCTGCAGCTTAACAGGCGTGACAGGACGGGGTATCCTGCTTCTTTGTCGCCCCCCACGTCTCTCCCTTTCCCCCCCAACACCCCTTTCCTTCCTGGGCAGAGAGTCATCCTCATCATGGGTGTCTTCCTCTGACTGGGTCTCTGCTGCTGCTTTACAGCCATCATCCGCAGACGAAGCTGAGGAAACAGAAGCCAGTCTTAGCATACGACCTTGTGTCCTTTCCATGACCAGCCGGGCTAGGTGGGGTTGCTTGGCCTTCTGACGAGACTTGAGTGACTGGGACGCTGCCGACTGGTCCTGGTCCGAGCCGGTGTCCTCCTCAGACTGGGAGAGAACCGGGATTCGGCTCAGTTTGCGAGGCCTGATTTGTTTGCTGGCCACTTCTTTGCTCTCCACCTGGTGCACTGCCAATGTTTCTGGATCACCAGAGTCCTTGGGTTCCTCTTGTGGAGAAGTCTCAATGTTTTGTTTGAGCTGGACCTGGCTCTCCTTCTTTGCCAACGTCACGTCTTGGGCAGGCGCCTTCTCAGGGGAAACGGCAATAGGGGTATCCAATAGGGGTATCCTGAAGCCCAGGACATCCTGGGCTTCAGGTTCTTCGGAGGGACAGAGAATGGGAGAGGAGAAGTTTGACTGTATCGCTGGCGGAGCCTCGTCCCCATGTTCCGTCTCTTCTTCCTTCTCTTTTTCTGGAGGGATTAATTCCTCAACCTCTTTCTTTGCAACATCCTCTTCCTCCTCCTTAGTCATGTCTACCTCTTGGGAACCTAGGGTTTCTATCTCTGGAACTTCCTCATTGGACCTACTATCTCTCTTCTCCTCATCCTCCTCCTCCTCATCTTTCTCCCCCTCCTCCACCTTGTCGCTCTCTGGAATGTTCTCCTCGTCCCCTTCCTCATCTTTCTCATAGACATCTCCTTCTGATCTACTCTCCCTCCTCTGTACGTTGTATGTCTTTGGGACCTCACCCTCAGACTCCCTCTCACTCCCATTATCAACGTCTTTGTCTGAGAGGTCCCCATCGGATCTGCTCTCCCCACCCCTCTCTTTCTCTACATCGGAGACATCCTCCTCTTTCTCTCCCTCCAAGCGGTCCTCCTGTTTGGCTGTGGGCAGCCTGGGTTGCAGGGTCCCTGAGGAGCTCATCACATTATGGTGGGTGGTCTCGGCAATGTGGATGAATGTGCGCTCCACTTTGGTGAAAGGAGGGGAGGTGCCAGTAGGAGCAACCACATTGGACGCCACATTGACCAGGATGGCAGTGACGGCCGTCAAAGATGATTTGGGCTCGGACTTCAGCTGGGAGGACAGAGTACCTGGCTCAGACACGTCCAGCAGGCTTCCCAGAGCTCCCAGGGCTCTCTCACACTGGGGTGTGATGGCTGCCAGGGTCCCCTGGCGGCTCCCAGTATCGTCCGGGGGTAGATCGCCCACCACGGCAAGGGACCTCCTCATGTCTCCAGGGGAGAAGAGCACCAGGGTTTTGGAGCCTTCCTCCAGCTCCAGGTCCGGATCACCCCCTAACCCGACTCCCGCAGAGACCTGGTGAGGGTAGTCCAGAGGAGGCTCGTCTGCGAGGAGAGTAGAGGGAGCTCCATCATCTCCCTCCTGGCTGTGCTCGCTGCTTTTGGGGCTCCCGACACCGCTGGACCCAACCCCGGCCCCATTCACATCCCTATCACGATCCTGCTCAACAAGGGTTCCGGAAACAACCTCAAAGGAGGTTTGGAGAGGCGGAAGGGTGGCGGTGAGCATGGCAGAGAGGAAGTCCACCCGATATAGGCGATGCTGGGCCAGCATGATAAGGTCAGGTCTCTCTCTCTTTGCACTCTGTTGGAGGAGGTCCTCCACACTGCCACCCTGGTATGTGTTGATCTGCTCCGGGGCCTACAACATATGACAAAGAGAGAGGCTGGCTGTAGTACACAAGTATCAAAGGAAAGGAAACACTTTCCCTGAACCCTAGGACATATTACATACAGTATATAACAATGAAATAACAGATGTATTATTTAACAATGTGTTAATGAAATGAAACAGAACAAACATATTTGAAGAACACCATCACAAAGACTTTAGTACACGTAACTGTAAACAGTTGCAGAGCAGAACCAGTGTATGATCTTAAAAATATGAATCTATTAGAAAACTTTAGATATGTTTAAAATTACTATCATAGCATCAAACCATCTCACGCAAAGACAACATTTCCGTAAAGTACTTCCCCAAATCCTTTAATCATATTTTGGTTGTATACAAGTGTCTGAGGATTGTTTACATACATGGATAAAAAGGCACAGAAAGTGCATGTTATGTTCTCTGTTTTCTTTTAAATTGCTCAACCCAGGTTTGATTTCAAGTGTAGCCATGGTGTAGGCATGGTTAAAAACAGTGTGTTGCCAAATGTATGTACAGCTGTGAAGCAGATATACAAGATCACATGACATGCTGACATCAAAGTACTGAAATGTTGTTGATCCAGCAATGTACTAATATACATGTTTTTAAACATTTATTTAAAAGATTGCTTGATATACATGCTTTTAAATACATGATGTAATACATGACTCTACAGGGTTACTGTGATACAAAAACAAATGCTTATATTATAGGTGATATGGACTGTCCTGTCCTCCTTTACTGAGAAAGACTCTCACAGATCACGATGTTGTTCAAATAATGGTTGACATCTTTTACATTCACTCCAAAGTATCTTACACAATCCCATGCCAACCCACCCCACCTCACATATACATTATCTGCAATGAACTGAAATGCAGGTATGCCAGTACTGCGAATCATTATACATCCTAGGAAGAATTTGAGTCAGGAAGGACTTTCATAGAAGAGTCCCCAATGAAACGGAGTCAAACACATTGTTTCCAAGTGTTTGATGTTTGGTACCATTCCATTGATTCCATTCCAACCATTACAATGAGCCTGTCCTCCTGTAGCTCCTCCCACCAGCCCCCTCTGACATACACACAAGACTGGGGCAACATAATATAGGCTAAAGCAGCATCATTACAGTATATGATTGCATGTAATTTTACATGAGAATGCTTCGGCAGGAAAACTCCCAAAACCCATTTCACCGTTACCAGCCAAACAAAATGTTTGACGTGCATGTTTTTAACACATGGTTACCAAACCTACTAAGGTAATCACTGATCTGTGAGTATCCTTTTTTCGTTTGGAAATAAACCAAAGTGAAGAAGATAAACTCTAGACCAACGTACACAAGGACATATCACATACAAATCAGACTTGACAAAATATAGTTCAAGCAAAGTGGCAGCCATTATTGTTTATTGTGAGAACTGAACTGAGATCAGGGCCCCCATTCACAAAGCGTCTCAGAGTAGGAGTAAATTTTTCCTTTTAATAAGATTACATGGACAGGGGGTACCTGACCTTAGATCAGCACTTGTATTCTGAGATGCTCGATACATACAGCCTCAGAACTGAGCTTAATCAGAGGTTGAGAAATACATTCAGTGAGGTTCATTATTGGATCTCTGAAAAAGTGAAATTGATGGAAGACCAAAAAGGCAAGTGTATTATAACATATTTCTTCCTCATTATACAATCTATACATGGTCTCAATTCAATTAAACCTGCATTGTGGTGTTTACACAGCATAGCTCTTCTTTTCCAATGGTCAAATGAAATTTCAAAGCGGTGTTGTGTACTGTTAAATCCATAGAATTAGGAATTAGAATTCAAATGGATCATGACGAGAGGCAGGGAATATGTTGTGTACCTCCAATCAAGTTGATTTGCAAAATTTCATCGACATTGGTGTCATATTGCCTTAGATTTGATGGAAGGAAGACTTGAATTTAACATTGAGCATCAATCAATGCCTACTGGATCTTTATGGTTAAATCCTACTACTACTGGCCCAGGGCAAGCGGATAATGCGCTCGCCTCTGGAACCATATACAGTGGATTCAGAAAGTATTCAGACCCCTTCACTTTGTTACATTACAGCCTTATTCTAAAATGGATTAAATACATAAAAATCCTCATCAATCTACACACAATACCCCCATAATGACAAAGCAAAAACAGGTTTTTAGATTTGTTTGCAAAACATATATATATATATATATATATATATAACGTATTTACATAAGTATTCAGACCCTTTGCTATGAGACTCGAAATTGAGCTCAGGGGCATTCTGTTTCCATTGATCATCCTTGAGATGTTTCTACAACTTTTTAATTGGAGTCCACCTGTGGTAAATTCAATTGATTGGACATAATTTGGAAAGGCACACACCTGTCTATATAAGGTCCCACAGTTGACAGGGCATGTCAGAGCAAAAACCAAGCTATGAGGTGGAAGGAATTGTCCATAGAGCTCCGAGACAGGATTGTGTCGAGGCACAGATCTGGGGAAGGGTACCAAAACATTTCTGCAGCATTGAAGGTCCCCAAGAACACAGTGGCCTCCATTATTCTTAAATGGAAGAAGTTTGGAACCTTCAAGGCTCTTCCTAGATCTGGCCGCCCAGCAAACTGAGCAATCGGGGGAGAAGGGCCTTGGTCAGGGAGGTGACCAAGAACCCGATGGTCACTCTGGCAGAGCTCCAGAGTTCTTCTGTGGAGATGGGAGAACCTTCCAGAAGGACAACTATCTCTGCAGCACTCCATCAATCAGGCCTTTATGGTAGAGTGGCCAGACGGAAGCCACTCCTCAGTAAAAGGCACATGACAGCCCGCTTGGAGTTTTCCAAAAGGCACCTAAAGGACTCTCAGACCATGAGAAAGACGATTGTCTGGTCTTATGAAACCAAGATTGAACTCTTTGGTCTGAATGCCAAGCGTCACGTCTGGAGGAAACCAGGGACCGCTCATCACCTGGTCAATACCATTTCTACGGTGAAGCATGGTGGTGGCAGGATCATGCTGTGGGGATGTTTTTCAGTGGCAGGGATTGGGAGACTAGTCAGGATCGAGGGAGAGATGAACGGAGCAAAGTACAGAGAGATCCTTGATGAAAACCTACTCCAGAGCGCTCAGGACCTCAGACTGGGGCAAAGGTTCACCTTCCAACAGGACAACGACCCTAAGCACACAGCCAAGACAATGCAGGAGTGGCTTCGGGACAAGTCTCTGAATGTCCTTGAGTGGCCCAGCCAGAGCCCGGATTCAAACCCGATCTAACATCTCTTGAGAGACCTGAAAATAGCTGTGCAACGACGCTCCCCATCCAACCTGACAGAGATTGAGAGGATCTGAAGAGAAGAATGGGAGAAACTCCCGAAATACAGGTGTGCCAAGCTTGTAGCATCATACCCAAGAAGACTCATGGCTGTAATCGCTGCCAAAGGTGCTTCAACAAAGTACTGAGTAAAGGGTCTGAATACTTATGTAAATGTGATATTTCAGTTTTTTATTTTTTATAAATGTACCAAAAAATTAAAAAACCTGTTTTTGCGTTGTCATTATGCGTTATTGTGTGTAGACTGATGAGCGAAAAAAATGAATTTAATCAATTTTAGAATAAGGCTGTAACGTAACAGAATGTCAAGGGGCCTGAATACTTTCCGAATGCACTGTAGGCCTGCTTCCCCCTGCAGAATGGATCCCAGTTCGAACCTCGCATGAGCCCTTCCTGCTCCCTCTACTCTGTCTCCCTGCTTCTGCTCCTAACCTGTCATAAAACAATTATTACAAAAGGAGGTCAGAAATTCTGTTCTCCTTTGTAAAAAATTCAAATTTACTACTACTACTACTACTACCAGGTAGACTCCTCTTACAAGTAAACAAACATTGCGTAAAAAAAAAAAAAAAAAAAATAGGTCATTTAGCAGACGCTCTTATCCAGAGCGACTTACAGCGTAAACATTGCTAGGACAGGTTCAATTGAATTTCAGCCTTAATCCCCTCCTTTTAAACAATTACAGTAGTGAGCAACAAATATTGACAATATGGACATTTCACAAAATCTATAGTTGTGACTGGTGCAGCAAAATGAAGGCATGTTCTTGAAGCAACAAGATCTGTGTCTTCTATCCAGAGTCCAAACAGCAGTATCAAAGGCAAGAGAAATTAAAAGATTCACAACAATAAACATTAGAAACTATAAAAATAATGAAAAATAAATCATTATTGCTGGTAACACTGGTAAAACTGTCAAAACCAGATGCAATCGTTTGTGTGCATATGAATAATACAATATTATAGACATGTTATAGGCGTGCTACATACATGTTATAAACATTTATATGCGGTAAGACAAAGCAGCATTCCACTACAATGATGGAAACTATTGCCTATCAATCTATTGCCTATACTGACCCATAATTGACCCTCAGACAGAAACAATCATTTAGAATTTATCTCTGTTCATCTCAACATCCTGGCACATTGACTATGATAAAGCAGCATCCACAACAGCCATTCAACATTTTGCTATGCTTTGTTATTTTAAATAACAAAACCATAAACTAGATCAAACAAGAACAATACATGAGGATGAAGAGGGTAATAGTGTTGGTGATGATGATGATGATGATGATGATGATAATGAGTAGGAGGGGAATTATACTCATTTCATCCCCCTTCCACACCCACCCACCCACACACACACACACACCCACACACACACACCAGTCCTAAAGCACTTTTAGCATGTGCAGATGAAAGCCTGGGCAGAGCAGAAATGACACAAAGCACAACTCTTTGCCTAAAATTCTACATCTAACAAAGCTACAGTACTCAGCGCTTGAATAAAAACAGCATCTTTCAAAAAACGAGTGTCAGTGTACAGTAAAGTGGTATGTACAGTGTCTGTGGTGTACAACTTTTTGAACCATGTGGATCTCTCTCTCTCCTCTCTCTCTTTTCTCGCTCTACCTATCTCCCTCAGTCTCTCTCTTAGAGCTGGGTGATATAGACAAAAATCCATATCGCGATAAATTGTCTAAATTGATGCAATAACGATAAATAGAACGATAAGTTTATAACATTAATGTGGACCACAGTTTTTTTTTATTCTCCTTTAAACTACTACTACTACTAACTTGGTTGTAGCCATCAATTGTGCCATTAACAATCATATGGAGCGATTTCAGTGCCAACAGAAATTGTATTTGAATTCCATAATTACATTTACATTTACATTTTAGTCATTTAGCAGACGCTCTTATCCAGAGCGACTTACAGGAGCAATTAGGGTTAAGTGCCTTGCTCAAGGGCACATCGACAGATTTTTCACCTAGTCGATAATTCTACAATATTAGGATATTTAATTTGAATTGAATATTTTTGAATTTGTAATGCACAAATTTAATAATTGAATTCATAAATTGAACTTGTATTTCATGATTTGAAACTGAATTGAATGAATATTGCATTCAGTTTTAAAATTCATTTTCAATTGAATTGAATATTCACATTCATTATTTATATATTCAGTTTCAAGTTTACAAACTATCATTTTAAGTTTATCAAAGTTTCATATATTCAACTTTTCAGATTCAGTTTTCAAATTCAGTTCTCTAAATTCAGATTCAAAACCAGAGACAACATCCTGGTACTTTGCCAGCCAGGACAGGTAGAGGAAAACAGACAGAATCAAACTCTCTCTGTGGTAAACAGAAACTTCTGGCGGTTTCTGAAGCCAATGTTATATGTTACATTAATGTTCTAACTATGAATTGGTCTCTGTTGGCACTAAAATCGCTCCATACAATCACCCATATTAGCAAACTTATTTCATTTCAAACTTCACATTTCTCTAGTATAGGCTACTTATCGTAATGAATGATATCAGCAAAATGCCTGCGATAAGTGATCGGTGCCGATAATTTTTGGTTTATCTTCCCAGCTCTACTCTCTCCATCCACATCCACAATATCCACTGAGCTGTATGCCTCGTGGGGTGGCCATTTTAGGAGCCTGGGGTTCGTATCCAGTGACCTTGCCTGCACTTCCTCCAGAAGGACAAAACCCGATCCTACTATTCCTGTTCCACAGGTCCACAGGCTCATCCGGAGCACAGGGTACAGGTCGGCCCCAGTTTATTGCACAATAAATAAAAAAGTATTCTTCCCTTTTTTGTAATATTCCCTTTTGTTAAACCCTCCAGTCCGCCTAGATATAGCCAAGAGTGTGTCTATTTATGTGAGGAGGAGGGAGCAGAAGGTATTGTTGTTGTTGTGGTTGGTGAAAAAGCGCTGCATGTGGTTACACAAAATGTTAGCTACAACCCCTACTGGGTTTTTTATCCGATCACGTCTTGTTCATTAGTTTGGCCAGCATCTGTTGTATCTGGAGTCGGGACAGGTTGAGGACAGAGTGTCTGGGTCGCGACCCCCCGGGGCTGCCGGGTACCAGGGGTATGTGGCGCCGCGAGGGGAGACGGGCGGGGCTACTCTCTGCGGAGCGGCTTCTCTGGATCAACGCCCCAGCTTCCGAATTACCATGGGGATACTGCTCCGTCTCCAGGGTAGAGGACGAGAACACGTACGACGCCAATCTCCTCAATTGGTTGGGCCTCTGGAAAGAGTGGTGGGGGTGGGGCCTGTCCTCCTCCAACTGAAAAAGACCAATAAGAGTGGAGGAGAAAGGCATCAGGCGGTGGTGTGGCCAAGAAGACTCCGTCTCTTCTCTATCTCTGCTGGCAGGGGAATGTCTGGGTCTCTGTGTGTCTGTGTGCATGTTGCAGTGAGCACACCACACACACATGCACACACAGCAGAAATATAAGGGGAGGGATCTCTTTTTTCAATCTCTTTAAACGAGACCTAAGCACAATCGTTTGGGTTGGGTTTTATTTTGAATGGATAAAAAGGGATGTTGTTCAAGCATTTCAGTGTTTGCTGACTGTCACTGGATATGGATATGCAGGCACAGGCCAATGTTTTTCTGGCAAGATATTTAATGGGGCTTCCGAGGGGAGATTGACTTGGCGCTGAGAGAGAGGAGAGAGAGGAGAAACATATCCCTACCTGTTGTGTGAAACAGTTTTTGTGTACTGTCTGGAACAGTTTACCATCATAACCTATAACATATCTTCTATCAGAACATGTATTCACACAACAGCATTATCCTGCATCATCAGCACAAAATGGTTGAAATGGCTGCTATCTTGAACAGGTCTCTCTTGTAAAAGAGATCTTTGTATCAATGAGACAATCATGATTAAATAAATAAAAAACTCAAACTGCAAGGAACTTTCAGGCCACCCATTTCAGTTACGTACATCTATAGCTGCCAAAATTAATGTTATTAAAACTATGGCCAGAATTCAATCATTGCAGATACAGTGCATTTGGATATAAGTATTCAGACCCCTTGACTTTTTCCACATTTTGTTACGTTACAGCCTTATTCTAAAATTGATATTTTTTTAAAGAATCCTCATAAATTTACACACAATACCCCATGATGACAAAGCAACAACAGGTTTTTAGAATTTTTTGCAAATGTATTCAAAAGAAAAAACTGAAATATAACATTTACATAAGTATTCAGACCCTTTACTCAGTACTTTGTTGAAGCACCTTTGGCAGCGATTACAGCCTCAAGTCTTCTTGGGTATGGTGGTACAAGCTTGGCACACCTGTATTTGGGGAGTTTCTCCCATTCTTCTCTGCAGATCCTTTCATGATCTGTCAGATTGGATGGGGAGCGTCGCTGCACAGCTATTTTCAGGTCTCTCCAGAGATGTTCAATCGGGTTCTGGCTGGGCCACTCAAGAACATTCAGAGACTTGTCCCGAAGCCACTCCTGGGTTGTCTTGGCTGTGTGCTTAGGGTCGTTGTCCTGTTGGAAGGTAAACCTTCACCCCAGTCTGAGGTCCTGAGCGCTCTGGAGCAGGTTTTCATTAAGGATCTCTATGTACTTTGCTCCATTCATCATTCCCTCAAACCTGACTAGTCTCCCAGTCCCTGCCGCTGAAAAACATCCCCACAGCATGATGCTGCCACCACCATGCTTCACAGTAGGGATGGTGCCAGGTTTCCTCCAGACGTGACGCTTGTCATTCAGGCGAAAGAGTTCAATCTTGGTTTCATCAGACCAGAGAATCTTGTTTCTCATGGTCTGAGAGTCTTTAGGTGCCTTTTGGCAAACTCCAAGCAGGCTGTCATGTGCCTTTTACTGAGGAGTGGCTTCCATCTGGCCACTCTACCATAAAGTGCTGCAGAGATGGTTGTCCTTCTGGAAGTTTCTCCCAACTCCACAGAGGAACTCTGGAGCTCTGTCAGAGTGACCATCGGGTTCTTGGTCACCTCCCTGACCAAGGCCCTTCTCCCCCGATTGCTCAGTTTGGCCAGGCGGCCAGCTCTAGAAAGAGTCTTGGTGGTTCCAAACTTCTTCCATTTAAGAATGATGGAGGCCACTGTGTTCTTGTGGACCTTCAATGCTGCAGAAATGTTTTAGTACCCTTCCCCAGATCTGTGCCTTGACACAATCCTGTCTCAGAGAAACATCTCAATGATGATCAATGGAAACAGGATGCACCTGAGCTCAATTTCGAGTCTCATAGCAAAGGGTCTGAATACTAAGGTATTTATGTTTTTTTATTTTTTATACATTTACAGAAATTTACAAAAACCAGTTTTTGCTTCGTCCTTATGGGGTATTGTATGTAGATTGATGAAAAAAATAAAATATTGAATCCATTTTAGAATAAGGCTGTAACGTAACAATATGTGGAAAAAGTCAAGGGGTCTGAATACTTTCCGAATGCACTGTAACTGTTCCTCCACACTGCTGTGCTTCATGAAGTGTGTTTCATTTGCACAGCTGTGTATCCCGGATGGAGGGAATTCAGTCTTCATAGGAGATAGGAATCTGCAGTCCTCTTACACACACTGGATGACTTATTAAATACAATACCACCGGTCTAAATAAAACATTATCCATTGACTTTACGACAGCTTGTTAATTATAGGCTTTAGTCAGTGGATAGATTAAGCAAAAAACAGTAAGCTATGCACAGTAATTGGTCAAATTAACACTGGGTGTACATAACTTGACCTTCAAAAAGTAACTACCAAGGGCTGAGAAGATTAAGAATAAGTATACCATTCATGCAAATTGTGTCCAGTTACATTGTCGACACAGGAAATAACAGGAAATGGCCCACGGCCGAAGATAACATAGACATACAGTACCAGTCAAAAGTTTGGACACACGAACTCATTCAAGGGTTTTTCTTTATTTTTACTATTTTTTACATTGTAGAATAATAGTGAAGACATCAAAACTACGAAATAACACATATGGAATCATGTAGTGACCCAAAAAGTGTTAAACAAATGAAAGTATATTTTATATTTTAGATTCTTCAAAGTAGCCACCCTTTGCCTTGATGACAACTTTGCACACTCTTGACATTCTCTCAACCAGCTTCACCTGGAATGATTTTCCAACAGTCTTGAAGGAGTTCCCACATATGCTGAGCACTTGTTGGTTGCTTTTCCTTCACTCTGCGGTCCAACTGTCACGACTTCCGCCGAGGCTGCCTCCCCTCCTTGTTCGGGCAGGTTTCGGCGTTCGTCGTCACCGGCTTACTAGCTTCTGCCGATCCCATTCTAATTACTCCACTTGTCATGTCTTGTCTTGTCAATCACACACACCTGGTGCTCATTCCCCTAATTACATTTACATTTTAATCATTTAGCAGACGCTCTTATCCAGAGCAACTTACATGAGCAAATTAGTATGTGTATAAGTGTTCCCTCTGTTCCCCTTGTCTTTGTGAGTGATTGTTTATTTTGAGAGCGAGTAGCTCGGTTGAGCTACTCTTCTATGTGGTTTTGCCAAGGTGGATTATTTTCCCTTGTTAGTTTCGTTTTGACGCTGGGTGCGTTTTATTTATGTGAACGGAATAAACTCTGGACTTCTATGTTTTACCTCCTGCGCCTGACTCCTTCATTCACACCTAATCTCAGAATCACTCACTCTGCTGAATGGAGTCAGCAGGAGAAGACCGCATGCCAGGAGTTGTGGCAAGGGTCCAGGAGCATTCCTTGATGCTGGCCAGCTTGGGGTAAGCGATGGATCGGGTTCTTCAGGTAGTAGAACGCCTGGAGAGGAGAGGACCCGATCTATCGAGACCAGCTGGTCAACCGGATCCAGCCACCTACACCCCAGCCCCTGGAGGGATCCAGATATCCCTGCCACCGGCGTTTGATGGGACGGCAGCGCGATGTAAGGGATTTCTGCTCCAATTAGAGCTGTATTTCTCCAGCATCAGGCCGGTGCCACTGGAGCGGGAGAAGGTATCCGTCCTCGTTTGCTGCCTTTGTGGGAGAGCCCTGGAGTGGGCCAACGCGGTGTGGAACGAGAGAGGTGGCGCGTTGGAGGACTACGGGGAGTTTGCTAGCCTCTTTCGGGCCGTTTTCGGGCGAATGACTGGTCCATCTGAGGCAGGGGACGAGGACCGCACAGGACTACGCGCTTGAGTTCCGGACGCTGGCTGCGGGGTCTGGGTGGAACGAGCGGGCCCTGATCAACCATTTACGGTGCCACCTAAGGGAGGACGTCCGACGGGAGCTAGCCTGCCATGATGCCATGCTATCGTTCTCCCAACTGGTGGACATGGCCATCCGGCTGGACAATCTGCTAGCAGCCAGAGGACGTCCTGGTAGGGGTCTGCCCGTTCCCACTCAGGACGACTCTGACCCCGAGCAGATGAAGCTGGGGGGAGCCGCCGGCCGAGAGAACTCTGGTGGCACGAAGAGACAATCCACCTCACGTCTCAGTCAACGTTCCTTTGGGGCTGGAGGCGGTAGGCAGAGTACTCACGCATCACCCCAGGTAACGAACACCCAAACTTGTTCAGAGCCCTTTGCGGCACACTGTACCTTATCGATCTCCTGTCCCGATCACCTGGTAGTTTCCCAGTGTAAGGCGCTAGTCGATTCAGACGCATCTGGGAACTTTATGGACAGGGCATTTGCACGCCGTCAAGGCATTTCATTAGTTCCCCTATCCATTCCACTCCCCATCAGATCACTTGATATGGGGCGGCGCACAATTGGCCCAGCGTCGTCCAGGGTAGGGGAGGGAATGGCCGGCAGGGGATGTAGCTCAGTTGGTAGAGCATGGTGTTTGCAACGCCAGGGTTGTGGGTTCGATTCCCAAGGGGGGGTATGAAAAAAATAAAATAATAATACTCAAACTAAATAATGTATGCACTCACTAACTGTAAGTCGCTCTGGATAAGAGCGTCTGCTAAATGACTA
Source organism: Coregonus clupeaformis (assembly GCF_020615455.1). Classification (NCBI taxonomy): domain Eukaryota; kingdom Metazoa; phylum Chordata; class Actinopteri; order Salmoniformes; family Salmonidae; genus Coregonus; species Coregonus clupeaformis. The sequence continues at coordinate 26,876,454 of NC_059192.1, forward strand.
AAATGTACATGTAAATGTAGTCAACTATTAGGGTCAGGGTTGGTTAAGGAGGTTACTGTACCAGTCACCATGATTACACAGGAGACGCATTTTGAGCAGATCACTTTCTTGATTATTGAGTCTCCTGCTTACCCTGTAGTCTTAGGTATTCCGTGGTTAGCCCTTCACAACCCAATTTTTCATGGCCGCAGAGGGTTCTTACGGAGTGGTCGCGTGAGTGTCCGGGTAGGTGTCTAGGTGTTTCCGTTGGTGCGACCACGGTGGAAAGTCCAGACGGTACCCCCACTGTGTGCATTCCCCCCGAATACCATGATCTGGCACTCGCGTTTTCCAAGACGCAAGCGACTAAATTACCACCTCATCGGGAGGGGGATTGCGCGATAAACCTTCGGGTAGACGCTGTACCTCCCAGGAGTCATGTGTATCCCCTGTCGCAGGCTGAAACGGAGGCTATGGAAACATACGGCACCGAGTCCCTTCGCCAGGGGTATATACATCCCTCCGCTTCACCTGCTTCCTCAAGTTTCTTCTTTGTGAAAAAGAAAGATGGCGGTTTACGCCCGTGCATTGATTATTGACCACTGAATAAGGTGATGGTACGATTTAGTTATCCTCTTCCCCTCATTCCTTAAGGGATTGAGTCAATGCATGGGGCCCGTTTTTTCACCAAATTAGACCTCAGGAGTGCCTACAACCTGGTGCGTATTCGGGAAGGGGATGAGTGGAAAACAGCATTCAGCAAAACTTCGGGGCATTATGAATACCTGGTGATGCCCTACGGTTTGTTGAATGCTCCATCTGTTTTCCAGTCCTTTGTGAACGAAGTGTTTCGGGACATGCTTGGTCGCGGGGTGGTGGTCTACATCAATGACATCCTGGTGTATTCCGCTACGCGCGCCGAGCATGTGTCCCAGGTTTGCAAGGTACTGGTCCGACTGCTGGAAAATGATCTTTATGCCAAGGCAGAGAAGTGTGAGTTTTTCCAGCAGTCAATCTCGTTCCTCGGATACCACATTACTACCACAGGTGTGGAGATTGAGGGAGATCGCATTTCTGCCGTGCGTAATTGGCCGACTCCAACCACGGTGAAGGAGGTGCAGCGCTTCCTTGGCTTTGCCAACTACTATTGGAGGTTTATTCGGGGCTTTGGCAAGGTCGCAGCTCCCATTACCTCCTTGTGGAAGGGTGGGCCGTCCTGGCTCCGCTGGTCTGCTAAGGCTGATTTGGCTTTCAGTAGATTGCGGGGTCTGTTCACCTCAGCCCCGGTACTGGCCCACCCCGATCCATTACTACCGTTCGTAGTGGAGGTGGATGCGTCTGAGGTAGGGATAGGCGCTGTCTTATCCCAACGCTCAGGCACGCCACCCAAGCTCCGCCCCTGTGCCTTCTTTTCGAAGAAGTTCAGCTCGGAAGAGCAGAACTACGGTGTTGGTGATCGGGAGCTGCTGGCTGTTGTCCGAGCTTTGACGGTGTGGAGGCATTGGCTCGAAGGGGCGAAACACCCTTTCCTCATCTGGACAGACCACCGTAACCTGGAGTACATTCGGGAAGCGAGGAGGCTGAATCCTCGCCAGGCCAGGTGGGCCCTCTTCTTCACCCGGTTTGATTTCACACTCTCATACATTCTGGGTACAAAGAACGTCTTGGCTGTATGACACAGAGGAGAGGCCCAGAGACAACACCCCCATACTCCCGGCCTCATGCATTGTGGCGCCGGTAGTATGGGTGATGGACGCGGATATAGCGCAGGCATTACGCACAGATCCATCTCCACCGCAGTGTCCAGCTGGGCTGCAGTACATACCTGCGTTTATCCGTGATCGTCTGATCTACTGGGCACACGTCACCCTCCTCTGGTCATCCAGGTATCGGTCGTACAATGCGCTGCCTAACCGAGAAGTACTGGTGGCCTACCTTGGCTAAGGACGTGAGGGTGTATGTTTCCTCCTGCTCACTGTGCGCCCAGAGTAAGGCACCTAGGCACCTCCCTGCGGGTAAGCTACAACCTTTACCAGTTCCACAACGACCATGGTCTCACCTTAGTATTGATTTTCTTACTGATCTTCCCCTCTTCCAAGGTAACACCACTATCCTGGTCGTTGTGGATCGCTTTTCGAAGTCCTGCCGCCTCCTTCCTCTGCCCGGTCTCCCCACGGCCCTACAAACTGCGGAGGCTCTGTTTACTCACATCTTCCGGCACTACGGGGTACCAGAGGATATAGTGTCCGACCGAGGTCCCCAGTTCACGTCTAGAGTCTGGAAGGCGTTCATAGAACGTAAGGGGTCTCGGTCAACCTGACCTCTGGATTTCACCCCGAGAGTAATGGGCAGGTGGAAAGGGTGAATGAAGATGTGGGTAGGTTCCTGCGGACCTACTGTCAGGACCGGCAGGGGGAGTGGTCGGTGTTCCTGCCATGGGCAGAATATGCTCAGAACTCTCTCTGCCACTCCTCCACTAACCTAACACCTTTCCAATGTGTTTTGGGTTAACAACCGGTCCTGGCACCGTGGCACCAGAGCCAGACCGAGGCTCCTGCGGTGGATGACTGGTTTCGGCGCGCGGAGGAGACATGGGACGCTGCCCACGTTCGCCTCCAGCGTGCCGTGCGTCATCAGAAGGCGAATGCTGACCGCCACCGCAGGGAGGCCCCGGTTTTCATACCGGGGGATCAGGTCTGGCTCTCGACCTGGAATCTACCCCTCCGCCTTCCCTGCTGGAAGCTGAGCCCGTGGTTTGTGGGGCCGTTTAAAGTCCTGAGGACGATAAACGAGGTTACATACAGGTTGTTACTCCCCCCTGATTACCGTATTAACCCCTCGTTTCATGTGTCTCTCCTCAGGCCGGTGGTAGCTGGTCCGCTCCAGGAGTCTGAGGTGCGGGAGGTTCCTCCACCTCCTCTGGACATCGAGGGGGCCCCGGCGTACTCGGTCCGTTCCATACTGGATTCGAGGTGTCGGGTGGGGGGCCTTCAGTATCTCGTGGAGTGGGAGGGGTACGGTCCAGAGGAACGGTGCTGGGTCCCAAGGAGGGACATCCTCGATCCCTCCCTGTTGAGGGATTTCCACCGTCGCCATCCGACTCGCTCTGCTCCGTGTCCTCCTGGCCGTTCCTGAGGCCGGGGTCGGCGCACTGCTCGAGCCGCGCGTCAAGGGGGAGGTACTGTCACGACTTCCGCCGATGCTGCCACCCCTCCTTGTTTGGGCAGGTTTCGGCGTTCGTTGTCACCGGCTTACTAGCTACTGCCGATCCCATTCTCATCACTCCACTTGTCATGTCTTGTCTTGTCAATCACACACACACACCTGGTGCTCATTCCCCTAATTAGTATGTGTATAAGTGTTCCCTCTGTTCCCCTTGTCTTTGTGAGTGATTGTTTATTGTGAGAGCGAGTAGCTCGGTTGAGCTACTCTTCCATGTGTTTTTGTCAAGGTGGATTATTTTCCCTTGTTAGTTTCGTTTTGACGCTGGGTGCGTTTTATTTATATGAACGGAATAAACTCTGGACTTCGGTGTTTTACCTCCTGCGCCTGACTCCTTCATTCACACCTCATCACACCAACTCATCCCAAACCATCTCAATTGGGTTGAGGTAGGGTGATTGTGGAGGCCAGGTCATCTGATGCAGCACTCCATCACTCTCCTTCTTGGTCAAATAGCCCTTATAGGTGTGTTGGGTCATTGTCCTGTTGAAAAACAAATGATAGTCCCACTAAGCGCAAACCAGATGCTGTGGTAGCCATGCTGGTTTAGTTTGCCTTGAATTCTAAATAAATCACAGACAGTGTCACCAGCAAAGCACCCCCACACCATCCCACCTCCTCCTCCATGCTTCACGGTGGGACCACACATGCAGAGATCATCCACTCACCTACTCTGTCTCACAAAGACACGGCTGTTGGGACCAAAAATCTCAAATTTGGACTCATCAGACCAAAGGACAGATTTCCACCGGTCTAATGTCCATTGCTCGTGTTTCTTGGCCCAAGCAAGTCTCTTCTTATTGGTGTCCTTTAGTAGTGGTTTCTTTGCAGCAATTCGACCATGAAGGCCTGATTCACGCAGTCTCCACTGAACAATTGATGCTGAGATGTGTCTGTTACTTGAACTCTGTGAAGCATTTCTTTGGGCTGCAATCTGAGGTGCAGTTAACTCTAATTAACATCCTCTGCAGCAGAGGTAACTCTGGGTCTTCCTTTCCTGTGGCGGTCCTCATGAGAGCCAGTTTCATCATAGCGCTGGTTTTTGCGACCGCACTTGAAGAAACTTTAGTTCTTGAAATGTTCCGTATTGACTGACCTTCATGTCTTAAAGTAATGATGGACTGTCGTTTCGCTTTGCTTATTTGAGCTGTTCTTCCCATAATATGGACTTGGTCTTTTACCAAATAGGGCTATCTTCTGTTTACCACCCCTACCTTGTCACAACACAACTGATTGGCTTAAACACATTAAGAAGGAAAGGAATTCCACAAATTAACTTTTAACAAGGCACACCTGTTAATTCAAATGCATTCCGGGTGACTACCTCATGAAGCTGGTTGAGAGAATGCCAAGAGTGTGCCAAGTTGTCATCAAGGCAAAGGGTGGCTACTTTGAAGAATCTCAAATATAAAATATATTTTGATTTGTTTAACACTTTTTGGGTTACTACATGATTCCATATGTGTTATTTCATAGTTTAGATGTCTTCACTATTATTCTACAATGTAAAGAAAAACCCTGGAATGAATAGGTGTGTCCAAACTTTTGACTGGTACTGTATACCCGCAGAAAGACAAACACAGATGCAGACGAAGACAGACAGGTGGCCTAGTACATTTCAATTTAATTAGAATTTCAATTCAGTTCAAATGGACCCCAACCCAGATAAACACACTCACACACCAAGACACACACCAATTCTCTACCCCGCAGTCCCTTGCTCTTACCTGTCCGTGAGCTCCAAAGTGCTCCGACTGTGGCCGTGGTCTGTGTCCATGGCTATGAGGCAGAGTGTGATAACCAGAGTGTCCAGGACTAGCCCCATTAGACCCCTCCCCATCCGGAAGTGCCCCTATGCCTCCTGCTCGCATCTTAGGCCTCACCACCACCTCTCCACCTCCAGCTCCCCGTAACCTCCTCCGCTCCTCCAGTTCCTCCAGGGGCCTCAGCTCCTCTGCCTCCTCGTCGGTGGTGGGACCCGAGGTGGTAGGCTCGGCCCCCGGGCCCAGGAGACCCAGGAAGTCCTGGAGCTCAGTCTCCTTGTCAATGATCACCCACTCCTTGCTGTCAAAGTCTTCCTCCTCTGCAAGTGGTACAGACCGGATGAAGGCGTTACTGTGGGCCTCGGGGTCGGCCGCGGAGGCTACGGAGACCTCCTGGCCTGGTCTCCCACCGCCACCCTGCCGGTCCCCACCTCCTTCCTCCAGGGAGTGCATCTGGGCCGGCTGGGAGGAGTGCACGTAGCGGGAAGGGGATCCCAGGATGTCCATACGAGACCTGGTGGGGAGACAAAGAATCATTGTCCAAAATTGTACATTTGACTGTGTGTTGTGATTTAATGCGTTTTCAATGTGTGTAAATAAATAAAAGAATCAGCCCAAAAAAAAGTTATGTCCTGCTCCTTCCCTGACTTTTCCTAAATGTTTGTATTTTTACACTGCTCAATTGTCAGAATTTTGAAATCACAAACAGAAAAGTATTTAGAGCATTTTTACCTGTTTTTCTTCACACCTATTCCTAATTTAACCCGCCAAGACAATGTGCTGTAGGACGGTGGCACCCAGCCAGGCGCTAATGCGACTCTCTCTCTCTCTCCTCACTGAATGAATGACAAATGGATGAATGGCCGATACTTGTGCACCTTATTTCACAATTGAATTTAAATTAGGCCTAACTGAATGATAAGGAGGGTGAAGAGGTTGATTAAATTTAGAAAGACAATATTGTAATGATGAGTTTGTGTTATGCCTATTTATCAGTAATATGTATCAGTAAAAGTGTTGGCGCTCATGTTAATAATTTGACCGCGTGCCTTGCGGGTTGATACCATTATTTTTTACGTTTTACTTTATAAAAATAAGCTACTACAGGATTGTTTTATTTACTGTAACTCTATGCCTATTCAAATGTATTGTAAGGGAAACGAAAACATTATATGTGTTGCAGTAGGCCTTTAGAATAATGCAAAACATATCCTTGACTCTTTCCAACTTGATGAGCGGGAAACAAACGATGCCAGTCAGCCTGCACAGCCGGCCCATCGAAACTACACCTAAACTAATTTCACACATACAGTGGGGAAAAAAAGTATTTAGTTAGCCACCAATTGTGCAAGTTCTCCCACTTAAAAAGATGAGAGAGGCCTGTAATTTTCATCATAGGTACACGTAAACTATGACAGACAAATTTAGGAAACAAAATCCAGAAAATCACATTGTAGGATTTTTTATGAATTTATTTGCAAATTATGGTGGAAAATAAGTATTTGGTCACCTACAAACAAGCAAGATTTCTGGCTCTCACAGACCTGTAACTTCTTCTTTAAGAGGCTCCTCTGTCCTCCACTCGTTACCTGTATTAATGGCACCTGTTTGAACTTGTTATCAGTATAAAAGACACCTGTCCACAACCTCAAACAGTCACACTCCAAACTCCACTATGGCCAAGACCAAAGAGCTGTCAAAGGACACCAGAAACAAAATTGTAGACCTGCAACAGGCTGGGAAGACTGAATCTGCAATAGGTAAGCAGCTTGGTTTGAAGAAATCAACTGTGGGAGCAATTATTAGGAAATGGAAGACATACAAGACCACTGATAATCTCCCTCGATCTGAGGCTCCACGCAAGATCTCACCCTGTGGGGTCAAAATGATCACAAGAACGGTGAGCAAAAATCCCAGAACCACACGGGGGGACCTAGTGAATGACCTGCAGAGAGCTGGGACCAAAGTAACAAAGCCTACCATCAGTAACACACTACGCCGCCAGGGACTCAAATCCTGCTGCGCCAGACGTGTCCCCCTGCTTAAGCCAGTACATGTCCAGGCCCGTCTGAAGTGTGCTAGAGTGCATTTGGATGATCCAGAAGAGGATTGGGAGAATGTCATATGGTCAGATGAAACCAAAATAGAACTTTTTGGTAAAAACTCAACTCGTCGTGTTTGGAGGACAAAGAATGCTGAGTTGCATCCAAATAACACCATACCTACTGTGAAGTATGGGGGTGGAAACATCATGCTTTGGGGCTGTTTTTCTGCAAAGGGACCAGGACGACTGATCCGTGTAAAGGAAAGAATGAATGGGGCCATGTATCGTGAATTTTTAAGTGAAAACCTCCTTCCATCAGCAAGGGCATTGAAGATGAAACGTGGCTGGGTCTTTCAGCATGACAATGATCCCAAACACACCGCCCGGGCAACAAAGGAGTGGCTTCGTAAGAAGCATTTCAAGGTCCTGGAGTGGCCTAGCCAGTCTCCAGATCTCAACCCCATAGAAAATCTTTGGAGGGAGTTGAAAGTCCGTGTTGCCCAGCGACAGCCCCAAAACATCACTGCTCTAGAGGAGATCTGCATGGAGGAATGGGCCAAAATTGGGCCAGCAACAGTGTGTGAAAACCTTGTGAAGACTTACAGAAAACGTTTGACCTGTGTCATTGCCAACAAAGGGTATATAACAAAGTATTGAGAAACTTTTGTTATTGACCAAATACTTATTTTCCACCATAATTTGCAAATAAATTCATAAAAAAATCCTACAATGTGATTTTCTGGATTATTTTTTCTCATTTTGTCTGTCATAGTTGACGTGTACCTATGATGAAAATTACAGGCCTCTCTCATCTTTTTAAGTGGGAGAACTTGCACAATTGGTGGCTGACTAAATACTTTTTTTCCCCACTGTAATACGAGTTAGCCTATAGACAAGATTAAATTGACAATAATCTGATGAGTGACAATATTAGGCCTATCAGTCAAATTGTACATGAAGAGATGGGTGCATTTTGTAATTTACAGATGCATGGAAAGGAGCATCACTTTATCAAATCCTCCTCATTTACATTTTACATTTGAGTCATTTAGCAGACGCTCTTATCCAGAGCGACTTACAGTTAGTGAGTGCATACATTTTTCATACTGTCCCCCCGTGGGAGGGACACTACCTAAGGCGGAAGGCGAGGCGTGGAAGGACACCGACTTCAACCACATGCAGGTATAACATTGTGATTTCTATATAGTATCTGAAAGAGCATATTCTGCAGTTTCTATTACACTTACCTTTGTCAAATAACTCTCATAATTGAAGAGGTGAAGCTCTATTTCTTAATTTAACTTTTTCCAAGAATATCCATGTTGTCCATGCATTCAGCACATGACCACTTGCGTGACACCATTGCTCTGGCTACTAAGCAAAAACTAGTAACATAATAAAATGAGAGATATTTCTATAACTTGATTGGAGTCCACCTGTGGTATATTCAATTGATTGGACATGATTTGGAAAGGCACACACACCTGTCTATATAAGGTCCCACAGTTGACAGTGAATGTCAGAGCAAAAACCAAGCCATGAGGTCGAAGGAATTGTCTGTTGAGCTCCGAGACAGGATTGTGTCGAGGCACAGAACTGGGGAAGGGTACCAAAAAATGTCTGCAGCATTGAAGGTCCCCAAGAACACAGAGTCCTCCATCATTCTTAAATGGAAGAAGTTTGGAACCACCAAGACTCTTCCTAGAGCTGGCTGCCTGGTCAAACTGAGCAATTGGGGGAGAAGGGCCTTGGTCAGGGAGGTGACCAAGAATCCGATGGTCACTCTGACAGAGCTCCAGAGTTCCTCTGTGGAGATGGGATAACATTCCAGAAGGACAACCATCTCTGCAGCACTTTATGGTAGAGTGGCCAGACGGAAGCCACTCCTCAGTAAAAGGCACATGACAGCCCGCTTGGAGTTTGCCAAAAGGCATCTAAAGAACTGTCAGACCATGAGAAACAAGATTCTCTGGTCTGATGAAACCAAGATTGAATGCCAAGCGTCACGTCTGAAAGTAACCAGGCACCATCCCTATTGTGACGCATGGTGGTGGCAGCATCATGCTGTGGGGAAGTTTTTCAGCGGCAGAGACTGGGAGACTAGTTAGGATCGAGGGAAAGATGAACGGAGCAAAGTACAGAGAGATCCTTGAGGAAAACCTGCTCCAGATCGCTCAGGACCTCAGACTAGGGTGAAGGTTCACCTTCCAACAGGACAACGACCCTAAGCACACAGCCAAGACAACGCAGGAGTGGCTTCGGGACAAGTCTCTGAATGTCCTTGAGTGGCCCAGCCAGAGCCCGGACTTGAACCCGATCGAACATCTCTGGAGAGACCTGAAAATAGCTGTGCAGTGACGCTCCCCATCCAACCTGACAGAGAGGATCTGCAGAGAAGAATGGGAGAAACTCCCCAAATACAGATGTGCCAAGCTTGTAGTGTCATACCCAAGAAGACTCGAGGCTGTAATCACTGCCATAGTTGCTTCAACAAAGTACTGAGTAAATGGTCTGAATACTTATGTAAATGTAACATTTCAGTATTTTTTTTTTTTTTAACCTGTTTTTGCTTTGTCATTATGGGCTATTGTGTGTAGATTGATGAGGGATAAAAACAATTTAATCAATTTTAGAATAAAGCTGTAACGTAACAAAATGTGGAAAAAGTCAAGGGGTCTGAATACTTTCCGAATGAACTGTATTTCCACAACTATTTCTTCATGCAATTAATCCTTTATAATAGTTTATGCACTATTTATCAAGCGTTGGTGCTTATGTTTGCTGCATCTTGCGGGTTTATATGCATCTGATGCATATGCTAAAGAGGAAACCCGGCAACGTTCTCTAGTGGGTACTTATAGGCTGAAAGGTCAGGCAGTTCTAGTGTTAAGTGGTGTGGGGCTGAGCTTTGACAGAGTGGGTGGGGTTAACTCCTTGCTTGTTGGACGGGGCCACAGTGTCTCCCAACCCACATGTCTCAGTCCCCAGTAGTTATGCTGCAATCTGGTGTACTGTGATCTAACGCATGCTCCCATTAATCCCGCTCTATCTCTCTTCCTTTCTTTCTGTGTAGGGACCTGCGGTCCGTATTGACCCCGTTCTGGGATCCTGACCACGGTCCGCCTGTTGAACATGGCTACTCTATAGCCATCATGGTTACTATCTGACACTTCTGGTCATCTACGTTTGAATGTATGGCCTTAATGGCCACATGTACTCTTAAATCTCCACCCGGTACAGCAAGAAGAGGACTGGCCACCCCTCTGTGCCTGGTTCCTCTCTAGGTTTCTTCCTAGGTTCCTGCTTTCTAGGGAGTTTTTCCTAGCCACTGTGTTTCTGCCTCTGCATTGCTTGCTCTTTGGGGTTTTAGGCTGGTGCTGATGCAAAAAGGGCTTTATAAAATCTATTTCATGCATGTGTTGTGTACATAAAGTATACATCTGCACAACAGTGTATTAACTTGTCTGCACTGTATAGAGCCCTCACCCTCGTTTGTCGTAGACGTCTGGTCTCCCGTCTGCGGCGGACAGACGGTCTGACTCTGGGCTGTTGATCCTCCGGTACCGCAGAGCGCAGACCTGAGCACCAGTCATTTCTGTGGGAGCTCCACCCACAGGGGCCTCAGGACACACCCCTCTAGTAGGCTCCTCCTCCGCAGCCAACTGCCCCTGGGGGAATGAGGGTTTCTAGGGTTACCACTGTTAGAAACCATTGTCAAGAGTTAGACCTATTGTGTTGACTAATTTCAAATAAGTATTACAGGTATATAGCAGCTTGAATTGTACTGTAAATGGGCCACTATTTACTTTACCATGTTTGAGCACTGTAAATTCATGGTAAACAGTACCTGAAATATATCTCCTGCTCTATCTACAACCAGGTACAGTGGGGGAAAAAAGTATTTAGTCAGCCACCAATTGTGCAAGTTCTCCCACTTAAAAAGATGAGAGAGGCCTGTAATTTTCATCATAGGTACACATCAACTATGACAGACAAAATGAGATTTTTTTTCTCCAGAAAATCACATTGTAGGATTTTTAATGAATTTATTTGAAAATTATGGTGGAAAATAAGTATTTGGTCAATAACAAAAGTTTCTCAATAATTTGTTATACAGTGGGGAAAAAAAGTATTTAGTCAGCCACCAATTGTGCAAGTTCTCCCACTTAAAAAGATGAGAGAGGCCTGTAATTTTCATCATAGGTACACGTCAACTATGACAGACAAAATGAGGAAAAAAAATCCAGAAAATCACATTGTAGGATTTTTAATGAATTTATTTGCTAATTATGGTGGAAAATAAGTATTTGGTCAATAACAAAAGTTTCTCAATACTTTGTTATATACCCTTTGTTGGCAATGACACAGGTCACATGTTTTCTGTAATTCTTCACAAGGTGTTCACACACTGTTGCTGGTATTTTGGCCCATTCCTCCATGCAGATCTCCTCTAGAGCAGTGATATTTTGGGGCTGTCGCTGGGCAACACGGACTTTCAACTCCCTCCAAAGATTTTCTATGGGGTTGAGATCTGGAGACTGGCTAAGCCACTCCAGGACCTTGAAATGCTTCTTACGAAGCCACTCCTTCGTTGCCCGGGCGGTGTGTTTGGGATCATTGTCATGCTGAAAGACCCAGCCACGTTTCATCTTCAATGCCCTTGCTGATGGAAGGAGGTTTTCACTCAAAATCTCACGATACATGGCCCCATTCATTCTTTCCTTTACACGGATCAGTCGTCCTGGTCCCTTTGCAGAAAAACAGCCCCAAAGCATGATGTTTCCACCCCCATGCTTCACAGTAGGTATGGTGTTCTTTGGATGCAACTCAGCATTCTTTGTCCTCCAAACACGACGAGTTGAGTTTTTACCAAAAAGTTCTATTTTGGTTTAATCTGACCATATGACATTCTCCCAATCCTCTTCTGGATCATCCAAATGCACTCTAGCAAACTTCAGACGGGCCTGGACTTGTACTGGCTTGAGCAGGGGGACACGTCTGGCACTGCAGGATTTGAGTCCCTGGCAGCGTAGTGTGTTACTGATGGTAGGCTTTGTTACTTTGGTCCCAGCTCTCTGCAGGTCATTCACTAGGTCCCCCCGTGTGGTTCTGGGATTTTTGCTCACCATTCTTGTGATCATTTTGACCCCACGGGGTGAGATCTTGCGTGGAGCCCCAGATCGCGGGGAGATTATCAGTGGTCTTGTATGTCTTCCATTTCCTAATAATTGCTCCCACAGTTGATTTCTTCAAACCAAGCTGCTTACCTATTGCAGATTCAGTCTTACCAGCCTGGTGCAGGTCTACAATTTTGTTTCTGGTGTCCTTTGACAGCTCTTTGGTCTTGGCCATAGTGGAGTTTGGAGTGTGACTGTTTGAGGTTGTGGACAGTTGTCTTTTATACTGATAACAAGTTCAAATAGGTGCCATTAATACAGGTAACGAGTGGAGGACAGAGGAGCCTCTTAAAGAAGAAGTTACAGGTCTGTGAGAGCCAGAAATCTTGCTTGTTTGTAGGTGACCAAATACTTATTTTCCACCATAATTTGCAAATAAATTCATAAAAAATCCTACAATGTGATTTTCTGGATTTTCTTTCCTCATTTTTGTCTGTCATAGTTGACGTGTACCTATGATGAAAATGACAGGCCTCTCTCATCGTTTTAAGTGGGAGAACTTGCACAATTGGTGGCTGACTAAATACTTTTTTCCCCCACTGTATGTCTATATCCTCTGAACGTAATAGATGGTAATTGAAAACCAACAATTTATTTCCAACGTTTTATGTTTGAATATATTTAAAGAATGTAAGACCATGTTTTACAGTGCTGCCATCACCAAAGTGAGATACACAGAGGACGTATTAGATGGTCCCTCCTATACCTTGCTGATGCTCATCCTAAGTTGGTTGCGGTTGAAGTCGGTGTCGTTCCATGCCTCGCCTTCCGCCTTGGGTAGTGTCCCCTCGCAAGGCCTGCTAGGTACTGCAGGTGGAGCATTCTCCCGGTCACTCAGGTGGTCATCTTGTAGAACGTCATCTGTGTTCTCCCTCGGCAGCTCCCCAGGAATCAGAGTCACGTTCACCACCCTGGGAAAGCACAGAACATACACTGATATTTGTACTATGTATTTATTGATTGCCTTTATTTAACCAGGTAAGTTATTGAGAACACATTCTCTTTTACAAAATGACCAGGCGATTAAATACATTTGTGTTGTTGAAAATATCCTGTATCACTTCAAATGCAAACAGTGTGCTACAAATTCTCACAGTTGCATTCTAATCCTAAATGAATTACCACAACCCAGCATTGGACTATTTGTTCCTGATTTTGTATGTAAATTAGGCTACATAATGGGAATTGTACTATCTCTTGGCTAGCTGGATGTTTTAATATTTAATATTGATGTTTCCTAAATGTTTTGAAGTGTGATCCCCTTTGAATTCCATTCTGCTTTCTGCTGTTTAATCTTGTTGATAAGTAGTGGATACACTGTTCATCTTCATTTTGATGCGTTTGTAATAAACCTAAATAGCTAACTTTGATTCCCTTACCCGACCATGGCGGGGGTCTGTCGTGTGTTCTGTTGAGGGGGCGTTGACGTGCAGGTGGACAGAGGCACTCCATCCGTCCCTCCCTTCTCCCAATCAAAAGACTCATTCTCTGTGATGATGCGTTCCTTCATACTGTTCTCAAAGACCGACATCAGCAACTGCATAGAGGATCACAGAGAAAAGGGGGTAAATGTAAAAAGTAAGGTATAAAGGTGGAATTCAATCAAACATACAATGCTATAAAATAATAGGCTTTACTTGAAGTACTAAAAGTTATTTACTTTTGTTTAGTTTCTACATACTGTAGTTTTATTACTGAACATTGAGAGAGCAGGTATGGTATGGGAGTTAGTCTCACATTGCCACACTTCCAGATTCACTCTGCTATTGAAGTGAACGCAAGAAAAGCAAGGTTCAGTGGGGATAAACAAGGTGAATCCACTTGCAGGGAGTGAACAGTACGTACCTGGTAATCTGGTTTGGTAAAGTAGTCAAGGCCTAAAACATGATCCAGGAAAATATGAAACTCAGAAGGCATGTGTTTGAGCAGCATTCTGTGGTCGTAGCGCTCCTTAATCTGACCCACTTGCTCCTGGTGACACACAGAAGATACAGTAGGAACCATTAGAAACCAGTTGAGCCCAGCAGACACCAGTAGACACCAGTAACCATTCTCTACTGCAGGGTTTCTTAATCCTGTTCCTGGGGACCCAAAGGAGGATTTTTGTTTTTGCCGTAGCACTACACACGATTCCACAAAGATTTGATGATGAGTTGATTAGTCGAATCAGGTGTGTAGTGCTAGGGCAAAACTTACAATATGCACCCCTTTGGTCCCCTGGACCAGGATGAAGAAATATTGGAAATAACTGAAACTGCAACAATAGACAATAGCTCACCTTATCTTTTATTTTTCGCCATGGTAGCTGACCGACTGCAAACTCTACCAACATGTAAAACAGCGACCATAGATCGTCATGGCGACCCATTTCCTGAGAAGTTAAAGAATGAATTAATCAATTTATTATTTTCATGAAATATTAGAATTCCTGAAGTACATCTGCAACAGCTATTTTTGATTTCCTGACAAACTGATGTTAAACAAAACACTCAGGTCAAAATTTATTTGTAGTGCATTGCATTTTTCACCCCAAAAAGACACTTACTTTGTTTTTATGAGCATTTACTGACGCATAACGAACAGTGCCCCGAAATCCTGCCACAGTTCTGGGCTGGAAAATAAAATGAGATAAGTTATCTTTTCAGCACGAAACCTGAAACAGAATTTCACACAGACAACTAGAAAGAAAATGATAGATGGAAATAAAGTACTTAAATTAAAACCTAAAAAGAGATGAGGAAGGATATGGAAAATATCTCAGGCAGGGAGAGATAATAAAAACTGAAATGGGATCAAGCACCTTACTGATGAGACGGATCACAAGCATGCGCTTCGAACAGAAAAGGCCAAAAAGGAACAGCAAAACTGCAAAACATAAAATCACACAGGTGAAAAAAGGACAGCCTCACATTGCAGCATAACAACTGTAAAAGTTTTAACATCAACACTCTGTGAACATAATATATGAAACAATGTTGTAGTAATTTACAGTAACAAACTATGAACTAATGCATTTACAAAGCATAAGGCATCGTTTAAATGTATCATCTTCCTGTGACATTCTGCATCACCATTTTGGCTCAAGAGTGGAGGATGACAGTTTTGACCTTGATAATAACACCCATTCCATCCAGCAGGTAGTCCCAGGAATATTTCCTTAGAAACTGCATGTTAGAATTTACAACAGTGTGTGGGTGTATGTGTATGTGTGTGTGTGTGTGTGTATGGTCTAGTTGCTGTTCTAAATTTGCAGTACAGGCCTGCCCTTCTAATCGATGAGTGGAGGCTGTCAGCAAGAATAAAAGCAGAAAGAATCTCCACTGTGGCCCAGGCTAGCCAACTTTCCATCAGACTATATCAGGCTAGCTAACTCTCCATCAGCCTATATCAGGCTAGCCAACACTCCATCAACCTATATCAAGCTAGCCAACTCTCCATCAGCCTATATCAGGCTAGCCAACTCTACATCAACCTCTCCATCAGCCTATATCAGGCTAGCCAACTCTATATCAGCCTATTTCATTATTCATTGTTATTCTTATTATTATGTAGCATTGCCAAGAGTGAACCTGCAAGTAAGCATTGCATTGTACTGTATACCAGGTGTATCCTGTGCATATGACAAATAAACTTGACATGACTAGCCAACTCTACATCAACCTGTATCAGGCTAGCCAACTCTCCATAAGCCTATATCAGGCTAGCCAAACTCTACATCAGACTATATCAGGCTAGCCAACTCTACATCAGCCTGTATCAGGCTAGCCAACTCTACATCAGCCTATATCAGGCTAGCCAACTCTATATCAGCCTATATCAGGCTAGCCAACTCTCCATCAACCTATATCAGGCTAGCCAACTCTCCATCAACCTATATCAGGCTAGCCAACTCTATATCAGCCTGTATCAGGCTAGCCAACTCTCCATCAGCCTATATCAGGCTTGCCAACTCTCCATCAGCCTATTTCAGGCTAGCCAACTCTATATCAGCCTATATCAGGCTAGCTAACTCTACATCAGCCTGTATCAGGCTAGCCAACTCTCCATCAGCCTATATCAGGCTAGCCAACTCTATATCAGCCTATATCAGGCTAGCCAACTCTCCATCAACCTATATCAGGCTAGCCAACTCTCCATCAACCTATATCAGGCTAGCCAACTCTATATCAGCCTGTATCAGGCTAGCCAACTCTCCATCAGCCTATATCAGGCTAGCCAACTCTCCATCAGCCTATTTCAGGCTAGCCAACTCTATATCAGATTATATCAGGCTAGCTAACTCTACATCAGCCTGTATCAGGCTAGCCAACTCTCCATCAGCCTATATCAGGCTAGCCAACTTTATATCAGCCTATATCAGGCTAGCCAACTCTACTTCAGCCTGTATCAGGTTAGCCAACTCTCCATCAGCCTATATCAGGCTAGCCAACTCTATATCAGCCTATATCAGGCTAGCCAACTCTCCATCAGCCTGTATCAGGCTAGCCAACTCTATATCAGGCTAGCCAACTCTCCATCAGCCTATATCAGGCTAGCCAACTCTCCATCAACCTATATCAGGCTAGCCAACTCTCCATCAGCCTATATCAGGCTAGCCAACTTGATATCAGCCTATATCAGGCTAGCCAACTCTACTTCAGCCTGTATCAGGTTAGCCAACTCTCCATCAGCCTATATCAGGCTAGCCAACTCTATATCAGCCTATATCAGGCTAGCCAACTCTCCATCAGCCTGTATCAGGCTAGCCAACTCTATATCAGGCTAGCCAACTCTCCATCAGCCTATATCAGGCTAGCCAACTCTCCATCAACCTATATCAGGCTAGCCAACTCTCCATCAGCCTATATCAGGCTAGCCAACTCTCCATCAGCCTATATCAGGCTAGCCAACTCTATATCAGCCTATATCAGGCTAGCCAACTCTCCATCAGCCTATATCAGGCTAGCCAACTCTATATCAACCTATTCCAGGCTAGCCAACTCTACATCAGCCTATTCCAGGCTAGCCAACTCTACATCAGCCTGTATCAGGCTAGCCAACTATATATCATATCATAATCACATCACAAAAAGGCACATGCCCTGTCCTTTCCTATTCTCCTACCCAAAGTGCCCTGAGGACAAAGCATTTCCAGTGCGAGAAACCCATTGCCACTACCCCCAGGTTGTGTGCACTAACCCTCCTAACTCAACACCAAAATAGCACACTGTATACCCCATGTCCTATATTCTTGCTAGAATGATTCAATGGGTTTAAATATTAACATAACATTATAAATGAAATGAACAAAATCCTTCCACGGCTACTTACCGGTCGGACCTCTCCGGTAGTGTTGGTGTACTGGCGAGCTAGGCCAAAGTCTAACATAAAGCACTTTCTATAGGTGGAGGGGAGTCGACCCATGGCAAAGTTTGACTGGGGAAAAAACAACAGCAAACATTACACTCACAAAAGTTCCAAAATAATAAAGACACTTCAAATGTCATATGTGCAAATAGTTAAAGTACAAAAGGGAAAATAAATAAACAATGGTGTTTGTTCTTCACTGGTTGCACTTTTCTTGTGGCAACAAGTCAAAAATCATGCTGCTGTGATGGCACACTGTGGTATTTCACCAAATAGAGAAATTGGGTTTGTTTTCTAATTCTTTGTGGATCTGTGTAATCTCAGGGAAATATGTGTCTCTATTATGGTCATACATTTGGCAGGAGGTTAGGAAGTGCAGCTCGGTTTCCACCTCATGTGGGCAGTATGCACATAGCCTGTCTTGTCTTGAGAGCCAGGTCTGCCTATGGCGGCATTTCTCAATATCAAGGCTATGCTCACTGAGTCTGTACATACACAACCGGTCAAAAGTTTGGACACACCTACTCATTCTATTGTTTTTCTTTATTTTTACTATTTTACATTGTAGAATAATAGTGAAGACATTAAAACTATGAAATAACACATATGGAATAATGTAGTAACTAAAAAAGTGTTAAACAAATCAAAATATATTTTACATTTGAGATTCTTCAAATAGCCACCCTTTGCCTTGATGACAGCTTTGCATACTCTTGGCATTCTCTCAACCAGCTTCATGAGGAAGTCACCTAGAATGCATTTGAATTAATAGGTGTGCCTTGTTAAAAGTTAATTTGTGGAATTAATGCGTTGGAGCCAATCAGTTGTGTTGTGAAAAGGTAGGTGGGGTATACAGAAGATAGCCCTATTTGGTAAAAGACCAAGTCCATATTATGGCAAGAACAGCTCAAATAAGCAAAGAGAAACAACAGTCCATCATTACTTTAAGACATGAAGGTCAGTCAATATGGAACATTTCAAGAACTTTGAAAGTTTCTTCAAGTGCAGTCGCAAAAACCATCAAGCGCTATGATGAAACTGGCTCTCATGAGGACCACCACAGGAATGGAAGACCCAAAGTTACCTCGGCTTTAGAGGATAAGTTCATTAGAGTTACCAGCCTCAGAAATTGCAGCCCACAAAAATGCTTCTCAGAGTTCAAGTCACAGACACATCTCAACATCAACTGTTCAGAGGGGACTGTGTGAATCTGGCCTTCGTGGTTGAATTGCTGCAAAGAAACCACTACTAAAGGACACCAATAAGAAGAAGAGACCTGCTTGGGCCAAGAAACACGAGCAATGTACCGTTGAAGTCGGAAGTTTACATACACCTTAGCCAAATATATTTAAACTGTGTTTTTCACAATTCCTGACATTTAATCCTAGTAAAAATTCCCTGTCTTAGGTCAGTTAGGATCACCACTTTATTTTAAGAATGTGAAATGTCAGAATAATAGTAGAGATAATTATTTATTTCAGCTTTTATTTCTTTCATCACATTCCCAGTGGGTCAGACGTTTACATACACTCAATTAGTATTTGGTAGCATTGCTTTTAATTGTTTAACTTGGGTCAAACATTTCGGGTAGCCTTCCACAAGCTTCCCACAATAAGTTGGGTGAATTTTCGCCCGTTCCTCCTGACAGAGCTGGTGTAACTGAGTCAGGTTTGCAAGCCTCCATGCTCGCACACACTTTTTCAGTTCTGCCCACACATTTTCTATAGGATTGAGGTCAGGGCTTTGTGATGGCCACTCCAATACCTTGACTTTGTTGTCCTTAAGCCATTTTGCCACAACTTTGGAAGTATGCTTGGGGTCATTGTCCATTTGGAAGACCATTTGCGACCAAGCTTTAACATCCTGACTGATGTCTTGACATGTTGCTTCAATATATCCACATCATTTTCCTTCCTCATGATGCCATCTATGTTGTGAAGTGCACCAGTCCCTCCTGCAGCAAAGCACCCCCACAGCATGATGATGCCACGCCCGTGCTTCACGGTTGGGATGGTGTTCTTCGTCTTGTAAGCCCCCCCTTTTTCCTCCAAACATAACGATGGTGATTATGGCCAAACAGTTCTATTTTTGTTTCATCAGACCAGAGGACATTTCTCCAAAAAGTACGATCTTTGTCCCCATGTGCAGTTGCAAACCGTAGTCTGGCTTTTTTATGGCGGTTTTGGAGCAGTGGCCTCTTCCTTGCTGAGCAGCCTTTCAGGTTATGTCGATATAGGACTTGTTTTACTATGGATATAGATACTTTTGTACCTGTTTCCTCCAGCGTCTTCACAAGGTCCTTTGCTGTTGTTCTGGGATTGATTTGCACTTTTCGCACCAAAGTACGTTCATCTCTAGGAGACAGAAAGTGTCTCCTTCCTGAGCGGTATGACGGCTGCGTGGTCCCATGGTGTTTATACTTGCGTACTATTGTTTGTACAGATGAACGCAGTACCTTCAGCCGTTTGGAAATTGCTCCCAAGGATGAACCAGACTTGTGGAGGTCTACAAAAAAAAATGCTCTGAGGTCTTGGCTGATTTCTTTTGATTTTCCCATGATGTCAAGCAAAGAGGCACTGAGTTTGAAGGTAGGCCTTGAAATACATCCACAGGTACACCTCCAATTGACTCAAATGATGTCAATTAGCCTATCAGAAGCTTCTAAAGCCATGACATCATTTTCTGGAATTTTCCAAGCTGTTTAAAGGCACAGTCAACTTAGCGCATGTAAACTTCTGACCCACTGGAATTGTGATACAGTGAATTATAAGTGAAATAATCTGTCTGTAAACAATTGTTTGAAAAATTACTTGTGTCATGCAACCGACTTGCCAAAACTATAGTTTGTTAACAAGAAATTTGTGGAGTGGTTGAAAAACGAGTTTTAATGACTCCAACCTAAGTGTATGTAAACTTCTGACTTCAACTGTACATTAGACTGGTGGAAATGTGTCCTTTGGTCTGGAGTCCAAATTGGAGATTTTTGGTTCCAACCGTCATGTCTTTGTGAGACGCAGTGTGGGTGAACGGATGATCTCCGCATGTGTAGTTCCCACCGTAAAGCATGGAGGAGGGGGTGTTATGGTGTGGGGGTGCTTTGCTGGTGACACTGTCTGTGATTTATTTAGAATTCTAGGCACACTTAACCAGCATGGCTACCACAGCATTCTGAAGCGATATGCCATCCCATCTGGTTTGGGTTTAGTGGGACTATCATTTGTTTTTCAACAGGACAATGACCCAACACACCTCCCGGCTGTGTAAGGGCTATTTTACCAAGAAGGAGAGTGATGGAGTGTCGCATCAGATGGTCTGGCCTCCACAATCCCCCGACCTCAACCAAATTGAGATGGTTTGGGTTGAGTCGGACTGCAGAGTGAAGGAAAAGCAGCCAACAAGTGCTCAGCATATGTGGGAACTCATTCAAGACTGTTGGAAAAGCATTCTAGGTGAAGCTGGTTGAGAGAATGACAAGAGTGTGCAAAGCTGTCATCAAGGCAAAGGGTAGCTATTTGAAGAATCTCAAATATAAGATATATTTTGATTTGTTTAACACTTTTTTGTTTACCACATGATTCCATATGTGTTATTTCATAGTTTTGATGTCTTCACTATTATTCTACAATGTAGAAAATAGTAAAAATAAAGAAAAACCCTTGAATGAGTAGGTGTGTCCAAACTTTTAACTGGTACTGTAGTCAAAGCTTTCCGTAAGTTTGGGTCAGTCACAGTGGTCAGGTATTCTGCTACTCTGTACTCTCTGTTTAGGGCTAAATAGCATTCTAGTTTGCTCAGTTTTTTTGTTAATTCTTTCCAATGTGTCAAGTAATTATCTTTTTGTTTTCTCATTATTTGGTTGGGTCTAATTGTGTTGCTGTCCTGGGGCTCTGTGGGGTCTGTTTGTGTTTGTGAACAGAGCCCCAGGACCAGCTTGCTTAGGGGACTCTTCCCCAGGTTCATCTCTCTGTAGGTGATGGCTTTGTTATGGAAAGTTTGGGAATAGTTTCATTTTAGGTGGTTGTAGGATTTAATGGCTCTTTTCTGGATTTTGATAATTCTGCTCTGCATGCATTATTTGGTGTTTTACATTGTACACAGAGGATATTTTTTCATGCAGAATCTTAATTTGGTGTTTTTCCCAAAAGCTTTTTTGAAATCAACAAAGCATGAGAAGACTTTGCCTTTGTTTTGGTTTGTTTGTTTGTCAATTAGGGTGTGCAGGGTGAATACATGGTCTGTCGTACGGTAATTTGGTTAAAAAAACCTATTTGACATTTGCTCAGTACATTGTTTTCACTGAGGAAATGTACAAGTCTGCTGTTAATGATAATGCAGAGGATTTTCCCAAGGTTGCTGTTGACGCATATCCCACGGTAGTTATTGGGGTCAAATTTGTCTCCACTTTTGTGGATTGGGGTGATCAGTCCTTGGTTTCAAATATTGGGGAAGATGCCAGAGCTAAGGATGATGTTAAAGAGTTTAAGTATAGCCAATTGGAATTTGTGGTCTGTATATTTTATCATTTCATTGAGTATGAAAAATGTATGCACTCACTAACTGTAACTCGCTCTGGATAAGAGCGTCTGCTAAATGACTAAAATGTAAAATGTAGGATACGATCAACACCACAGGCCTTTTTGGGTTGGAGGGTTTGTATTTTGTCCTGTAGTTCATTCAATGTGATTGGAGAATCCAGTGGGTTCTGGTAGTCTTTAATAGTTGATTCTAAGATTTGTATTTGATCATGTATATGTTTTTGCTGTTTATTCTTTGTTATAGGGCCAAAAAGATTAGAGAAGTGGTTTACCCATACATCTCAGTTTTGGATAGATAACTCTTTGTGTTGTTGTTTATTTAGTGTTTTCCAATTTTCCCAGAAGTGGTTAGAGTCTATGGATTCTTCAATTACATTGAGCTGATTTCTGACGTGCTGTTCCTTCTTTTTCCGTAGTGTATTTCTGTATTGTTTTGTGATTCAACATAGTGAAGGCGCAGGCTCAGGTTTTCTGGGTCTCTATGTTTTTGGTTGGATAGGTTTCTCAATTTCTTTCTCTCACCCCTCTATCACACAACTGTTCTCTTTCTCTCACCCACCCCTTTCTATCTGACATGTAAAGTGCCACCTACAGGCTTGATGTCTCTGTGCAGGAAACTCACAGAGTGGATGGACTACTATTGACTACTCAAGGATCTGTTTATAAGTCTTACAATGCATTATAACCACACATCATAATGCCTTATACCTGCAGGCTTTAGGTAAAGTGCTACAGAGAGGGCCACCTACAGGCTTGATGTCTCTGTGCAGGAAGCCCACAGAGTGGATTGCCTCTATGGACTCCAGGATCTGTTTGCCCAGGCGTAGCGTGGTGCTCATGGTGAAGGTGCCACGAGGTTGACTCCTCCTCAGGTCCGCTAGGTTTCTCCCCTGCTGGGGGGGAGAGAAGGGGGAGGGAAAGAAGGGGAAGGTGGAGGGAGAGAGAGGGAGATGGGTAGAGGGTGGGGGGAGAGAGAGGGAGGGGTCAGAGGGAGGGTAGGGAGAGTTGAGACAAGACAGGGGGAGGGAGAGGGGGGATGAAGAGAGGGAGAGCGGGGAGATAGACGGAGAGAGATTTTTCATTCATTTTTTTCTACTTAGTTGTAGCCTTGGCTAGGATTCTCTCTACCTAAAGCAATTGTATCAGACTGTTTTGATAAATGGTTACCTGAAGTTGCATGACCACATAGTTAAACTTCTCGTTCCTTCCACATCCGATGAATTTACATACATGATTTTTTCCTGTGAAAGAATTGAGAGGTTTGTGTAAATGTTATTATACAGTCAATATAAAATGAGCTATCTATGAATCTACTTGTACCATCACAGTTAAACAACTGATTCAGTTGGATGTTTAAGATTAAGATTACTTTATTGGTCAATTGCACAAAAGGTCCAACCAAAATGTTACTTCCTCTTTAACCCAACCGAAAGATACACATACAGTACATACACATACAGTGGGGAAAAAAGTATTTAGTCAGCCACCAATTGTGCAAGTTCTACCACTTAAAAAGATGAGAGAGGCCTGTAATTTTCATCATAGGTACACGTCAACTATGACAGACAAAATGAGAAAACAAAATCCAGAAAATCACATTGTAGGATTTTTTATGAATTTATTTGCTAATTATGGTGGAAAATAAGTATTTGGTCAATAACAAAAGTTTCTCAATACTTTGTTATATACCCTTTGTTGGCAATGACACAGGTCAAACGTTTTCTGTAAGTCTTCACAAGGTTTTCACACACTGTTGCTGGTATTTTGGCCCATTCCTCCATGCAGATCTCCTCTAGAGCAGTGATGTTTTGGGGCTGTCGCTGGGCAACACGGACTTTCAACTCCCTCCAAAGATTTTCTATGGGGTTGAGATCTGGAGACTGGCTAGGCCACTCCAGGACCTTGAAATGCTTCTTACGAAGCCACTCCTTCATTGCCCGGGCGGTGTGTTTGGGATTATTGTCATGCTGAAAGACCCAGCCACGTTTCATCTTCAATGCCCTTGCTGATGGAAGGAGGTTTTCACTCAAAATCTCACGATACATGGCCCCATTAATTCTTTCCTTTACACGGATCAGTCGTCCTGGTTCCTTTGCAGAAAAACAGCCCCAAAGCATGATGTTTCCACCCCCATGCTTCACAGTAGGTATGGTGTTCTTTGGATGCAACTCAGCATTCTTTGTCCTCCAAACACGACGAGTTGAGTTTTTACCAAAAAGTTATATTTTGGTTTCATCTGACCATATGACATTCTCCCAATCCTCTTCTGGATCATCCAAATGCACTCTAGCAAACTTCAGACGGGCCTGGACATGTACTGGCTTAAGCAGGGGGACACGTCTGGCACTGCAGGATTTGAGTCCCTGGCGGCGTAGTGTGTTACTGATGGTAGGCTTTGTTACTTTGGTCCCAGCTCTCTGCAGGTCATTCACTAGGTCCCCCCGTGTGGTTCTGGGATTTTTGCTCACCGTTCTTGTGATCATTTTGACCCCACGGGGTGAGATCTTGCGTGGAGCCCCAGATCGAGGGAGATTATCAGTGGTCTTGTATGTCTTCCATTTCCTAATAATTGCTCCCACAGTTGATTTCTTCAAACCAAGCTGCTTACCTATTGCAGATTCAGTCTTCCCAGCCTGGTGCAGGTCTACAATTTTGTTTCTGGTGTCCTTTGACAGCTCTTTGGTCTTGGCCATAGTGGAGTTTGGAGTGTGACTGTTTGAGGTTGTGGACAGGTGTCTTTTATACTGATAACAAGTTCAAACAGGTGTCATTAATACAGGTAACGAGTGGAGGACAGAGGAGCCTCTTAAAGAAGAAGTTACAGGTCTGTGAGAGCCAGAAATCTTGCTTGTTTGTAGGTGACCAAATACTTATTTTCCACCATAATTTGCAAATAAATTCATAAAAAATCCTACAATGTGATTTGTCTGTCATAGTTGACGTGTACCTATGATGAAAATTACAGGCCTCTCTCATCTTTTTAAGTGGGAGAACTTGCACAATTGGTGGCTGACTAAATATTTTTTCCACCACTGTACATACAGTGCATTCGGAAAGTATTCAGACCCTTTGACTTTTCCACATTTTGTTACGTTACAGCCTTATTCTAAAATGGATTTTAAAAACATTTCTCCTCATCAATCTACACACAATACTCAATGATGACAAAGCAAAAACAGTATGTTAGACATTTTTGCAAATGTATAAAAAAAATAAAAAATAAAAAAACTGAAAAATTATACATTTACATAAGTATTCAGACTCTTTACTCACTACTTTGTTGAAGCACCTTTGGCAGCGAGTACAGCCTCAAGTCTTCTCGGGTATGACGCTATAAGCTTGGCACTTCTGTATTTGGGGTGTTTCTCCCATTCTTCTCTGCAGAACCTCTTAAGCTCTGTCAGGTTGGATGGGGAGCGTCGCTGCACAGCTATTTTCAGGTCTCTCCAGAGATTTTCGACCGGGTTCAAGTCTGGGCTCTGGTTGGGCCACTCAAAGACATTCAGAGACTTGTCCCGAAGACACTCCTGCGTTGTCTTGGCTGTGTGCTGACGGTCGTTGTCCTGTTGGAAGGCGAACTTTCGCCCCAGTCTGAGGTCCTGAAGCAGGTTTTCATCAAGGATCTCTCTGTACTTTGCTCCATTCATCTTTCCCTCGATCCTAACTAGTCTCCCAGTCCCTGCCACTGAAAAACATCCCCACAGCATGATGCTGCCACCACCATGCTTCACCGTAGGGATGGTGCCAGGTTTCCTCCAGACGTGACACTTGGCATTCAGGCCAAAGAGTTCAATCTTGGTTTCATCAGACCAGAGAATGTTGTTTCTCATGGTCTGAGAGTCCTTTAGGTGCCTTTTGGCAAACTCCAAGCGGGCTGTCATGTGCCTTTTACTGAGGAGTGGCTTCGATCTGGCCACTCTACCATAAA
Source organism: Coregonus clupeaformis (assembly GCF_020615455.1). Taxonomy (NCBI): domain Eukaryota; kingdom Metazoa; phylum Chordata; class Actinopteri; order Salmoniformes; family Salmonidae; genus Coregonus; species Coregonus clupeaformis. Next base: position 26,902,448 of record NC_059192.1, read on the forward strand.
GGCCTGATTCACCGTAGGGATGGTGCCAGGTTTCCTCCAGACGTGACACTTGGCATTCAGACCAAAGAGTTCAATCTTGGTTTCATCAGACCAGAGAATGTTGTTTCTCATGGTCTGAGTGACCTTTAGGTGCCTTTTGGCAAACTCCAAGCGGGCTGTCATGTGCCTTTTACTGAGGAGTGGCTTCCGTCTGGCCACTCTACCATAAAGGCCTGATTGATGGAGTGCTGCAGAGATAGTTGTCCTTCTGGAAGGTTCTCCCATCTCCACAGAACAACTCTGGAGCTCTGCCAGAGTGACCATCGGGTTCTTGGTCACCTCCCTGACCAAGGCCCTTCTCCCCCGATCGCTCAGTTTGCCGGGCGGCCAGATCTAGGAAGAGCCTTGAAGGTTCCAAACTTCTTCCATTTAAGAATAATGGAGGTCACTGTGTTCTTGGGGACCTTCAATGCTGCAGAAATGTTTTGGTACCCTTCCCCAGATCTGTGCCTTGACACAATCCTGTCTCGGAGCTCTATGGACAATTCCTTCCACCTCATGGCTTGGTTTTTGGTCTGACATGCACTGTCAACTGTGGGACCTTATATAGACAGGTGTGTGCCTTTCCAAATCATGTCCATTCAATTTAATTTACCACAGGTGGACTCCAATCAAGTTGTAGAAACATCTAAAGGATGATCAATGGAAACAGGATGCACCTGAGCTCAATTTCGAGTCTCATAGCAAAGGGTCTGAATACTTATGTAAATAAGGTATTTCTGTTTTTTATTTGCAATACATTTGCAAAAATGTCTAAAAACCTGTTTTCGCTTTGACATTATGGGGTATTGTGTGTAGATTGACGAGGTTAAAAAACAATTTAATTAATTTTAGAATAAGGCTGTAACGTAATAAAATGTGGAAAAAGTCAAGGCGTCTGAATACTTTCCGAATGCATGTACATGTTAGACCAACCCTTATAATAACCCCATAACATTTTGCATCATTAGTTAGGGTTCCATCCAATTGGTGATGTCGATTGTGCAAATATTCAAAAATCTGCATAAAGAAAATGTGCATTTTCCCACCAGTGGTATGTTTCCACCAAACTGACTTGTTGCGGATAACAATCCGTGCGTGATTACGTAGTGCATACAAAATTTACTTTTTCGCTTAAGTTTTCATGTACCGAATAAAAATATAAATGTCAATGTATTTCCATTGCATTTTCAACTCTACCGATAGTTTTGTCACAAAAACTGTTGTGTTAAATAGCAAATAAGCCTACTCTGGTCTTGGCAAGTGTGCTCTAGCCAACAGCTCGCAGATACAGTGCGGTTGATGAGATTATTATGGATAAGAGCGAGAATAGTTTTACTTGTCAAACGGCAGTCGTGCACTTTCACCACCCTGTGAAGTTCATCATAACTTATTTCATCTGTAGCCTAATAAACTGTATGGTTTCCCAAGTCGTAGTGGGAGGACCACACACCATATCATCGCGTGATTCCAAGTTTACTTTGATATGATGGTTACTATATCAATATTTGCGTATAAAAGTGTTTCCACCGCCATTTCTCGCATCATTAATTTTCCCGACACAAAAAGATCACACCATGTCGAACGAACAAATTATCTGTCTGCATTTATAACATTTTAACACAACTTCCTGTTTCCATAACAGCTGTAGTGATTTTTTTTATATGGTATTACTCACATAAAAACTGTGGATGGAAATGTGGTTATTGTTAAAAGGATTGGGATCAGATTGCTTTCCTTGGACCTAATATTTAGAATGTGGTATCTGAATTAGGCATTTATCCAAGAATCAAACATACATATTAACAGTCAGGGAGTCCCTAGATTTAGTCATACAATAACATTAGGGCATGCTAACTTCAAGTAATTTCCAACGACCGTAGACTTTCAGGTTGAGTTGCATTCAAATAATAGTAGCCAGAGGACATTTTCAGGGCATTTCCCAAGCCATTTAAAGAAGGGTGCTCACTAACACAAGCAGCCAGCCAGCCAGACAGACACACACACACACACAGTTTAATGCTCATTAGCCATCCTCCCTGCTGTCACGATCATCGAAAGGAGCGGACCAATACGCAGCGCGTGGAGTGAACATGATGACTTTATTTATTAAAGCAACCACGAAAAAACAACAAACAAATGACGAAGTGAAGTCCACAGTCGCAATGACTGAAACATGGAACAAAAACCCACAAAACAAAGGTGAAACCACACAGTTTAAATATGGCTCCCAATCAGAGATAACGAGCCGACAGCTGACACTCGTTACCTCCGATTGGGAGTCATATGACTTAAACAACACCAAAACCAAACATAGAAATGAACAACTAGATCCAACATAGAAATACACCCAAGTGAAATGAACAACCCTGGCTCAAAATCAAAGTCCATAGAGCCAGAGTGTCACAGTACCCCCCCCTAAAGGTGCGAACTCCGGGCGCACCAGCAAACAGTCTAGGGGAGGGTCTGGGTGGGCGTCTGTCTATGGTGGCGGCTCAGGCACTGGTCGTGGTCCCCACCCCACCATAGTCACTACCCGCTTGTGTAACCTCCTCCACATGACCACCCCCCAACTAAACCCCACAGGATTAAGGGGCAGCACTGGACCAAGAGGCATCACCGGACTCAGGGGCAGCACCGGACTAAGGGGGCAGCACCGGGCTAAGGGGCAGCACCGGGCTAAGGGGCAGCACCGGACTAAGGGGCAGCACCGGGCTAAGGGGCAGCACCGGACTAAGGGGCAGCACCGGCCTAAGGGGCAGCACCGGACTAAGGGGGCAGCACCGGGCTAAGGGGCAGCACCGGGCTAAGGAGCAGCACCGGGCTAAGGGGCAGCACCGGACTGAATGGCGGATCCTGGCTGGCTGGCTCTGGCGGATCCTGGCTGGACGGCTCTGGCGGATCCTTGCTGGACGGCTCTGGCGGATCCTGGCTGGACGGCTCTGGCGGATCCTGGCTGGACGGCTCATGGCTGGCTGACGGATCTGGCTGCTCATGGCTGGCTGACGGATCTGGCTGCTCATGGCTGGCTGACGGATCTGGCTGATCCTGTCTGGCGGAAGGCTCTGGCTGATCCTGTCTGGCGGAAGGCTCTGGCTGATCCTGTCTGGCGGAAGGCTCTGGCTGATCCTGTCTGGCGGAAGGCTCTGGCTGATCCTGTCTGGCGGAAGGCTCTGGCTGATCCTGTCTGGCGGAAGGCTCTAGCGGCTCCTGTCTGGCGGAAGGCTCTAGCGGCTCCGGTCTGGCGGACGGCTCTGAAGGCTCATGGCAGACGGGCGGCTTTGCAGGTTCAGTACAGACGGGCGGCTTTAGCGCCGTTGGGCAGACGGGCAGTCCAGGTGCCGTTGGGCAGACGGGCAGTTCAGGCGCCGTTGGGCAGACGGGCAGTTCAGGCGCCGTCGGGCAGACGGGCAGTTCAGGCGCCGTTGGGCAGACGGGCAGTTCAGGCGCCGTTGGGCAGACGGCAGACTCTGGCCGTCTGAGGCGCACCTTAGGCCTGGCGCGTAGTGCCGGAACTGGAGGTACCGGGCTGAGGACACGCATCTCAGGGCTAGTGCGGGGAGAAGGAACAGGCCGGACCGGGCTGGCGACGCACACCGTAGACTTGGTGCGGGTGGCAGGAACAGGCCGGGCAGGGCTGTCGACGCACACCGTATCCTTGGTGCGTGGAGCAGGAACAGGCCGGGCAGGGCTGTCGACGCACACCGTATCCTCTGTGCGTGGAGCAGGAACAGGCCGGGCTGGGCTGGCGACGCACACCGTAGGTTCTGTGCGTGGAGCAGGAACAGGCCGGGCTGGGCTGGCGACGCACACCGTAGGTTCTGTGCGTGGAGCAGGAACAGGCCGGGCTGGGCTGGCGACGCACACCGTGGGCTTGGTGCGTGGAGCAGGAACAGGCCGGGCAGGGCTGTCGACGCACACCTTATCCTTGGTGCGTGGAGCAGGAACAGGCCGGGCAGGGCTGTCGACGCACACCGTATCCTTGGTGCGTGGAGCAGGAACAGGCCGGGCTGGGCTGTCGACGCACACCGTATCCTTGGTGCGTGGAGCAGGAACAGGCCGGGCTGGGCTGGCGACGCACACCGTAGGTTCTGTGCGTGGAGCAGGAACAGGCCGGGCTGGGCTGGCGACGCACACCGTGGGCTTGATGCGTGGAGTAGGAACAGGCCGGTCCGTACTGGGAACACACACCACTGGCTTTAACTGGGGATCAGGAACGGGCCGGACCGGACTGGTAACACACATCAGTCTCTCACGCCGTGCCGCAACAACTTCCCTTCCTCTACTCGCCAATGGCTCCCGTAATCCGATAGCCTTCTCTCCACGTCTCCCTGTGGCCGCCTCCTGCTGCCCAGCCGCCCAAGCCATGTGCCCCCCAAAAAACTTTTTGGGGTTGCCTCTCGTCCTTCCAACGATGATGGCCCTGCTGACGCCGTTGCTCCTCTCTCGCCAGGGCCTTGATCTTCCCCCAAGGTCCCTTGCCCCCGAGCATGTCCTCCCAGGACCACGATTTGCCCACCTGGGCCATCGCCAGCCTCTCGATCTCCTTACCAGGCGCTTCCTCCCATGTCCAGCTGTCTTGCTCCTGGACACGCTGCTTGGTCCTTCTATGGTGGGTTTTTCTGTCACGATCATCGAAAGGAGCGGACCAATACGCAGCGCGTGGAGTGAACATGATGACTTTATTTATTAAAGCAACCACGAAAAAACAACAAACAAATGACGAAGTGAAGTCCACAGTCGCAATGACTGAAACATGGAACAAAAACCCACAAAACAAAGGTGAAACCACACAGTTTAAATATGGCTCCCAATCAGAGATAACGAGCCGACAGCTGACACTCGTTACCTCCGATTGGGAGTCATATGACTTAAACAACACCAAAACCAAACATAGAAATGAACAACTAGATCCAACATAGAAATACACCCAAGTGAAATGAACAACCCTGGCTCAAAATCAAAGTCCATAGAGCCAGAGTGTCACACCTGCTAGCAGTGACATTTTTGTATCTGTTTTTGGGACTACAGACCAGAACAAGCAAAGCTGACAGACACAGAAATTCCCCAAAATAAATACTGCCTAAGAGATCGACGATGTGAAACACTCAATGCCAAAATATAATTTTGCACAAAGAAGTATAAACCCCAGTGCAGCAGACATGTCAACTGATTGACTACCTAACTCATCAAATCGCAGAACAGAACAAACAATCACCACACCTACAACCTTGCCAATCACACTAATCAAATGGCTAGACAGACAGATGTTACGTCACATCACACCATAGCCAGACAACTTAATTAACCTTGCCATGCTTATTCATGTACAAGGTGATGTTGTCATTGATTGATCATGTCCTTAGTGAACCCTATCCGCCCCCGGTATCTGCCTGCCCTGCCCTTACCTTGCAGTTTGTTTTTCATAACAGGAGAGTGGAATTTCATCACAAAGGGCGATATATGGTGCAGGAGGAGAGAAAGTGGCAAAGGCGGTCGCAGGGATTGAACCCACAACCTTCGGGGTTCTAATACATGCTTCTATTAGTGGCGTTACCACTTAACCACACAGACACACAGCTGAACGTGTGTGTGTGTGTGTGTGTGTTACTGCTAAACCACACAGGCCCTTACCTTGCAGTTTCTTGAGGACGGCCACCTCCATCTTGAGGACCTGTTTAGGCTGCTGGGCTGACTCTACCTTGAGAGCCACATTCTCCCTGGTCAGCAGGTCCAACGCCTCGTAGATCTCTCCGAAACCTCCCCCGCCGATCTTCTTCAGCTGGGAATGGTGGCAGAGGAGAGACAAGGGTGGAATAAACACAGTAGAAAAGTGAGGATTGCGGATGCCTGCTTCTTACTGTTTGCTGCCTGTTCTTTGAAGTGAACATTTTGAAAATGCTAGTTCTTAACTAGCCTGATCCCAGATCTGTTTGTGTTGTTTTGCCAACTCTTATGGTCACTGTCACGCCTAACAATGACCGTAGCATTTGGCATGACAGCACCAACAGATCTGTGACCAGGCTAGTTCTCATTAGGGTAAGGAACATTCTAAATCAGGGATTCTCAACTCTGGCATTATGTGTTTCATTTTAATCAATTACTTAATTATTTCACCAGTCACTCAGCTGAGAGTCAATTACATGGTCAAAATGTCTCTGAAGATAAAGACAAACTCACCACTTTCCATCGGTCCTTTACCAGGCAGTTGGGGGGCAGGATGTCCACCTGCTCCCCCGCTCCGTTCATGTTTTCGTCGGGCTGGGCGGCCGTCCCTACGCACTGCATTGGCCGGCCAGACAGAGACACAGCAGCTCCCAACTTGATTCAGCCATTTACCTGTGAAGAAGAACACAGTAATGTAAGCTACAACATACACAAATACAGTATACAACAATTACATTATGAATTTTAAAAAATATAATCTAAACTGACTAACTCATTAAAAAAAAATAAGGTACAAGCTTGACAATACAATGAGGCCACAAAGGCCAACACGCAATCCAATCTGTCAGGAAGAGCAGCAGATTTAGCCTCGGCCTCCACACACCGCAGGACAAGCCCCTGGTAAACTGTCGACATGTCGCTAACGCCTCTGAACCCCAAATGTGTCTATGTGGTCATAAGTAAACAATTTTGCGCCATGGACAGCACCGCTATCCACGCTTAACAACAATTCAGCACTACGGACAGCACTGCGACCCGCGTTTAAAACAAATGTGTTTTGGTCGCAGATTCAGCACTAGGGACAGCAACAGTTAGCGCTAAAATATTTGATAGATTGCATGCAATTTCTCTACAAACGGAATCCATAGGCATTGGTGTGACTGAAGCTGACTTTTCGGCACATTGGACAGCACCACTCATTACAGCACCGTGCTGGCCAAGGACAGCGCCGCAGCACCCCTCACTTAACACACCTGCTGGCATTCTCTAGGCCAGTGTTTCTCCACTCCAGTCCTCAAATACAATTTTTTGTTGTAGCCCCGGACAAGCACACCTGATTCAACTAATCATCAAGCCCTCAATGAGTTGAATCAAGTGAGTTTGTCCAGGGCAACTACAAAAATGTGTGCTGTTTGGGGTACTCATGGACTGTAGTTGGGAAACACTGCTCTAGGCTTGCGCTGCCTGCCAGACACCACACCTACAGGTAACTGCCAAAATAAAGGAAACACCAACATAAAGTGTCTTAATAGGGTGTTGGGCCCCCACGAGTCACCAGAACAGCTTCAATGTGCTTTGGCATAGATTCTACAAATGTCTGGAACTCTATTGGAGGGATGTGACTCCATTCTTCCACGAGAAAATCCTAATTTGGTGTTTTGTTGATGGTGGTGGAAAACACCAGAATCTCCCATAAGTGTTCAGTTGGGTTGAGATCTGGTGACTGAGACACACACACACCCTTTAAACCCCTTATGCTCCTTTGAGACCCTCTTTCAAAGTCACTGAGATCTCTTCTTCTAGCCATTGTAGCCAAAATAATGGGCAACTGGGCATTTTTATACATGACCCTAAGCATGATAGGATGTTAATTGCTTAATTAACTCAGTAACCACACCTGTGTCGAAGCACCTGCTTTAAATATAACTTATATCCCTAATTTACTCGTGTTTCCTTTATTTTGGCAGTTACCTGTATTAGAATGGCTGGGCTCAAAGCATTCTGAAATCAAACGCAGATGCAGGAGATTACATCCTGAGCCTTACACCAGTGTGGAAGCTTCACACAGCCCTAGACAGTTAATGTGCTGAAGGTACACTCAATGCAACAGTGCAAAGTAATAAAGCAATGTTCAAGTGAATTAACTCTGTCATGCAATTACCTCGAGGTTCAATAATGTCAATTTACACTTGGTTGATTAAAGTAAAGTACACCTGCATTGGGGACTTTGGAAAGAACGACTCCAATACCACACACCCAATGTTGGCGAAACACTTTTAGTAGGCCTATATTTAAAACATGTCTTTATATTCTTCCAATTCTATAACGAACCCCATCGACAAAAAAAGAGACTGGTCAATTGCAATACTCAATAGCCATTATCATAGTAGGCTACTAAGAAAATCCCGTGATAACATAATCATTTTCAAGTATGTAACTAGGCTACATTTTACAGCTACATATATATTTAGAATTACGAAAAGGGTGTAACATTTTAGTAGGCCATTGCACTGTCTAATGTTGGGCCTATGAATTACTTGTAATTTGCGCTCTCACCTTACTGCTACAAACACAGGGTGGGACCCGTTCTGTTTCCAATAGGCTTTCCTTAGATATAATTCCATAAGACACAACCTCTCCTCCATCGCAACTAACAGCAGTCCCCAGGCCCATAAGCTCTACTATCATTCTCCTCCTACTGTTACATTTTCTCCGCACTGCAGTTTCGGCGCTCGCTCAACGGGTAGGCAGGGCTACCATCCGAGCGGCAGGCGGCGCGCACAGCCCATACAGAGTTCTAATTCTAGGCATGACGTTTTCCAAGCATCAACATTCACCATTGCCCTGCGCCCTTGGCCCAATGTACAGGTTGTGTACCTTTACTCCGCCCCTAAAACATATTTCAGGAATCACCTATTGGATCAATATCAGTCAATCAGCTGCCATACAACGTTCCACTGCATGGTAAGTGCGCGAATGGCACTTTGGGAAATGTCGTTTACAGTCGGGAAAGCCTACGCAAAGGGACCCGACTAGATGCTTGTAAAAGACTACACCTCCCGTTGTGAGCGACTGAAATCCTGACGTAAGTCTGCATTATGATGATTATTTCTAAATTATTCATTATTCTTGTTATATAGATGTAAAATATACTAATTGTCATGTTCAAGCTCTTGACGTCATCTGGCATCATTGCCAATAACTGTGTTGTGGAGTGACACCGTGATCTATTCCAGATTGCTTTATTCTCTAGAAACAGCCATCGAAGTGGTGTTGCTCTCCCATGTTATCATAGCAAAGCGAGCGACCTTGTATTCAGCAGTATTATTGACAAAGTGCCAATGCCTTGAATGTGCTTTATTTCCGCAAGATCATCTACATCAATTCAACAAAGAGCAAAACATTGTATCCAGACCTGATCTTCTGACGTCGTTGTATGGCCTCGGTGCGCGAGGCATTTGAGAGGTGCATCAGTCCTTGTGCGAGGTCGTGGTAATGACATATGTGTCGGTTGTCGTTGCACCATTCTCCATTCTCCCCGTTATACGCCTCTACTCCTCTACTCCTCTGAATCAGCATCACCGAGATTCTCCCATTACGCAACGCGCGCGGTCCTGCATGACCATGGATGGTTGTTGCGTGGTAACGTGAGTAGCGCACGGCGCTCAATAAGCGCCTATTGAGAAATTATGAACTGTGCGAAATGTGCAAGAAGTAGCAGTTTCAGTAGCAGCACCAAACTAACAGTGTATCTGCCATAGCGTAGGCTATTAGGCAAATGCACTAGTGCACAATGGTCTCACTGAGTCTAACCATGGCCTCCTCCTTTGTGTAGATGTAATTTTACACACAAGAGGGCACTGTTTTCCCACAGATAAATTCAAATTCTCATTCGTGCATTTTACCTTGACGTTTGGCCCTCAATACCAAAGGCGCGCCTCTGCCTATAGGCAGACTACCGCTTTTTTTTCTTTTTGGGGGGGTACTCAATTTACTGTTGAGTGTTAGAAAGGTAGAATAAACAAGGTGCAACTTCCACATTTGTTTTTTTCCACTTGGTATGTCAGTCACTGATAGTCACTCAAATCTAAACCTTGTAGTTGGCCTAATCATCAACAACAGGGCACGCAGGGCATGTGCCCAGGGTCGCTGACCTCCAGCTGGCCATCATTGATTTTGCTAGTCACTCTCATTCAGATATCATGAACATGGCATAAGTCATGGCAAAATGTGTAGAATTGCAGGAAATTAGCATTAAAACTGCCAAAGTTTCTCACCACCCCATGGAAAAATATGTAGAATTGCCAGATATTACCTTTGAAACTGCAACATTTTCTCTCAGCCCCATGGCAGAATGGGTTGAATTGCAAACAATTTATTTTAACACTAGTTAGGTTTCCATCCAATTGGCAACATATTTTCATGTGAATATTCTAAACTCTGCATAAAAACAAATGCACATTTTCCCACCAGAGATGTGTTCCATCAAATGGAGTTGTTGCAGATAAAAAAAACTGTGCGTGATGAAGTAGTGCACATAAAAATAATTTTTGCCATTAAATTCCCATGTACCAAATAAAAAATACATATTAAATGAGTTTCCATCATATCTTCAACTGTAAGCCTATGTTGGGTAGGTACAGCGAATGGTATTGGCATGTGCGCTCTAGCCAACAGCTTGCAGATACAGTGCGGGTATAGCCGACATGATGATATTATTATGGACAAAAGCATGAGATTCTTTTTATTTGTCAAACGGCAGCCAAGCATCAATCATCATGTCACCAGAATAAGACCCTCGATATTTATTCAAAGGAGCATCAAGCTCATCACCGTGCACTTTCACCACCCTGTGAAGTTCATCATAACTTATTTCATCTGTAGCCTAATAAACTGCATGCTTTCCCGAGTCGTAGTGGGAGAACCACACAACAGCTGGCAGAGCACGGCGCTTGTAACGCCAAGGTAGTGGGTTCGATCCCCGGGACCACCCATACAAAAAAAAAAATGAAAAAAAATGAATGCACGCATGACTGTAAGTCGCTTTGGATAAAAGCGTCTGCTAAATGGCATATTATATATTATAAGTGACTCCAAGTTTACTTCGATATGATGGTTATTATGTCAATATTTGCGCATAAAAGCGTTTCCACCGCCATTTCTCGCATCATTAATTTTCACGACACAAAAAGATCACACTTTGTCTAGCTTATTTTGTATTTTGGTTAATGTCAAGCCATTTTTAGGGATACTGGAATTATGTTTTGGATGAACATGCGCATGCCTACAGGAGACTTTTGAAGTAACCTAGTCAGATTAAAACATTGTGAGGGGTTGTGTTTTGCCACATAAAAGGTAATACATGCTAAAAGTTCAATTAAAGCGTTTGGTTCTACGTGCGCTAGGAATAGCAGCTCAAATTGGAGAGGAGGCAGAGCCTGCATTAAGGTTTCCTTAATAACTGTCATGACGGCAAAATAGAGACATTAGTGTACAAGCATGTAAAGTATGATCTGCACATGTAAAATATACAGTGCATTCGGAAAGTATTCAGACCCCTTGACTTTTTCCACATTTTGTTATGTTACAGCCTTATTCTAAAATATACCCCACATCAATCTACACACAATACCCCATAATGACAAAGCAAAAACGGGTTTTTAGAAATTTTTGCAAATGTATAAAAAAAATAAACCTAAAAATTACATTTACATAAGTATTCAGACACTTGACTCAGTACTTTGTTTTAGCACCTTTGGCAGCGATTACAGCCTCAAGTCTTCTTGGGTATGAGTTTGGCACACCTGTATTTGGGGAGTTGCGCAGATATTTTCAGGTCTCTCCAGAGATGTTCGTTCGGGTTCAAGTCCAGGCTCTGGCTGGGCCACTCAAGGACATTCAGAGACTTGTCCCAAAGCCACTCCTGCGTTGTCTTGGTTGTGTGATTAGGGTCATTGTCCTGTTGGAAGGTGAACCTTCGCCCCAGTCTGAGGTCATGAGTGCTCTGGAGCAGGTTTTCATCAAGGATCTCTATGTACTTTTCTCCGTTCATCTTTGCCTCGATCCTGACTAGTCTCCCAGTCCCTGCCGCTGAAAAACATCCCCACAGCATGATGCTGCCACCACCATGCTTTACCGTAGGGATGGTGCCAGGTTTCCTCCAGACGTGACGCTTGGCATTGAGGCCAAAGAGTTAAATCTTGGTGTCATCAGACCAGAGAATCTTGTTTCTCATGGTCTGAGAGTCTTTAGGTACCTTTTGGCAAACTCCAAGCGGGCTGTCATTTGCCTTTTACTGAGGAGTGGCTTCTGTCTGGCCACTCTACCATAAAGTGCTGCAGAGATGGTTGTCCTTCTGGAAGGTTCTCCCATCTCCACAGAGGAACTCTAGAGTCCTGTCAGAGTGACCATCAGGTTCTTGGTCACCTCCCTGACCAAGGCCCTTCTCCCCCGATTGCTCAGCGGCCAGCTCTAGGAAGAGTCTTGGTGGTTCCAAACTTCTTCCATTTAAGAATGATGGAGGCCATTGTGTTCTTGGGGACCTTCAATGCTGCAGATCTTTTTTGGTACCCTTCCCCTGATCTGTGCCTCGACACAATCCTGTCTCGGAGCTCTACGGACAATTCCTTCGACCTCATGGCTTGGTTTTTGCTCTGGCATGCACTGTCAACTGTGGGACCTTATATAGACAGGTGTGTGACTTTCCAAATCATGTCCAATCAATTGAATTTACCGCAGGTGGACTCCAATCAAGTTGTAGAAACATCTCAAGGATGATCAATGGAAACAGGATGCACCTGAGCTAAATTTCGAGTCTCATTGCAAAGAGTCTGAATATTTATGTAAATAAGGTATTTCTGTTTTAGTTTTTTTATAAATTTGCAAACATTTCTAAAAACCTGTTTTCACTTTGTCATTCTGGGGTATTGTGTGTTGATTGCTGAGGATTTTTATTTATTTTATCCATTTTAGAATAAGGCTGTAACATAACAACATGTGGAAAACGTCAAGGGGTCAGAATAATTTCCGAAGGCACTGTAAGTTGCACCTATATAATCTGATTTGTAGTTTCACAAAATATCTGCAAACATGTAACTTCTTTTGAGAATAAATGCAACAACACTCGCAAGCAAGTAACTTGATGTGCGAATAAATACAACAACACTTGCAAACATGTACAGGACCTTCAGAAAGTATACACACCCCTTGACTTTTTCCACATTTTGTCGTGTTACAGCCTGAATTTAAAATGTATTAAATATATTTTTTTTGTCACTGGCCTACACACAATACCCCATAATGTCAAAAGTGGCATTATGTTTTTAGAATTTTTTTGAAATTAATAAAAAATGAAAAGCTGAAATGTCTTGAGTCAATAAGTATTCAACGCCTTTGTTATGGCAAGCCTAAATAAGTTCAGGAGTAAACATTTGCTTAACAAGTCACATAATACATTTCATATGGCCTCACTGTGTGTGCAATAATAATGTTTAACATGGTTTTTGAATGAGTACCTCATCTCTGTACCCCACACATACTGTAAGGTCCCTCAGTCGAGGAGTGAATTTCAAACACGGATTCAACTACAAAGACCAGGGAGGTTTTCCAATGCCTCGCAAAGAAGGGCACCTATTAAAGCAGATATTCAATATCCCTTTGAGCATGCTGAAGTTATTAATTACACTTTGGATGGTGTATCAATGCACCCAGTCACTACAAAGAAACAGGCATCCTTCCTAGCTCAGGTTTCTAATGAGGAAGGAAACCGCTCAGGGATTTCACCATGATTTTCACCAATGGTGACTTTAAAACAGTTACAGAGTTTATTGGCTGTGATAGGAGCTAATTGACAGAGTGAAAAGAATAATAAAAATATTCCAAAACATGCATCCTGTTTGCAACAAGGCACTAAAGTAATACTGCAAAAAATATGGCAAGGCAATTCACTTTTTGTCCTGAATACAAAGTGTTATGTTTGGGGCAAATCCAATCTATATTTTCAAGCATAGGGGTGGCTGCTTCATGTTACGGGTATGCTTGTAATCATTAAGGACTGGGGAGTTACCGTGAAAGTTCCTGAGTGGCCGAGTTACAGTTTTGACATAAATCTGCTGGAAAATCTATGGCAAGACCTGAAAGTAGTTGTTTAGCAATGATCAACAACCAATTTGACAGCACTTGAAGAATTCTGAAAAGAATAATGGGCAAATGTTGCCCAGAAAGACTCACAGATGTAATCTCTGCCAAAGGTGCTTCCACAAAGTATTGACTCAGGGGTGTGAATACTTATTTAATAGATATATTTCTGTATTTAATTTTCAATACATTTGCAAACATTTCTAAAAACATGTTTTCACTTTGTCATTATGGGGTATCGATAACATTTTACTTGACACCTAATGTCATAACCATGCCATAATATGTCATAACAGCTGACATAACTTGTCATAACCTGTCATAATATGGTCATAATACTGTCATGATCCATATACAGTGGCTTGCGAAAGTATTCACCCTCCTTGGCATTTTTCCTACTTTGTTGCCTTACAACCTGGAGTTAAAATGGATTTTTGGGGGGTTTGTATCATTTGATTTACACAACACTTTGAAGATGCAAAATATTTTTTCTTGTGAAACAAACAAGAAATAAGACAGAAAAACTGAAAACTTGAGCGTTCATAACTATTCACCCCCCCAAAGACAATACTTCGAGAGCCACCTTTTGCAGCAATTACATATGCAAGTCTCTTGGGGTATGTCTCTATAAGCTTGGCACATCTAGCCACTTGGAATTTTGCCCATTCTTCAAGGCAAAACTGCTCCAGCTCTTTCAAGTTGGATGGGTTCTGCTGGTGTACAGCAATCTTTAAGTCATACCACAGATTCTCAATTGGATTGAGGTCTGGGCTTAGACTAGGCCATTCCAAGACATTTAAATGTGTCCCCTTAAACCACTCGAGTGTTGCTTTAGCAGTATGCTTAGGGTCATTGTCCTGCTGGAAGGTGAACCTCCGTCCCAGTCTCAAATCTCTGGAAGACTGAAACAGGTTTCCCTCAAGAATTTCCCTGTATTTAGCGCCACCATCATTCCTTCAATTCTGACCAGTTTCCCATGCTTCACTGTGGGGATGGTGTTCTCGGGTGATGAGAGGTGTTGGGTTTGCGCCAGACATAGCGTTTTCCTTGATGGCCAAAAAGCTCAATTTTAGTCTCATCTGACCAGAGTACCTTCTTCCATATGTTTGGGGAGTCTCCCACATGCCTTTTGGCGAACACCAAACGTGTTTGCTTATTTTTTTCTTTAAGCAATGGCTTTTTTTCTGGCCACTCTTCCGTAAAGCCCAGCTCTGTGGCGTGTACGGCTTAAAGTGGTCCTATGGACAGATACTCCAATCTCCACTGTGGAGCTTTGCAGCTCCTTCAGGGTTATCTTTGGTCTCTTTGTTACCTCTCTGATTAATGCTCTCCTTGCCTGGTCCGTGAGTTTTGGTGGGCGGCCCTCTCTTGGCAGGTTTGTTGTGGTGCCATATTCATTTAATGTTTTTATAATGGATTTAATGGTGCTCCGTGGGATGTTCAAAGTTTGGGATATTATTTTATAACCCAACCCTGATCTGTACTTCTCCACAACTTTGTCCTTGACCTGTTTGGAGAGCTCATTGGTCTTCATGGTGCCGCTTGCTTGGTGGTGCCACTTGCTTAGTGGTGTTACAGACTCTGATTTTTTCTTCAACGAGTCGTACGCGAAGGATATTCAACAGACACCCGACAAGGCCCAAATCCCCGTCATTCGCATGAGAGAGAGACGGAGATATCGTAGACGTAGGTCGGGGTGCCTTGTAAGGATCCGACGGCGAGCGAGTAATCTGCCTCTTCCATCAGTCCTATTAGCCAACGTACAATCATTGGAAAACAAAATGGATGACCTAAGATCAAGGATATCCTACCAATGGGACATTAAAAACTGTAATATCTTATGTTTCACCGAGTCGTGGCTGAACGACGACATGGATAACATATGCTACATCGGCAGAATAGAATGGCTGACTCCGGTAAGACAAGGGGTGGCAGTCTCTGTATATTTGTAAACAACAGCTGGTGCACGAAATCTAATATTAAGGAAGTCTCAAGGTTTTGCTCGCCTGAGGTAGAGTATTTCATGATAAGCTGTAGACCACACTATTTACCAAGAGAGCTTTCTTCTATATTTTTCGTAGCTGTCTATTTACCACCACAAACCGATGCTGACACTAAAACTGTGCTCAATGAGCTGTATAAGGCCATAAGCAAACAGGAAAACGCTCATCCAGAGGCAGCGCTCCTAGTGGCCGGGGACTTTAATGCAGGGAAACTTAAATCCATTCTACCTAATTTCTACCAGCATGTTAAATGTGCAACCAGAGGGGAAAAAAACTCTAGACCACCTTTACTCCACACACAGAGACGCGTACAAAGCTCTCCCTCGCCCTCCATTTGGCAAATCTGACCATAATTATATCCTCCTGATTCCTTCTAATAAGCAAAAACTAAAGCAGGATGCACCAGTGACTCGGTTAATAAGGAAGTGGTCAGATGACGCAGATGCTAAGCTACAGGACTGTTTTGCTAGCACAGACTGGAATATGTTCCGGGATTCTTCCGATGGCATTGAGGAGTACACCACATCAGTCACTGGCTTCATCAATAAGTGCATCGATGACGTCGTCCCCACAGTGACCGTACGTACATACCCCAACCAGTAGCCATGGATTACAGGCAACATCCGCACTGAGCTAAAGGGTAGAGGTGCCGCTTTCAAGGAGCGGGACTATAACCCGGACACTTATAAGAAATCCTGCTATGCCCTCTGACGAACCATCAAACAGGCAAAGAGTCAATACAGGACTAAGATTGAATCGTACTACACCGGCTGGGCTTGCAAACTATTACAGTCTAGAAAGGGAAGCACAGCCGTGAGCTGCCCAGTGACACGAGCCTACCAGACAAGCTAAATCACTTCTATGCTCGCTTCGAGGCAAGCAACACTGAAGCATGCATGAGAGCATCAGCTGTTCTGGATGACTATGTGATCACGCTCTCTGTAGCCGATGTGAGTAAGACTTTTAAGCAGGTCAACATTCACAAGTCCGCAGGGCCAGACAGATTACCAGGACGTGTACTCCGAGCATGCGCTGACCAACTGGCAAGTGTCTTCACTGACATTTTCAACATGTCCCTGACTGAGTCTGTAATACCAATATGTTTCAAGCAGACCACCATAGTCCCTATGCCCAAGAACACTAAGATAACCTGCCTAAATGACTACCGACCCGTAGCACTCATGTCTGTAGCCATGAAGTGCTTTGAAAGGCTGGTCATGGCTCACATCAACAACATTATCCCAGAAACCCTAGACCCACTCCAATTTGCATACCGCCCCAACAGATCCACAGATGATGCAATCTCTATTGCACTCCACACTGCCCTTTCCTACCTGGACTAGAGGAACACCTACATGAGAATGCTATTCATTGACTACAGCTCAGCATTCAACACCATAGTGCCCTCAAAGCTCATCACTAAGCTAAGGACCCTGGGACTAAACACCTCCCTCTGCAACTGGATCCTGGACTTCCTGACGGGCCGCCCCCAGGTGGTAAGGGTAGGCAACAACACATCTGCCATGCTGATCCTCAACACGGGGGCCCCTCAGGGGTGCGTGCTTAGTCCCCTCCTGTACTCCCTGTTCACCCATGACTGCATGGCCAGGCACGACTCCAACACCATCATTAAGTTTGCAGACGACACAACAGTGGAAGGCCTGATCACCGACAACGATGAGACAGCCTATAGGAAGGAGGTCAGAGACCTGGCCGTGTGGTGCCAGGACAACAACCTCTCCCTCAACGTGATCAAGACAAAGGAGATGATTGTGGTATACAGAGAAAAAAAGTGAACTGAGCACGCCCCCATTCTCATTCATGGGGCTGTAGTGGAACAGGTTGAGAGCTTCATGTTCCTTGGTGTCCACATCACCAACAAACTATCATGGTCCAAACACACCAAGACAGTCGTGAAGAGGGCACGACAAAGCCTATTCCCCCTCAGGAGACTGAAAAGATTTGGCATGGGTCTTCAGATCCTCAAAATGTTCTACAGCTGCACCATCAAGAGCATCCTAACTGGTTGCCTCACCGCCTGGTATGGCAACTGCTTGGCCTCCGACCGCAAGGCACTACAGAGGGTAGTGCGTACGGCCCAGTACATCACTGGGGCCAAGCTTCCTGCCATCCAGGACCTCTATACCAGGCCGTGTCAGAGGAAGGCCCTAAAAATTGTCAAAAACTCTTGCCACCCTAGTCATAGACTGTTCTCTCTGCTACCGCACAGCAAGCGGTACCGGAGCGCCAAGTCTAGGTCCAAAAGGCTTCTTAACAGCTTCTACCCCCAAGCCATAAGAATCCTGAACAGCTCATCATGGCTTGTACTGCTACTGAAATCTGCTCCTGCATTCATAATAATAATAATATGCCATTTAGCAGACGCTTTTAACCAAAGCGACTTACAGTCATGTGTGCATATATTTTTTACGTATGGGTGGTCCCGGGGATTGAACACACTACCCTGGCGTTACAAGCGCCATGCTCTACCAATTGAGCTACAGTCATCATCAGCAGAGCATTGGGGTAGGTGCATGTCTGACATCAATGTTTGCGCAATTACAATGATAATTGAATATGTTCAATTAAAAAACATGTAGGCTATGGTGTAATGGAATGTTTTGCCTTGTGTGGTAGATTTTGTGGGTTTTGACACTCTTATGTAGGTGTCATAACCAGCCATAAAATAACGCAATATATATCACAACAGGTCTAAATATATGTGTCATGACAGTGTTATGACCATTTATAACAGGTTACGACAAGTTATGTCAGCTGTTATGACATATTATGACATGGTTATGATGGTGTCATAACGTGTTATGATGCTTGGTGTCAAGTAGATTATTACCAAATATATATTTAATCCATTTTGAATAACAAATTGAATTCAGGCTGTAACACAACAAAATGTGGAATTAGTCAAGGGGTATGAAAACTTTCTGAAGGCACTGTAGGTAGCCTACCCGCACTGTATCTGCAAGCTGTTGGCTAGAGTGCACATGCTAAGACCAGAGTGGGCACATTTGCTATATAACACAACAGTTTTTGTGACAACAAAATCAGTAGAGTTGAAAATGTGATGGAAACTTGTATTTTTTATTCGGTACATGGGAATTTAACCGCAAAATTTATTTTTATGTGCACTACGTCATCACGCACAGCCTTTTATTCACAATAAGTCAGTTTGATGGAAACACATCTCTGGTGGGAAATTTGTTCATAGCTCATATTGTTTAATGCAGATTTTAGAATATTCACATGAAAAGCTGTCGCCAATTGAATGGAATCCTAGCTACTGTCAATGTTCACTAAACAGAAAATAAATGGGACATGTAGTGTGTTTGTGTTTATTTGAAGGGTTTCTATGGCAAAATGTTCTGAGTTTACTTTTGTTCCAGTGTGTTCCAAAAGTAGGCCTAATAACATTTCCAATAATACTTTTAGAATTTTTAAGAAATGAGTTGGATGCTTTTCATAGGTATGAAATCCAGCGTCCTTTGTCGTAGTAGTCTATGAATTGTCTGTACGTCCCTTCTCTTAAAAGAGACTGGGTCTGAGGTACATAGCCCTAGGTGAAAAGGGTGCCCAATTCCAGAGGGATGGTGCTGAATTATTATCTGATGGATCCCTCTGAACAAAGACCTTAAAATAACACTCCAGTCTCATTTTCACCTCATTTAACACCTGATTTACTTAACAAAAGGCAATATGTGGTCCAGGTACAGTGAGGGAAAAAAGTATTTGATCCCCTGCTGATTTTGTACGTTTGCCCACTGACAAAGAAATGATCAGTCTATAATTTTAATGCCATGTTTATTTGAACAGTGAGAGACAGAATAACAACAACAAAATCCAGAAAAACTCATGTCAAAAATGTTATAAATAGATTTGCATTTTAATGAGGGAAATAAGTATTTGACCCCTCTGCAAAACATGACTTAGTACTTGGTGGCAAAACCCTTGTTGGCAATCACAGAGGTCAGACGTTTCTTGTAGTTGGCCACCAGGTTTGCCCACATCTCAGGAGGGATTTTGTCCCACTCCTCTTTTGCAGATCTTCTCCAAGTCATTAAGGTTTCAAGGCTGACGTTTGGCAACTCGAACCTTCAACTCCCTCCGCAGATTTTTTATGGGATTAAGGTCTGGAGACTGGCTAGGCCACTCCAGGACCTTAATGTGCTTCTTCTTGAGCCACTCCTTTGTTGCCTTGGCTGTGTGTTTTGGGTCATTGTCATGCTGGAATACCCATCCACGACCCATTTTCAATGCCCTGGCTGAGGGAAGGAGGTTCTCACCCAAGATTTGACGGTACATGGCCAGTCCATCGTCCCTTTGATGCGGTGAAGTTGTCCTGTCCCCTTAGCAGAAAAACACCCCCAAAGCATAATGTTTCCACCTCCATGTTTGACAGTGGGGATGGTGTTCTTGGGGTCATAGGCAGCATTCCTCCTCCTCCAAACACGGTGAGTTGAGTTGATGCCAAAGAGCTCCATTTTGGTCTCATCTGACCACAACACTTTCACCCAGTTCTCCTCTGAATCTTTCAGATGTTCATTGGCAAACTTCAGACGGGCCTGTATATGTGCTTTCTTGAGCAGGGGGACATTGCGGGCGCTGCAGGATTTCAGTCCTTCACGGCGTAGTGTGTTACTAATTGTTTTCTTGGTGACTATGGTCCCAGCTGCCTTGAGATCATTGACAAGATCCTCCCGTGTAGTTCTGGGCTGATTCCTCACCGTTCTCATGATCATTGCAACTCCACGAGGTGAGATCTTGCATGGAGCCCCAGGCCGAGGGAGATTGACAGTTATTTTGTGTTTCTTCCATTTGCGAATAATCGCAGCAACTGTTGTCACCTTCTCACCAAGCTGCTTGGCAATGGTCTTGTAGCCCATTCCAACCTTGTGTAGGTCTACAATCTTGTCCCTGACATCCTTGGAGAGCTCTTTGGTCTTGGCCATGGTGGAGAGTTTGGAATCTGATTAATTGATTGCTTCTGTGGACAGGTGTCTTTTATACAGGTAACAAGCTGAGATTAGGAGCACTCCCTTTAAGAGTGTGCTCCTAATCTCAGCTCGTTACCTGTAAAAAAGACACCTGGGAGCCAGAAATCTTTCTGATTGAGAGGGGGTCAAATACTTATTTCCCTCATTAAAATGCAAATCAATTTATAACATTTTCTACATGCGTTTTTCTGGATTTTTTTCTGGATATTCTGTCTCTCACTGTTCAAATAAACCTACCATTAAAATTATAGACTGATAATTTATTTGTCAGTGGGCAAACGTACAAAATCAGCAGGGGATCAAATACTTTTTTCCCTCACTGTATGTCATGACATAGCACAAGTGGGGGGCTGTCAAATTTTTCCCGTTAACGTTACGGACCACAGAAATGTTTGTAATGACCTGTCAAACACACCCCGGTAATGGCTGAAATAGGTTCAATATAAATGAGATATTTCTGTATTTAATTTTAAATAAATTTGCTAACATTTCTAAAAACATGTTTTCACTTTGTCATTATGGGGTAGATGGGTGAGAAAAATATATATTTAATCAATTTTGAATTCAGGCTGTAACACAACAAAATATGGAAATTGTCAAGGGATATTAATAATTTCTGAAGGCACTGTAAGTAGCTTATAAGGGCTTTATTATGTTTTATAAGCCATATATTAGGCCTTCAGAAAGGCCTTATTCAAACATTATAATTAATGTATTACTGGCCAATCCTTAATAACCTTATTATTAGATATAATAAAGGCGTATTAATAGTTAAAGAATAAAGAGTAAGCTGTCTTAATGTAGGACTGTTAAGGGCATAGTACTTCAATATGTGTTCTCTATTCTAAAGTGTAACCTAAAATACATACAAAATACATAAAACTACTTCTTAACCATGGCCTCTAAAATGGCAATAAGGCGTGCCTCCCTAGCAGTCACCTCCTTCTCCCGACTCCACTTATGAACCCTTCTGAGAGGGAGAGGAGGAGATAATGACCGGTGGGGTGATGGAGTGGCATCCCCTGCAGCACCTCATCCATCACCGCATACCACTTCCAGTATGCGACTGTGGCCTCCCCTCACTCCAGTGGGGGAGCATTCAACTCCTGAAAAATATGGAAAAGGATAGCTTTCAGCATCAAACATACTGTGTACATGTAAAGGCCTGCACTTGCACTTTTCTAAAATGTACAGTGTATATCTTCACACTTACATGAATGTGCCGGTGAAGCATAGGAAATAGATGGGAAAGTGTTGTTGCTCTCAGAGAAAAGGGGAACTTTATTAGCCAAGTACAGCACAGCAATAAATGTAAAGATAACATACAGTAGTGTACCGTGTATTTTTGCTTATGGTTCTCACACTATTTCACCCATGCATGTGATAGCTGCCCCTCCAGCTCACACTCCTTCACGTAGGTCCTGAAAACACATAAGATGAAGTACAACATTAACCAAAACATTAGCAAAGTTATCGTTGTGTGTACTTTCTGTAGAAGGCTAAACTGCCACATACTTTATCAAATTGGAGTGCCAAGGTGAAACAGTAACAAGTGCAGCTTAGCATTACTTTCACCGTAACAGGTTATGTGCAATGAAACTAGCTAGACCCATTCAGGCTGTAACCGTTCAGGTAGAAAGTACTATTACATAGCATGAACATTACAATCAGGTCAACGCAAATAAACCGACATGACAAATCAGAAGAACTAGAAGAAAAGAGAAGTGTTGGGACCAGCACCGCTGTGGAAAATAGGAATGTAGCTAGGCTACCAGGTTACTGACGTTAGCTAAAGCTAGTGGCAGTGCATAGTGCAGTGGCAAGAGAGCAAACTATGGCCACATTAATTACTCACTTACTTTTGCGTCATTTCTCCTGCCGTGTTCTCCACTGAATTAAATGCCTGGTATTGTCATCAGACCCTGTAACAGTTTGAACACAAGCACTGGTATTTACAACAAGTAGCTAGCTAGCTAACTAGGCTAATGTTAAAAATGAAGTTGTCACTCAACAGTATGCAAGTAGCTAACGTTACTGTTCAAACAGTTATAACTTCTAGTCCTACTAAAGCACGTAGTTAGCTAAAGGCATGGCAGGCAGCAGGCTGCAGATATGTTTTCAAAGATGTAATGTTACGATTAAATAGTTGTGATTATTTTAAGGAGAATAAAAACTATACTGAACAAAAATATAAACGCAGCATGCAACAATTTCAACAATTTTACTGAGTTACAGTTCATATAAGGAAATCAATCAATTGAAATAAATTCATTAGGCCCTAATCTATGGATTTCACATAACTGGGCAGGGGCGCAGCCATGGGTGGGCCTGGGAGTGAATAGGCCCACCTACTTGGGAGCCAGGCCCACCCACTGGGGAGCCAGGCCCAGCCAATCAGAATGAGTTTTTTCTCACAAAAGGGCTTTATTACAGACAGAAATACTCCTCAGTTTCATCAGCTGTCAGGGTGGCTGTTCTCAGACGATCCCGCAGGTGATCGCTAGATGTGGAGGTCCTGGGCTGGCGTGGTTACATGTGGTCTGTGGTTGTGATGCCGGATGGGTGTACTGCCATATTCTCTAAAATAACGTTGGAGGTGGCTTATGGTAGAGAAATTAACATTCAATTCTCTGGCAACAGCTCTGGTGGACATTCCTGCAGTCAGCATGCCAATTGCATGCTCCCTCAAAACTTAAGACATCTGTGGCATTGTGTTGTGTGACAAAACTGCACATTTTAAAGTGGCTTTTTATTGTCCCCAGCACAAGGTACACCTGTGTAATGATCATGCTGTTTAATCAGCTTCTTGATATGCCACACCAGTCAGGTGGATGGATTATCTTGGCAAAGGAGAAATGCTCACTAACAGGGATGTAAACAAATTTGTGCACAACATTTGAGATTAATAAGCTTTTTGTGCATATGGAACATTTCTGGGATCTTTTATTTCAGCTCATGCATTTATATTTTTGTTCAGTGTACTTACATTTTAACACCACTGCAGAAGCTTCAGTTTTCGCCATCTTCCAAGGTGTTTTGTTGTTTACTTGAAGAGATCTAGCTATCAAAGCTCGCAGACCCCCTCTTCCAATCCATTGTGGCTGTGAAATTCCCATTGTTCATCTACTAGATGAAAAGCTGAAATTAGTATAACATCCTGGAATTTAAAGCATACTCGATTAAAAAAAATGCACATACTATAACATTTTCTATTTTCGCATACTGAGAATGCGTCATGCGCGATTGCGTTGTTTCCCGCTGTTTGTTGATTTCGGTTGTGCATCCCAATATCGAATTGATCCGCTCTTGTCAAAGCCAAAATAAGTATGACATCTGGGCATTTCAAGTACAGTGGGGGAAAAAAGTATTTAGTCAGCCACCAATTGTGCAAGTTCTCCCACTTAAAAAGACGAGAGAGGCCTGTAATCTTCATCATAGGTACACGTCAACTATGACAGACAAAATTAGGAAAAAAAATCCAGAAAATCACATTGTAGGATTTTTTATGAATTTATTTGCAAATTATGGTGGAAAATAAGTATTTGGTCAATAACAAAAGTTTCTCAATACTTTGTTATATACCCTTTGTTGGCAATGACACAGGTCAAACGTTTTCTGTAAGTCTTCACAAGGTTTTCACACACTGTTGCTGGTATTTTGGCCCATCCCTCCATGCAGATCTCCTCTAGAGCAGTGATGTTTTGGGGCTGTCGCTGGGCAACACGGACTTTCAACTCCCTCCAAAGATTTTCTATGGGGTTGAGATCTGGAGACTGGCTAGGCCACTCCAGGACCTTGAAATGCTTCTTACGAAGCCACTCCTTCGTTGCCTGGGCGGTGTGTTTGGGATCATTGTCATGCTGAAAGACCCAGCCACGTTTCATCTTCAATGCCCTTGCTGATGGAAGGAGGTTTTCACTCAAAATCTCACGATACATGGCCCCATTCATTCTTTCCTTTACACGGATCAGTCGTCCTGGTCCCTTTGCAGAAAAACAGACCCAAAGCATGATGTTTCCACCCCATGCTTCACAGTAAGTATGGTGTTCTTTGGATGCAACTCAGCATTCTTTGTCCTCCAAACACGACGAGTTGAGTTTTTACCAAAAAGTTCTATTTTGGTTTCATCTGACCATATGACATTCTCCCAATCCTCTTCTGGATCATCCAAATGCACTCTAGCAAACTTCAGACGGGCCTGGACATGTACTGGCTTAAGCAGGGGGACACGTCTGGCACTGCAGGATTTGAGTCCCTGGCGGCGTAGTGTGTTACTGATGGTAGGCTTTGTTACTTTGGTCCCAGCTCTCTGCAGGTCATTCACTAGGTCCCCCGTGTGGTTCTGGGATTTTTGCTCACCGTTCTTGTGATCATTTTGACCCCACGGGGTGAGATCTTGCGTGGAGCCCCAGATCGAGGGAGATTATCAGTGGTCTTGTATGTCTTCCATTTCCTAATAATTGCTCCCACAGTTGATTTCTTCAAACCAAGCTGCTTACCTATTGCAGATTCAGTCTTCCCAGCCTGGTGCAGGTCTACAATTTTGTTTCTGGTGTCCTTTGACAGCTCTTTGGTCTTGGCCATAGTGGAGTTTGGAGTGTGACTGTTTGAGGTTGTGGACAGGTGTCTTTTATACTGATAACAAGTTCAAACAGGTGCCATTAATACAGGTAACGAGTGGAGGACAGAGGAGCCTCTTAAAGAAGAAGTTACAGGTCTGTGGGAGCCAGAACTCTTGCTTGTTTGTAGGTGACCAAATACTTATTTTCCACCATAATTTGCAAATAAATTAATTAAAAATCCTACAATGTGATTTTCTGGATTTTTTTTCCTCAATTTGTCTGTCATAGTTGACGTGTACCTATGATGAAAATTACAGGCCTCTCATCTTTTTAAGTGGGAGAACTTGCACAATTGGTGGCTGACTAAATACTATTTTCCCCCACTGTATACTCAATTTTCGAAATGTCACATACTATTAAACAATTTTTTGCATACTCAAACGGATGTTATGGATGCAAGTATGGGTATTCGGACATGGCCACTGTCTGTCCTGCTGAGTTTTGATTCTTTACCCGACAAAGTCAAGTTAGGATGTGTCAGTTATCCCGTGAGAGCTTTTGTCCCGAACCCATTACAGTGTTTTATGTGCAAAGCTTTTGGTCATGTTGCAGCAGTGTGTAGGAGGGAAATTCCTAGATGTGAGAAGTGTGCAGAAGGGCATGAGACAAAGGAATGTGTAGTATCGGTAGAAAAAGCTGTGTGTGTTAACTGTAGGGGTACCCATGGTGCTGGAGATCAGAATTGTCCGGTGCGAGAGAGGCAGGTTGAGGTTACCAGGGTTAGATTAGTGCAGAGGGCGTTGTATGCTGAGGCAGTGAAAAAAGTAGGAGAAGATGGGTCAAGGGTGAGGGATCCTGAGAGGATCACCATGAGTAGTAGATCTGTGCCAGCACAGAGGGATAGGTCAACGAGTGATATACGCTTCAGTAAGGTTGGATTCTTAGCGTTCATAGCTATAGTTTTCAACTGTACAGCATAAATGGAACGTAAGTCACAGAAAATAGATGTTGTGGTGGCAGCGCCAGAGAAGTATTTTGGGGTATGAGATTTGACTTCAGAAGAGTTACAGGGTGTGTTGAGTAGGTGCCGGTGTATGCACATTTCAGTTGGTTGTGATCCGCAATACAAATTTAAAGAAGAAGAATACCAGAAGTTGGTGCTTAGCGACCACTGAAAGCGTCTGCTAAGTGCTAACTTGCTTACATTTTTTTTGGGATCATCTCTCCATTAGAAACAAAAACAAAACATTTAGTGAACTGCCACCAAAAATAAAATGTCCTTTGCAAACAGTGCAAAGAAAGACAGATGATATCAAAAGACAAGTGAGCTATAGCCGGCTTCACCAAAAAAACTTTTCCAGTCAACAAAGACATGTATAATCTCTATGAACTCTACTTACCAGATGTAAAGTGAAATGTGTCCCTCGCTATCAAATAAATGTCTGAATCCAACTTTTGTCCGAACAGCACCATATTCCTGTTGAGTTAGACAGCAGGCTGCCATTAGACCATGCGCTTCATGCGAGACTTCCTACCACGAAATCTACCACTACTTATACAGCAGGAATATGGTGCAGTTCGGACAAAAGTTGGATTCAGATGTTTATTTGAATAGCGAGGGTCAAATTTCACTTTTGTATGTTGCAGAGATAGTCAGACCAGGATGATGATGATGATGATGATGATGATGAGAAAGTATCAGAGAATGAGGAGCTTGATGAGTCCAAAAGGAAGCCAAGGTGAGGTTCTCTTCATAACCACTAGATGGCAAGGTTCACAAAGCTGTCGCTCGAAGACTATCACTCCCTCAAATAAGTGATTATGAATCTTTCTGACTACTAGGCAATCAAGTTTGTTGTTGCTTTCTATTTTTATTTTATTTTATTTTACCTTTATTTAACTCAGTTAAGTCAGTTAAGAACAAATTCTTATTTACAATGACGGCCTACACCGGCCAAACCCAGACGACGCTGGGCCAATTGTGCGCCGCCCAATGGGACTACCAATCACGGCCGGTTGTGATACAGCCTGGAATCAAACCGGGGGTCTGTAGTGATGCCTCAAGCACTGAGATGCAGTGCCTTAGACCGCTGCGCCACTCGGGAGCCCTATAATTGATAACACATATATTTACAATGTTCCCAATGACTGTCATAGTGAATATCTTCTACGATTAACAGCTAAAACTGGGACAGTGTGAGGAGGGCCATCACAGATGTAAGAGGAACTAGTGCTGAACCAGTTCAACTAGATTCTAGAACATAATCTCCTACTTACAGTGCATTTGGAAGGTATTCAGACCCATTCACTTTTTCCACAATTTCGTTACGTTACAGCCTTATTCTAAAATGGATTAAATTGTTTTTTCCACCCTAATCAATCTACACACAATACCCTATAATGACAAAGCAAAAACAGGTTTTTAGAAATGTTTGCAAATTTATAAAAAATTAAAAACTGAAATATCACATTTACATAAGTATTCAGACCCTTTACTCAGTACTTTGTTGAAGCACCTTTGACAGCGATTACAGCCTTGAGTCTTCTTGGGTATGACGCTACAAGCTTGGCACATGTATTTGGGGAGTTTCTCCCATTCTTCTCTGCAGATCCTCTCAAGCTCTGTCAGGTTGGAAGGGGAGCGTCGCTGCACAGCTATTTTCAAGTCTCTCCAGAGATGTTCGATCGGGTTCAAGTCCGGACTCTGGCTTGGCCACTCAAGGACATTCAGAGACTTGTCCCAAAGCCACTCCTGCATTGTCTTGGCCGTGTTGGAAGGTGAACCTTCGCCCCAGTCTGAGGTCCTGAGCGCTCTGGAGCAGGTTTTCATCAAGGATCTCTCTGTACTTTGCTCCGTTCATCTTTCCCTCGATCCTGACTAGTCTCCCAGTCCATGCCACTGAAAAACATCCCCATAGCATGATGCAGCCACCACCATGCTTCATCGTAGGGATGGTGCCAGGTTTCCTCCAGATATGACGCTTGGCATTCAGGCCAAAGAGTTCAATCTTCGTTTCATCAGACCAGATAATCTTGTTTCTCATGGTCTGAGAGTCCTTTAGGTGCCTTTTGGCAAACTCCAAGCGGGCTGTCATGTGCCTTTTACTGAGGAGTGGCTTTGTCTGGTCACTCTACCATAAAGGCCTGATTGGTGGAGTGCTGCAGAGATGTTGTCCTTCTGGAAGGTTCTCCAATCTCCACAGAGGAAATCTGGAGCTCTGTCAGAGTGACCATCGGGTTCTTGGTCACCTCCCTGACCAAGTCCCTTCTCCTCTGATTGCTCAGTTTGGCCGGGCGGCCAGCTGTTGGAAGAGTCTTTTAGGTACCCATCCCCAGATCTGGTCCTCGACACAATCCTGTCTCAGAGCTCTACTGACAATTCCTTCGACCTTATGGCTTGTTTTTTGCTCTGACATGCACTGTCAACTGAGGGACCTTATATAGACAGGTGTGTGCCTTTCCAAATCATGTCCAATCAATTGAATTGACCACAGGTGGACTCCAATCAAGTTGTAGAAACATCTCAAGGATGATAATTGGAAACAGGATGCACCTGAGCTCAATTTCGAGTCTCATTGCAAAGGGTCTGAACACTAATGTAAAGAAGGTAGTTGGTGTTCAAGTCCTCACTCGGCACATCCGCCTCTGCGCCTTCGACGGCACTCAGGTGGGACACCGCTACCCTGTCGTGCTTACACATGATTCCTTTTTGATTGAATTGTGTCTTTCTACACTCTTTCCCAACAACTTGCTCCTTTCAACATACCTACCTCTTTTTATAATGCTACTTCTACCCACTAGAGGGCAGTAGCAAGTCCTATTGTCAGAATGCATCAGTCAGTGAGGCTGTTGGGAATGTTGTGAGTGAGGGTCAATAGGTTGACCGTCTTCTCTTTTCAGGATCTGAGTAGCATCCGCGAGGTCCGAGCCACTTGCAAACAACGTCAAGATCTGGTCCTTTTCCTCCACGGGTGCTACATTAATTTAGACATCACTGAACACTAAAGCTATTGAAATGGAGCAGACTGTACCATGCTTTATAGTCTAAAAATTAAAGGTCCAATGCAGCAATTTTTCTCAATATCAAATAATTTCTGGGTAACAATTAAGTACCTTACTGTGATTGTTTTCAATTAAAATGGTCAAAAAGAAACCAAAATTGCTTCTTAACAAAGACCAATTTCTCAAGCAAGCATTTTACTAGGACTGTCTGGGAGTGGTCTGAGTGGGGAGGAGAAAACTGAAAACTAGCTGTTATTGGCAGCAGAGAGGTTTGGAACTCTCATTCTTATTGGTCTATTAACTCATTTACCGCCTGGTGATGTCATCAGGCAGGCCAAAATTCCTTTCCACCACAACAGACTGAAATTTCAGGCAGTCTTTTCAAACAGCTCTTACACTAAAAGGGTATTATAATGTTTTATTCCAACCTCACAGTGTGGAAATATATATGAAACACAGAAAAATCAAGTTTTTGACTGCACTGGGCCTTTAAGTTTAAATGCTTGTTTGGTTTGGATCCGCAGATGACTGGGAATCCACCCAGCCTTTTTTTACAGGGACTGTTTCCTGAGATGCAACTCGGACGCTCCTGAGCTGGGAATATTGTTTGAACTTGCCGTAACATACATCCGAAATGTAAGCGTTTCTTATACCGTTCCGGAGAAAGACTACTCAAGTCTACAGCAAAGTTGTCACTTTCAGTGCACTGCCATGTTTGAAGACTAACCCCTCTAGCCATGTCCTTGGGGTTAGTTATTTCTCCAGCAATTTACTATGAAGGCAGTTTATTATAAGCAGTATCTATAACATGATTTTCAAGTGAATCTTAGTTTGCATGTTGATTAATATTGAGCTCTTGCTCTCCAGTCTACAGGTGAGAGAGGGGACCTGAGCTGTGGCTGGGCCTTCCTGAAGTTCTTTGATGCCAAGGGAGCACTTGTCCCACAAAGGTACTGTACTACTCCATTGCTGGCCCAGAGCCAAAATGACTCTGTGCGGTGTCGTAAGAGATTTCATAATCTGATTCATAATCTGATTTCATTGATCAGGTGACGTATTATATACATGATGATGTCATAGAACATAGAACAGGAAGGTCATCTAGTCAGATTGGTATTATCCCTGTTGATGATCGGATACAGAGAACACCAAACTGCTTTTCCTAGAATAGTATAGTACAGTATGTGTTGCAGTAACTGTTTGTCACTAATGAGGAACGCTCTCATGCCGATGTCATTCTGTCGCATTTCTCCCCAACAGATCTGACCCGGAGCCAAAATGACTCACTGCGCAGTTTTGTCATCAATACAGATTCCCTAAGAGGGAAGTGAATCTCATGCCTGTGTCTGTCTGTGTCTTTGTCTACAGGACCTATTAATTGCTTGTGCATGGAGGCAAACCATATGAGAAGGACATAGAGGTGGATCCGCCTATAACAAGAGGAGGTATAAACACACAAAAAGTGCATGTTTTTGTGTGTTTTTTCCCCAATATTAAAACATACAATCTACTTGCAGTGCAGCCGCTCAACATTTACATTACATTCAGTCATCTAACAGACCCCCATCCAGAGCGACCCACAGAAGCAACCAGGGTCAACGCCCTGCTCAAGGGCACGTCGACAGATCTCCCACAAGGTCAAAAACGGGAACCCGAACCAGCGACCTATCAGCCACCGGCCTAAGCTCCCAACCACCAGGCCACCAGCCCTCCAAGATCCCCACCACAGTTCCCCCGAAGCTGCCCCTCAACCCAACGCACCCCACAGTCCCCCGAAAATAAATAAATCATAATAAAATAATTCCAAAAAGTGCATGTTAATTGCATGTTAATAAATGAAGTTGAGAATGATATGTTGAGAATGATTCTCTGCACCTTAGCACACATCACAATTGCTGCTATCAGACTCTTATTATACTGCTCAATTTATACACTTGCCCCCATCCTCTCTTCCCCAATACACGTGTAAATATTGTACTTGTAACGATCCCGGCTGTCTGAGTCGGGTCCTGTCTGGTGACTAGTTTTTCCTGTTCGTAATCTCCAGTTTCCCGAGGGGTCGGGAACGCTCCGGGGAGCGCTCTGGTTTTCCGCACCTGCATCCCATCAGCAATCTGCACACCTGGTCCTGATCATCACCCTTCTTAGGCTCTGGCCGAACATCCAGTTCCTGCCGGATCGTTAGCTATGAACAGTATGTTTGTCAGCGTGTCAGCCTCTGAGCCCTTAGTTAGTTTTGTTGTTTTGCACCTTGTTACTTGCTGTGTACTGACCTCCGTTTTTGTTCTGTCTGCAGTCTCTCACCCGGAACCTTCACCCAACCTCTGCCTGATGGTCGGCGGCTGCCGAGCCAGTACCGGACCAACCACTGCACCCTCAACAACCCATCCACGCCACCCGCTCTGTTCCCTGGATTATTCAGCCTCACTCGGAATCTACTAAATAAACACTCACCTTTCTCTCAACGTACCTTGTCCTTGTCTGCTTCTGGGTTCTGGCATAGTAAACCGTGACAGAACGATCCGGCCAGAAATGAACCCAGCGGACCTGGACTCCGTTCGCCATGCTATTACCCAGCAGGAGAAGATGTTGGGCCATCATAGCACGGTACTACAGGAGATCGCGTTGTCAGTTCGGAACCTGTCTACCGGTCTGGCGGAGGTCCAGAACCAACGTAAGTGTCCGGTGGAGGATCCACTACCGGTTTCACCCATCTCGCCTGCCGCTTCTGAAGCTGTGTCCATCCGTGAGCCCAAGGTTCCGACGCCGGATAAATATGAGGGGGAGCTGGGAAGATGCCGTTCCTTCCTTATGCAGTGTGGATTAGTGTTCGATCTACAGCCCTACTCTTATGCCACAGACAAGGCTAGGATAGCCTTTGTGATTGAGTTGCTGCGTGGTCGGCGCTGGAGTGGGCTTCAGCCGTTTGGGAACGACAGGATCCCTGCATGGCTTCATACCAGGGGTTCACGGCCGAGATGAGGAAGCTCTTCGACCATTCCGTCCGAGGGAGGGACGCAGCTAGGCGCCTGTTTTCGCTTCGCCAAGGAACTTCGCAGCGTGGCCGACTTCGTGATCGAGTTCAAGACGTTGGCTGTGGAGAGTGGGTGGAACGAGGAGTCGCTGCAAGCGGCCTTTTACCAGGGTCTGTCGGAGCAGCTCAAGGATGAGTTGATCTCCTATCCGAGCCTAGTGACCTGGACAGCTTGGTAGCCTTGTCTATTCGGGTGGATAATCGAGTCCGAGAGCGAAGGAGGGAGAAGCAATGGGGTCCGTCCAATCGATCAGCTTCTCAGTTCCCAGTCGGGTCGGGTGGTGGACCAGAACACGTCGATCATTCTCCACCACAATGGATTAGTGGAGAGGTCCTCTCTCCCGATTCTGAACCCATGCAAGTGGGGCGGCACGGGTTAACCAAGGAGGAGCGTCAACATAGACGTAAGACCAACTGCTGCCTCTACTGTGGTAGCTCGGGACATTACATCTCCACTTGTTCCCGGCGGTCGTCAAACTGCCCGGCTCGCTAAAGTTGGGAGGACTTTTAGCGAGCCAGTTTCAACCTCTCAGTACCTCTGTCAGACCCCGTTTCCCGGCTACCCTTGTGAACAGGAATCAGAGCTTAGCGCTTAACGCTTTTATCGATTCAGGTGCCGGTGGAAGCTTTCTTGATGCCGAGTTGGTGGAACAGCTGGGGCTTTCCAAGGAGCAATTGCCGGAAGCCATTGAAGCGACCACTCTGAACGGCAGTAGTCTGGCACGTATCACGATGAGGACTGAACCGGTTAAGATGCGGTTGTCGGGAATCATTCTGAGATGATTTCATTCTTCATTCTGCCGTCTTCCCATGTTCCTCTGGTCCTTGGATACCCCTGGCTGAAGGGAACACAATCCCACGTTCGATTGGGTGACGGGCAAGGTAACGAGTTGGAGCCTTGATTGTCATGCTAACTGTCTCAAGACTGCCTGCCCCCATTCGGTTCCCAGTCAGGTGATTGAGGCTAAACCCCCAGATTTGTCCCTGGTTCCCGAGACATATCACGATTTGGGGAAGTTTTCAGTAAGCAGAAGGCTCTGTCACTCCCTCCCCACCGACCATATGATTGTGCCATCAACCTGGTCCCTGGAGCTGTCTACCCCAAGGGAAGGTTATACAGTATCTCCCGACCTGAACGTGAGGCGTTGGAGACCTACATCAAGGAGTCCCTAGCTGCTGGTCTCGTTCGGTCCCTCGTCATCACCCCCTGGGGGCAGGATTCTTCTTTGTGGGTAAGAAGGATGGCTCTCTTCGACCGTGTATTGATTATCGGGGGTTGAATGACATCACGGTCAAGAACAAGTATCCCCTGCCCTTGATGAGTTCTGCCTTCGACTCCTTACAGGGTGCTACGGTGTTCACCAAGCTAGACCTACGCAATGCGTATCACCTGGTCCGGATCAGAGAGGGGACGAGTGGTTGACGGGTTTCAATACACCGATGGGTCACTTCGAGTATCAGGTGATGCCGTTTGGACTGACCAATGCTCCAGCGGTATTCCAGAGTATGGTGAACGACGTCCTGAGAGATATGATCGGTCTCTTTGTGTTTGTTTACCTGGATGACATTCTGATCTTCTCGAAGGAACCTTCCGACCACGTCCAGCATGTCCGGCAGGTTCTGCAGCGATTGTTGGAGAATCGCCTGTTCGTGAAGGCCGAGAAGTGCAAGTTTCACGCCCACACGACATCCTTTCTCGGGTACATCATCTCCAGGGGAGAGATTAGGATGGACCAGGAGAAGGTTAGAGCGGTTCTGGAGTGGGCCCAGCCCGGTACGAGATTGCAGCTCCAGAGATTTTTGGGGTTTGCGAATTTCTACCGCAGATTCATCCGGGATTACAGCCGTGTGGCCGCTCCGTTAACTGCCTTGACTTCCAGTATCAGGACCTTCAAGTGGAATCCGGAGGCGGATCGAGCGTTTCTGGATTTGAAGAGGCGATTCACCAACGCACGATTCTCTCTCAACCGGACACGGCCCGTCAGTTCGTCGTTGAAGTGGGCCCGCGTCTGATGTGGGAGTTGGCGCCATCCTGTCGCAGCGATGCTCCACGGACAGTAAACTCCATCCCTGCGCCTACTACTCTCGTCGCCTTTCGCCTGCGGAGAGGAATTACGATGTGGGTAACCGGGGCTTCTCGCGGTGAAACTTGCCTTGGAGGAGTGGCGCCACTGGTTGGAGGGGGCGGAGCAACCGTTTATTGTCTGGACTGACCACAAGAATCTTGCTTACGTGCAATCGGCTAAACGTCTCAACTCCCGTCCAGGCCAGGTGGGCGTTGTTTTCGGACGATTCAAGTTTGCCCTGACGTTCCGACCTGGATCTAAGAACGGCAAGGCGGACGCCTTGTCCCGGATGTTCTCCAAGACGGAGGAGAGTGGGTCCAAGACCGAGACAATTCTCCCCCGGAACTGCGTCGTGGGAGCAGTTATGTGGAAGATTGAGGAGGAGGTGCTGGCGGCCCTTCGGACTCAGCCCGGTCCCGTAACGGTCCACCCGGTCGGTTGTTTGTGCCTGAGTCGGTTCGTCCGGCTGTCCTCAAATGGTCCCACGCCAGCAAGATGGCTTGTCACCCTGGCGTGGCTCGGACAATGGCGTTTCTTCGCAGACGTTTTGGTGGCCTGCCATGGCCGAGGATACTCGGGGGTTTGTTGCTGCCTGTCCAGTGTGTGCGCAGAATAAGAGTACCAATCGGCCCAGCTCTGGACTACTTCACCCCCTTCCTATTCCCCGGCGACCATGGTCGCATCTGGCCCTGGACTTCGTCACTGGGTTGCCCGCGTCTGAGGGGAACACGGTCGTTCTGACTATCGTGGACAGATTCAGCAAGTTCGCTTCACTTTGTGCCAATTGCCAAGCTTCCCCTCTGCCTCGGAGACGTCCGAGATCCTGGTTAGGGAGGTTTTCAGGGTCCACGGTTTGCCCAGTGATATCGTTTCCGACCGTGGCCCTCAGTTTACCTCTGCTGTCTGGAAGTCCTTCTGTTTGGCCATTGGAGCTACAGTCAGTCTCACATCTGGTTTTCACCCCCAATCCAATGGTCAGGCGGAGAGAGCCAACCAGAAGATGGAATCCACGCTACGCTGTCTGGTCTCTTCCAACCCCACCTCCTGGGTCTCTCAGTTGCCTTGGGTTGAGTATGCCCACAATACTCTTCCTACATCTGCCACTGGGATGTCTCCCTTCCAGTGCCTGTATGGCTACCAACCTCCCCTGTTTCCTTCTCAGGAGAAGGAGCTCTCAGTGCCTTCTGTTCAGGCCCATATTCGTGCGTTGCCACCGGACCTGGCATCGGGCCAGAAGGGCACTCCTTAGAGTTTCGGACCGGTATCAGCTCCAGGCGAATCGTCGCCGGATCCCCGCTCCCACCTATACCATCGGAGATAGGGTTTGGTTGGCCACACGGGATCTTCCGTTACGGACTGAGTCTAGGAAGTTGTTACCGAAGTTCATTGGTCCGTTTGTGGTGGAGAAGGTGATCAATCCAGTGGCAGTTCGACTCAAACTACCGAGGACGCTCAGAGTCCATCCCACCTTTCATGTCTCCTGCCTCAAGCCTGTCTTCCTCAGTCCTCTGTTGCCTCCTCCGCCTCCTCCTCCTCCTCCTCGGATGATCGGAGGTGGTCCTGCCCTACACGGTGCGTCGCATCATGGATTCCAGACGGCGGGGCCGGGGTTTCCAGTATCTCGTGGACTGGGAGGGGTATGGCCCTGAGGAGAGGAGTTGGATTCCGCGGCGACAGGTCCTTGATGCGGACCTCATCAGTGACTTCTACCGCCTCCATCCTGGCGCTCCGGGGAGTCCGCCCGGTGGCGTTCGTCGGAGGGGGTACTGTAACGATCCCGGCTGTCTGAGTCGGGTCCTGTCTGGTGACTAGTTTTTCCTGTTCGTAATCTCCAGTTTCCCGAGGGTCGGGAACGCTCCGGGGAGCGCTCTGGTTTTCCGCACCTGCATCCCATCAGCAATCTGCACACCTGGTCCTGATCATCACCCTTCTTAGGCTCTGGCCGAACATCCAGTTCCTGCCGGATCGTTAGCTATGAACAGTATGTTTGTCAGCGTGTCAGCCTCTGAGCCCTTAGTTAGTTTTGTTGTTTTGCACCTTGTTACTTGCTGTGTACTGACCTCCGTTTTTGTTCTGTCTGCAGTCTCTCACCCGGAACCTTCACCCAACCTCTGCCTGATGGTCGGCGGCTGCCGAGCCAGTACCGGACCAACCACTGCACCCTCAACAACCCATCCACGCCACCCGCTCTGTTCCCTGGATTATTCAGCCTCACTCGGAATCTACTAAATAAACACTCACCTTTCTCTCAACGTACCTTGTCCTTGTCTGCTTCTGGGTTCTGGC
Source organism: Coregonus clupeaformis (assembly GCF_020615455.1). Taxonomy (NCBI): domain Eukaryota; kingdom Metazoa; phylum Chordata; class Actinopteri; order Salmoniformes; family Salmonidae; genus Coregonus; species Coregonus clupeaformis. The sequence goes on from NC_059192.1 coordinate 26,939,231, forward strand.
ATAGTAAACCGTGACAGTACTATAAATTGTGCCTTCCTATATTCTACTTATGCTAAAATGTTGATTATATTCTACTACAATTTAACTATATAAAAAAAAACTATTTCTCATTGTTGTTGCATTGTCGAGAAGGAACCTGCAAGTAAGCATTTCGTTGGATGATGTATGCCATGCGTGTCCCGTACATATGACTAATAAAACTTGAATGGGAGTTTTTGAGCTTCTCATCATCTTTGTGATATCTCTCTGGTCTCAGCCACAGGAACAGGTATGTTCCAGCAGATTATGTTTTCCAGGAAAATCCCTAACACTTCCTCAAACTGAACTCGCCAAACGCTCGCACGTGGTCACAGCTAAGGTGAGTGTGAATTTTGGAATCGAAGCGACAGCACCTCTTGTCATATTGGAGATCTCATAGTGGTTTTGATGTTTCTGTAGCTAACTCCTCTCCCTGCTTTGTCAGTGTTCTGCTGGTTCTACACAGACAACTACTGGCAGATGCTCTGCTTATGGACAGGGCTACCATACAGAATGCAGGTAACATACATGCACGCACACACACTCCCACACACTCATGGACAGGATAATGGGTTGACTACATATGATATGTTGGATACGGCATCACCACCATTGATCAGGTCACGTACTGTAGTGTACATGATGTGTCTTCCACGTTGAAGAGGAAGGTCATCTAGTCAGATTGGTGTTGTCCCTGTTTCACCTGTGTTGATGATTAGATACATAGAACACCAAACTGCTTTTCCTATAATAGTATAGTACTAATGGATTAAAATAAAACAATTCCTCTTCAATCTACACACAATACCCCATAATGAAAAAAGCGAAAACAACATTTTTAGAAATGTTTTTTTTTTAAAATGTATTTAAAATAAAAACAGAAATACTTTATTTACATAAGTATTCAGACCCTTTGCCATGAGACTCGAATTTCAGCTCAAGTGCATCCTGTTTTCATTGATCATCCTTGAGAAGTTTCTACAACTTGATTGATTGGAGTCCACCTGTGGTAAATTCAATAGATTGGACATGATTTGAAAAGGCACACACCTTTCTATATAAGGTCCCACAGTTGACACTGCATGTCAGAGCAAAAACCAAGCCATGAGGTCAAAGGAATTGTCCGTAGAGCTCCGAGACAGGATTGTGTCGAGGCACAGATCTGGAAGGGTACCAAAACATTTCTTCAGCATTGAAGGTCCCCAAGAACACAGTGGCCTCCATCATTCTTAAATGGAAGTAGTTTGGAACCACCAAGACTCTTCCTAGAGCTGGCCGCCCGGCCAAATTGCAATCGGGGGAGAAGGGCCTTGGTCAGGGAGGTGACCAAGAACCCGATGATCACTCTGACAGAGCTCCAGAGTTCCTTTGTGGAGATGGGAGAACCTTCCAGAAGGACAACCATCTCTGCAGCACTCCACCAATCAGGCCTTTATGGTAGGCCAGACGGAAGCCACTCCTCAGTAAAAGACACATGAAAACCTGCTCCAGAGCGCTCAGGACCTCAGACTGGGGCGAAGGTTCACCTTCCAAAAGGACATCGACTCTAAGCACACAGCCAAGACAAAGCAGGAGTGGCTTCGGGACAAGTCTCTGAATGTCCTTGAGTGGCCCAGCCAGAGCCCGGATTCAAACCCGATCTAACATCTCTTGAGAGACCTGAAAATAGCTGTGCAACGACGCTCCCCATCCAACCTGACAGAGCTTGAGAGGATCTGCAGAGAAGAATGGGAGAAACTCCCCAAATACAGGTGTGCCAAGCTTGTAGCGTCATACCAAAGAAGACTTGATGCTGTAATCGCTGCCAAAGGTGCTTCAAAAAAGGACTGAGTAAAGTAGCTTTATTTTTTATAAATTTACAAAGAAATCTAAAAACCTGTTTTTGCTTTGTCATTATGGGGTATTGTGTGTAGATTGATGAGGGAAAAAAACAATTAAATCAGTTTTTAAGAATAAGGCTGTAACGTAACAAAATGTGGAAAAGGTCAAGAGGTCTCAATACTTTCCGAATGCACTGTATACCACAGCTAAGGACTGTATCCAGGCACTCTGCGTTGCGTCTTGCCTAAGAACAGCCCTTAGCCGTAGTATATTGGCCATATACCACACCCCCTCGGGCCTTATTGCTTAATTGTATTTCACTATATTGTTTTGTCTTTTTCTATTTTATTAATAAATAGCCACCGGATGGTTTTTCAATACCGTCAATAACGTTGAAACGATTTCTTTGAAATTTTTCAATACAATTTACTTGAAGTAAATACCTGCAGTCAACTTGTGCAATACGTTAGGAGATAAAACAGACATCATTTCACATTACTGTAATTCCCCAGAACAGTTGAGAAAGCGGGAGCTGGCGAGTCCAGCTGTGTATTTGGTTTAACTTGCTAGTTCTCTAAAAGTAAGTAGCTGAATTAATAAACCATCAACTTGTGTTTAATATGAGGGTTTCAGCATTAAATATCCTTTTTATTTTTTTACACACTTTTTAATGTACATTTTTATTTTATTTTATGTCAATATGTCTTTGTTGTAAATGTTTTGGCGACAAACTGGTGGCAGTTGTGAAAAAACTCAATAGTTTGAAGAGTTGCAGAGTTAATTGAAAATAATACCATTGTTGACTAGATGCTTTTTTCATTAATTAGGCAATTTTCTCTTGAACCATATGGTTTATCCACTAGAAACTCATGGATAATATGGACACATATATACAAAATGAATACTATACATGAATTAAAAAATATATATGTTATTCGAGTATAAATGACCAAAGTTACCATAGATTACCTGTTAATTATCAACATTACTGACAATTATTTTGTAAATTACCAGTAGCTTTGCATCCCTAGTCATACCTAAGGCTGCCATTACAAGACACAACTTGCACGCAATTTTAGTTGCTTGCAACTGAGTTGCTTCTTGAATGCTTCGTGAAACTAATAAGCAGCTCATTTGCAACTTGGTTGCATCCAGTTGAAACTTTTCAACTTTGTGCAACTAGTTACAAGCAACAATCAATCAAAACAAACACTTTTGTCACATGATCCATTCGAAGGTTCGGAATTCCAACCCAGTTGTCATGTCAACACAGCTGTCAGTGCTGCGTAGCACAACCTGCGATCAGGGTTGACAGAACAGAGACTAACACAATAGGATATGTATATAAATGATTGTATATGTTTCAGCAGTCCATAAATGTAATTTCAAAATTAATCCAAACCTCTCCCTGACCAGTTTCAACTGAGATTGTCCACCATGAACTGTTCTAGCTAGCTTAGTTTGTTGCTAGCTTGGTTAGCTCGTTGCTAGCTAACTAGCTAACTGTGTTGGTGTTTGCAATGTTATTATGGCTAGCTAGATGAATTGTACAGGCTGCATTTCTTCTATATCCTTGCTATTACAATAACCAAACGGTTGGATAAACAAATAATTTGTGAATCCACAATGTAATGCAGCAGATGACATGGGGTGAGTTTAGAATTCTCAAACAAGCAGCTTCAATTTGATTGGCTGTTGCATGCCATTTTAATTGCCTTTGAGTTACTTCATGTAACAGAAAAGTTGCTTGAGATGATGTCACTTGCAACTGCAACTAAAATTGCGTGAAAGTTGCTTCGTGTAAACCCAGCCTAATACAACATTATGTACACATTTATCTTTTTTTTTGTGTCTTTTTTTTTTTGGGCGTAGATCAGCTTTAACATTGCAGATAGATTGTAACTTCCAACAATGTAATTGTCTGCATCACTTCGAATCCCCCATATGTTTTTTTTTTATGCAAATATATACATACAGTTGAAGTCGTAAGTTTACATACACCTTAGCCAAATACATTTAAACTCAGTTTTTCACAATTCCTGACATTTAATCCTAGTAAACATTCCCTGTCTTAGGTCAGTTAGGATCACCACTTTATTTTAAGAATCTGAAATGTCAGAATAATAGTAGAGAGAATGATTTATTTCAGCTTTTATTTCTTTCATCACATTCCCAGTGGGTCAGAAGTTTCATTGTCATCTCAATTAGTATTTGGTAGCATTGCCTTTAAATTGTTTAACTTGGGTCAAACATTTCGGGTAGCCTTCCACAAGCTTCCCACAATAAGTTGGGTGAATTTTGGCCCATTCCTCCTGACAGAGCTGGTGTAACTGAGTCAGGTTTGTAGGCCTCCTTGCTCGCACACGCTTTTTCAGTTCTGCCCACATTTTCTATAGGATTGAGGTCAGGGCTTTGGGATGGCCACTCCAATACCTTGACTTTGTTGTCCTTAAGCCATTTTGCCACAACTTTGGAAGTATGCTTGGGATCATTGTCCATTTGGAAGACCCATTTGCGACCAAGCTTTAACTTCCTGACTGATGTCTTGAGATGTTGCTTCAATATATCCACATAATTTTCCTTCCTCATGATGCCATCTATTTTGTGAAGTGCACCAGTCCCTCCTGCAGCAAAGCACCCCCACAGCATGATGCTGCCACCCCCGTGCTTCAAGGTTGGGATGGTGTTCTTCGTCTTGCAAGCCACCCCATTTTTCCTCCAAACATAACGATGTTCATTATGCCCAAACAGTTCTATTTTTGTTTCATCAGACCAGAGGACATTTCTCCAAAAAGTACAATCTTTGTCCCCATGTGCAGCTGCAAACCGTAGTCTGGCTTTTTTTATGGCGGTTTTGGAGCAGTGGCTTCTTCCTTGCCAAGCGGCCTTTCAGGTTATGTCGATATAGGACTTGTTTTACTGTGGATATAGATACTTTTGTACCTGTTTCCTCCAGCATCTTCACAAAGTCCTTTGCTGTTGTTCTGGGATTGATTTGCACTTTTCGCACCAAAGTATGTATCTCTAGGAGACAGAACGCGTCTCCTTCCTGAGCGGTATGACGGCTGCGTGGTCCAGTGGTGTTTATACTTGCATACTATTGTTTGTACAGATGAACGTGGTACCTTCAGGCGTTTGGAAATTGCTCCCAAGGATGAACCAAACTTACGGAGGTCTACAATTTTTTTTTCAAAGGTCTTGGCTGATTTATTTAGATTTTCCCATGATGTCAAGCAAAGAGGCACTGAGTTTGTCAATTAGCCTATCAGAAGCTTCTAAAGCCATGACATCATTTTCTGGAATTTTCCATGCTGTTTAAAGGCACAGTCAACTTATTGTATGTAAACTTCTGACCCACAGTGAATTATAAGTGAAATAATCTGTCTGTAAACAATTGTTGGAAAAAGTATTTGTTTCATGCACAAAGTAGATGTCCTAACGGACTTGCTAAAACTATAGTTTGTTCAAAAGAAATTTGTGGAGTGGTTGAAAAACGAGTTTTAATGACTCCAACCTAAGTTTATGTAAACTTCTGACTTCAACTGTATGTCTGTGTCACGTTGAAAGCCACTGAGCTCTTCAGTAAGGCCATTCTACTGCCAATGTTTGTCTATGGAGATTGCGTGGCTGTGTGCTCAATTTTATACACCTGTCAGCAACGGGTTGTGGCTGAAATAGCCGAATCCACTCATTTGAAGGGGTGTCCACATACTTTTGTATATATTGTGTATCTCACCAGAGAAAGAATCCGAGCGAGCAAAACAGTGCCCCCCTGTCTTACTATATGTGACTCGTTTCAGGAAACTAGGCGTATGTCGCAGGTCACTATTTCACAGGAGAGCCATTTGAACGTTAACTTTTTAAAAAATCTAAATGACTTCTGGAACACGCGAACTTTCATGTGCCTTAATAACAAACTTGTATGCCATCTGTAAATAGTAATACAATTGTTAAATTACGAGCCTAGTTGGCCACGGAAAAAGACAGCAACCTTCCCACTAGCCATGATTGGCTGAGATAATGAGTGGGCTGGACATGCCGAGAGAGGAGTTCGGATTGGTCTGCCATATAGAAGGCTTCTGTCTATTTGAGCTGGTCAGTATGTGTAATCTTGTCTAACGCGGCTTTATTTTAAATGTATTGTGTAGTGGAACTGCATAAGTGTTGCGCTCCACTTTCTGGAGGATCGAGTTTTGAAATCAGTGGAATTAGAGTATGATAGCTAAAGAGATGGAGAAAACACCTGTCTCCGGATTACATCTTCAAATGAAGGGCAACCATGGCATCTGTGACAAGGAGACGCATCCATCATGCATGATGTGTACGAGTAAAATAGTCTAGCTAGCTACATTTTCAGATATTACACGTTTCTAATTTTGACAGAAAGTGGTTTCATTTCAAGTTAAAGTGTACTGTTAGCTAGCTAGCTAACGTTAGCTAGCTGGCTCGCTAGCTAACGTTCTGTGTATGATGTTATTATTCGTATCTCAGAGCCGTTTGCTTGGCTAGTTAGAGCCTAATGTTAGCTAGCTAACATTGAACCTGCTTGGTTAGCTACCAGCAGATTCATGGCTGAAGGTGCATGTTTACTTTCCATGTTACTGTCGCCTGCTCTCTGTGGTCTTATTACATCACATGGAGTGGCACTATTGTGGTCCTCTGTAGCTCAGCTGGTAGAGCACGGCGCTTGTAACGCCAAGGTAGTGGGTTCGATCCCCGGGACCACCCATACACAAAAAAAATATTTATGCACGCATGACTGTAAGTCGCTTTGGATAAAAGCGTCTGCTAAATGGCATATTATTATATTATTATTGAGGTAACACAAAGAAGTGTATGACTGATTGAACCATTAAATCCTTTGACTAACAACTTATCAACATTGATGTTTAATTTATGACTGTATGTTGTGTGAACACGGTGTTCTCTCCCTATCTCTTCTGTGTGTGTGTGTGTGTATATGTGTGTCTGTGTGTGTGAATCTGTGTGTGTGTGTGTGTGTGTGTGCATGCGGGCTTGCTTGTGTGGCAGGTGTTTGGGGGTCTGATGTGGACCCTGGTGGCCTCCACTAAGATGCTGATTGCGAACCCTCAAGGCTGGGTGATGTTTGTGTCTGTGTGCTGCTTCAGTAACAGTGATAACAGTGATTTACAAAAAAAAGTATGAAAATGACAATGATACTGATTTTCTTCCCATCCTAATGTATAATCAAAAAGAATGATGACAATGAAAGTATAATGTACATTTTGTCTATTGAAAGGCTATAGTGTTTTAGCAGGTAGTCTCTATTGCAGGGTTCCCCAACTGGAATTTGGCCCGCGGGTGATTTTATTTGGCCCCCAAGTTTTCTGAGCAAAAAAACAACCATTTGTATTGATTGTTGGACATAAAAGACTGTCAAAACACCAGAAAATCAGCTCCAAGTGATTTCGATTTTGGAAATCTGTTTCAAATCATTACCATGCATAATAGAGAGATACCCTGAGTGTATAAAATATTAGGAACACCTGCTCTTTTCATGACATAGACTGACCAGGTGAATCCAGGTGAAACCTATGATTTATTATTGATGTCACTTGTTAAATCCACTTCAATCAGTGTAAATGAAGGGGATGAGACAGGTTCAAGAAGGTTTTTTAAGCCTTGAGACAATTGAAATATGGATTTTGTATGTGTGCCATTCAGAAGGTGAATGGGCAAGGCAAAATATGTAAGTGCCTTTGCACAGGGTATGGTAGTAGGTGCCAGGTGCACCGGTTTGAGTGTGTCAAGAACTGCAACCCTGCTGGGTTTTTCACGCTCAACAGTTTCCTGTGTGTATCAAGAATGGTCCACTACCCAAAGGACATCCAGCCAACTTGACACAAGTGTGGGAAGCATTGGAGTCAACATGGGCCAGCATCCCTGTGGAACACTTTTGACACCTTGTAGAGTCCATTCCCTGACGAATTGAGGCTGTTCTTAGGGCAAAAGGGGGTGCAATTCAATATTAGGAAGGTGTTCTTCTACCAATATATTCTTCAAAGAATACCAATTGGACAATGGACATTGCTGCAGTGGTATGTTCCATTAACACCTGTGATAAAAAAAAGTGTACCTCAACTGAAGCCTACTGAATTTTCCCCAAGAAGACCCAAGTTGAATATTGTAGTAGCCTAAATAGTAACCTAAACAGGCTACACTGTAGGGTTAAACCTCACATTACCAAGCAGAGAGAACTAGTGGTCCATCCCACTCCTCACCTTTCTGTATCTTTTATTTTGCCTGTAGGTGATGTCTTATGGGATGACTCTGCTCTATGCTCTTAATGCCATCTTCTCTGCAATAAGATGGAAAAATTCCTCATGAAGACCAGCATCCACAAGACAACAGACAATGGGGCAATATAGGGTTGGGCCATATCCAGATTTTCATACCTTTATACCGTTTCTGTACCATACTGGGGTATATGGTATTACCGGAAGTACACACAAGGGGTGCCATTTCTTTCCAAATGTAATATACAGTGAGGGAAAAAACTATTTGATCCCCTGCTGATTTTGTACGTTTGCCCACTGACAAAGAAATGATCAGTCTATAATTTTAATGGTAGGTTTATTTGAACAGTGAGAGACAGAATAACAACAACAAAAATCCAGAAAATGTCAAAAATGTTATAAATTGATTTGCATTTTAATGAGGGAAATAAGTATTTGACCCCTCTGCAAAACATGACTTAGTACTTGGTGGCAAAACCCTTGTTGGCAATCACAGAGGTCAGACATTTCTTGTAGTTGGCCACCAGGTTTGCACACATCTCAGGAGGGATTTTGTCCCACTCCTCTTTGCAGATCTTCTCCAAGTCATTAAGGTTTCGAGGCTGACGTTTGGCAACTCGAACCTTCAGCTCCCTCCACAGATTTTCTATGGGATTAAGGTCTGGAGACAGGCTAGGCCACTCCAGGACCTTAATGTGCTTCTTCTTGAGCCACTCCTTTGTTGCCTTGGCCGTGTGTTTTGGGTTATTGTCATGCTGGAATACCCATCCACGACCCATTTTCAATGCCCTGGCTGAGGGAAGGAGGTTCTCACCCAAGATTTGAAGGCCCCGTCCATCATCCCTTTGATGCGGTGAAGTTGTCCTATCCCCTTAGCAGAAAAACACCCACAAAGCATAATGTTTCCACCTCCATGTTCGATGGTGGGATGGTGTTCTTGGGGTCATAGGCAGCATTCCTCCTCCTCCAAACACGGCGAGTTGAGTTGATGCCAAAGAGCTCGATTTTGGTCTCATCTGACCACAACACTTTCACCCAGTTCTCATCTGAATCATTCAGATGTTCATTGGTAAACTTCAGACGGGCCTGTATATGTGCTTTCTTGAGCAGGGGGACATTGCGGGCGCTGCAGGATTTCAGTCCTTCACGACGTAGTGTGTTACCAATTGTTTTCTTGGTGACTATGGTCCCAGCTGCCTTGAGATCATTGACAAGATCCTCCCGTGTAGTTCTGGGCTGATTCCTCACCGTTCTCATGATCATTGCAACTCCACGAGGTGAGATCTTGCATGGAGCCCCAGGCCGAGGGACATTGACAATTATTTTGTGTTTCTTCCATTTGCGAATAATCGCACCAACTGTTGTCACCTTCTCACCAAGCTGCTTGGCGATGGTATTGTAGCCCATTCCAGCCTTGTGTAGGTCTACAATCTTGTCCCTGACATCCTTGGAGAGCTCTTTGGTCTTGACAATGGTGGAGAGTTTGGAATCTGATTGATTGATTGATTCTGTGGACAGGTGTCTTTTATACAGGTAACAAGCTGCGATTAGGAGCACTCCCTTTAAGAGTGTGCTCCTAATCTCAGCTCGTTACCTGTATAAAAGACACCTGGGAGCCAGAAATCTTTCTGATTGAGAGGGGGTCAAATACTTATTTCCCTCATTAAAATGCAAATCAATTTATAACATTTTTAACATGCGTTTTTCTGGATTTTTTTCTGAATATTCTGTCTCTCACTGTTCAAATAAACCTACCATTAAAATTATAGACTGATAATTTATTTGTCAGTGGGCAAACGTACAAAATCAGCAGGGGATCAAATACTTTTTTCCCTCACTGTATATACACTACTGGTCAAAGGTTTTAGAACACCGACTCATTCAAGGGTTTTTCTTTATTTTTACTATTTTCTACATTGTAGAATAACAGTGAAGAAATCAAAACTATGAAATAACACATATGGAATCATGTAGTAACCAAAAAAGTGTTAAACAAATCAAAACATATTTTATATTTGAGATTCTTCAAATAGCCACCCTTTGCCTTGATGACAGCTTTGCACACTCGTGGCATTCTCTGAACCAGCTTCATAAGGTAGTCACCTGGATTGCATTTCAATTAACAGGTGTGCGTTCTTAAAAGTTAATTTGTGGAATTTATTTCCTTCTTAATGCGTTTGAGCCAATCAGTTGTGTTGTGACAAGGTTGGGGGTAAAAGACCAAGTCCATATTATGTCAATAACAGCTCAAATAAGCAAAGAGAAACGACAGTCCATCATTACTTTAAGACATGAAGGTCAGTCAACATGGAAAATTTAAAGAACTTTGAAAGTTTCTTCAAGTACAGTCGCAAAAAACATCAAGCGCTATGATGAAACTGGCTCTCATGAGGACCGCCACAGGAATGGAAGACCCAGAGTTACCTCTGCTGCAGAGGATAAGTTTATTAGAGTAACAGCCTCAGAAATTGTAGCCCAAATAAAAATTTCACGGAGTTCAAGTCACAGACACATCTCTACATCAACTGTTCAGAGGAGACTGTGTGAATCAGGCCTTTATGGTCAAATTGTGCAAAGAAACCACTACTGAAGGACACCAATAATAAGAAGAGACATGCTTGAGCCAAGAAACACGAGCAATGGACATTAGACCGGTGGACATTTGTTCTTTGGTCTGGAGTCCAAATTGGAGATTTTTGGTTCCAACCGCCGTGTCTTTGTGAGAAGTGGTGTGGGTGAACGGATGATCTCCGCATGTGTAGTTCCCACCGTAAAGCATGGAGGAGGAGGAGTTATGGTGTGGGGGTGATTTGCTGGTGACAGTGTCTGTGATTTATTTAGAATTCTAGGCACGCTTAACCAGCATGGCTACCACAGCATTCTGCAGCGATACGCCATCCCATCTGGTTTGGGCTTAGTGGGACTATCATTTGTTTTTCAACAGGACAATGACCCAACACACCTCCAGGCTGTGTAAGGGCTATTTTACCAAGAAGGAGAGTGATGGACTGCTGCATCAGATGACCTGGCCTCCACAATCCCCTGACCTCAACCCAATTGAGATGGTTTGGGATGAGTCAGACCGCAGAGTGAAGGAAAAGCAGCCAATAAGTGCTCAGCATATGTGGGAACTCCTTCAAGACTGTTGGAAAAGCATTCCAGGTGAAGCTGGTTGAGAGAATGCCAAGATTGTGCAAAGCTGTCATCAAGGCAAAGGGTGGCTATTTGAAGAATCTCAAATATAAAATATATTTTGATTTGTTTAACTCTTTTTTGTTTACTACATGATTCCATATGTGTTATTTCATAGTTTTGATGTCTTCACTATTATTTTACAATGTAAAAAATAGTAAAAATAAAGAAACATCCTTGAATGAGTAGGTATCCAAACTTTTGACTGGTAGTGTATGTATTCAGAACCTTTGCTATGAAGACTTGACATTGAGCTCAGGTGCATCCTGTTTCCATTGATCATCCTTGAGATGTTTCTACAACTTGATTGGAGTCCACCTGTGGTAAATTCAATTGATTGGACATGATTTGGAAAGTCACACAACTGTCTATACTGAGCAATCAGAGGAGAAGGGCCTTGGTCAGGGAGGTGACCAAGAACCCAATGGTCACTCTGACAGAGCTCCAGAGTTCCTCTGTGGAGATGGGAGAACCTTCCAGAAGGACAACCATCCCTGCAGCACTCCACCAATCAGGCCTTTATGGTAGAGTGGCCAGACGGAAGCCACACCTTAGTAAAAGACACATGAAAAAATATGACAGCCCGCTTGGAGTTTGCCAAAAGGCACCTAAAGGACTCTCAGACCATGAGAAACAACATCATCCCTACGGTGAAGCATGGTGGTGGCAGCATCATGCTGTGGGGATGTTTCAGCGGCAGGGACTGGGAGACTAGTCAGGATCAAGGGAAAGATGAGCGGAGCAAAGTAGAGAGAGATCCTTGATGAAAACCTGCTCCAGAGCGCTCAGGACCTCAGACTGGGGCGAATGTTCACCTTCCAACAGGACAACGACCCTAAGCACACAACCAAGACAACGCAGGAGTGGCTTTGGGACAAGTCTCTGAATGTCCTTTAGTGGCCAAGCCAGAGCCCGGACTTGAACCAGATTGAACATTGATGTGGAAAATTATCACTATACTTTATTTTATTTTTTTATTTTTTTATTATTATTATTATTTATTTTTTCGGGGGGATGGATCAGCTTAATATTGCAGATAGATTGTATCTTCTATCAATGTAATTGTCTGCATCACTTCCAATCCCACATGTTTTTTTTAATTTTTTATATATATATTCCCCTTTATTACTTTTCAACCCCACCATCCTTTCCCTACTTGGAGTAAATTAGTGAACAACAACGCCCAGGCCTCTACTTCCGGTCTATACTTACTATCTACACCTTATGGACAGAGTTAATTTTACAATAATTCTATATATATATATATATATATATATATATTTATTTATTTATTTTTTTGCTCCTGAACCTCTTCTACTCTCAACCTCTCCGATCATTTTCATGATGTCCATCCGGTTTGCTTCTAAATGCCATATCTTTCTAACTGTGCTCTTTCCCAAAAGCTCCCAACATACAACCTATATACTTATTATGGACACAGTATGCTTACATTATTAGCTATCTTTGTTATTATTTGTTGTTATTTGTTATTAGTCCCATCCTTCAACTCTATTCAATACCTCCCATCTATCTCTTAACACCATCCATATAGGATTTCTATTTGCCATATATATTTCAACCGTACTGTGATGTTTTACAAAAGTTCTGAAACTTTCTATTCTCATTGCTTCTACAGATTGTGAATTAAAAATAAACATTTTTGCTAAAAGTATTATTATATTATTGATTGATTGACTATGACTTTTCAGATCACCCAGTAATGCTATCTGCAAGGTTAGTTCCAGGTAAATATTGCAATCCTTTAGCCATTCCTGGACCTGTGTCCAAAAACAAGCTACAAATGGACAGAACCAAAACAAATGATCTAATGATTCTATCTCTTCACAGCAAAATCTGCAGAGCTGGGAAGATTGTATCCCCCATATAAATAACATTCTATTGGTAGCAAGAATTTTATATAATAATTTAAATTGAAAGATTCTAATTTTTGAATCCGGTGTCGTTTTTGCGTGTCAATTCATAAACACTATGCCATGGGATCGGTACGTCAAAGATCTCTTCCCAACTATTTTGCAATCTATATGGGACGGCTGTCAATCCTTTGGTCCTTAAGTGAAACTGATATACTTTTTTATTTATCACAGTTTTCCTTAACCAATTATGTTCTTTAATGCAAGGCCGACAGACAAGTTCCTTACTTTCTCCCCCTTCAACTTTCCTCTTCCACTTTTGCGGTAAGGCTGCAATTATTTGGTTGTAATTTTGGATAGAGCAGACATTTCCATATGTTTTTGTTAGCTGCATGTGCGACATAACTCCACCAGTCCTACCGATGATATCATTTACGAAGATTATACCTTTTTTAAACATTCTGTCAGAAAATAAAGGTTTTTTGTCAATTAGTATATTTGAATTTAACCACAATATTTGTTGCATTATTTGTTCTGTCGTTTCTGGAGGATTAAATTGAAATTGCAACCAACTTTCTATGGCTTGTTTTAGAAATAGTGACATTTGGGAGATTATTTCCTTTTCAAATAACTGAAAGTGAGAGGTTGTAATCTGAATAAAGGGAAAAAGGCCTTTCTTGAACAGTGGGTGAGACAATCTTACTAATTTGCTTGAGAACCAGTTCGGATTTAAGTATAACTTTTGGATGACTGAAGATTTTAGTGATAGGTCTAATGCTTTAATATTTAATAATTTCTGTCCTCCGAATTCATATTCATTATATGAATATGCTCTTTTAATTTTGTCTGGCTTGCCGTTCCAAATAAAATTGAATATTTTTTTCTCATATAATTTAAAAACTGTTTGCTAGGCGTAGGCAAGACCATAAGCAAATAGGTAAACTGGGATAATACTAAAGAGTTAATCAGGGTGATTTTTCCACAAATTGACAGGTATTTTCCTTTCCATGGTAGTAAGATCTTATCTATTTTTGCTAACTTTCTATTAAAATTTATTGAAGTGAGATCATTTATTTCCTTTGGGATATGTATTCCGAGTATATCCACATCACCATCAGACCATTTTATTGGTAAACTACATGGTAATGTAAAAATTGTATTTTTTAGTGATCCAATACGTAATATAGTACATTTGTCATAATTTGGTTTTAATCCAGAGAGGTTAGAAAATGTATCTAGATCCTCTATGAGGCTGTGGAGGGATTCTAGTTGTGGATCTAAAAGAAAACATGAATCATCTGCGTACAATGACACCTTTGTTTTTAAGCCCTGTATTTCTAATCCTCTGATATTATTATTGGATCTGATTTTAATAGCTAACATCTCGATGGCCACAATAAATAGATATGCCGATAGTGGACAACCTTGTTTCACTCCTCTTGACAGTTTAAAACTTTCTGAGAAATAGCCATTATTTACTATTTTACACCTTGGGTTACTATACATGATTTTGACCCATTTTATAAGAGATTCTCCAAAATTGAAATGCTCCAGGCATTTATATATAAATTCCAGTCGAACTTTATCAAATGCCTTTTCGAAGTCTGCTATGAATAGCAGGCCTGGTTTCCCATATTTTCCATAGTGTTCTATTGTTTCCAATACTTGCCTTATATTATCTCCAATGTATCTTCCATGTAAAAAACCTGTCTGATTAGAATGAATAATATCCGACAATACCTTTTTAATTCTATGCGCTATACATTTTGCTAGGATTTTTGCATCACAACACTGAAGTGTAAGGGGCCTCCAATTTTGTAAATGGACTGGATCTTTATATTTTCCACTTGTATCCTGTTTCAGTAATAATGAGATCAGACCTTCTTCTTGAGTGTCAGATAATCTACCATTTACATAGGAGTGGTTAAAACATGCTAATAACGGTCCTCTTAGTATATCAAAAAAGGTTTGGTATACCTCGATTGGTATGCCATCCAACCCTGGAGTTTTCCCGGACTTAAAGTCTTTAATTGCATCCAGAAGTTCCTCCTGTGTAATTTCACCTTCACATGAGTCTTTCTGTGTGGCTGTTAATTTGACATTATCAATAGAAAAAAAATCTCTACAATTAGCTTCAGTTAGAGGAGATGGAGGCGACTGAAAAGAAAACATATGCTTAAAATACTTTGTTTCTTCCTTCAAAATATCATTAGGTGAATTATGGGTGACTCCGTCAATTGTAACCAGTTTCATTAAGTTATTTTTGGTAGCATTCCTATGTTGAAGATTAAAAAAGAATTTTGTGCATTTTTCCCCCATATTCCATCCAGTTTGCTTTATTTTTATAATATATTACACTTGATCTTTCTTGAATAAGTTTTTCCATTTCTTTTTGTTTTTCCTCTAATTTATTCTGAGCCTCTATGTTACAGTTTTTATTGCCATCTATCTGTTCTGTTAGACTTTCTATTTCCTTTCTTAGTATAAACTCTTTTGACCTAAATTGCTTTTGTTTTCGAGATGAGTACTGAATTGCATGGCCTCTAAAGGCACATTTAAAGGTGTCCCATACAATAAGGGGATTCGCTGTACCTATGTTATGTTGGAAAAAGTCAGTTATAAATTCCTTTGTTCTAATTATAAATAAATTATAATCTAATAGGCTTTGATTACATTTCCAATATCCTCGCCCACGTGGAAATTCAGTCAGAGTAATGTATATGCCTATTATATGATGGTCCGACCGCATTCTGTCCCCTATCAACACTTTTTTTACTTTTGGTGCCAACGAGAATGAGATAAGAAAGAAGTCAAGACGACTAGCTTGATTCAGTCTCCGCCATGTATATCTCACTAGATCAGCATATTTAAGCCTCCATATATCTACTAGTTCTAATGTATCCATGACATTCACAATTTCCTTAAGAGCATGTGGGTGATTGTTTGTGGTGTGATTTCCTTTTCGGTCCATTGAGCTATTTAAAACAGTATTATAATCCCCCACCATAATAATATTGTCTTGAGTTGCTTGCAGGCTTGATAATTTATTATATATATTGTCAAAGAATTGTGGATCATCATTATTTGGTCCGTAAAGGTTAATGAGCCATATCTGTTTATGGTCCAATACCATATTTAAAATAATCCATCTACCTTGCGTATCTATTTGGACAATTTGCAAATTCAGATCGAAATTACTATTAATTAATATCATCACCCCTTTTGAATTTCTTTGCCCATGGGAGAAGTATATTTCCCCCCCCCCATTCTTTTTTCCACGCTACTTCATCTCGACTTGTTGAATGAGTTTCCTGTATACAATAGATATTATATTCCTTCTCTTTGAGCCATGTAAATATTGTTCTTCTTTTGTTATTATCAGCTAAGCCATTACAATTATAACTGGCTATACTTATTTCACCATACACCATAATGAGATACAAGTTTCAAGTCTATTTATCATTATATATGTTTGTAAATTTACCAATAAAAAATAGCGTAATGATTGAGTGTCCATATAGCTGTACCGTGATATTTGCATTGCTACGGAGTAACCCTTCAATTGTTCTCCACTAATTCCCCCGCTAAAGCCCCTCCCCATCCCAAGTTGAGCCGTCATCCCAGTGATCAGCATCCCACCCACGTCCCTCCGTATCCCTAAGGCCCCGAGAGGCCAGGACCCATCCATCGAAAACAGCACACAGTGCCACCCACAAAACAGAAGCAGGTTAACCGCCAAAAGCATTTCCAATGCTTTCACCTCTATATATATATATCTATATAACTATTATTATTTTTTAAATTATGCATATCCTATTTTCCATCATTATCAATTAATATGCGTAATAATGTCGGCAGTTCACGCATAGGATTCTAACATATAACCAGGATTGCCATTGTATTACATTTAATTCATTGACAAGCAATTATTATCCTAGCAAATAATTCCCGCGGTCCATCCCATACCCCCCCAACATCCCCACCCCCCCACAACAGATGCCAGACAAGCACACACGCACATACTCACATACTCCAACACACTCAACCCCCCTCCTCCACAATCCACCATAAAATCCGATACTCAACGGCTGTTATATCCCAGAGCCCAACTCGAGAAATAACTTGATCTACGA
Organism: Coregonus clupeaformis; assembly: GCF_020615455.1. Taxonomy (NCBI): domain Eukaryota; kingdom Metazoa; phylum Chordata; class Actinopteri; order Salmoniformes; family Salmonidae; genus Coregonus; species Coregonus clupeaformis. The sequence goes on from NC_059192.1 coordinate 26,956,523, forward strand.
GTGCACATACAGTTAAAGCTGATTGAGAAAGCATGCAGATTGAGCAGAAATTGATAACAATGTGAGATTTGATTAATCTACTTAATCTATGTCAAGTCCTAGGTGATGGAGATCAGATCCACCCTCTTCACCTGAGACACAAACACTCTGATCCCCTGTTGTAACCATTTTCCCAAGCATCTCCATGCGATCAAACCTTTGATTATTTTGTGCCACCTGGGCCACAATGATAAACCCCCTCTCTGATTGTCCGAGTGTGACCCCCTCCCCATGGGTTACTGCAGCCAGAAGAGACATGCTTGAGCCAAGAAACACGAGCAATGGACATTAGACCGGTGGACATTTGTTCTTTGGTCTGGAGTCCAAATTGGAGATTTTTGGTTCCAACCGCTGTGTCTTTGTGAGAAGTGGTGTGGGTGAACAGATGATCTCCGCATGTGTAGTTCCCACCGTAAAGCATGGAGGAGGAGGAGTTATGGTGTGGGGGTGCTTTGCTGGTGACAGTGTCTGTGATTTATTTAGAATTCTAGGCACGCTTAACCAGCATGGCTACCACAGCATTCTGCAGCGATACGCCATCCCATCTGGTTTGGGCTTAGTGGGACTATCATTTGTTTTTCAACAGGACAATGACCCAACACACCTCCAGGCTGTGTAAGGGCTATTTTACCAAGAAGGAGAGTGTCATCAAGGCAAAGGGTGGCTATTTGAAGAATCTCAAATATAAAATATATTTTGATTTGTTTAACTCTTTTTTGTTTACTACATGATTCCATATGTGTTATTTCATAGTTTTGATGTCTTCACTATTATTTTACAATGTAAAAAATAGTAAAAATAAAGAAACATCCTTGAATGAGTAGGTATCCAAACTTTTGACTGGTAGTGTATGTATTCAGAACCTTTGCTATGAAGACTTGACATTGAGCTCAGGTGCATCCTGTTTCCATTGATCATCCTTGAGATGTTTCTACAACTTGATTGGAGTCCACCTGTGGTAAATTCAATTGATTGGACATGATTTGGAAAGTCACACAACTGTATATACTGAGCAATCAGAGGAGAAGGGCCTTGGTCAGGGAGGTGACCAAGAACCCAATGGTCACTCTGACAGAGCTCCAGAGTTCCTCTGTGGAGATGGGAGAACCTTCCAGAAGGACAACCATCCCTGCAGCACTCCACCAATCAGGCCTTTATGGTAGAGTGGCCAGACGGAAGCCACACCTTAGTAAAAGACACATGAAAAAATATGACAGCCCGCTTGGAGTTTGCCAAAAGGCACCTAAAGGACTCTCAGACCATGAGAAACAACATCATCCCTACGGTGAAGCATGGTGGTGGCAGCATCATGCTGTGGGGATGTTTCAGCGGCAGGGACTGGGAGGCTAGTCAGGATCAAGGGAAAGATGAGCGGAGCAAAGTAGAGAGAGATCCTTGATGAAAACCTGCTCCAGAGCGCTCAGGACCTCAGACTGGGGCGAATGTTCACCTTCCAACAGGACAACGACCCTAAGCACACAACCAAGACAACGCAGGAGTGGCTTTGGGACAAGTCTCTGAATGTCCTTTAGTGGCCAAGCCAGAGCCCGGACTTGAACCAGATTGAACATTGATGTGGAAAATTATCACTATACTTTATTAGAAATCAAAGTTCTTCCAGAGTTTTTGTAGAATCAAGATAGACTTTATTACAATTCAACAAAGCCGAGCTGGTCTGCAGAGTAGCTCCCCTCTCTCTCCCCACTCTCCATTTATATAGTCATATTCACACACATCGTAGTTTAAAGCCCCTCCCTCTTAGGTTCCCCCACCCTTCTCTTCAGTTCCATTCTCTCTCTACCGCTCTATCCACTCCCTTAGTGTATGATAGCAGCAAAATTTGACTTTTATTCAGTTCAGAACCAATACTAATACAATCAATCAATCCCTTATCATGCAAAAACACTCATGTTCAGTTTAAACTCTGTTCAACCCCGGCTCTCCCTGGCTTGACCTAAAGATTTACTGTTGGACATGACAGGTTCACACTTAATCTTTCAAACATACCCAAACCTACTCCTTTCTTCCCTTCCATCATGCTGTAATTACTCATGACTAGTCTGAACTCTGTTCAACTCTGGCTCCGCTCTCAGAACCTATGTTTGAGGAGAGATGCATTAGGCAACAGTCTGGTTTCAGTCTCTGATAAGGTAGGACAGCCATGGATTAGGTAAGAGCGAGGAATTCGACCCGAGGTCAGATCCCCATTTCACACACACACACACACCCAGTGAAATTAAATTCTTGCCTACTAACAGAGAATTCTGACTATATGTTCGTCATGTCTATGATTTAACTTAGTTTATCCAATAGTTCACTGAAAATTCCTCCTCATAATCTCTGGAGAAACCTGAAAATAGCTGTGCAGTGACGCTCCCCATCCAACCTGACAGAGCTTGAGAGGATCTGCAGAGAAGAATTGGAGAAACTCCCTAAATACAGGTGTGCCAAGCTTGTAGCGTCATACCCAAGAAGACTCGAGGCTGTAATCGCTGCCAAAGGTGCTTCAACAAAGTACTGAGTAAAGGGCCTGAATATTTATGCAAATGTGATATTTCCGGGGTTATCTTTTTAACTTCAAACATTTCTAAAAACCTGTTTTTGCTTTGTCATTATGGGTTATTGTGTGTAGGTTGATGAGGGGAAAAAAACAATTTAATCCATTTTAGAATAAGGCTGTAACATAACAAAAAAGTGGTCTGAATACTTTCCCAATGCACTGTATTTTGCCCACTCACAAACTTTTGCAACAATTACATCTATTTCTCACTCATTTAACCAGTTAGAGAATTTAAAAATGGTCTCAAACAGAATTGAACTGGGCGCTCTGACTAGAGCTTATAATATTATAGAGTGCAGCTGCTTGAACGTACGCCGTACCTAATTTCACAATAAAACTTTTATTCCACTCAATAGGCATGATCTCGTTCACATTTTTCCTGTCAATTGCCGAAAAAGTTAAAGATAGAATCCTTAGTTGCTACATCAATTTTTGGATATAACCTACCCATTGAATAAACAGCATTGATTCTTGAACAATATAACTTATAAATGCCTAATGAGCTTAGTTCAATTGTTGTACCTCATCAGAACCCAAAATATAAGCTTATTATACTTGAATGTTCGTAAACAAAGTAAATATAAACAATGTATAGACTCAAAACATGGTTAAAACTGGAATTTTGCAGTCATTGCAATTTGAGAGTGGTTACATTTCTCCAAGCCCATCCCTCAGCTTTTTACCAAAACACAGGCAGGGTCTCCACTTTGTTATTGTTTCAATTAAGGATTGCAGCTTTAACTTTGTAATCAGTTCATTTTACAAATGTGATGTATGGTCATTTTAGTGCCAGGTAATAGCCTCATCATTGCATAAGATGTAGATGTCACTTATCTAAGTGCTACATCACAGAAAGAGTGCAATCATAATTTTATCTAAAGATGGGTGATAATGAAAGATATAATGTCTGTCTCTTTTCTGTACTTTACGGACGATTGTCATTCCCTTGTTATCACACAATGGTTCAAATGAATATGCTCTGCAGTACAAGTTGCTTTAGATGAGTTCTCACTTCTTTGAAATGAGTACAGCAGAGTTTATATATAAATCCAATCAATTATTATTATTACGTGGTTTTCAATTGGAACTAAGAAGACTGAAGGGGGAAAGAGTGGAATTCACACCATATTGCTTTCACCTCACCAGCCATAACAAATCAGTTGGCATCCGCCAACTCCTGGACAGTCTGTGGTGCAACGTGGCGTTGGTGGATGGAGTGAGACATGATGTCCCAGATGTGCTCAATTGGATTTAGGTCTGGGGAACGGGCGGGCCAGTCCATAGCATCAATGCCTTCCTCTTGCAGGAACTGCTGACACACTCCAGCCACATGAGGTCTAGCATTGTCTTGCATTAGGAGGAACCCAGGGCCAACCGCACCAGCATATGGTCTCACAAGGGGTCTGAGGATCTCATCTCGGTACCTAATGGCAGTCAGGCTACCTCTGGCGAGCACATGGAGGGCTGTGCGGCCCCCCAAAGAAATGCCACCCCACACCATGACTGACCCACCACCAAACCGGTCATGCTGGAGGATGTTGCAGGCAGCAGAACGTTCTCCACGGCGTCTCCAGACTGTCACGTCTGTCACGTGCTCAGTGTGAACCTGCTTTCATCTGTGAAGAGCACAGGGCGCCAGTGGCGAATTTGCCAATCTTGTTGTTCTCTGGCAAATGCCAAACGTCCTACACGGTGTTGGGCTGTAAGCACAACCCCCACCTGTGGACGTCTGGCCCTCATACCACCCTCATGGAGTCTGTTTCTGACCGTTTGAGCAGACACATGCACATTTGTGGCCTGCTGGAGGTCATTTTGCAGGGCTCTGGCAGTGCTCCTCCTGCTCCTCCTTGCACAAAGGCGGAGGTAGCGGTCCTGCTGCTGGGTTGTTGCCCTCCTATGGCCTCCTCCACGTCTCCTGATGTACTGGCCTGTCTCCTGGTAGCGCCTCCATGCTCTGGACACTACGCTGACAGACACAGCAAACCTTCTTGCCACAGCTGGCATTGATGTGCCATCCTGGATGAGCTGCACTACCTGAGCCACTTGTGTGGGTTGTAGACTCCGTCTCATGCTACCACTAGAGTGAAAGCACCGCCAGCATTCAAAAGTGACCAAAACATCAGCCAGGAAGCATAGGAACTGAGAAGTGGTCTGTGGTCACCACCTGCAAAAACAGTCCTTTATTGGGGGTCTTGCTAATTGCCTATAATTTCCACCTGTTGTCTATTCCATTTGCACAACAGCATGTGAAATGTATTGTCAATCAGTGTCGCTTCATAAGTGGACAGCTTGATTTCACAGAAGTGTGATTGACTTGGAGTTACATTGTGTTGTTTAAGTGTTCCCTTTATTTTTTTTTAGCAGTGTATTTATGTTCCCATTCCAGATTTGAATAGCAGAGAAGTAGACCAAGATGTCATACTCTCTTTGTTTTGTCTAAGTTGTTGGGAAAGTGGTCAAATTAGCTGATTTGTGTCAAACGTTGTTTATATTGAATGTCAGAAGTCATGTCACAATGGTGAGCTTTAGAATGTTGAAAAAGTACCATTAGTGAATGAAAATCGACACAAAAGTATAAAATACATAAAAAAGTTCAATGTAAGCACACTATTCCAGACCGTTCTACATTTTTAAAGGGTGTAAGAGGAGTAGCGTGCAGAATAATAATATGATTTAAAGTCCTAATTACCAAAGTCACCATAGATTTTTCTGTAAATTACTGGCAGCTTTGCAACCCTAGTCATGTGCTCTTTCAGCTGAAAGAGTTTATTACTTTTTTGAATCCTACCATAATGTCAACCACCAAGTTCAAGACAAATTCAAGATCACATTAACAGAACATTATTGAAATGCCTGTCTGGCTTAAGACAGATGGTACTATTGGAAAGTTTCCTTTTTTGGAGAACTTCTCATGTGTGAATTAATGCTTCTTCAGACTTCAAACCAAAGAGACTCCCTGCCACACACACACTGAATTATTCATAACTCATAGGTTTACTACAGGGGCCATTATAAGAGAATAATTATACACATTAACAGAGTCAGATCATAGTCAAGGAGAGATAACATGGGAAGCCACAGAGTACGGTAAAGTATGGCAGAACATAATACTTTGTGTTTACAAAGTCATTCACTGTTAAAAGCACTTGAGTTATTTGAAGCCATTTTCTTGGTGCATTCTTACCACCGAGTTTGGTTTTCATGATGTTTGTAAAATGTTGCGAATATGTTAGTAGTGGCATATTGGAGTGTAGGCTGAAATCCCTGAAAAGCTAAAACATCAAGAGCCTCTGGAGCGAGCGACAGACAGATGCTGAGGAGTAACGGTATACACAAACAATCACTATAACTGGCATCTTAGCAGGAAATGTCTCGACAGGTCTTTCAAAAGCAATAGATCACAACACAAGCCATTTTGGAGAGTTTCAATGTTTAATTAGACAGCTCACATTTTCAACAATGTCACATGAACAAGTGATTTTGAAACAACACTATTCTTACAGTCCAAAAAGATAATCCATTGGTTGAGTTAAACTGTTTGGATGTGAAACTCTTTTGGCCGTATTTCACAACCTTTGGTGAAATTCAAAGTCATGATGCTATACATATGCATACAGTAAATGTCTAGGTTTGATGATGTAATTAACACTGGGGTGAGTCTCTTGATGGGGTGAGTCTCTTGATGATGACCTCCATGGGGCTCCAGTCTTATGATGCCTGAGAGACAGGCTTCCTTCCTAGTCACACTCTCAACCCAACAACCTGAATCCAGCCAAACATCGCTCCAACATATCCCAACCAGTCCATAGGGCTGGTCTTGTGTTCTGTTTGTGTTACGATTGTGTTGCGGTCACCAGATGGTCCTCTTGACCCCGGCCCAGACGGAGCGTTTCATGCCCTGAGCAGCACGGACGTCGTCCCAGTTGAGCCGCGTGTTGGGGATCTCTTCCTCAGGTTCGGGGTCGGGACGTACACCCTTCTTAGGGGTGGCCACGATGAGGGGCAGGGGCCCGCGCTCCGGCTGAAACTCTACCACGTGGAGCTGCTTCTTTTCCGCCAGAGACTGGTGGGTCTCCTATAGAAAGAGAAGGGGAGAGGGTTAGTCTAAAGCAGTGTCTATGTGTGTGTTTGTGTGTGTGTGAGTTCAGAGCTTGTCTATGTTTTTGCAGGAAGAGTTCCTGCGATTGGCCGAGAGCCAGCAGGTCTCCCTGACGATGTTGACAACGGCTCACCTGATTGGCCAGTCCGGTGAACAGAGCCCTGGTGATGTTAAGAAGGTTGACGGAGCCCTCTACCTTGGCGTACATGTCCTCTACACCAATCAGCTTACAGATGGTGATGACCGCGCGGTGACAGTGTAGTCCGTAACCTAGAGACAGACAGAAAGACACATACTAGTAGCCAACCTCCATGCCTATCACAGTGTTGTCGATGACTCTTCCATTGCAAACAAATGACACTCACATAAGCACATACAGTGGGGAAAAAAAGTATTTAGTCAGCCACCAATTGTGCAAGTTCTCCCACTTAAAAAGATGAGAGAGGCCTTTAATTTTCATCATAGGTGCACGTCAACTATGACAGACAAAATGAGAATTTTTTTTCCAGAAAATCACATTGTAGGATTTTTAATGAATTTATTGGCATATGATGGTGGAAAATAAGTATTTGGTCAATAACAAAAGTTTCTCAATACTTTTGTTATATACCCTTTGTTGGCAATGACACAGGTCAAACGTTTTCTGTAAGTCTTCACAAGGTTTTCACACACTGTTGCTGGTATTTTGGCCCATTCCTCCATGCAGATCTCCTCTAGAGCAGTGATGTTTTGGGGCTGTCGCTGGGCAACACAGACTTTCAACTCCCTCCAAAGATTTTCTATGGGGTTGAGATCTGGAGACTGGCTAGGCCACTCCAGGACCTTGAAATGCTTCTTACGAAGCCACTCCTTCGTTGCCCGGGCGGTGTGTTTGGGATCATTGTCATGCTGAAAGACCCAGCCACGTTTCATCTTCAATGCCCTTGCTGATGGAAGGAGGGTTTCACTCAAAATCTCACGATACATGGCCCCATTCATTCTTTCCTTTACACGGATCAGTCGTCCTGGTCCCTTTGCAGAAAAACAGCCCCAAAGCATGATGTTTCCAACCCCATGCTTCACAGTAGGTATGGTGTTCTTTGGATGCAACTCAGCATTCTTTGTCCTCCAAACATGACGAGTTGAGTTTTTACCAAAAAGTTATATTTTGGTTTCATCTGACCATATGACATTCTCCCAATCCTCTTCTGGATCATCCAAATGCACTTCAGACGGGCCTGGACATGTACTGGCTTAAGCAGGGGGACACGTCTGGCACTGCAGGATTTGAGTCCCTGGCGGCGTAGTGTGTTACTGATGGTAGGCTTTGTTACTTTGGTCCCAGCTCTCTGCAGGTCATTCACTAGGTCCCCCCGTGTGGTTCTGGGATTTTTGCTCACCGTTCTTGTGATCATTTTGACCCCACGGGGTGAGATCTTGCGTGGAGCCCCAGATCGAGGTAGATTATCAGTGGTCTTGTATGTCTTCCATTTCCTAATAATTGCTCCCACAGTTGATTTATTCAAACCAAGCTGCTTACCTATTGCAGATTCAGTCTTCCCAGCCTGGTGCAGGTCTACAATTTTGTTTTTGGTGTCCTTTGACAGCTCTTTGGTCTTGGCCATTGTGGAGTTTGGAGTGTGACTGTTTGAGGTTGTGGACAGGTGTCTTTTATACTGATAACAAGTTCAAACAGGTGCCATTAATACAGGTAACGAGTGGAGGACAGAGGAGCCTCTTAAAGAAGAAGTTACAGGTCTGTGAGAGCCAGAAATCTTGCTTGTTTGTAGGTGACCAAATACTTATTTTCCACCATAATTTGCAAATAAATTCATTAAAAATCCTACAATGGGATTTTCTGGATTTTTTTTTCTCAATTTGTCTGTCATAGTTGACGTGTACCTATGATGAAAATTACAGGCCTCTCTCATCTTTTTAAGTGGGAGAACTTGCACAATTGGTGGCTGACTAAATACTTTTTTTCCCCACTGTATACTCATACACATGAAAAACCTGCACCGTTAGGAGTATTAACTGATACCCAACTAATAAGTTATATATTTAGGAGAGGTTGTGCCTACATCGCTTGAGTCTAAGACTGTAGAACAGACTCTGACACTAGTGTTGTGTGTGAGGAAAAGGTCTGAGTTGATACTCCTCCTGAGCTGGAGAACCCGGTGTCGCCGACACAACTACACTGGAGTTTCATAATCCCATCTGCCTCTGAGGAGGTTTACATGACAGGGTGTAAATGAGAGAGAGAGAGGTGTGGGTTCCTTTATGTGAGTGAATAGATTTGTGACACGAACAGTATCAGAGCGACTGTGTGTGTTTGTGTGTGTAGAGTATGTCATGGTATCATTTCCAGTGCTGGGGTCAGTTCAACACTCATCAACATGTTGCTCTTCTAGGTGGCAGCCATGAAAAAAACACACACACATATTCATGCTCTACTATACCTTTATGCTGTTTCTTCATGAGTAGGGTGGTTCTCTTGAAAGTGGAATTGATATCATGGTAAACTGTTAAAAACACAAGAAAAAAAACATCCAAGTCAACCCAGCTGTCAGTCGTCAGCTCATCCCAGCCGGTCCTGCACAAAATAGTGAATAGGGGGCCGTTTTCGGATTTCTCCCGATTAGGGTTGCAAAACTACCAGTAACTATTGCTAATTTTGGTAATTAACAAGTAATCTATGGCAATTTAGGTAATTTATACTTGAATAACTTAAAAACATTTATTCATATATTAATATATTTTTTAAATATCTGTCCATATTGTCCATGAGTTTCAAGTGGATAGACCATATGGTTCAAGAGAAAATAGCCTAATTAATGAAAAAAATCATCTACTCAACAGGGCCTCCCGAGTGGCGCAGTGGTCTAAGGCATCACAGTGCTTGAGGCGTCACTATAGACCCGGGTTCGATCCCAGGCTGTGTCACAACCGGCCGCCCGTAGGACGTTGCACAATTGGCCCAGCGTCAATTGGGTTAGGGGAGGGTTTAGCTTTACTTGGCACATCTAGCGACTCCTTGTGGCGGGCCGGGCGCCTGCAGACATTGGTTGTCAGTTGGACGGTGTTTCCTCTGGGTTAAGCGGGCGGGTGTTAAGAAGTGTGGTTTGGCAGGTCATGTTTCGGAGGACGCATGACTTGACCTTTGCCTCTCCTGAGCCCGTTGGGGAGTTGCAGCAATGAGACACTGCCACCAGTTTGGCATTGTATTAAACACCAATAGTATTCACTAAGTTGGTTTATATTTAGGATGTTTTACAGTTTGTCATTCACATGACAATCTGAAGTACTCAAAAAGGCCCCTAAATGTCAGGTGGTAAAATAAAAAACTTGAAAGTTGTTTATTGGTTACTTAGAAAGTTACCAGTAATATACCCTCCCTTTGCAACCCTACTCCTGATGAACCATGGATGATGAGTCAGAGCCTTGAGCGGGTGTAACTGTGAGTGGGTTAGTGACGGTAGTCAAAGAGCCAGCCTGTGTTAGCCTGGGCCGGCATGGTCTCACACACACATCACCCACAGAACAGAATATTTGCAGTAGCTGCTGCAGGAGGTCTGGGCCTGTTAGGAACAGCCTCTTTCAGTGTGTGTGTGTGTGTGACTCACACAGAGACAAACTTACAGCAAGAGAAAGATGCACAACCCCCTACAGAGTGAAACACTTCTCTTTGATCTACCGATTTGTAGCAACAGCCCCTCTGCAGAAAACATTTAGCAACAACATTACTGTTGACATATTTTGTAGTTTAATTAGTCTATGCTGAGGGAATAGCCAAGATATTATTTGAGCTTGCTCACTTACAGTCCAAGGGTTTGCATAGAAAAAAGCCTGGTTTGCTGTTCAGACATTAAGCACAAAAACCACGTTAGCCAGAACAGACCCCTATTCAACAGGCCTGTGTCCGAATGGGCCAAGAGAAGATGGAGGAGTACAAATGATGAGAGAGGAAGACTCAAAACATTCTGATCTCATACTCAAACTGATGCACGCAGAGACCCTCCCACACACATAGTGACTTACTAGTGTGGTCGTTGTATCTCTCAATGTAGTACAGATAGTGCACTGCTCGGTTCTTTGCCTGTTGTGGGAAGAAGACCATTGACAGTGTGTCAGTGTATCCACATTTCAACAAAGCCACTTCCATAATTGAACACATACTGTATACAGTGCCAGTATGGGTATTTTCCAGGTTAGGGGGCAACATTTTACCTTTCTCAGTGCAGTTTGACGGTCTGCCGCTTTACCCAAGGCAAAACCTGCAGGACAAAAGATGGAAATAAGTAAATGTATATAGAAAAATTAAAAAATATATGTTTTTGGTTTCATCCACATCAGTTTGTCATAGTTTCCATATCAGATTACTTTATCGTTCCACTTTTCATGCTAACTTGACAGTTAGGCGGAACAAGCCAGAAAAAATTATCATTCATTAAGCTGACAGCTTCTACAGATAAACCAATCACATTCCAATCCATGATGCGCTATCATACATTTTTGGCAGCAAAGTTACGATCAAAGAAAGACACTCATCTGTCTCAGTGAACTGAAAGCTTTCAAGCGCCACACTGAGGAAAAAGTAGATTGAGGCTTTGCACCCTGAGAGTGTAGCTAGCTAACTAGCTCAGAAGTGGCCACCACTTCTCCTGGAGAGCTACTCTCCAGCAGGGTTTTGGACTCACCTGCTGCTCCGTTCCCATTGCCAACGGCGACCAGGCAGCTGATGGACCTCTTCCGGCCCTCTTTGGCTGTCATGTTGAACACGCTCTTCACCTGTCAATAATAAAACTTGAACTTGAAACTCAAACAACAACCATAAGGTTAAAATAGCTTAGCAGCATCCACAAGGGATAGCTTAGATTGACCCCTAAAGAGGACAGTCAGGATAGCATTACAAAAACATTATCTTGGAGAATAAACAACTTCTATCGGGATTTAGAACCCAGCAAGACCATTTCAATCTCTCCTGAGAGTCAGGGAGTGGAACTGAAGCGGAGGAGAACTAAACGACCCATTACCTCAGACCAGAACAATGTGAAACAGCTCCTCTTTATGGGAGGCAGAATGTCACTGAATTCATAGACATCCTATTATAAAGCAGAGGATGGGCCCTGGGGGAGAACTAAAGGGAGGCAAGCCCCAGGTTAATTGGATTTGGTGATAAACTTATTATTTCTCTGTCACTCCCTCTCTCTCGATGTTATTGCTTTCTTCCTAAAAGTCATAAAAAATAAATTAAAAAAATGACCAGCGTGTATAGTCAAACGTACAAATTATCAATCGCTATCAAACAGAATGCAGGGAGCACCTTATTAAACCTTTGGCTTTTTAAGAGGGACTGACCTTTCCTTCAAGGCCCCAGTACCACTATGTCCACTTTGTGTCCGATGTTTCATTACATTACATTTAAGTCATTTAGCAGACGCTCTTATCCAGAGCGACTTACAATATTTTTTTGTTTGTTTGTTTGTTTATACTGGCCCCCCGTGGGAATCAAACCCACAACCCTGGCGTTGCAAACGCCATGCTCTACCAACTGAGCTACATCCCTGCCGGCCATTCCCTCCCCTACCCTGGACAACGCTGGGCCAATTGTGCGCCGCCCCATGGGTCTCCCGGTCGCGGCCGGCTACGACAGAGCCTGGATTTTGAACCAGGATCTCTAGTGGCACAGCTAGCACTGCGATGCAGTGCCTTAGACCACTGCGCCACTCGTTTCGACTGAGTAAAGTTCCTGCCGGTGTCTAGAGGCGATGTGTGTGTGTGTGTTTGCCCCTGGGGAGACAGCCCATCTCATCCCTCATAAGATTTAATTGTCTCCCATCGATCGGGATAGACAGACGAGTGCTGCCCTTCCCTGTTCATTCACTCTATTCCCCTTCCTCCGGCCAGATTTACGAGCTGCAGTGTAACCTGGGAGGCAGCAGGGGGCAGTGTGAGCATATGACATGGCTGAGGGTTAGCCATACATACAGCACTGGAGGAGAGACAACGGCTGCTCTACACACATTCACACTTGTAACACACACAAACATATACACAAGTGAACACAGACACACAAGAACACACCTACTAGGTTACACACTCCTCTACTCACACCCCAATGACCCCCTCACACCCTAACACATCCTACCAGTACCCTCACCCCATCCAATCTCTCCACTCTTTCCCTCCCCCCATGGGAGTTGGTACAGCTGGACAGTAAAAGGCCCCAGCCCCAGAGGTCCTCCCAGGGCTCACAGCAGTCACAGACAGTAGAACCAGGACAGAACAGCTGGAGAGAACAGATGTAGAGCTGGTACCGGTCCAACAGAACTCTGCTCCTAACTCAACAACACTGACTTCAGAAGTTCCCCTTTGTCCAACTCTCTGTCTAGGTGGGTTATGAGCCTTTGCGGGTCAGCTGTTCCCTATGTGAAAGGGAACTGCCAGTGGCCAGCCAGAGAGACACAACCCCACTGCAGATCCTGTCTGTTTGAAGGTGTATGCATGTGCGAGAAAGAAGAACTCTCATTATAGCAATACTTTCAAAGCCTGCTAAAACCTAAACCCAACATATGATTCCATTTAGAGGAGGAAACCATAACAGCTGGGTATTTCACCATAAAATATGACTCCAATGTCAATGTGTTGAGACCCACAGAGAGGGAGGGAGAGAGAGAGAAAGAGAAAGCGAGAGAGGGGGGAATAGAGAGAAAGAGAGAGTCAGACAAGGAGAGCTCTAGTTGCAAGCTAATGTAATTGGCAGCGCCGTTAAGCCACTTTGCCATTATATTCTTGTTGCCATTTGCTGCTTATTACCAAGTATCTCTCTCAGCCGCAGAGAATTGTTTTCTATTAACCCGAATACAATTAGGAACCAACATTGCGTCTGGAACCCTCATACTGATTTAACTCAAGTTAGCAGGTGCCCTGGCAAATTGCCATCGCAGAAAACATAATTGCAACTGTTAAACATGCATGAAGTCATAAAATGAAAGTTTGCCAGTGCAATGCGAGGCAGGGAGGGAGTGTTGGGAAGTGATATCCTAGAGGAGCTGGTGCTGGGTGTCATGGTGGGACTCATCAGGGGTGTATTCATTAGGCAAACCGTTTACCATTTAAGAACCAAATGGAAGCAAACTATTGGAGAGCTTCTATTGGAAAAATTCAGGTAGGTCCCTACCCGTTTCATTTGCTTCCGTTTAAGAAACGTTTTGCAACAGAATCGGTGGAATGAATACACCCCTGGACTGTGGAGGAAGATTGAAATAAACTGTACTGCTATGTGTTGATTAACAATATAGTACTGTAAACACTGAGCCGTGTTGGCTGGCACAAGACTAATGGACCACACACAGTGCACCACTTCACTATGTGCATACTGGAGACTCACTGAGCTACTGTATGGAATGGATTAACTACCATGGGTATAGAAAACAGAGCACACATTTCATTCTACTGCAAGAGTGGTGTGTCTTTGAAAAACAAATCTTTGACTTTTGGGGATACTTTGAAGGTTGTGTAGCTAGTAGTTATACAACACATCCGTAATGGTATTCATCCCCTTTTAATGAAATTAGTTGTGAGAGGCCTGAGTCTCCGTGCCATTGGAGCCAAGCCATCTCCATTTCCTATGCAAGTGCACTCTCATGTCCCAACCCATTGACTAACTAATGACATGGTGCTATTGTCCTTGGGGGAGAAATCCCCCCTTTCCAGGAAGCATTTCATTTAATTAATGTATATTTATAGGGAGATAGAACTCATAAACTGATCCAACAGTTTCCGGGGGACACAAGTGTCTGTGGCTCTGTATTATTTATATGAAGAGGAGCACATACAGAGGCTGGGGAGGATTATCAGTGCAACGCATGCAGGACATATTTAATTAGTTGATTGCTACAGCCCTGGGTCAATGCTGGCCACATGACGATATATCACAGTTGGACACTGGGCCCAACACATGCCCAACCTCTGAATACAGCTGTCATAATGCTGTCATAATGCTGCCTTAACAGAATGAACGACATATAGCAACAAAACAGAACAGTAGGCCGACATGGACCTCTAAGGTCATTCCAGCAAAATCTCTTACACAAGAGAAACATCCATTGTGTTCCTTTACATCCCCTCGTTCCCCTCCTTTCATCTTAACTCTTTGTATTTTCCCAACACTTTTTCCGCTGTTTTTCTCTCTGTCTCCAAGTGACAGGTATTCTCCCTCTTTCAATAGGAATCTATAGCGGTTCCTTTATGTTCAAGAGGATTGTAAATACTGTACAGGCAACCACAGCTCACATGTAAAGGAACAAGTACTTTAATCAGCCCGCAAGGCTTTGAGGGGAATGTCAAGTACTCAGCCTCATGTTCAGATTCAAAAGAAATATCATCAACATGTTAAGAAAACGATCACAGCATTGAGCTATGTTGGACAAACAGAGAGACATAGGGACATATCCGCTCTGGCTTTCATCCGAATGACCCATCTGCCATCTAAGCATCTGCCAAGTGGCTTGCTACACCATTCAGCCACTCACTGGTCAATCACAGCTCAAGGACCTGATTGACAGATTGGAAAGGGGAGGTGTGTGAAACCTGGTCAGGCAGTAGTGTCTTTAGAATTAGAACAGAACAAACACAGATGTGGTAAAGGAGACAATGGAATGCAGACGTTGACCAGATTGGCGCACATTCAACAAATCTGATCTAACAAAGTGTATATTCGTCAAATCCGTCATGATTTATCTATTATAACAAGCCCACAATGTGCTTACTTAAGTCCGATTTTGATATATTTGGCTTTTGCTGCATAACATGTAGAAGTTCTCCCTTTTCAGGTTTAGAAGAAGTAACTGCTAAATGCTAACTCCCGTTCGTATAAGCCGGTTAGCATAACTAGCACACAGAAATCGATGATAGTAGTCAAAGTTATTTTTAACTGTAATGCAGTTGATTGGCAACAATGACATGAACATGTGTTGGGGTTGACATCCATACAAGCATTATACAATCATTTTTAACCTAACATAGCCTAAATGTAAACACATTTTGCTGGAAGTCAATGAGGAGACTCGGTCTCTTTCCCCCACCGCTCTTTTCCTCCCACGTTTCCATGGCAAATTCCATTGTTTTGGTCGAGTCCAATTGACCTCTTTACCGCATCTATTAGTGGCTCACGGGTCACGGAGAAGAACATCTAACGTGGACTGTACCACCATGCTGAGAACAGGGGGCTAGCACTCACTTTGGGAAAAAGAGGAGGGAGAGGGAGTGCAATGGACAGAACTGAAATGGAGAGGGCTGCAGCCTTCTCAGACCCACATTAAACCTGACACCCGCAGACATTTCAAACCACAACTTGACCTTCAACAACGATCCACAATGCATTATGCACCTTAAATTCGGGCTGAAAAATTAAATGGCAACCAATTCGTCTACCCCTTAAGAATCACTATGGAATTACACAGCAAAAAGGAAAAGTGGTGCTGCAGGTATAAATTGACTTTATTACAATGGCTTAATGCTTTGGAGTGGATTTCAGTAGGGAATCCATCTGGGCCCAGTTTTTCAAAAATTTTAATCTGGATCAGAATGATCCGGATTCTGTAATCCTCTTTTTTGCAATTCAGGATCAGATAAATCTGGCTGTTTTTGAGCCAGTTTTTCAGAAATCGGATAGGATGATTCTGATCCAGATACCAAAATATCAAGATCACAGAATCTGTTTTTTCAGTGCTTTGAACAGTCCTACACCTTGCCATCTACTGGACAGTTATGGTACTACATCTACACTGTCATTGGGAAACAGCAATGAGTAAACTACGTAAAAGGTAGATAGAATACAAATAATAGAGCCTGCATATATCCCTTATAAGTACACCCATTTATTTGACACTTCTCAATATAACAACTGACCTTATACCTATACTGCGGTCAATTTAACATCATGAACCCTTGGTTTTCAGATGTAAGAAAGGTTTTTCAACCTTGTCACCTTAGTTACATTGAAATATTGAAATGTATTGTTGTAGTGCCTTTCACCTTTCTAAATCCACCCTTCCAGTGGGATCAAGATAATCCCGATTTTCGGCATCAAAACGATCCTAATCACCTTTGAAAAACACACAAATGACATTTATTCCTGATTAAAGGTCAGGCTGCATTACCAAATCCCATTCTTCAATTCTTTTGAAAAACTGGGCCCCGCAAATAACCTCTATGGATGGTCCCTGTTTGTTTGGGCCCTCCACTACATCAATTTGTATTAAATTAGCCTAAATGGAAAGACCATCATTACCATGAGAGATCTCTTAATACTGGATGGGGAGGCTAAATGTACCCCTGAATCTCGGTAGCACCTCTCTTCTCTCTCTTCCACTCTCGCTCTCTCTCAGCCACATAATGAGGACGGTGAGGAGTTTGTTTTGCGTGACGGTTGGCTTGTTTATCTGTTTATCAAAGTGTTTTGTAATCGACTCCGTCTATATTCGAATATCCTCTCAGAGGGGTGCCCCTGATAACAACGTATTAGTAATATCCATATCACCGCCATATTCACATCACCGTACTTTCCTCCATTTACCAAAATAGAAAACATCACATCATTTCCTCTGTTAGGGGGGGTTGAGTTGCAGTGAGACCTCAGTGCTGACAACATGGCTGTGCCTACAGTCTCTCTCATGCAGTCATGACATAGAACCGTCATTTGGGAGACAGAGAGCATGCAAGTGGAATCATGTTATGTTAGCAATGTTTGGAGGGTGGAAGGTGGGTTGACATTCCCTTTAGCCCCCCACCAAACTTCAGTTCGTGCACGAGTATGAGTGATGCATGTAGAGGTGAGATGTATCGGTGAGTGTAAACATACGAGTAATTTGCCCTTTTTTAATACACTGACTATAGCATGACTGTGGTAGGGCTTGTGTTTATGTGTGCGCACTCAATGGTCATATCCTCTCCTGTTCATCTCTGTGTCTTAGCCCAGTGAGTTTAACCGTAGTTCATGTTTCGATCAGGGAGGTTCAGAGGCCCGTCGGCACCCAGCTCCTCAACTAGGTGCTGTTCCTCACCGAGCAAGGAGTTACGGCAAGCAGCAGGGGACACTCAAGACAGCCTCCCAGCCAGCCTCCACAGATCAAACACAGCTCTCCCAGGGACCGGGAACATCAACCATCAAAGGGATCCCATCCACTTTTCTTCAAAGACACCAAATAGCACTACGTTACTACATTGTGTCTGCCCTGCTTTTTCAAACTACAGACTTTGCTAGATGCTCCGACATACCCTTTTGGGCTGGGTTAATATCATGATAACCGATTCCAACATTTTGGGTTAGTATTTGAAGAGCACTCACCTCGATCACTCGGGAGTCAAAGTCATCGTAAGTCTCTAAAAAAAGAAAGAGAGGAAAATAAGGTACTAATACATGTAATTTAAAAAAAACTATTTTTATATGACCTCTATGAGAAGAACTATTAGGACTGATAAAGTCAATGTGAATACCTGTGATTCTATACTGATAAACTGCAACATCACCTTCTATCAGACACTAAACATGACAAGGTTCACCTGTTCTGCTTGGGTTTATGAGGTAAATTCAATCCAAACAAATGGGCCTTAGATTAAATGTGTAATAGGAGCCACAGAAGCGACTCTCAGAGTTAATCAAAGCAAATTTGCAGTCGGGTTTAGTGAGATAAATAAAGGTGATGAGGCAGATTTCTCAGAGGGAGAGAGTGAAAGGTTTATTGACTTTTATTTTACGGCATTGAGAAATCGGACTTGCTTATTAGTGTACTCCATCACTAAAACAATAGAGAATAATATCTGTGGTAAACCCACACAAATCCAAAACGAATTGTTAACAAACACATGACATTCACTACATGGGGCTAGTTTAAATGGATGGTTGTACAGTATGTCACCATAACGGTATTCATTTTTCCACTTTTGATGGCAGGTAAATAAATCCAGTAAGGTAAATCTGTCAATGATTTAGCTCAGGGTTGCCTAGAGAAGCGTGTCAGTAATTCCCTCACTACACTCTAACAGAGACGGGAGGCGACAGGACATTTCCTGGATTTAAGAGCGGGGCTAGGCGAAGGTGCCTGTGAGGAGGTGGGGTAACCCCGGCATGAGAAAGAGGAGGGTGAAGGTCAAAGGTCAAGCGTTCCTAACTCCTACCCAGAGCTGTGATTTACACTCCTGTCCACGCCACCGCATGGTAATCCATCACCGTGGTGACTAGAAGCCATAGCAGACGCTGCAGTTAGACTAGCAAGAGAGAGAGCCACCGGAAGGCAGGAAATGTAATAACCAACCCAGCGCTGCCCAGACGACTGGAGGAAATCAACATATCAAATAAATGCATAACAAATAAATCCTGGCTGTGCTGTGTGACGACGACTTAAATTAAACAGATTGTTCTGTCTGTGATGTGTTACAATAGAAACAGTGGTAGGGGTGGTGAGAGGATGGGGGATGATACCAGTGTTCATCTCACAGCGAGATGAGAGGGGATGCAGAGACATAGTGTAAAGACATAACTGAAAGAGAACTATGACAGAGGAACACCATCAATATGTTACTCAGGCAACTTACTTATATTCTCAAGTTCTGCAGTTCTGAATGTTTGAGCTTTTTGACTACTTTAATATTCCAAGCCCTAAATAAGATGTCCCTCGGAGGGGTAAAGGGCCAAATGGACAGAGCTGAGAAACGAGAGAGGAAGGGAGGAAAGGGGTGAGTGGGTGGTAGAGAGATTACTTTCTAAATGTGGACAAAGCCTCACTGTCCCTTCTGTTTAATCTTGCTCTCCATCAGTCATGAGGTGCTAATGGGCCTGCATACAGTGCTATCCCTCAGTCTGCTATCCCTCAGTCCTACAGATGGCCCCGCTCATCCCTCCTCCTCAAAAATGAGAGACTTTTCACTTTATCTAGAATGTATCAACAGGCCTACATCTCAAACATAATTAAAAAATGTCAAAGACCTGATACAGTGGGGGAAAAAAGTATTTAGTCAGCCACCAATTGTGCAAGTTCTCCCACTTAAAAAGATGAGAGAGGCCTGTAATTTTCATCATAGGTACACGTCAACTATGACAGACAAATTGAGGAAAAAAATTCCAGAAAATCACATTGTAGGATTTTTAATGAATTTATTTGCAAATTATGGTGGAAAATAAGTATTTGGTCACCTACAAACAAGCAATATTTCTGGCTCTCACAGACCTGTAACTTCTTCTTTAAGAGGCTCCTCTGTCCTCCACTCGTTACCTGTATTAATGACACCTGTTTGAACTTGTTATCAGTATAAAAGACACCTGTCCACAACCTCAAACAGTCACACTCCAAACTCCACTATGGCCAAGACCAAAGAGCTGTCAAAGGACACCAGAAACAAAATTGTAGACCTGCACCAGGCTGGGAAGACTGAATCTGCAATAGGTAAGCAGCTTCGTTTGAAGAAATCAACTGTGGGAGCAATTATTAGGAAATGGAAGACATACAAGACCACTGATAATCTCCCTCGATCTGGGGCTCCACGCAAGATCTCACCCCGTGGGGTCAAAATGATCACAAGAACCTAGTGAATGACCTGCAGAGAGCTGGGACCAAAGTAACAAAGCCTACCATCAGTAACACACTACGCCGCCAGGGACTCAAATCCTGCAGTGCCAGACGTGTCCCCCTGCTTAAGCCAGTACATGTCCAGGCCCGTCTGAAGTTTGCTAGAGTGCATTTGGATGATCCAGAAGAGGATTGGGAGAATGTCATATGGTCAGATGAAACCAAAATAGAACTTTTTGGTAAAAACTCAACTCGCCGTGTTTGGAGGACAAATAATGCTGAGTTGCATCCAAAGAACACCATACCTACTGTGAAGCATGGGGGTGGAAACATCATGCTTTGGGGCTGTTTTTCTGCAAAGGGACCAGGACGACTGATCCGTGTAAAGGAAAGAATGAATGGGGCCATGTATCGTGAGATTTTGAGTGAAAACCTCCTTCCATCAGCAAGGGCATTGAAGATGAAACGTGGCTGGGTCTTTCAGCATGACAATGATCCCAAACACACCGCCCGGCAACGAAGGAGTGGCTTCGTAAGAAGCATTTCAAGGTCCTGGAGTGGCCTAGCCAGTCTCCAGATCTCAACCCCATAGAAAATCTTTGGAGGGAGTTGAAAGTCCGTGTTGCCCAGCGATAGCCCCAAAACATCACTGCTCTAGAGGAGATCTGCATGGAGGAATGGGCCAAAATACCAGCAACAGTGTGTGAAAACCTTGTGAAGACTTACAGAAAACGTTTGACCTGTGTCATTGCCAACAAAGGGTATATAACAAAGTATTGAGAAACTTTTGTTATTGACCAAATACTTATTTTCCACCATAATTTGCAAATAAATTCATTAAAAATCCTACAATGTGATTTTCTGGATTTTATCTCTCTCATTTTGTCTGTCATAGTTGACATGTACCTATGATGAAAATTACAGGCCTCTCTCATCTTTTTAAGTGGGAGAACTTGCACAATTGGTGGCTGACTAAATACATTTTTTCCCCACTGTATATAATTTTAAATGCCAAAGACTTGATCAAAATAATCTCAAAGTTTATTGATCATTTCATAGAAATATTGGTAATATGTAATGAATTTACATCACAGGTTTTGGTTAGCCTTAGTGTTGGAGAGGGTTGGTGGGAGGGGAAGGGTCTCTACTGGCCTTTCATTGTGTTTCGCTAGGCTCGGTTGGCTCTCAGTTTCCTGCTTGTCGCCCTGCTAGCTCCAGGTGACATTTGCCCTTTCCAGACAGAGGTACGGGCTGTGCTCTCCCCAGTGGACTGAGCCTTTACCGTGTGGTGCAGCGTTTGAAAGGCACCGAGTCGTGGAGGCTGCTGGCATTTGGAGCTTTCAGAAGGAAAAGAGTGACCCAACCTGCCATTTCACTACCACCAGGGGTATTGATTACCGGAGCAGATAGAATGCTAGGAGGAATGGCCCAGTGTTGTAAATATGCCTAGTTGGAGGAATACGCTCTGTCATTACTATAATACAGCTAGGCCAGAGGTGATGCATAGAAGCATGTCAGAGTGTATGTGAGGAATGCAGATCGCTTTGCTTCAATAATATAGCAACAATATTACATCTGATCCAAGATAATGCTACTTCACAATAATAGTGATTGATGTTTGATGGAAAAACAGTCCTTCAAAGTATGTGCACTAGGGATGTGCATCTTTCCCTTTCAAGACAATTCGATACGTATTTAGATACATGGGCTTCGATTCAATACAGGAACGATATGTTTTAGCTTGAAACGATTTGGTGTGATTCAGTTTGATTAGAGGAATGATTCAATGCACTAACTTTTGTTGCATAAACACATTCATTTTCCATTCTAAATTGTAATATGCTGCTGATGGAGCTCATGAGCTGGATCTGTCTGAGCTAAAGTGTGTGTGTGTGGGGAAACTGGGCATCTATCACCCCACTGTCAGTTAGGGGCGATGTTTTCCTTTTGCCCCCCCCACCCCCACACACACACACTTTTGATCAGAAATCACCCACTAATTAATTTTTAATTTTTGCTGATTAAAAGTGTTAGAGCTAGTAATGTATCAATATTTATCTTTAAAAATGTGCTATGCTATAGCCAATGAATATATAGCACAACTTTGGATTTCACCCCATAAATCGAATGGTTAAGACCGTTTGGAAGTTGACAGACTCGGAGTGAGCGTCTCTTCTTCTCCAGCTTTGACCATGCAGTGCGGTTAACAAAAGTGATTGCTGTCCTCGTTACGAAATTATCACCTTTACCCTGTATATCTAAAAATGACCATAAATACTGATCGTTTCAAGCAAAACTACCAAAACTATTGCTGATGGTAAAACTGAACAATCAATATAAAATCTAATGTAAGCCCCGATCAGCATATAGCCTACCTATGGCCAGTGGTGTAAAGTACTTCAGTAAAAATACTTGAAAGTACTACTTAAGTAGTTTTTTGGGGTATCTGTACTCTACTATTTATATTTTTGACAACTTTTACTTCACTACATTACTAAAGAAAATAATGTACTTTTTACTCCATACATTTTCCCTGACACTCAAAAGTACTAGTTACATTTTGAATGCTCAGGACAGGAAGATGGTCCAATTCACGCACATCAAGAGAACACCCCTGGCATCTCATCTCTACTGCCTCTGATCTGACGGATTCAATAAACACAAATGCTTCATTTGTAAATGATGTCTGAGTGTTGGAGTATGCCCCTAGCTATTCGTACATTTAAAAAACAAGACAATGGTGCCGTCTGGTTTGCTTAATATAAGGAATTTGAAATGATCTATACTTTTACTTTTGATAATTAAGTATATTTTGGCAATTACATTTACTTTTGATACTTAAGTATATTTAAAACCAAATACATTTAGACTTTTACTCAAGTAGACTTTCACTTGAGTCATTTTCTATTAAAAGATACTTTTACTCAAGTATGGCATTTGGGTACTTTTTCCACCACTGCCTATAGCCAGATGAGAGTTGTCTCCGGCGGTAGCTTAGGCTAATTTTATTCCGGTAAAACACAATTTTCAACAGTGCATTTAATAAAAAATAACCGTATAAATTACATGGTTGTCACTCAACTAATAAAGCCTAATATTGCGCAAGCCATTTTACAAACATTTGAATGCTGAAGGTGATGTGTATATGTGCCAGATCAGGAATAGGCCTAGCTCTCAACGGTCAGCGTGCAGTTTGACTAGGCTACTGATATTGCCTGGGGTTGTTCGGCATGCAAAATGACTTGTAGATCAATGACTATCAACATAATGACATGCTTAGTTTGACACTGAAGGAGAGGACGCAGTTGTCACAAAAGACGAGAGGTATTTTCGGAAGGTAGGAAAAAAGTAATTTGAGCAAAAAACTGCAGATTCATAACGTTTGAATCTATTTTCTTACCGATGCATGCTACATTTGGATTGCTCATATTTAAAACATTTGAACCGGGGACCGATGTGCATCGGTGAATCGTTACATCCCTAATGTGCACACTTTACACACACACACAGTACCTCCGTTGGGTCCAGGGTCAGGGGCCCCCAGACTGATGCCTCCCCAGGAGTTGCCAGTCCACCCTCGCTCCCTCTTCACCCTCATCTTCCTCCTGCGATCCCATTCGTCGCGCTGTCGCAGAAGCTCTGCCTGCAGTTCCTGTTGCTCTGACTCCCCGCGGCGAGACATGTTCTGTATGGTCCCACTCTTCAGGATGGGCGCGTTCAACCCCGGCCACAGGAACCCCCCGCGCCCTAACAGAGACACAGAGAGAGGTTAGGCGGTTTGTTACGGAAAGGAGCATTAATTTGTCCTAAACGCTCCACTGCACTAACTCAACTCAAACGGAGCACTAACTTCAACTTTATTATACGTTACAGACTGTATAAAGAATAGGCGTCACAGAGACACAGACAGACACACATAAGGGAGAGATGGGGCAATGATTACAGGGAGTAGACAGCGCTTCAACCAATGTGGCACTGATTACACAATCTTGTCACATCTGTAGGGTTTGATGGATTTGAAAAGGGCCAGAAAATAAAGAGAGAGACTGACTGGGCCGCAGACAGCTCAGCAATAAAACACTCTCAATGAATTTCCACTTTTTAAACAGCACTGAGATAGATGATAAGAGAAAGAGGACTAATCTGTTCATTATAAATTAATGTAATTAATAAAATATTACTAGTAAAAGATTAATAGTCGAGAGTGTCTGTCTACTGCCCATTAGCAGAAGGAAATTCAGATCAAACTTTAGCCATCAATATCCAAACTCAAATTCAGGTTTGGCATTAAAGACAGAAATATACATGATACCAACCAATCGTAGTGGGTGTACTATCTTTCTCCAACATAAAGTAAAATGTTTGAGTTACAGGGACATAGAAATAACTATGAATGAAATAGATCTAAACAATATATCCATCTTACCCTCTCCGATGTTCTGGCCTCGGTTCAGATCCTTTTTCATCTTCCTCTTGGTCCTCTTCCCACGACCCTTCCGAGCACCGGCACCCGTCTCTGCCAGAACTCCCCTCCAAAGCTCCTCTGCTGTCACTGCAATGATAACACACAGAAATAGGGATTTAATTGCCAAATCTGACTAATCTGGCAACCTCAATGGAGCATCCCTCTTTGTCCAGAATATTGAAAACAATCGTCTCGTTGCCTGTAGGATACTGATTAATAAAAAGGTATTTAAATAGGGGGTGCTTATATTTGTCCTGTTTCACACACCTGTACAAGTGTGTGGTGTGAAATGAAAATGTGTTTTTTGCATATCCCACACCCCCTGAGACACTGTCAGAGAGTGGGGTCACGACCAGGGATGATCTTAGCCTATATATGTTTTACCTACCTACAAAACTCTAGGAATAGAAAATTAGAACAACGCTAAAGAGTTTGAAATATATTGAACCTTCTCTTTGATGTAGATTTACTTGTGTAGACAGCGAAAGTAAAAAAGGAAAGCAGTTTTACCTTCGCTACAGGCCGCCCTTGTCCTGAAGTACCTGAGTGTCTGAACACAGTCTGCATAATATTACTATTTGTAAACACATTTGCAAGTACAACAATGTTTTTAGACTTTGTGCTGCTTCTGTAAACTCATCTCAATGCAACAAGTCTGGGATCGACCTCCAACACAAGAGCCCCGAAATTACAATCTGCATCTACAGTCATGCACTAATCAAACCTGCTAGAACGCACTGTGCATTCCAGCAAACAAACACCCTCTATTACTCAGAGATTGAGAATGCTGGTTTGTTTTTTCCAAATCAAATCTATTTTCAGCCGGTCTGCTTGCTTCTCAAGGATTTAGAAGGAGATGCTCGGTGCCACACAGAGATTTGATTATGAGTTAATTAAAGCATGTGAAGGGAGATGTAACCAGTGTGCTTGAGCTTTGTACTACAGCAAAGCAACAAAGCACTAGGCAAATAAAAGCTATGATTGTCAAAGAGTCAAACCTTGCTTGAGGCTAAATCTAGTGTCCTTGCCATGAGGAATGTTTGAAAAGGGAGTCCTAGATCTAGATAGATAGTGTGGAATTTTAATCCATTCTAGATCAATGCACTTAACTATTCTACTGGTCAATCAAAAAAAACTGTAACCAATGCTAGCAGCATCGAGCACTTCAATAGTCTCACTCCTGGGGGCCAATGCACACCAACTTTGATTATTTCCATCCATCTCTCCTTTTGGATGGCACAACCATGCTACAACAGATGATAGTCAAAAAAAAGTTGAAAGGCATGAAAAGAACAACAGGCCAGGCTCTTCTACAGTATGCAAGTTGTTTTCCCTCACTTTTCCCATAGCAAGGAGACTTCTTTGCTACAAGACTTAAAATGGGATGCAAACTAAAGCAGCAAAGAGGCATACTGCACATCTAATTCAGTAACGCTTGTTTAGAGACAAAATATAATCAAACATGAATTCTGAACAGAGTTCTGAGTGAGAATAAAACAAAAAGATTCCAGCTCATCTCCAACAATTTGTTATGAACTAGTAAAAATATTATCTTCAAAGCACCAAGCCCTTGAGCAGAAGTCTGTTGAAAAGTTCATCACTCAGTGATACCTTTTCACAACATTTCTTACATTGACACTGTGTACAAGCATAGGGGCCCTGTTTTCCATTCTCTCTTGACTCCTTCTCCGTGCCCAGTCAGTGAAGCTGTTTTCCATTCTCTCTTGACTCCTTCTCCGTGCCCAGTCAGTGAAGCTGTTTTTCATTCTCTCTTGACTCCTTCTCCGTGCCCAGTCAGTGAAGCTGTTTTTCATTCTCTCTTGACTCCTTCTCCGTGCCCAGTCAGTGAAGCTGTTTTCCATTCTCTCTTGACTCCTTCTCCGTGCCCAGTCAGTGAAGCTGTTTTCCATTCTCTCTTGACTCCTTCTCCGTGCCCAGTCAGTGAAGCTGTTTTTCATTCTCTCTTGACTCCTTCTCCGTGCCCAGTCAGTGAAGCTGTTTTTCATTCTCTCTTGACTCCTTCTCCGTGCCCAGTCAGTGAAGCTGTTTTCCATTCTCTCTTGACTCCTTCTCCGTGCCCAGTCAGTGAAGCTGTTTTTCATTCTCTCTTGACTCCTTCTCCGTGCCCAGTCAGTGAAGCTGGCCACTCAGATGCTCATATCAGATGTCTGACACTATCATTAGATTCTGCAACTTAAAAATGCATCAGCAGCATCTGCTCTGCCACCAGTCAGTCAGCCAGTCAGGCAGCCCAGCAGCTTTCATTCGCAGTAGTAATGATCCTGGGCTAGGCTGCCATGACCAGCTATTAGAAAGCCTGGCATCAGGCAGAGAAACAATCATGTCCGAGTCCCACATTAGTAAACACAGCATCACATCAAATCAAATTAGACTAGGTTTTAGCCTAACTTATGTGATAAAGATAACAAACTAAAGTTAATATAGAATCTAGTGACAATTCTGGCGTTCCACATCTTCTGGAAAAGTTTTCCTTTTCCTATCAAAAAAGAACCAAAGCAGTCTGGCCAAAACAGTTAAACCGGATGTCAGTCAATTGTGAAAACTCATTGATAAAGAATAATTTGCCAGAAAAATCTTTTAAAAGTGTTCTGAAACATCATTAGGATACACCAAAGCAAAGTCTGGAGATACAAAGCAATCAAAGTGACAATGTCTCTTGAGTATGTATACTGTAAATATAAATATTGTGCTGAGAGAGCGTCAACTGAAGGCGGCAGGTTAATAAAGTGAGAGGAATGATGGGTGTGTGTTTGGGTTTCCATGCATAGGCTGAGACGGAGCCGGTGGTGACAGATTTAGCATGGGTAATTATCTCAGAGAGAAGCTGCAGGAAATAGTGTGGCTGCCTGCCTCTGCTGTGCTGAGCTGACAGACACACACCTCCCTGTGGAAGCTCTGCATTTGACAGGTTCCACCACTGTGAATAAGTCTCACTTAGCGAGCTCAGGCCATTTTAAGTGAGTTCTATTAAAATTCTCAAGTAGTTATGTCTATATTATAGTGCTGTTTCTGGTAATACTGGGGCAGTATCAAGATATTACATTCGTAGACCAGACCGGAGTCAGGGATGATTCGCTTTGTGAATATCAGCACAATTTTAGTGAAGGTTGAGCACATGTCAGAGCTGACGTCAGCTAATAATGATTTGATTTGTTCACTTGAAGAGCTTAGCTGATAATGATTGGATAGATACAATGGGGAAAAAAAGTATTTAGTCAGCCACCAATTGTGCAAGTTCTCCCACTTAAAAAGATGAGAGGCCTGTAATTTTCATCATAGGTACACGTCAACTATGACAGACAAATTGTGGAAAAAAAATCCAGAAAATCACATTGTAGGATTTTTTATGAATTTATTTGCAAATTATGGTGGAAAATAAGTATTTGGTCACCTACAAACAAGCAATATTTCTGGCTCTCACAGACCTGTAACTTCTTCTTTAAGAGGCTCCTCTGTCCTCCACTCGTTACCTGTATTAATGACACCTGTTTGAACTTGTTATCAGTATAAAAGACACCTGTCCACAACCTCAAACAGTCACACTCCAAACTCCACTATGGCCAAGACCAAAGAGCTGTCAAAGGACACCAGAAACAAAATTGTAGACCTGCACCAGGCTGGGAAGACTGAATCTGCAATAGGTAAGCAGCTTCGTTTGAAGAAATCAACTGTGGGAGCAATTATTAGGAAATGGAAGACATACAAGACCACTGATAATCTCCCTCGATCTGGGGCTCCACGCAAGATCTCACCCCGTGGGGTCAAAATGATCACAAGAACGGTGAGCAAAAATCTCAGAACCACACGGGGGACCTAGTGAATGACCTGCAGAGAGCTGGGACCAAAGTAACAAAGCCTACCATCAGTAACACACTACGCCGCCAGGGACTCAAATCCTGCAGTGCCAGACGTGTCCCCCTGCTTAAGCCAGTACATGTCCAGGCCCGTCTGAAGTTTGCTAGAGTGCATTTGGATGATCCAGAAGAGGATTGGGAGAATGTCATATGGTCAGATGAAACCAAAATAGAACTTTTTGGTAAAAACTCAACTCGTCGTGTTCGGAGGACAAAGAATGCTGAGTTGCATCCAAAGAACACCATACCTACTGTGAAGCATGGGGGTGGAAACATCATGCTTTGGGGCTGTTTTTCTGCAAAGGGACCAGGACGACTGATCCGTGTAAAGGAAAGAATGAATGGGGCCATGTATCGTGAGATTTTGAGTGAAAACCTCCTTCCATCAGCAAGGGCATTGAAGATGAAACGTGGCTGGGTCTTTCAGCATGACAATGATCCCAAACACACCGCCCAGGCAACGAAGGAGTGGCTTCGTAAGAAGCATTTCAAGGTCCTGGAGTGGCTTAGCCAGTCTCCAGATCTCAACCCCATAGAAAATCTTTGGAGGGAGTTGAAAGTCCGTGTTGCCCAGCGACAGCCCCAAAACATCACTGCTCTAGAGGAGATGTGCATGGAGGAAAGGGCCAAAATACCAGCAACAGTGTGTGAAAACCTTGTGAAGACTTACAGAAAACGTTTGACCTGTGTCATTGCCAACAAAGGGTATATAACAAAGTATTGAGAAACTTTTGTTATTGACCAAATACTTATTTTCCACCATAATTTGCAAATAAATTCATAAAAAATCCTACAATGTGATTTTCTGAATTTTTTTAATCATTTTGTCTGTCATAGTTGACGTGTACCTATGATGAAAATTACAGGCCTCTCTCATCTTTTTAAGTGGGAGAACTTGCACAATTGGTGGCTGACTAAATACTTTTTTCCCCCACTGTAAGCTTTAAAATAGGTGCTCTATCAACTCTTGAGAGTTGGGGAACACCAGCACTTACGTTTGTTGAAGAAGCTGCTATGTCTGGTCTGTATCCAGGTAGCAGGAGCTAGTGGGGTAGGGGTCCATAGAGAGGCAGTGGGTCTGGCCAGGTGAGAGAGGGGCAGGGCGCCCCGTGCAGTCCGAAGTTGTGCTACCCCTGAAACACAGCACAGAGAGGTAATGTAATTTACTATAGTGTAAAATCACCTAGAACAGTTAGAAATGAGCTAACGCAAATGATCCTGTCTTATTTATTTTGGGTGTTAATGATAGATCCGGGACGATATCAGTATCGCGATACTCGTTAGTATCATGGCAAGGAAACAAAACATGAAGCGGATTTAACTTCTTTAGGAAAATATCCCTTATATTGGAAACAAACATCATTATATTGTCATCCAGAGTCACATGTACAGTGCATTTGGAAAGTATTCAGACCCCTTCACTTTTCCACATTTTGTTACACGTTACAGCCTTATTCTAAAATGTATTAAATCGTTTTTTCCCCTCATCAATCTACACACAATACCCAATAATGACAAAGCAAAAACATGTTTTTAGAGTTGGCAGCCTCGAGTCTTCTTGGGTATAACGCTACAAGCTTGGCACACCTGTATTTGGGGAGTTTCTCCCATTCTTCTCTGCAGATCCTCTCAAGTTGTCAGGTTGGATGGGGAGCGTCACTGCATAGCTATTTTCAGGTCTCCAGAGATGTTCGCTCGGGTTCAAGTCCGGGCTCTGGCTGGGACACTCAAGAACATTCAGAGACTTGTCCCAAAGCCACTCCTGCGTTGTCTTGGCTGTGTGCTTAGGGTTGTTGTCCTGTTGGAAGGTGAACCTTTGCCCCAGTCTGAGGTCCTGAGCGCTCTGGAGCAGGTTTTCATCAAGGATCTCTCTGTACTTTGCTCCGTTCATCTTTCCCTCGATCCTGACTAGTCTCCCTGTCCCTGCTGATGAAAAACACACACAGCATGATGCTGCTACCACCATGCTTCACCGTAGGGATGGTGCCAGGTTTCCTCCAGATGTGACGCTTGGCATTCAGGCCAAAGAGTTCAATCTTTGTTTCATAAGACCAGAGAATCTTGTTTCTCATGGTCTGAGAGTCCTTTAGGTGCCTTTTGGCAAACTCCAAGCGGGCTGTCATGTGGCTTTTACTGAGGAGTGGCTTCCATCTGGCCACTCTACCATAAAGGCCTGATTGGTGGAGTGCCGCAGAGATGGTTGTCCTTCTGGAAGGTTCTCCCATCTCCACAGAGGTACTCTGGAGCTCTGTCAGAGTGACCATCGGGTTCTTGGTCACCTCCCTGACAAAGGCCCTTCTCCCCCAATTGCTCAGTTTGGCCGGGAGGCCAGCTCTAGGAAGTTCCAAACTTCTTTCATTTAAGAATGATGGAGGCCACTGTGTTCTTGGGGAACTTCAATACTGCAGAATTGTTTTTCTACCCTTCCCCAGATCGTTGCCTCAACAACAATCCTGTCTCGGAGCTCTACGGACAATTCCTTCAACCTCATGGCTTGGTTTTTGCACTGACATGCACTGTCAACTGTGGGACCTTATATAGACAGGTGTGTGCCTTTCATGTCCAATCAATTGAATTTACCACAGGTGGACTCCAATCAAGTTGTAGAAACATCTCAAGGATGATCAATGGAAACAGGATGCACCTGAGCTCAATTTAGAGTCTCATAGCAAATGGTCTGAATACTTATGTACATAAGGTATTTCATTTTTGTCATTATGGGGTAGTGTGTGTAGATTGATGAGGATTTTTATTTATTTAATCCATTTTAGAATAAGGCTGTAACGTAACAAAATGTGGGAAAAGTGAAGGGGTCTGAATACTTTCCGAATGCACTGTATGTGTATTTCACACAAATCTGAATATAATGCTTGTATGGATGTCAACCCCAATATATGTTCATGCCATCGTCACCAATCAACTGCATTACAGTAAAAACGACTGACTACCACCACCGATTTGCTATTAGCTATGCTATCAGCTTATAGGAACAGAAGTTAGAATGTATCAGTCACTTCTTCTAAAGCTGAAAAGGGCCAACTTCTAAATGTTATACAGCCAAATACAGTTGAAGTCAGAAGTTTACATACACTTAGGTTTTTCAACCACTCCACAAATTTCTTGGTAACAAACTATCGCTTTGGCAAGTCGGTTAGGACATCTACTTTGTGCATGACACAAGTAATTTTTCCAACAATCGTTTACAGACAGATTATTTCACTTATAATTCACTGTATCACAATTCCAGTGGGTCAGAAGTTTATGTACACTAAGTTGATTGTGCCTTTAAACAGCTTGTAAAATTCCAGAAAATTATGTCTTGGCTTTAGAAGCTGCTGGTAGGCTAATTGACATAATTTGAGTCAATTGGAGGTGTACCTGTGGATGTATTTCAAGGCCTACCTTCAAACTCAGTGCCTCTTTGCTTGACATCATGGGAAAACCAAAAGAAATCAGCCAAGACCTCAGAAAAAAAATTGCAGACCTCCACAAGTCTGGTTCATCATTGGGAGCAATTTCCAAACGCCTGAAGGTACCACGTTCATCTGTACAAACAATAGTACGCAAGTATAAACACCATGGGACCACGCAGCCGTCATACCGCTCAGGAAGGAGACGCGTTCTGTCTCCTAGAGATAAACATACTTTGGTGCGAAAAGAGCAAATAAATCCCAGAACAACAGCAAAGGACCTTGTGAAGATGCTGGAGGAAACAGGTACAAAAGTATCTATAACCACAGTAGAACAAGTCCTATATCGACATTACATTTACATTTTACATTTACGTCATTTAGCAGACACTCTTATCCAGAGCGACTTACAAATAGGTGCATTCACCTTATAGCCAGTGGGATAACCACTTTACAATGTTTTTTTTTGTTGTTTTTTTTGGGGGGGTAGAAGGATTACTTTATCCTATCCCAGGTATTCCTTAAAGAGGTGGGGTTTCAAATGTCTCCGGAAGGTGGTGAGTGACTCCGCTGTCCTGGCGTCATGAGGGAGCTTGTTCCACCATTGGGGTGCCAGAGCAGCGAACAGTTTTGACTGGGCTGAGCGGGAACTATGCTTCCGCATTACTAGTCTGTTCAACCTCTCTTTCATAACGTCTGAGATCCCCAGAGATTGGAAAGCTGCCGCGGTCATCCCCCTCTTCAAAGGGGGTGACACTCTAGATCCAAATTGCTACAGACCTATATCCATCCTGCCCTGCCTTTCGAAAGTATTCGAAAGCCAAGTTAACAAACAGATAATTGACCATTTCGAATACCACCGTACCTTCTCCGCTATGCAATCCGGTTTCGAGCTGGTCACGGGTGCACTTCAGCCACGCTCAAGGTCCTAAACGATATTATAACCGCGATTGATAATAGACAGTACTGTGCAGCCGTCTTCATCGACCTGGCCAAGGCTTTCGACTCTGTCAACCACCGCATTCTTATTGGCAGACTAAATAGCCTTGGTTTCTCAAATGACTGCCTCGCCTGGTTCACCAACTACTTCTCAGATAGAGTTCAGTGTGTCAAATCGGAGGGCCTGTTGTCTGGACCTATGGCAGTCTCTATGGGGGTGCCACAGGGTTCAATTCTTGGGCCGACACTTTTCTCCGTGTATATCAATGATGTCGCTCTTGCTGCTGGTGACTCTCAGATCCACCTCTACGCAGACGACACCATTTTGTATACATCTGGCCCTTCATTGGACACTGTGTTAACAAACCTCCAAACGAGCTTCAATGCCATACAACAATCCTTCAGTAGCCTCCAACTGCTCTTAAACACTAGTAAAACTAAATGCATGCTTTTCAATCGAACGCTGCTGGCACCCGCCCACCCGACTAGAATCACCACTCTCGACGGGTCTGACCTAGAGTATGTGGACAACTACAAATACCTAGGTGTCTGGTTAGACTGTAAACTCAACTTCCAGACTCACATAAAGAATCTCCAATCCAAAGTTAAATCTAGAATCGGCTTCCTATTTCGCAACAAAGCCTCCTTCACTCATGCTGCCAAACATGCCCTCGTAAAACTGACTATCCTACCGATCCTTGACTTCGCGATGTCATTTACAAAATAGCCTCCAACACTCTACTCAGCAAATTGGATGTAGTCTATCACAGTGCCATCCGTTTTGTCTCCAAAGCCCCATACACTACCCACCACTGTGACCTGTACGCTCTTGTTGGCTGGTCCTCACTACATGTTCGGGTCGTCAAACCCACTGGCTCCAGGCCATCTATAAATCACTGCTAGGCAAATCCCTGCCTTATCTTAGCTCATTGGTCACCATAGCAGCACCCACCCGTAGTCTGCGCTCCAGCAGGTATATCTCACTGGTCATTCCCAAAGCCAACACCTCCTTTGGCCACCATTCCTTCCAGTTCTCTGCTGCCAATGACTGGAACGAATTGCAAAATCTCTGAAGCTGGAGACTCTTATCTCCCTCAATAACTTTAAGCATCAGTTGTCAGAGCACCTTACCGATCACTGCACCTGTACACAGCCCATCTGAAATTAGCCCACCCAACTACCTCATCCCTATATTGTTATTTATTTTGCTCATTTGCACCCCAGTATCTCTATTTGCACATAATCTCTTGCACATCTAGCATTCCAGTGTTAATACTATTGTAATTATTCTGCACTATAGCCTATTTATTGCCTTACCTCCATAACTTGCTACATTTGCACACACTGTATATATATTTTCTGTTGTATTTCTGACTTTATGTTTTATACCCCATATGTAACTCTGTGTTGTTGTTTTATTGCACTACTATGCTTTATCTTGGCCAGGTCGCAGTTGTAAATGAGAACCTGTTCTCAACTGGCTTACCTGGTTAAATAAAGGTGAAAAAAAAAAAAAAAAGGGAGCCAGCAGGCCAGAGGTGGATGAACGCAGTGCCCTCGTTTGGGTGTAGGGACTGATCAGAGCCTGAAGGTACGGAGGTGCCGTTCCCCTCACAGCTCCGTAGGCAAGCACCATGGTCTTGTAGCAGATGCGAGCTTCAACTGGAAGCCAGTGGAGTGTGCGGAGGAGCGGGGTGACGTGAGAGAACTTGGGAAGGTTGAACACCAGACGGGCTGCGGCATTCTGGATGAGTTGTAGGGGTTTAATGACACAGGCAGGGAGCCCTGCCAACAGCGAGACATAACCTGAAAGGCTGCTCAGCAAGGAAGAAGCCACTGCTCCAAAACCGCCATAAAAAAGCCAGAATACGGTTTGCAACTGCACATGGGGACAAAGATCGTACTTTTTGGAGAACTGTCCTCTGGTCTGATGAAACTGTTTGGCTATAATGATCATCGTTATGTTTGGAGGAAAAAGGGGGTTGCTTGCAAGCCGAAGAACACCATCCCAACCGTGAAGAACGGGGGTGGCAGCATCATGCTGTGGGGGTGCTTTGCTGCAGGAGGGACTGGTGCGCTTCACAAAATAGATGGCGTCATGAGGAAGGAAAATTATCTGGATATATTGAAGCAACATCTCAAGACATCAGTCAGGAAGTTAAAGCTTGGTCGCAAATGAGTCTTCTAAATGAACAATGACCCCAAGCATTCTTCCAAAGTTGTGGCAAAACGGCTTAAGGACAACAAAGTAAAGTTATTGGAGTGGCTGTCACAAAGCCCTGACCCACCCTCAATCCTATAGAACATTTGTGGGCAGAACTGAAAAAGCATATGCGAGCAAGGAGGCCTACAAACCTGACTCAGTTACACCAGCTCTGTCAGGAGGAATGGGCCAAAATTCACCCAAGTTATTGAGGGAAGCTTGTGGAAGGCTACCCGAAACGTTTGACCCAAGTTAAACAATTTAAAAGGCAATGCTCCCAAATACTAATTGAGTGTATGTAAACTTCTGACTCACAGGGAATGTGATGAAATAAATAAAAGCTGAAATAAATCTCTACTATAATTCTGACATTTCACATTCTTAAAATAAAGTGGTGATCCTAACTGTCCTAAAACAGGGAATTTTTACTACGATTAAATGTCAGGAATTGTGAAAAACTGAGTTTAAATGTATTTGGCTAAGGTGTATGTAAACTTCTGACTTAAACTGTATATCAAAATCAAACTTTAGTATCCACATTATGGGCCTGTTACAATACATGAATCATGATGGATTTGACGAATATCCAACTTGTTAGATTAGATTTGTTGAATGTGCGCCAATCCGGCGTCCGTCTATCCCCACGGCCTGCATTCTATTGAACTCTTTACCACATCTATGCCATGATACTTTTGGAATTTTTGATTCTCCCTGTCTAGTTTTTATTTTGGTGATAGTTCTCAAAGATGATCTTATTTAAAAATATATTGCTCCATTATATTTAGACATACAGTGGGGAAAAAAAGTATTTAGTCAGCCACCAATTGTGCAAGTTCTCCCACTTAAAAACATGAGAGAGGCCTGTAATTTTCATCATAGGTACACGTCAACTATGACAGACAAAATGAGAAAACAAAATCCAGAAAATCACATTGTAGGATTTTTTATGAATTTATTTGCAAATTATGGTGGAAAATAAGTATTTGGTCAATAACAAAAGTTTCTCAATACTTTGTTATATACCCTTTGTTGGCAATGACACAGGTCAAACGTTTTCTGTAAGTCTTCACAAGGTTTTCACACACTGTTGCTGGTATTTTGGCCCATTCCTCCATGCAGATCTCCTCTAGAGCAGTGATGTTTTGGGGCTGTCGCTGGGCAACACGGACTTTCAACTCCCTCCAAAGATTTTCTATGGGGTTGAGATCTGGAGACTGGCTAGGCAATCCAGGACCTTGAAATGCTTCTTACGAAGCCACTCCTTCGTTGCCCGGCGGTGTGTTTGGGATCATTGTCATGCTGAAAGACCCAGCCACGTTTCATCTTCAATGCCCTTGCTGATGGAAGGAGGTTTTCACTCAAAATCTCATGATACATGGCCCCATTCATTCTTTCCTTTACACGGATCAGTCGTCCTGGTCCCTTTGCAGAAAAACAGCCCCAAAGCATGACGTTTCCACCCCCATGCTTCACAGTAGGTATGGTGTTCTTTGGATGCAACTCAGCATTCTTTGTCCTCCAAACACGACGAGTTGAGTTTTTACCAAAAAGTTATATTTTGGTTTCATCTGACCATATGACATTCTCCCAATCCTCTTCTTCATCCAAATGCACTTTAGCAAACTTCAGACGGGCCTGGACATCTACTGGCTTAAGCAGGGGGACACGTCTGGCACTGCAGGATTTGAGTCCCTGGCGGCGTAGTGTGTTACTGATGGTAGGCTTTGTTACTTTGGTCCCATCTCTCTGCAGGTCATTCACTAGGTCCCCCCGTGTGGTTCTGGGATTTTTGCTCACCGTTCTTGTGATCATTTTGACCCCACGGGGTGAGATCTTGCGTGGAGCCCCAGATCGAGGGAGATTATCAGTGGTCTTGTATGTCTTCCATTTCCTAATAATTGCTCCCATAGTTGATTTCTTCAAACCAAGCTGCTTACCTATTGCAGATTCAGTCTTCCCAGCCTGGTGCAGGTCTACAATTTCTGGTGTCCTTTGACAGCTCTTTGGTCTTGGCCATAGTGGAGTTTGGAGTGTGACTGTTTGAGGTTGTGGACAGGTGTCTTTTATACTGATAACAAGTTCAAACAGGTGCCATTAATACAGGTAACGAGTGGAGGATAGAGGAGCCTCTTAAAGAATAAGTTACAGGTCTGTGAGAGCCAGAAATCTTGCTTGTTTGTAGGTGACCAAATACTTATTTTTCACCATAATTTGCAAATAAATTCATAAAAAATCCTACAATGTGATTTTCTGGATTTTTCTTTCTCAATTTTTCTGTCATAGTTGACGTGTACCTATGATGAAAATTACAGGCCTCTCTAATCTTTTTAAGTGGGAGAACTTGCACAATTGGTGGCTGACTAAATACTTTTTTTCCCCACTGTACTTTCTCTGGTTTTAGCCGTTTAAGTATACACCGAAAACCTTATACCATCCTGAAAATGATCCCCCCCTCCAATGGCGGTGCGCCGCTGCTAAATGCATATAAGTGAAACACTGGCATCCATTTGTCTGATT
Source organism: Coregonus clupeaformis (assembly GCF_020615455.1). Taxonomy (NCBI): domain Eukaryota; kingdom Metazoa; phylum Chordata; class Actinopteri; order Salmoniformes; family Salmonidae; genus Coregonus; species Coregonus clupeaformis. Next base: position 26,994,177 of record NC_059192.1, read on the forward strand.
GGAAGGCACCCTTATAGTCCTCAATAATCCACAACGTAAAACATTAACTCTCTTGCTCGCTCTCTTTGAAGTGTATTCAGTACCTCTATCCATCTCACTACAGGTGCTACAGACTATTGCAAGGACCTCCAGAGCCTTCGACCAACTACCTGCGATCTCTCCAGAGCACAGAGAAGTAAGCTCCTCTGGTGGTAATATTTTATGCACTATGTAAACTTCCTCCACTATGGCTGTTTGTCTGTGTGATGAAATACACTCACCAGCCAGTTTATTAGGCACACCACCCTATTCAGGAAAATGGATCACTCCTACAGACAGTGAGACATGTGGCCATGGCTTACTATATAAAGCAGGCGGATAGGCATTCAGTTACTGTTCGATTGAATGTTAGAATGGGCAAAATAAGTGACTTTGAGCATGGTATTATCGTCGGTGCCAGGTGCGACAGATCCAGTATCTCAGAAACGTCCACCCCACTGGGCTTTTCACGCACGACAGTGTCTAGGGTTTACCGAGAATGGTGCAACGAACAAAAAAGGAGAATGGCAAGACTTGTGCAAGCTAACAGGCGGGCCACAAACAGACATAACAGTATATCAGTTGTGTGCAGAATGGAATCTCAGAAAGCACAACTTATCCACCCTTGTCACTATTGCAGCAGACGACCAGACCGGGTTCCACTCCTTTCAGCTAAAAACAAGAAGAAGCGGCTCCAGTGGGTACACGATAACCAACACTGGACAATTGAGGAGTGGAAAAACATTGCCTGGAACATGACAGCGAGTTCAGTTTACTTGAGTGGCCTGCGCAGTCCCCAGACCTCAACGCAATACAGCATCTTTGGGATAAGATGGAACAGGCTGTTCACGTCAGCATGGACAAATATCCCTGTGGAACGTTTCCGACATCTTGTAGAATGGCCCGAAGAATTCAGGCTTTTCTGGAGGTAAAGGGGGGTACGACCCAGTACTAGATGGGTACCTAATAAACTGTCCAGTGAGTGTATATCCCAGACGAGACTGAAGATTTGGTTCAAATAAACAAGTGAACAAAAATATAAATGCAACATGCAACAATTTCAAAGACTTTACTGAGTTACAGTTCATAGAAGAAAATCAGTCAATTGAAATAAATTAATCAGGGCCTATTCTATGGATTTCATATGACTGGGCAGGAGTGCAGCCATGGGTGGGCATAGGCCCACCCACTGGGGAGCCAGGCCCCGCCAATCCGAATGAGTTTATTACAGACAGAAATACTCCTCAGCACCCCCTCCCAGGCAAACCATCGACCCCCATCATACGTTAGCAACAAAAATAAAATCACGTCTTGTCTTATCATCAGGGAAATTATAATGTCAAGGAGAAGCAATCAGCTTTTTAAAATTAATTTTGACCTGCCCACATTATAATTAGAAGAAGTGTAAACTCTTACATTACCTATTAGCTAGAAAGGTAACTCCAAACACATTTTCGCTAAGAGCAGCTGTTTAGCTGCTTAAACAAAGGTTAGCCATAGCTAGCGGCACTTGCCACACTGGTAGCCTATTCGTGGGTGCTTTTTCAAAGCCAGTCAGATATTCCAGTGAGTGTAATACCAAAGGCAATAGAAACTCTGTAATTTGCTCAATATTAGTTGAGAAATAAAGTTGACATCATTAGAATATATTTTATTTTCTAGTGTAGGTATGTAATTCAACATTAGTTTATTCTGTAGTTGCTAGCTATATTAATAAAAACATTGAAATCAACTAAATATATTTTCCACTTTTTTATATATTTACATTTCCGCGAACCCCCGTGCAGTACCTCCGCGGACCAATTGGGGGCCATGACCCCCGGTTGAATACCCCTGGCCTAGGCAACTAGTCGTTGTCGTCACGCGATGGAACAGGGCTAGGCATTCACCAGAAAGCGATCCAAACGAAATACGGATGCAAAGGTATCGATAAGGATCCATTATGATGGAATGGTTTGTGTATATAGCTAGCTGTCTGTCTGGCTAAATGACAAGCTGAGGATGACAAGCTATAGCTAGCTAGTATTAGCCATAGCATAGCGTGCAGCCTTTGTCCATCAAAATATAAATAATTCCAATAGACTACACAGTTCGTGTAGTATGCAACCCGATTACATATTCTAGTGGTAAGACATCTGTGTGACAGAGAAATTTGTAATTTAAGAAATATATTCACCTCCCAGCGTAATTCGGAGGGCACAGCACACCCGTATGGACGCCGCCATCTTGAAGTTATGAAAGGTCCTGAATAGCATAACAAGTAGGCTGAAATGTGCCTGTTAAGAAATAATATGATTGAGTTTGTTTAATTGGGAAAAGGGATAACGTTACAATATGCTACCGGGGCCCGCAAATCAGTCTTAGTGCCATGGCCATGAAATACTGTACTGAATACCAGTGTGACTGTAAATGTGGATATATTAAATTAAAAAAACATGTTGTACTCTTTCTCTGCTACTGATTAATGTCCTAGTATTGTTCCCACTTCCCCTGTCAGGTTGTTACTACTTCTGCTTACACATATGGTTTTTTTTAAAGGAGGCACATTGAATTGAATCAATCTCCACTCTACACAATTATCAAAAATATAATTATGACTGCCTCTCTCCTGCATTAAGTTAACTCATACAATACACCCTCTAGACTTTAGCTGCTATCATTTCATCAGATATCATATACGATCATTCAGATTGATTCACATATGACAGATCATCAGTCTGTTGATTCAAGCCATGAGCTTGGAGAGGCACTTCTCACTATCTTACCTGTTGGATTGTGGCCTCTGTTTGGGTTTAATATTTTCCTGGTATTTTACAAATGGTCCATCCCGAGAATAAAATCTAACATTTTCTTATTGCATTCGTTATCATTCGTGAGCCTAAAAATCTATAGTCATTGGTCATCTCTCAAGGTCTTGTTTTAAATGTTTTATTTATGTTGTTGTGGTTTGAAACTGCCTGAATCACCGAGGCAAAAATAGAACAGGTTCAAATGAACAAAACACTTCATAAAACAAATTAAGGGTACATCTGGGCGCTCTTTGTTAACATAGGCATATGCTATTCATAGAAATGTTATGATAATGTAATAAATATAAATAAATCAGGCTTTTCACTAAATAAAATGTTGGTCAAAACACATAGGCTAGCCTACATTGTATCCAAATATAACCATAGCATAAATTAAATGAAATGTGAGCCTTCTGACTACACAAACTTGGTGTTGATGCTGAAGAAGATGGGGAGCATAAAGAAACTGACACCCAAGCTAAGAGGAGAGCTGCAAAGCACAGTGGAGAAAGTGAGGAAGATTTCACGTCACTTTCGCAAGTCAGGGGTCAGTGATGACAAGCTACAAGGGTAGGCTATGTGAAGGAAGAGTTTGGGAAAGAGCTCAAGATGAAATTGGACTGCAGCACACTGTGGAACAGTCTGGCAGATAAGGTAGATATTGTGTGTAGCACAATGCTGTTTGCAATGGCATGGTAGGAGAACCCATCGCTCGCAGCCATTTCTGCTACAATTTCATCCAGTGCTTGCATCGGCTTGAGGTAAGACTGCATCGTTCTAGGATGTTTTGCTGCTAAATCAATCAATCAATCAATTTTATTTTATATAGCCCTTCTTACATCAGCTAATATCTCGAAGTGCTGTACAGAAACCCAGCCTAAAACCCCAAACAGCTAGTAATGCAGGTGTAGAAGCACGGTGGCTAGGAAAAACTCCCTAGAAAGGCGAAAGCCTAGGAAGAAACCTAGAGAGGAACCAGGCTATGAGGGGTGGCCAGTCCTCTTCTGGCTGTGCCAGGTGGAGATTATAACAGAACCATGCCAAGATGTTCAAAAATGTTCATAAGTGACAAGCATGGTCAAATAATAATCAGGAATAAATCTCAGTTGGCTTTTCATAGCCGATCATTAAGAGTTGAAAACAGCAGGTCTGGGACAGGTAGGGGTTCCATAACCGCAGGCAGAACAGTTGAAACTGGAATAGCAGCAAGGCCAGGCGGACTGGGGACAGCAAGGAGTCACCACGGCCGGTAGTCCCGACGTATGGTCCTAGGGCTCAGGTCTCTCAGTTGGCTTTTCATAGCCGATCATTAAAGAGTTGAAAACAGCAGGTCTGGGACAGGTAGGGGTTTCGTAGCCGCAGGCAGAACAGTTGAAACTGGAATAGCAGCAAGGCCAGGCGGACTGGGGACAGCAAGGTGTCATCATGCCCGGTAGTCCTGACGTATGGTCCTAGGGGCTCAGGTTCTCAGAGAGAAAGAGAGAACGAGAGAATTAGAGAGAGCATACTTAAATTCACACAGGACACTGGATAAGACAGGAGAAGTACTCCAGGTATAACCAACTAACCCCAGCCCCCCGACACATAAACTACTGCAGCATAAATACTGGAGGCTGAGACAGGAGCGGTCCGGAGACACTGTGGCCCCATCCGAAGAAACCCCGGACAGGGCCAAACAGGAAGGATATAACCCCACCCACTCCGCCAAAGCACAGCCCCCGCACCACTAGAGGGATATCCCCAACCACCAACTTACAATCCTGAGACAAGGCCGAGTATAGCCCACAGAGGTCTCCACCACAGCACAAACCAAGGGGGGCGCCAACCCAGACAGGAAGATCACGTCAGTAACTCAACCCACTCAAGTGACGCACCCCTCCCAGGGACGGCATGAAAGAGCACCAGCAAGCCAGTGACTCAGCCCCTGCAACAGGGTTAGAGGCAGAGAACCCCAGTGGAGAGGGGAACCGGCCCGGCAGAGACAGCAAGGGCTGTTCGTTGCTCCAGCCTTTCCGTTCACCTTCACACTCCTGGGCCAGACTACACTCAATCATATGACCTACTGAAGAGATAAGTCTTCAGTAAAGACTTAAAGGTTGAGACCGAGTCTGCGTCTCTCACATGGGTAGGCAGACTGTTCCATAAAAATGGAGATCTATAGGAGAAAGCCCTGCCTCCCGCTGTTTGCTTAGAAATTCTAGGGACAATTAGGAGGCCTGCGTCTTGTGACCGTAGCGTACGTATTGGTATGTACGGCAGGACCAACTCGGAAAGATAGGTAGGAGCAAGCCCATGTAACGCTTTATAGGTTAACAGTAAAACCTTGAAATCAGCCCTTGCCTTAACAGGAAGCCAGTGTAGGGAAGCTAGCACTGGAGTAATATGATCAAATTTCTTGGTTCTAGTCAGGATTCTAGCAGCCGTATTTAGCACTAACTGAAGTTTATTTAGTGCTTTATCCGGGTAGCCGGAAAATAGAGCATTGCAGTAGTCTAACCTAGAAGTAACAAATGCATGGATTAATTTTTTCTGCATCATATTTGGACAGAACATTTCTGATTTTTGCAATGTTACGTAGATGGAAAAAAGCTGTCCTTGAAACAGTCTTGATATGTTCGTCAAAAGAGAGATCAGGGTCAAGAGTAACACCGAGGTCCTTCACAGTTTTATTTGAGACGACTTTACAACCATCTAGATGAATTGTCAGATTTAACAGAAGATCTCTTTGTTTCTTGGGACCTAGAACAAGCATCTCTGTTTTGTCCGAGTTTAAAAGTAAAAAGTTTTCAGCCATCCACTTCCTTATGTCTGAAACACAGGCTTCTAGCGAGGGCAATTTTGGGGCTTCACCATGTTTCATTGAAATGTACAGCTGTGTGTCATCCGCATAGCAGTGAAAGTTAACATTATGTTTTCGAATAACATCCCCAAGAGGTAAAATATATAGTGAAAACAATAGTGGTCCTAAAACGGAACCTTGAGGAACACCGAAATGTACAGTTGATTTGTCGGAGGACAGACCATTCACAGAGACAAACTGATATCTTTCCGACAGGTAGGATCTAAACCAGGCCAGAACTTGTCCGTGTAGACCAATTTGGGTTTCCAGTCTCTCCAAAAGAATGTGGTGATCGATGGTGTCAAAGGCAGCACTAAGGTCTAGTAGCACGAGGACAGATGCAGAGCCTCGGTCTGACGCCATTAAAAGGTCATTTACCACCTTCACAAGTGCAGTCTCAGTGCTATGATGGGGTCTAAAACCAGACTGAAGCATTTCGTATACATTGTTTGTCTTCAGAAAGGCAGTGAGTTGCTGCGCAACAGCTTTTTCTAAAATTTTTGAGAGGAATGGAAGATTCGATATAGGCCGATAGTTTTTTATATTTTCCGGGTCAAGGTTTGGCTTTTTCAAGAGAGGCTTTATCACTGCCACTTTTAGTGAGTTTGGTACACATCCGGTGGATAGAGAGCTGTTTATTATGTTCAACATAGGAGGGCCAAGCACAGGAAGCAGCTCCTTCAGCAGTTTAGTAGGAATAGGATCCAGTATGCAGCTTGAAGGTTTAGAGGCCATGATTATTTTCATCATTGTGTCAAGAGATATAGTACTAAAACACTTAAGTGTCTCTCCCGATCCCAGGCCCTCGCAGAGTCTGTGCAGATCCAGGACAGCTAAGCCCTGGAGGAATACGCAGATTCAAAGAGGAGTCCGTAATTTGCTTTCTAATGGTCATGATCTTTTCCTCAAAGAAGTTCATGAATTTATCACTGCTGAAGTGAAAGCCATCCTCTCTTGGGGAATGCTGCTTTTTAGTTAGCTTTGCAACAGTATCAAAAAGAAATTTTGGATTGTTCTTATTTTCCTCAATTAAGTTGGAAAAGTAGGATGATCGAGCAGCAGTGAGGGCTCTTCGGTACTGCACGGTACTGTCTTTCCAAGCTAGTCGGAAGACTTCCAGTTTGGTGTGGCGCCATTTCCGTTCCAATTTCCTGGAAGCTTGCTTCAAAGCTCGGGTATTTTCTGTATACCAGGGAGCTAGTTTCTTATGACAAATGTTTTCGTTTTTAGGGGTGCAACTGCATCCCCCCCCACCCCAAAGCGCCCTGTCTGCACTTGCCTTGCAAGTTGGGGGTGTAGGCCTGCATGTCGGATTAGTCCACTTGTCGAACCGCCTATAAGCTACATTTTATTCTGCACGTGCAGATTTTGCATTCTGCCTCGGTGGCATTACTTTTAGTGAAGCTCTGCTACACAGTAGGTAGGCCTACCCTTCAAATGAACAATTAAAACAGTTATTCAATACAATGAATCGTAGTTCAAGCCAATTTTCAATGCTATTTGTGATACAATTAGCTGATTTCCCATGGCCACACCAACTGGTTCTTGGTCCCCCATTGGCCACGCCAACAAAAAAATTATAGAACCGCCCCTGCCATTAACTCAAAAGTGGGAGCCAATTTTAGGCTTACTAACTGCATTTCAAAGTCATGTGTACAGTTTCAGCATAAACAATATGCATAAACAACAAGTAAATAAGATAGGTTATTACAACAGAGCACACACTCATAGACACACACTGAGTGTTGATGTAGATAGCAGAGCAGAAAAGGCCATAGAGAAGCCAGATTTAGACCTTGCATATAATTTAACAGTTCCATTTCACGTCACGCTATTCATATACATACTTATTTAGAATTGACCAGTTTCTCACAGTTATTTTTCCTGGGAAACGGGAGTGGGTTTGGGCAGGAAATCTCTGTAATCCGGTTCCCACCTAGTCTCTGTTCCTGCCATGATCATGATAGCACCAGACAAGGTCTTAACACATGGAACACACCTTCATGACCCATAATCACTCTGATGAAGTTAAAGACATCTACACTGTAAGCTGAAAGCACTCAAATTTGCCAGCTAGTTTGCCAAGGGTGGTGTGCGGGCAGCTGCCAAGAACCTTACTTACAGTCCTTTGCACTTTTGAAAAAAACTCTTATGTCATCTTTTTCTTCTCTTCTTGACTGGTAGCACATCCATTGCTAACTTGCTGACCCTATGATGAAGAGTGAGACAGTGATTGTGCAAGTAATTATGTTGCTAGCAAGTATTCTTGGCTTCAAAACATTCACTATCAGTTTTTCCACACAGTCAGAACTACCCAGCGCTAGCAAGTTAGAATAAACCTGACAAAGCTAAAAATGACTGAACTGTAAATGTAAAGCTAATTAGCTCATAGCCAGGAGAATGCTAATAGTTGCTCATGTTCGTTCTAACATACCAAAGTTTATTCATATTCATATGCTTTTTACTTAAACTTACTTTATTGTTGCCAACAATTACTTTACCTGGTGCGGTGAGTAATGATGGTGGAGGTGCACAATGCTTTTTCTCCCATTATAGCATCTGTGACAGCATGGGCAGCGCTATTGAGGCTATCTCCATTTAATGTAGTAAATGTTATTCTTCTCCATTGGCTGATTGTTCCCAACTCATAGGAATCCCCACCCAGTTGACCACTTTAAAATGGTGGAAGCCCTCAGTGGCAATCGCCTTGCGGGTTATATCCATGATGAGCCTCTATCTACTGTATCTCTATGATAACAGGCACAACTCCGATATAAAGTCATTTTGTCAAAATGTCACGTGTGTCCACTTATATCAGTGCATTTGTAACAACCTAATCATTACAAAACTTCTATTCAATCAAATAAGCCTCACGTAGAGAATTAGCAATTACATTTTTTGTTGAACAAATTCGACACTCTCATTGACCTCTATACAAAAATTCCTCACTTCATGGGTTTTAAATCGTTTTTTTTATTTGTATTTTATTGGGGTAAAGGGACCATTTTACCTGCTTCTAACATTGGGGTGGGGGGGGCATGTCCCCCCCGGCTCCTACGCCCTTATTCACAGGTTCAACTCAAAGAGCATGGCTCCTGCTATGCTTCTTGCCACTGTGTGTTCTAATTACAAACAGTTTCAGCATTTAATGAGACTTCTAACACCTGCAGTAGGCAAGAAGTGAAATGTGAAAATAAAAATGTCCTCTAAGCCAGAATATCCCGTTACAGCTCTTGTCTCTCTTATCGGTGATCCACTGAGCATGGAAATGTGAATTTATGTATGTGCATTTTCTTGTTGGCGTTTTTACAATTTATCTGCCTACCTACCTTGCCTGCTGTTGGACAAAGAGAAAGAGTGAAAGCTCAGGAAAGGAACCTGGGGATGCGAATACAACTCAACACAGCTCTATCAGCATGATAAACTGCTGTTCAACAGGATAAGCCTCAGTGCATCCCCAGACCCAGGCTTCTGCAATTGTACGGGAATATGACAGGAAACAAATTAAGATTCTGGAAGGTTCCTCTCCCACTGTCAGTGAAACAAGGAGAGTTCAAGCTTTTCCCCCTTAAAATTAATTATAAAATCTACAGGGTTCGAATAAGACAATTACGTAGTACATGTGATGAAAATCCTTCAGGTTCCACCATTATCTGCTCTTCCTGGGAGCTTGATTACAAAAGACTCTGAGGCCATTCTGCATAATTTACAGCCTTTCTAAGTGTGAATGTGAGTGTTTACTCGTCATTACAGACCTGAGTGAAGCTACAGCACTCGTATGGGGCAGTGTAGGAGCCAGGAGAGCTATGTCTTATCCTATTGATGCAGGTGTTACATAAGCATAATGCATTAAGAATCTAAAGGAACAAATACTGTAGTTCTATGTTTCTCAAACTCCCGCCCATCTGTGCTTTATTTAGGTGACTTTCCACTGCCAATTATACTGACTTACTCATTTACATTTACGTCATTTAGCAGACGCTCTTATCCAGAGCGACTTACAAATAGGTGCATTCACCTTATAGCCAGTGGGATAACAACTTTACCATGTTTTTTTATATATTTTTATTTAAATCTTTTTTAATGTTTCGTTTTTTTAAAAATATGGAGGTGCCGTTCCCCTCACAGCTCTGTAGGCAAGCATCATGGTCTTGTAGCAGATGCGAGCTTCAACTGGAAGCCAGTGGAGTGTGCGGAGGAGCGGGGTGACGTGAGAGAACTTGGGAAGGTTGAACACCAGACGGGCTGCGGCATTCTGGATGAGTTGTAGGGGTTTAATGGCACAGGCAGGGAGCCCAGCCAACAGCGAGTTGCAGTAATCCAGACGGGAGATGACAAGTGCCTGGATTAGGACCTGTGCCGCTTCCTGTGTAAGGCAGGGTCGTACTCTCCGAACGTTGTGGAGCATGAACCTACAGGATCGGGTCACCGCCTTGATGTTAGCGGAGAATGACAGGGTGTTGTCCAGGGTCACGCCAAGGCTCTTCGCACTCTGGGAGGAGGACACAACGGAGTTGTCAACTGTGATGGCGAGATCATGGAACAGGCAGTCCTTCCCCGGGAGGAAGAGCAGCTCCGTCTTGCCAAGGTTCAGCTTGAGGTGGTGATCCGTCATCCATACTGATATGTCTGCCAGACATGCAGAGATGCGATTCGCCCCCTGGTTATCAGAAGGGGGAAAGGAGAAGATTAGTTGTGTGTCGTCAGCGTAGCAATGATAGGAGAGGCCATGTGAGGATATGACAGAGCCAAGTGACTTGGTGTATAGCGAGAATAGGAGAGGGCCTAGAACTGAGCCCTGGGGGACACCAAAGGTGAGAGCACGTGGTGCGGAGACAGCTTCTCGCCACGCCACTTGGTAGGAGCGACCGGTCAGGTAGGATGCAATCCAAGAGTGAGCCGCGCCGGAGATGCCCAGCTCGGAGAGGGTGGAGAGGAGGATCTGATGGTTTACAGTATCAAAGGCAGCAGACAGGTCTAGAAGGACAAGAGCAGAGGAGAGAGAGTTAGCTTTAGCAGTGCGGAGAGCCTCCGTGACACAGAGAAGAGCAGTCTCAGTTGAATGACCAGTTTTGAAACCTGACTGGTTTGGATCAAGAAGGTCATTCTGAGAGAGATAGCAAGAGAGTTGGCTAAAGACGGCACGCTCAATAGTTTTGGAGAGAAAAGAAAGAAGGGATACTGGTCTGTAGTTGTTGACATCAGAGGGATCGAGTGTTGGTTTTTTGAGAAGGGGTGCAACTCTCTCTCTCTTGAAGACGGAAGGGACATAGCCAGCGGTCAAGGATGAGTTGATCAGCGAGGTGAGGTAAGGGAGAAGGTCACCGGAGATGGTCTGGAGAAGAGAGGAGGGGATAGGGTCAAGCGGGCAGGTTGTTGGGCGGCCTGCCGTCACAAGTCGCAAGATTTTATCTGGAGAGAGAGGGGAGAAAGAAGTCAAAGCATAAGGTAGGGCAGTGTGAGCAGGACCAGCAGTGTCATTTGACTTAACAAACGAGGATCGGATGTCGTCAGCCTTCTTTTCAAAATGGTTGACGAAGTCATCCACAGAGAGGGAGGAGGGGGGATTCAGCAGGGAGGAGAATGTGGCAAAGAGCTTCCTAGGGTTAGAGGCAGATGCTTGGAATTTAGAGTGGTAGAAAGTGGCCTTAGCAGCAGAAACAGATGAAGAAAATGTAGAGAGGAGGGAGTGAAAAGATGCCAGGTCCGCAGGGAGTCTAGTTTTCTTCCATTTCCGCTCAGCTGCCCGGAGCTCTGTTCTGTGAGCTCGCAATGAGTCATCAAGCCACGGAGCTGGAGGGGAGGACCGAGCCGGCCGGGAGGATAGGGGACATAGAGAGTCAAAGGATGCAGAAAGGGAGGAGAGGAGGGTTGAGGAGGCAGAATCAGGAGATTGGAGGGAGAAGGATTGAGCAGAGGGAAGAGATGATAGGATGGAAGAGGAGAGAGTAGAGGGAGAGAGAGAGCGAAGGTTGCGACGGCGCATTACCATCTGTGCAGGGGCAGAGTGAGTAGTGTTGGAGGAGAGGGAGAGAGAAAAGGATACAAAGTAGTGGTCGGAGACATGGAGGGGAGTTGCAGTGAGATTAGTAGAACAACAGCATCTAGTAAAGATGAGGTCAAGCGTATTGCCTGCCTTGTGAGTAGGGGGACGGTGAGAGGGTGAGGTCAAAAGAGGAGAGGAGTGGAAAGAAGGAGGCAGAGAGAAATGAGTCAAATGTAGACGTAGGGGAGGTTGAAATCCCCCAGAACTGTGAGGGGTGAGCCATCCTCAGGAAAGGAACTTATCAAGGCGTCAAGCTCATTGATGAACTCTCCAAGGGAACCTGGAGGGCGATAGATGACAAGGATATTAAGCTTAAATGGGCTAGTGACTGTGACAGCATGGAATTCAAATGAGGAGATAGACAGATGGGTCAGGGGAAAAATTGAGAATGTCCACTTGGGAGAAATGAGGATTCCTGTGCCACCACCCCGCTGACCAGATGCTCTCGGGTATGCGAGAACACATGGTCAGACGAGGAGAGAGCAGTAGGAGTAGCAGTGTTTTCAGTGGTAATCCATGTTTCCGTCAGCACCAAGAAGTCGAGGGACTGGAGGGTAGCATAGGCTGAGATGAATTCTGCCTTGTTGGCAGCAGAACGGCAGTTCCAGAGGCTGCCTGAGACCTGGAACTCCACGTGGGTGGTGCGTGCAGGGACCACCAGGTTAGAGAGGCAGCAGCCACGCGGTGTGAGGCGTTTGTGTAGCCTGTGCGGAGAGGAGAGAACAGGGATAGGCAGAGGCATAGTTGACAGGCTGCAGCAGATGGCTACAATAATGCAGAGGAGATCGGAATGAAATGAACTAAACATCTGGGAAAGGAGAGAGCGGGGCCTCCCTCACCACAACTCCCAAATATAACTCTCCCAACTTCCACCTCAGAAACTATAATTGTTGTGTAGTATATGATGAATGGTGGTCATCATTGCTGTCAACAAAAAGGAGTCTGCTCATACTGAACATTGATCATAAGGTTTATTCAGATCACAAGCTTCAGCAGGGGTGACAGACTCGCGAGGTCTGGAGAGCAGTGTCCCCCAATTCTAATGGCTGCTCTGGGGTTTATTGTCTAAAACCCTTCTTATATAGACAATACCAAAATAAGGGTTACCCCCTCTTCTGGCCAATCACCAGTCTCCCCTCGGGCGTCACCCTCCAAGCGGCACATTTCAAATAACATCATAAAACATCCCCCCTCTGGCCTGAACAACCAACATTCTTTCAGTTCCATCTAAAAACCTTTAACACCATCATATTGTCAATACACTACATTCCCCCCTTTCGAGACAACCTAAACGTCTCGAAACCAAACAGAATAAGATTATAACAAGTAACAATTTATCTCATTGAGTATCTTTAACATTAAACCAAAACATTCTTCTCTAGAGCGTAAATTCCTTCTTATGCAATAACTGTTTATGAAGTGGGAATACATTACTATCTTTATGAAGTAATCTCTATGGAGTGTAAATACATTACTATGAAATATGAACAACTGTTTATGAAGTATGAATACATTACTATGACATATGAAGAAATCTCTATGGAGTGTAAGAGCGAAAAACTGTCCAGCAGCCATCCATCCATATCAATCAAGACAGTAAAATTCTCTCACGGTCCCTCTGCCCCAGGCAACCACCGTCGGTACTCCAGATAACCTCATAAACCATGTAAATGCATTTTGAAACTATGATGCAACTAAATACACATGTAAGGCCCTGCAAACAAAATCCTATCCATAAACATCCATTGTACGGCTGGTCAACCCATAGGACCGGACAATGAAACTCTCCCTTCCTAGCCTCTCTGTCCCTAAACATTCACCGAAAGAAACAAAAACATCTAAGATCCTTACATGTAGTCAATAACATCAAACATCATTCTACCAAAATCAATACCTAAGAATATGACACAATTATGTATTACACATCAAATATGTCTATATTTCATTGCAGACACTGGAATGTAGTCCACTACACTTCCTCTCCTCCGTAGTCTCGACCTCCGTAGTCTCCTCCGTAGTCTCGACTTCCACTGCATCGTTGATGATGGAATCGGAACCTTTCCACACCCTCCTTGTTTCATCTCCTCCAGTCATATTGTCCCTTCATATTGTCCCTTCATATTTCAATCTCCACATGTTCTCCCAAATGCTTCTGGAAGAAAATAAAAGACCAAACAGTATCTTTTGCAAAACAACATTTTCAAATTAAACCTCAACATCAATTTAAGAATATAAAAATGACATATAAATGATGTATGAATCACATTAACCTATCCCCCCCTTGATTCATAAAATCATTCTAAAATCATACAAAAAAAAAAAAAAAAAAAATGTTTTCCTTGAAACAATAAAAATAAAATGATCAAATAATCAAAAAGGATATTTATCCATTCAGTAGTCCATCTAGACCCCCTCGTCCGTCTTCGTCCAGATCCGGAACAGTCAACACCGGCATCATTCTCCAACCTATTTCAATCTCATAGCTTCCTCAAAAGTCAGTAACATATTACACAGTGCTATCAAAGCTGTCATTAACCCATCACTGCCCCTACTGGCCTAATTGATCTTGCAACCAAGTCTTCCAAATGCATCCCTTATAATGCATCTATAACCCCAATATTATCTGAACTATCTGGACTCAAAGTCTAACTAATATTTATCAATATGATCTTCCCAAATGTTACACCATACCATGAATAAAGTCCCCCTTCTCCCTTAGACTTATTCTTCAATGATAGGCTTGAAGACTATGACATGTCGCCATGTCACCCTTTTAACCCTAGATTTAGCTGTGTCCAATGCTATCCCTCTTATAATGGTAAAACCTCATATGGAAGCTTCAACGTTGACATGTAACCAAATCCTGTCCATCCCTAATATAAGTATATATATACTTTATCACCCCCAAACCCCTAAATATCTCTAAAATTCCCCATAGTCACATTGTCAGTCAAAAGCTAATCGTTTAACCATCAAAGTCCTACTCTTCTTACTACCTGGTATATTAAAAATTACATTATATTTGTCATCTCTAACCTTATGTTCATGCTAATCCAAAGTTATCATATAACATCCCAATCTGATATTCCCATAAACATACCCTTATATCCTATATTTTATAAAACAACTTTTAGCCCTCAATGTTTCACCTGAATACTTCAGGGTTCCGTTGTTACCTGCCTTTCCTTTCCCATTTAACAATTCCCATATTAATTCACTTAACCCAATTCCACCTAACCCTAGGCTTAAACCACTGTTTTGACAACGACATTATTCTATCTGTCAATGACTGTTGCTGATACCACAGTCATGACAAATCATAAGACTGAACCACACCTGATAGAGGCCGCGCGACCGTCTAACATGTCTGGTGCTGGAATCCTCAACAGACATGGACCTTCAAGATTCCTCACTGATCTTACAGAATGAGTTAATCTATCTCTAATTTCCACAACAGAAGAACGAGCGGTACTGATCAGATACCTCTCCCTGTCTGTCATCAAAATCAAAGATCTCATCCTGTCCTTTCATGATGAATCTATATTCTCTCTACTACTATCTGTTCTCCTATTTTAACCCCATTCGTACTATCATTGACAGCACTCTCCATCCGTAACATAACCCATGAGTCTACAATCCCCCATTTAATTTCAGAAAAGTTGTTGTCGATGTCATACTCCCTCTTTTGCTATTGCCATCGTATCACTAATCCCTTCCAAAGTTACCATTAAAGTAGTTGATTTAGCTGCTGTATCAACCCTAATTACTTCTAGTGCAAAAGTTCCCATTCCCATTATCCTCTGTGTCTTATCTATTGTTGGAGTGACTGTAATCTACTCTTCCTGAACTCCTTTGGTGACTGTGGAGGCTACAAACCTTAACTCTTCCATTATAAGCGTTACTTTATGAATTACATAGCCCTTTAACCAATAATTCCTAACCGGAACAACTTCTAATGCTTGCACTAGATAAGTATACAAATATTCTCCCTGACCTTTCTCTGTAACATTACGCAACATAAGTGAACAGTCACTCCTAACCCTCTTCTAAACTATACCTCCTTTTACTCCTGGTCCTGATAACAATACTTATTCTCCATAATTATCTCTCCATATGGGAGAAACGTCCCCATCCTAAACCCTAATAAGTATTTTTCCCCCTAAAATTGGTGCTGTATTGGTTCCCTTATAATCAAATGCGATATATTTATGACTTTAATACCTATCAATGTTGAAAGAGTTAACTTGCTTCTCACTGTTGTTATAATAGACTGAAGTGTGAATGTCCTTAGTTACTCCTAGTTTTTCCCCCAATATAAAAGTTGTCTTTGCTTGTCCTTCCATCTATCACCACTAGTGTCACTTTTTCCCCCAAATCTCAGTCCTTTCTCTAAATCCCTGACTTTCAAACTTTTGATTACACAAAATACCCCTATAATTACCTTGATCTTCCTGCTGGAAACTGTAACTATAGATACTCAATCACCCTCAATCTTCTCTTATCCATGCCTCGACTCCTAACAGATCTAAACTCCTACCATATCTTCCCACTAAACTTTAAAATGTCCTTCATCACTGTTCTCTCTCTCTCTTTCTACTACTAACTTTGAAACTTAGCTTACTGTCTTAGAGTCCCTTCAACCTAGCCTACCCCTAACTTATTTTAATCTAATCTTTTCTCTCATAACATTTAAAACCTTTTCCCCTGACTTATTGACAAAATCTCTTACCACCAAATTTGTAGAATATGTGATTGGGAAAGTTCCCCACCTGCTTCTGACTCATTACACACAGACTTGGCAAATGATTAAACCTCCTTTAGCCTAGCCTCAAATCTCTTTGTGTAAGAATGTAACCCCGAATAACAGTCACCCTATTAAGTTTATTTTCCCAAACAGATTGTCTAATAGGCAATCTAATAAATTATCATCCTTCCTATGATATTATCTTTTTAAGCAAATGATTCCCAAAAACCCTACTTTTTAAAATATTCTACCAGACAGTCAGTCGTCTAGTGTACATCTTATTGTACGCTTCAATTTACACCATGCATCTCTTTCCCAACAATGCCATAGGTATATTGTCCTAATATTAGTATGTCTCTTTTACTTCCTCTTTGACTTTTATAGCAGAGCTCAATTGATTCCCTAAGAGTAATTAAACTGTTTTACTACATCAAACCCCTATCCTACCCTAATTAATTTTACATAGTGAGATGTTTAACCTCTTTAGGCCTAAACCCAAATAAGTTTTTCCCCTATTCACTATCACTTCTAATGGCCGGTTGTTTCAACTGTTAGCTATTTTCTCTTCTCCTCTAATCGAGGCTCTCAGCAATGCACCCCCCTTCCGGATCTTCTAGACACTAACAGGTGCCATTATGTGTCTGTCCAGAAACTGGCTTTGGATATGAATCAACTGGTACCCCCCTTGACTGGTACAATTGCATTGGATATTGTTCAGTTAAAGCTGTAACAGTGATTGTTGATTTGGTTCACTCTGATTCTTCATAACCAAAACTTATCTTCTCCACCCGTTGTATGATTGAGTTTTCAGAGTTTCTTCTTCTCCAATTCTTGGGATCCTCTCAGCAGTTTTCTTAGTCCTGTTCCTTCTCGTCGTTGACATATCAGTATTCTTCAACCTTAGTTCTAAGTTCTGTCCTCGAAATATCATCTTCCATCATCTTCTTACTTTTCTTCTGTGCCAGTCCTTGTAGGACAAACTCCTCTTGAAAATAAAGCACCTTTAATCTCCAAATCTTCATCGCTTTCTTCATCTTCAACTTCCATCAGAGATCAAATCTCGTGTACCCTTCTTCGTTTCTCTCTTGCCAACTTCCTTCTGATCACAGAGTCATATCCACCCATGACCTCTCTCAATCACTCTCATCTTCATCATCCTCATCTCCTTAAGTTCCCAGACATCCCGGTTTTCCTTCCTTCTGGAGTTTTGAATTCATCTTCATCGTCGTTTCTGCTCGTATTCGTCTTCATCTCTGATGCCATAATCACCATGCTAGATGATCACTGAAAGCTTCCTTCTCGTAAGGTGGGTGTCTTTTTGCTGAATCCGTATGTGAGAAAGGTGTACTAACATCTGCCATTAGTCTCTCCTAACACTACTCTAACCCTACTTTGATTAAAAAATGACTATTTTAATCAATTTTCCCCTATATCAAGCCTTTTATATTCCTTTATTGTGAACTATGTTATTTTAGACTGTATAGCCTATGGCTTCCCCCCTTAAATTATTAATATAACCCTAAGAACCCCAAAAAAAAAAAAAAAAAATTGTTAGATAATTTTTTTTTTCCCTCCCCCCAAAAATCAAATAAAATCAAATATGAATATTAAAAAATTCAATTAAATGCCTTATTCAAAAACCATTTAATTAAAAATAAAAAACCAATTAAAAACTCAATTAAAAATTATGAATAATTTTAAAACCAATTCTTTATTCCTATATCACCAATTTATCAATTAGTGTTGGCTATCTTACCACAACCCATCAAATGCAAGTAAATGAAGTTAGTAAACTTCAGACTAAAATACCCATAAACAAAGCCTTTAACCCCTTGCTCTAACCCCTAATTATCATAAATTTACAGAAGAATCCTCAATCCATCCTTGATTCTCAACACATCTGTAATCAAACCCCAGTGATACAGAGCTTCCAAAATGCAATTTTTAATGAAATAGTATTTGCCAAGCCTATGTAAAATTGTCATAACATCACATATCTTTAAATTGGAAAATGTTGCAACCTAGCCTGATATCTGATCCTCTGCTGCGTCATGTGATGTCACGTCATGTGACGTCACGCCACGCACCCGTCAGCCCCTCCTCTCTCTCTCGTCTCGCCGTTCCATGTTCCTCTCATATTTCAAAAAACATAGAAACACACAAGATTTCAGCAGTTTATGCAATTAACCAAGTTATCCACATTCAATATTCGTCCGTTTTACATTCGCTCTAAGACTTTAACTCAGGACGAATTATAGATCGCTCAAAAACATTTAAAATTTTATTTTCATCCGTCATTTAATTTAATTCAATCTATTATAATCCGTTACCCTATATCTAATTTATAAATTCAATAGGTTACAAAACAAGTTTCATCTTTAACCAATCGCAGTTTAAACTAGAATCATCGTGCTAAAATTTCTCCTCTGTCTGTCTATTTTCCTTGCAGGGTAACGCCAAATGGGACCTATGACCTGTACCCCACCATTTTGTTTTGTAGGCTTAGCTCACCCTCATTTCGTAGTTTTTAGCCCCGTAAAATCAACACGTGTCCTAATCTCGTGTCATAAACTCCCCCTTTCTGTAGGGTAGTGTCGCAAAATTAAACGCATGCGCACAGCCATTCAAAAATACCTTTTCCCCGTGAAAGAATGATTCTCTACTCTCTCTCCCCAAACAGAAAGAATAACAGCCAGCTGTAATTTCCCATTTCCCCCTTATAGTCAAACAACATTTAACAGCGCTCACAAAACATATAACCTGACTTACAGACAGAGACAAATTTAAGAGACTTTAATCCATCGCAATGGAATCTCTAAGGATATCCGTTAGCATGTAGCACACCACACAATTAGCATGTAGCATTAGCATTTAGCTTAGCCCAAGGTACACTGCGACACAAAACACAGTTAGCATTTAGCCTTAAGCATTAACATTAGCATTTAGCCTTAAGCATTAACATTAGCATTTAGCCTTAAGCATTAACATTAGCATTTAGCCACGATGTACCACGTGGCCTGAAACAATCCAGCATTAACGCCAACCTCTAGCTAACTGCAGCCTACTAGCTATACAAATGAACACCCCGCACCGTGGCCAAATCATCATCATCGCCATTAACTCCGTCTAACTTTTTGTTGCCTTGAAAGATGAATCTCATATCAAGCGGTTATCCCCAACATATCTCCCGTCGGCTATAGAAGAAGTATAACATAAATACAACCATTCACTTCATAATTCCCGCTTAAGGAATCAACCTGACCCAATCTAACTAAGTCCGGATTTGTAGCCCATTCCTAAAGAATCGCCTCGATCAAGAGGTCTTTTCCGTATTCACGGTGCCCTAACTATGCAGACGCCTTCCAACATTTATTCTCTATCAATCCATTGTCCTAAACATGCTATTATTCCCCGTTACCCATCAACCAAATTTAGAATATTTGTTATCAGACTCCTAATCGACAACCATAACGCCACCCGAAACACGGTCGTAAGGGTACACTCCTCCAGTGTACATAAGCAGTAACAAAACCAACAACTTAGCTGTATCTAGTCGGGTCATGACTCCAGACCAAAGTCAGCTTGAGTTAGCCTGGCGACTCCAAATGCAGCAAAGAAGGATTGCATCATCCCTCCTGGCTAGCTCGCCATTATGTAGTATATGATGAATGGTGGTCATCATTGCTGTCAACAAAAAGGAGTCTGCTCATACTGAACATTGATCATAAGGTTTATTCAGATCACAAGCTTCAGCAGGGGTGACAGACTCGCGAGGTCTGGAGAGCAGTGTCCCCCAATTCTAATGGCTGCTCTGGGGTTTATTGTCTAAAACCCTTCTTATATAGACAATACCAAAATAAGGGTTACCCCCTCTTCTGGCCAATCACCAGTCTCCCCTCGGGCGTCACCCTCCAAGCGGCACATTTCAAATAACATCATAAAACATCCCCCCTCTGGCCTGAACAACCAACATTCTTTCAGTTCCATCTAAAAACCTTTAACACCATCATATTGTCAATACACTACAGTTGTTTAGAGCTGCATGCTATTTTTACACCACAGATTATCTTTTTATGTTAATCAAGTGTGACATATCGCTACTTAGATTTTTTTGGAGCAAAATAATTAACCATATCCATTCAAATATGTGCTGAAACATTGGCAATATCACTGTGCAATGACACATGACTGTAATGACACTGTATTGACATTGTAATGACTCTTCTCTTACAAGAGGGACAAGTCTATCACTTCACCTTCTCTGTGGCCCAGCAGGCCTGGGGGACTAGAATGGTGGCCACTTCAAGCTTTAGTCCAGTTTAGAGCTGCATGCTATTTTTCGTCAGTTCTCCAGGCCTTTCCTCCTGGTCTGTGATAGACACTTCCATAATCACTCTCTATTCACCCTGCTCTGTATAATTACCCTTCCTCAGGCTACCGGCTGGGGCCTCAGCCACAGGAAGTGGATTTGTGTGCGGCGGGTCACCCATCACTCCCGCCGGATGGCTCAGCTGTAATTGACGTGTGGCGAGGCGGGTAAAATATCCACAGTGTGATTCGCGATTGTATGCTATTCAGTGTAATTGTCACAGCATTATATTGCTTTTCTGCATTGCAATCAAAGGAATGACAATGAAAGGAAGCGGGGTAACTGCTACGGATATCAAGAAAAGTTACATACTCAGAGGTCTCCTTCACAAAAAGACTGACTAAAAGAGGTGAGGTAAAACCAGTTTTGAAATATTACATTAGCACATCCATGCACACAGACAGACAGGCAGACAGACAGACAGGTACAGTATATCCATACACACAGAGTCACCATCCCTCCTATCCAGAGTCTACTGTCCAGGCCAGGCTATTCCTGAAGGGACCCTGAAGGTGTTGATGGGGAGCAAGCCTCCAGCCCTCACATTGTCAGCCTGTAATCTCCAAAGCCACATGGAGAAGTCTGATTTAGTGAGGCCACTCTGGGCATAACCTGACCGGGATCGATATGTGTCTTTTAGCACCATGCAGCTCTGGACCAAGCCACTGACTCTGGTAGCTACTGAGGAAAGAGTGGGAAGGAGGGGAGGAAGGGAAAGAGAGAGAGAGAGGGGTGGAGGGAAGTAGAGAGGGAGATAGAGAAAGAGAGAGAGACCCCAGGGATCCAACCTTTTGCTACCCCTCAGGAGACTCACTGAACAGAACCTACCAATTATGGGAACCTTTCGATCCAAAAGGGTTTTTATTTAGGGGAAAATGACGAGACCATTGTAAGAAAGCAGATTATAATAGGGGCTTGTATATGCTTTTGGTGTATTGACTTGCTCCTCATGCATAGAGATAATCTATTTCAACCAGGTGGAGTCTCATGTTTGAAATAATGATTTATGATTTGAACTTCCTGTTGGCCTTGATATCTTCCCAGGCATATGCTGTTTATCTCTTCAGTGAAATCGCTCCCTAGCCATTTAGCTAGAGATTTTATTTAAGATTATTGATATGAAATAATCACTTTTCTGGGCCAAAGAGACTTACCAACTCAGTGTCTCCCGTTCCATTTGGAGGAAAATGAGTCTGTGTACTTTGTAAGCTGGAAACACAAAGTACATTTAACTAAAGTGATATCCAGCCATAATGAAATTGAAGGCTGTCACTTTAGGGCTTGGCAAAACATGAAACAAAGTATTGGCATGTCCTCTGGCCATTTCCTCTGATTGTTTTGACGTGCCTGAAACAGCCATTACAAATATTAGTGCTGAAGAAAGCATCAGGCTGTGGCTGTGTCATTCCAGGCTGTGTCATTTCCAGCCGTGACTGGGAGTCCCATAGGGCGGTGCACAATTGGCCCAGAGTCATCCGGGTTAGGGGAGGGTTTGGCCGGGGGGGCTTTACTTGGCTCATCGCACACTAGCAACTCCTTGTGGTGGGCCGGGCGCCTGCAGGCTGACTTCGGTCTTCGGTTGAGCGGTGTTTCCTCCGACACATTGGTGCAGCACTCTAGCGACTCCTTGTTCGGTGCCGGGCGCCTTCAGGCTGACTTCGGTCTTCGGTTGAGCAGTGTTTCCTCCGACACATTGGTGCAGCTGGCTTCCGGGTTAAGCGGGCGGGTGTTGAGAAACGCGGTTTGGCGGGTCATGTTTCGGAGGACATATGACTCGACCTTCGCCTCTCCCGAGCCCGTTGGGGAGTTGCAGCGATGAGACAAGATCGTAATCATGAAATTGGGGAGAAAAAGGGGGTAAAAATAAAAAAATAAATAAAAAAGGAAGTCATAAGTCCGACATGATTGTGTTCAAGTGCTTTTGAAGTTGGAACAATAAAGTTAGCTTGCTTAAAATATCTGTCCGATGTTCCAGATTTCTATGAGATATTACCTAAAATGTATTACAATATGAATCAAATGTTAAAAAATTATAATTAAGGATGTTAAAAGCAGCTTTTATCTGTGCCCCTGCTTGGCCTGTTACGTAACAACAGAGTAGTTTGAATAAAAAAACAGCTGATTTGCTCAGCCAATGAGATGAGCTTACACTTGGATATTAAAATGTGTTCCCACGTGGGGGCAGAGAGGCTATACGGACACACCTGGTGCCCAAATTGATGATGTACAGTATGATGCGCAGCTGAGAATCGAGAGGAGATGAATGGATGGCCGAGGGAGAAAAAACGTGTATTATTGTTCACCATCTGGATGTCACCGTGACATGCCAATTAGCTAATGTTACAACAAGCCGGTGCAAATGACCAGTGCAACCATGTTGTATCAAGGTGCTTGCTGACGTGAGTTGTTTCCACTGGGCAGCAGTTGCTTCCCACCTGGCAGCTGTATCACATGTCGCCAGAGGTAGCTAACGTGGCCAATTTGTTCCATCCCACTTGATTTTTATTTTGAGTAAGATTGCAGCCTACATGAGAAATAACTTGTAATATTGATAGTAACCATCTGGATGTCACCATGATACAGTCTACTGCTCAACAGGGAGAGTATGTGCTGCAAGCCGGCAACACAACAGCATAGGGCACAGTGTCTTTCGCTCCCGCTTGCTGAGCACTGCTGTATCGTAAGCAGAGGGAAGTAGCTAGCTAGTGTAGCCAATATCAGGCCAAGGTGACAGTTAAAGCACATTTATTGTAGCATTTTCACCAGAAATGTACAACCAAGCCAATGGCAGTAAAAAAACAGAACAATTACTCAGATAAAATGTACAACTAGGCCTATGGCAGTAAAAAAACGGAACAATTACTCAGATAAAAACGGAATGATTCTGAACAGTCGCTGAAGTCCTAACTTCAGCAGACAACTTTCACATTCTCGTTAAAGTTTCTAGCCACATGCATAAACTAGTTAGCTGGAAGGGCTTATCAGGAAAACTGACTGAACTGAATCCTTCCGTCTCCTCTTGACTCTCAGCTGCGTGACATACAGTACCAGTCAAAAGTTTGGACAAACCTACTCATTCAAGGGTTTTTCTTAATTTTTACTATTTTCTACATTGTAGAATAATAGTGAAGACATCAAAACTATGAAATAACACATATGGAATCATGTAGTAATCAAAAAAGTGTTAAACAAATCAAAATATATTTTCAAATAGCCACCCTTTGTCTTGATGACAGCTTTGCACACTCTTGGCATTCTCTCAATCAGCTTCACCTGGAATGCTTTTCTAACAGTCTTGAAGGATTCCCACATATGCTTAGCACTTGTTGGCTGCTTTTCTTTCACTCTGCCATCCGACTCATCCCAAACCATCTCAATTGGGTTGAGGTCGGGGGATTGTGCAGGCCAGGTCATCTGATGCAGCACTCCATCACTCTTACACAGCCTGGAGATGTGTTGGGCCATTGTCCTGTTGAAAAACAAATGATAGTCCCACTAAGCCCAAACCAGATGGGATGGCGTATCGCTGCAGAATGCTGTGCTAGCCATGCTGGTTAAGTTTGCCTTGAATTGAATTCTAAATAAATCACAGACAGTGTTACCAGCAAAGCACCCCCACACCATAACACCTCCTCCTCCATGCTTTACGGTGGGAACTACATATGCGGAGATCATCCGTTCACCCACACCCCGTCTCACAAAGATACGGCAGTTGGAACCAAAAATCTCAAATTTGGACTCCAGACCAAAGGACACATTTCCACCGGTCTAATGTCCATTGCTCGTGTTTCTTGGCCCAAGAAGGTCTCTTCTTCTTATTGGTGTCCTTTAGTAGTGGTTTCTTTGCAGAAATTCGACCATGAAGGCCTGATTCACACAGTCCCCTCTGAACAGTTGATGTAGAGATGTGTCTGTGACTTGAACTCTGTGAAGCATTTATTTGGGCTGCATTTTCTGAGGCTGGTAAGTCTAATGAACTTATCCTCTGCAGCAGAGGTAACTCTGGGTCTTCCATTCCTGTGGTGTTCCTCGTGAGAGCCAGTTTCATCATAGCGCTTCATGGTTTTTGCGAATGCACTTGAAGAAACATTCAAAGTTCTTGACATTTTACGTATTGACTGACCTTCATGTCTTAAAGTAATGATGGACTGTCGTTTCTCTTTGCTTATTTGAGCTGTTCTTGCCATAATATGGACTTGGTCTTTTACCAAATAGGGCTGTCACGTTCGCTGGAGGAAGTGGACCAATGCGCAGCGTGGAATGTGAACATACTTTATTTTAGAGTCACCACACGAACAAAACGACAAACGATACGAAACGTGAAGTCCTTGGTTACAAGACAAACCATACGGAACAAGATACCACATTAAACAAATGCCAAACGGCTACCTAAGTATGGCTCCCAATCAGAGACAACGAGCTACAGCCGTCTCTGATTGGGAACCACCCTGGCCAACATAGAAATACCAAACTAGAAGCAACACAACCTAGAACACAAAAACATAGAAACTAACACCCTGGCTCAACATACGAGAGTCCCCAGAGCCAGGGCGTGACAGTACCCCCCCCCAAAGGCGCAGACTCCGACCGCGCCAACCAAACACAACAGGGGAGGGACCGGGTGGACACTCCGCCTCGGCGGCGGATCCGGTTCCGGGCATGACACCCACTCCCTCTCTAACCCCCCAAAGCGCCCCTGGTCCGGTCTGGCCCTGCTGGCCGGAGCTGGACTGAATACTGGTGGAGCGGTTGCTCTAGCTCCGGAGTGGAGCAGCTGACCGGTGCCGGACCAGGCACCGGTGGAACAGGCACGGGCTGTGCCGGACAGATGACGCGCACCACTGGCTTGGTGCGGGGATCAGGAACAGGCCGGACCGGGCTGGCGACGCGCACCACTGGCTTGGTGCGGGGATCAGGAACAGGCCGGGCCGGGCTGACGACGCGCACCACTGGCTTGGTGCGGGAAGCAGGAACGGGCCGGACCGGGCTGACGACGCGCACCACAGGTTTAGTGCGGGGAGCAGGAACGGGCAGGACCGGGCTGGCGATGCGCACCACTGGCTTGGTGCGGGGAGCAGGAACGGGCCGGACCGGGCTGGTGACGCGCACCACTGGCTTGGTGCGAGGGGCAGGAACAGACCGAACCGGGCTGGCGACGCGCACCACTGGCTTGGTGCGAGGGGCAGGAACAGGCCGAACCGGGCTGGCGACGCGCACCACAGGCTCGGTGCGAGAGACAGGAACAGGCCGGACCGTACTGGGGACACACGCCACTGACCCTACGCAGGGATCAGGAACGGGCCGGACCGGACTGGCAACACACCCCAGTACCTCTCGCCGTGCCTCTACATTCTCCTTCCCCCTGGTGTCCAGTAACTCCCGTAACCTGGCGGCCTCCTCTGCCAACCCTCTGAACCACTCTATCCCGTACTCCTGCTGCCCCGTCGTCCACGGCGTGAGCCCCCCCCTAAAAAATTCTGGGCTTGTCTCTCCCCCGTGGACCAGGCCTCCATGGTTCTCGCCCAACTCTCACTCCACTGCTCCCAATTCCAACCTCTCTCCTCATCACGCTGCTTGACCCAGTCGTGGTGGTATCTTCTGTCACGATCGTCGGGAAGAGAGGACCAATGCGCAGCGTGGAATGTGAACATACTTTATTTTAGAGTCACCACACGAACAAAACGACAAACGATACGAAACGTGAAGTCCTTGGTTACAAGACAAACCATACGGAACAAGATACCACATTAAACAAATGCCAAACGGCTACCTAATTATGGCTCCCAATCAGAGACAACGAGCTACAGCCGTCTCTGATTGGGAACCACCCTGGCCAACATAGAAATACCAAACTAGAAGCAACACAACCTAGAACACAAAAACATAGAAACTAACACCCTGGCTCAACATACGAGAGTCCCCAGAGCCAGGGCGTGACAAGGGCTATCTTCTGTATACCCCCCCTACCTTGTCACAACACAACTGATTTGCTCAAACACATTAAGAAAGAAAGTAATTCCACTAATTAACTTTTAAGAAGGCACACCTGTTAATCGAAATGCATTCCAGGTGACTACCTCATGAAGCTGGTTGAGAGAATGCCAAGAATGTGCAAAGCTGTCATCAAGGCAAAGGGTGGCTATTTGAAGAATCTCAAATATTAATATATATTTTGATTTGTTTAACACTTTTTTGGTTACTACAGTTTTGATGTCTTCACTATTATTCTACAATGTAAAAAATAGTAAAAATAAAGAAAAACCCTTGAATGAGTATGTGTCCAAACTTTTGACTGGTAGTGTATGTCATCAATTTGGGCACCAGGCAAGTCCGTATACATCCTCTCTCGGCAGAGTCACTGCCGAACTGCCCGACAGGCTTGCCTTTTCCTCAGGCTGCAGCAAACCAAGTCAAATAGTATGAATGGATTCAGGATTTGGAAATGCACGATAGAACTACTAGGGCACTTTACTATAACAGCAAGAAATACAGACTGATTATTTCACATTATTGTCACTATTCCATTTTAGTTGTTAGCTAGCTAACTAGCTAGCTAGTCATGTTCACTAGCAGCTAAGCTAGCTAGCTAACTGCTGCTACCTAGGTAACTAGGTTTCCACTTGACATCCAATTTTTAACTACAAACCACATAATTTGAAATAGACATGGCTGGCAAGATAGTTGTATAGGCTTTGTCCTTTTTGCTAACACCAGCTGTGGATTGCTTGCTAGCTAGCTAGCTTGTGTGCTGTGCGCAATACCTCCTTCTTCCCACCAGAGAATTTGGGGGAAAAAGGAAAAAGCTGCTGGACATTCAACAAATTACAGATGTGCCTGTCTTGGCCAAAGAGGATGATGTCATGTTTCAAGCAAATCTCAAGAATTTTTTGAAATTGTTTTTTCAAATACAAGTTTGAGATGGGGTTTTACTGAGTATTTTCTCTAATTGTTGCTTTGGCCGCAACTACAAGTAAAGGACGAGTCAACAACATTATTTGGGTATGAGCAAACAGAATGTGAGCTTTTAAAAATGAGATTTTCACTGGACAGATACTTTAATATTGACAATGTGGTCAACATTTCTACACATTATCCACACTGATAAGTTTGTAATTGTCAAATTAGGATTTCCTTTCATCTTTTGGATGAAAACGTGAAAGGTTAGCAGTGAATTGGTGCAACTTGGGAAAAAACTACTTATCTAAGTTTCCCACTTATAATTATAACTTGGAGGGTCATTCAAGTGAAACTTCCCAGTTGGAACTCCGAACTTCCGATAACTCCAACAGCATGTGAACGCCTCATTGGCATATTAACCATAACAGAATGCATTAAAATAGCTCTTCTTTTAGATTTTTTCATAATAAAAAAATCTAAAAAGCACTCTCACATCTGAGTTATCTAGTTGCAGGTCTGGGAACAATGCGATTACTTCAAAGAAAAGAGAAACCCACACACTGCTCTTGCTCATATCACTTTTTTAAATTAAAGCTTAAGTGTCTGCCTCTTAGCCTTCGTCATAGATTTTGTAAAAGTTTGTAGTCTCATTTCTTCATAATTTAACACTAAAAAGTTCAAAGAAAATCACACATGGCTGATGAATAATTGAACCAACTCTATGTCAGATTAAATATTAATTGTGAAAAGAGATGTAATATTAATTGAAGTGAGCAAAGTTGGAGGCAGACTTTGGCCTTTCCAAAAGAGAGAGATCCCATAGAGCAGGGCTCTCCAACCCTTTTCCTGGAGAGCTACTGTCCTGTAGGTTTCCGCTCCAACCATAATCTAGCGTACCTGATTCTAATTATTAGCTGGTTGATAATATGAATCAGGGTTGTTACAACTAGAGTTGAAGCGAAAACCTACAGGAGGGTAGCTCTCCAGGAACAGGGTTGGAGAGCCCTGCTGTTCAGCAACACAGTGTTCATTACGAAGGAAGATGGGGAATAAGAGGGGTTGATTGTTTTGCATGTATTAAGCATATTCTAAATGGCTTCAATATTTCATCAGATGAGAGCGACAGTGTCTGATGAATCACATCATCGGAGGGATTGACTGAGATAGAGAAAAAACCTAATGGACCAGAATGATTCTTCATATCAGTAATATATTCAATTGAACATTCCTGCACTGTGGGGCAGAATGAGACATACAGTCAGAACAGGTACGTAGGAGGTTGGGAGGAAAGGTGACATGAGAGAAGGTGATGGAGAGGAAATGAGAAAAAGAGACGAGTAGAGGGAATGAAAGGTTGAAATTGAGAGAGGGGGAAAGAGGGAATGAGCGGGTTAGGGATTGACAGGAAGGAACGTAAGTGTGTTGTTAGGAGGAAGGTGACCGGAGCTGTTGGAACAACAGGAGGAGGATCAGAAACGACAGCAGACTAACTGGAGATGAATGGAACAGGAGCAGAGGTGACCTACAGAGATAAAACCCAGAGCGAGGTAGAGGAGGAACAGACAGATACAAAGAAAGTTTCAGAGAGAGCAGATACAGACATACAGACACCCAGAGAGAGCAGATACAGACATACGGACACCCAGAGAGAGCAGATACAGACATACGGACACCCAGAGAGAGCAGATACAGACATACGGACACCCAGAGAGAGCAGATACAGACATACGGACACCCAGAGAGAGCAAACAACCAGACACAGACAGACTTGAAGTGAGCCATGGACAAAAGGGATACAGAGAGGCCCAGAGATAAAGGCTGGTATAGAGACACACAGAGAGGATGGATACAGATCGACTCTGTTAGACCTGGGACAAGTAACACTCAGACATACATAGATATACTGTACATAGAGTCTTGGGAGAAAAAACATATGAATACAGAGAGGAAAACAGACACGAAGAGCCAGAGAGAGCAGATACAGATACAGTTAAAATCCACATACACAAACAATCCATTCAAACCTATATACAGCATCAAACATTAATTGATGTCTGGGCACAGTCAACGTTGATGGGACAAACAGGCATTATAGGTCAAGCAATGATTCACTTTTACCTCTGAACTAAAGGACATGTGCCTCAATTTTAATCTGTTTATGCAGGTATATTAATTCCTGAGTAGACTGGGTTTGACTTTGGCATAGACAAGCAGAAGCCACAGTCATGGTTTTATTGAATAAGTATGGCTCTTCTCAAATGGCTGAATTGAAAGGACATGGCTCTAATGGGCTGGATGAATTAAGGGACTGCGGGTGTAATGAAATGGAACAGCTCTCCTGGCGAGCAACAACTGCAACATAGAGCAACCGTACCGTGAAGTCATCATCACTGGCCAGGAAGAGGAGGATGGAGGTCATGTGATCTACTTGGTCTGCGGTTACATTAGCAAGTGCAAAGTAGCCTTTAACGTTGACCTTTTCCCTGACCTGACACATTAGCTGTTTTAAAAGCCTTGGTACTAATTTCTACGCATTGTTGTGTGGGTTTTCAGTGAAACGTTCCCTGGCATCTCCCTGAGCTGAAAGATTGGGCTTCAGAGAAAACACGGCTAACATGACACATGGGAACACATGAAAAAGACAGATGCAAATTGAAAAACTCAGCCTTAAGAGGGAGAAGTAAGATGTGCTAACTTATGCATTCACTTTACACATTCACAAGTTATTAAAGGAGAAATGAATTAATGATGACATGTTTCTCCACACTTCTCTGCATAGATTTTGCAGTCTCTCTCTCCCTTCTTCTTCCTCTCTCTCTCTCTCTCTCTCTCTCTCTCTCTCTCTCTCTCTCTCTCTCTCTCTCTCTCTCTCTCCTCTCTCTCATCTTTCCATCGGCACAGGCCAGTCAGTCTGCATGTCCTGGGCCATGAATGATGATATCACATGGGCCTAAGGGTGGAACACTATTTGTATTTTAGTATTTTATTAGGGATCCCCATTAGTTCCTGCCAAGGCAGCAGCTACTCTTCCTGGGGTCCAGCAACATTAAGGCAGTTATATACCATTTTTAAAATGACATGACATGACATTTCATAACACTTTACCCAATACCTTTAGTGTGTTCCCTCAGGCCACTACTCCACTATCACATATTTACAATACAACATCCATGTGTACGTGTGTGTACAGTGCGTGTCTTATCATGTGAATGTGTGTGTCTCTTCACAGTCCCCGCTGTTCCATAAGGTGTATTTTTATCTGTTTTTTAAATCTGATTCTACTGCTTGAATCAGTTACCTGATGTGGAATAGAGTTCCATGTAGCCATGGCTCTATATAGTACTGTGCGCCTCCCATAGTCTGTTCTCGATTTGGGGATTGTGAAGAGACCTTTGGAGGCATGTCTTATGGGGTATGCATGGGTGTACGAGCTGTGTGCTAGTAGTTTAAACAGACACCTTGGTGCATTCAGTATGTCAACACTTCTTACAAAAACAAGTAGTGATGAAGTTAATCTCTCCTCCACTTTGAGCCATGAGAGATTTACATGCATATTATTAATGTTAGCTCTCCGTGTACATTTAAGGGCCAGCCGTGCTGCCCTGTTCTGAGCCTATGGTAATTTTCTGAGGTCTCTCTTTGTGGCACCTGACCACATGGCTGAACAGTAGTCCAGGTGTGACAAAACTAGAGCATGTAAGACCTGCCTTGTTGATAGTGTTGTTAAAAAGGCAGAGCAGCGCTTTATTATGGACAGACTTCTCCCCATCTTAGCTACTGTTGTATCAACATGTTTAGCAGTTTAGTCACCTCAACTTGCTCAATTTCCACATTATTTATTACAAGATTTAGTTAAGGTTTAGGGTTTAGTGAATGATTTGTCCCAAATATAATGCTTTTACTTTTTGAAATATTTAGGACTAACTTATTCCTTGCCACCCATTCTGAAACTAACTGTAGCTCTTTGTTAAATGTTGCAGTGATTTCACTTGCTGTAGTAGCTGAAGTGTATAGTGTTGAGTCATCTGCATACATAGACACACTGGCTTTACTCAAGACCAATGGCATATCATTAGTAAAGATTGAAAGAAGTAAGGGGCCTAGACAGCTGCCCTGGGGAATTCCTGATTCTACCTGGATTATGTTGGAGAGGCTTCCATTAAAGAACACCCTCTGTGTTCTGTTAGACAGGTAACTCTTTATCCACAATATAGCAGGGGGTGTAAAGCAATAACACATACGTTTTTCCATCAGCAGACTATGATCGATAATGTCAAAAGCCGCACTGAAGTCTAACAAAACAGTAGCATGTCGTAGCTCTTGGACATGGCTAAATGGTGATGAACTCAACAGTAGTACCTGCTCCAGGGGGAGTTAATATCTAGGATCAGCTCCTCTCTGTCACGGTCGTCTAAGGAGGAGGACCAAAGCGCAGCGTTGAGGGTGAACATATTTATTTAACGAATGATCACACGATCAAAACAACAGACGATAACGTGATGTCTACGGTTTTACACAAACCAAATACGAACAAAAACCCACAACCACAAAGGGAAAGACACAGTTTAAATATGGCTCCCAATCAGAGACAACCAGCACCAGCTGACACTCGTTGCCTCTGATTGGGAGTCACTCAGGCCAACATAGAAATACAAACATAGAACTACACACCCTGGCTCAACATAACAGTGTCCCCAGAGCCAGGGCGTGACAGTACCCCCCCCTAAAGGCGCGGACTCCGACCGCGCCAACTAAATACCACAGGGGAGGGACCGGGTGGGCACTCCGCCTTGGCGGCGGATCCGGCTCCGGGCCTGATCCCCACTCCCTCTCCAACCCCCCAAAGTAACCCTGGTCCGGTCTGGCCCCGCTGGCCGGAGCTGGACTGCACACTGATGGAGCGGATTGCTCTAGCTCCGGCGTAAAACATCTGACCAGTGCCGAACCAGGCACCAGTGGAACAGGCACGGGCCGTGCCGGACTGACGACGCCCACCACTGGCTTGGTGTGGAGAACAGGCGCGGGCCGCGCCGGGCTGACGAAACGCACCACTGACTTGGTGCGGGGAGCAGGAGCGGGCCGGACCGGGCTGACGAAGCGCACCACTGACTTGGTGCGGGGAGCAGGAACGGGCCGCGCCGGGCTGACGAAACGCACCACTGACTTGGTGCGGGGAGCAGGAGCGGGCCGGACCGGGCTGACGGGCGCACCACTGACTTGGTGCGGGGAGCAGGAACGGGCCGAGCTGGGCTGACGAAACGCACCACTGACTTGGTGCGGGGAGCAGGAGCGGGCCGGACCGGGCTGACGAAGCGCACCACTGACTTGGTGCGGGGAGCAGGAACGGGCCGAGCTGGGCTGACGAAACGCACCACTGACTTGGTGCGGGGAGCAGGAATGGGCCGGACCGGGCTGACGACGCGCACCCCTGACTTGGTGCGGGGAGCAGGAACGGGCCGCGCCGGGCTGACGAAACGCACCACTGACTTGGTGCTAGTGGCAGGAACAGGCCGGACCGTACTGGGAACACACACCACTGGCCCTACGTGGGGATCAGGAACAGGCCGGACCGGACTGGCAACACACGCCAGTACCTCTCGCCGTGCCTCTACATCCTCCTTCCCCCTGGTGACCAGTGACTCCCGTAACCTGGCGGCCTCCTCTGCCAACCCGCTGGACCGCTCTATCGTGGCCTCCTGCTGCCCCGACGTCGTGAGCCCCCCCCTAAAAATGTTCTGGGGGTCTCTCCTCCCCGTGGGCCAGGCCTCTATAGTCCTCGCCCAGCTCTCGCTCTTCTGCCTCCAACTCCCGCTATTCAGCTCCTCAATAGGCTTGACCCAGTCGAAGCTCTTCCTCCATTGCTCCCAAGTCCACCCTTTCTGCTCCTCACTAGGCTGCTTGGTCCAGTTCTGGTGGGTTTTTCTGTCACGGTCGTCTAAGGAGGAGGACCAAAGCGCAGCGTTGAGGGTGAACATATTTATTTAACGAATGATCACACGATCAAAACAACAGACGATAACGTGATGTCTACGGTTTTACACAAACCAAATACGAACAAAAACCCACAACCACAAAGGGAAAGACACAGTTTAAATATGGCTCCCAATCAGAGACAACCAGCACCAGCTGACACTCGTTGCCTCTGATTGGGAGTCACTCAGGCCAACATAGAAATACAAACATAGAACTACACACCCTGGCTCAACATAACAGTGTCCCCAGAGCCAGGGCGTGACACTCTCAACCTCGCCTGAACCTTATTTTTTAGGAAACAAAATCAAAATCAAAACATATTCTAGCCTGGATCACTTTCTGGGGAGAAACAAATACTATATTTTGAATTTGCTGTCTGGTCCAAACTAGTATGACTTTGTTGCCATCCGTAGCATTGAAGGCAAGGGAAGCCAGCGAGCATCTGGCCTCCCTTGACAAAAAAAAAGTATAGAAAATGTGCCAATCAGCGTTGAGCTAAACTGAGCGAGCTCAGGAACTTCGAATGGTCCTGGCACACCAAAAAAAAGTGTCAAGGGATGCCAGCTTGGATTTGGTTTCACTCCTATCAAATCCCATTGAGAGCATACGTCATTGACAGAAAGACTTGAATTGTTGCATCTAGTTGTGTTGTTGTCCTCCGGTGGCTAGCTAACCAGCTAGCTAAAATTGGCCCTTTCCTAAATTAGCTGTGGATGGAGATAGGGATTTGGACTTGTGGTTTTACTTAATTCTCTGTACTGGTCAATGATTATAACGCTGATTCTGATCCAACCATTAATTCATACATTGTTGTGCCCCTGGCCTGAGAGGATGGATTTTTAATATGTAGCTAGATGTAGAAGGCTAATGTTAACTAGATAATGTTGCCCATGAATGGAAGTTAGGCTATAGAGCAAGCATTTTAGCCAGGTAGCCTATGACAACAAAAAATAAAAAGCGTGTAATGTATGTATGTACCGTATGAGTGACAGACCGTTTCATCAACATGAAAGAGAGGAGGATGGCATTGGCGTTTCTCTACAAGTAGGGTGAGTCAACATGTTTTTCTACTTGCACGAACGCGCACATACACACACACACACACACATGCACACAGAAATCAGAACCATGGAATGCCACATCATATTTAGCTTACGTTGATTGGACTAAATTGTTTTTGGTATCTTTTCGTTGTCACTGTATTAGACTAAGCAGAGGTGATTTCATGATGCTGGAATAGTGGTGACAGCTCCTGTTTTCTTTGCAACTGGTTCTCAATCAATACTTGTTTAGTTGTCCAAAAATGTCGGAAACATTAACTTGCTTGACCATGCTGTAGGTCATGTAACTGTCTGTTACTGTACAAGTAATATGCTTTGTGGACTTCACTGGACAGAGGTTGCTAAGCAAGTAACTAGGCAAGTCAGTTAAGAACAAATTCTTATTTACAACGACAGCCTACACCGGCCAAACCCGGACGACGCTGTGTCAATTGTGCGCCGCCCTACGGGACTCCCAATCACGGCCGGTTGTGATACAGCCTGGAATCGAACCAGGGGGTTTGTAGTGACGCCTCAAGCACTGAGATGCAGTGCCTTAGACCGCTGCGCCACTCGGGAGCCTTCTAGTCACTGCCGCTCCTCATCTCATCATTCCATTTGTTTTGTCTTGTTTATTACACACACATGCTTCAGATCCCCTCATCAGTACCTGTATAAGTTTTCCCTCTGCCCCCTTGTCTTTGTGTGTGATTGTTTATTGTGGAGTTTAGATTAGCTCGGTGGAGCTCTTTGTATTCTGTATCGCCGGGATATTTCACCCGTGTGCCTTGTTGTTTCCAGTGCGCCTGAATTAACAGGTTACAGAGCAAACAACGCAATAATCACAACACATAGATTGTAACATGGCTTTTGTAGGCCTATTCCCCAGCGATTTTACCCACGCACCGCTACGTGTCTCCCATGCATTACTTCTGAAAAGCTGCATCTGTAACTGCAAGCTAAAAGCATTCCGGAATTTCTCCATGACTGTCCATTAATTATTAATTCCATTATAATCCTGAGGAAAAAGTGTTTATCTTCCTCAAGCATTGTTGTCCCAGCAATCCCAATAGTGACAATAATGGAGAGAGAACTAGAGAGAGAAAACTTCCTTTCATTACTGTGCTCATGTGGTTATCTACAGTAACTGTCTCTCTGTTGGATGTGATGGGGGCTAACTATAATAAATGTGTCCAGGGACACATGGTGTAAATCAGGGTCAGTGGTGAGACAGTGACCTCGCCCCAGCCTGGACCCATCGCTCTGTCATTAAAACTGTCACGACTGTTCCTCCGAAGCTGCCTCCTCTCCTTGTTCGGGCAGGCTTCGGCATTCGTCGTCACCGGCCTTCTAGCCACTGCCGCTCCTCATCTCATCATTCCATTTGTTTTGTCTTGTTTATTACACACACCTGGTTCATATCCCCTCATCAGTACCTGTATAAGTGTTCCCTCTGCCCCCTTTTCTTTGTGTGCGATTGTTTATTGAGGAGTTTAGATTAGCTCGGTGGAGCTCTTTGTATTTTGTATCGCCGGGATATTTCACCCGTGTGCCTTGTTGTTTCCAGTGCGCCTGATTTCCGCACTGGAGTGTTTGACGCATTGCTGCTTACCGCTGTGTTTTCGGAATAAACCTTTCATTCTATGATTTACTCTCCTGTGCCTGACTCCTTCAAAATCACTCACCACAGAATCACACACCGAGACATGGAGTCAGCAGGAGAAGAGAACATGCCAGGAGTCGTGGCGCGGTTCCGGGAGCATTCTACCATGCTAGCCAGTTAGTAATAGTAATATGCCATTTAGCAGACGCTTTTATCCAAAGCGACTTACAGTCATGCGTGCATACATTTTTGTGTATGGGTGGTCCCGGGGATCGAACCCACTACCTTGGCGTTACAAGCGCCGTGCTCTACCAGCTGAGCTATAGAGGACCACGATTTGAGAGAAGCAATGGATTGGGTTCTCCAGGTCGTCCAACGCCTGGAGAGGAGAGGACCCGACCCTTCGGACCAGCTGATCAACCGGATCCAGCCACCCACACCCCAGCACCCAGAGTGATTGATCTATCCCGACCAAGGGATTTTGACGGGACAGCTGCCCGCTGCCAAGGATTCCTCCTGCAGCTGGACCTCTACTTCTCAACCATCAGCCCGGCTCCATCGGAGCAGGAGAAGGTGTCCGCCCTCGTCTCCTGCCTCTCAGGGAAAGAGTGGGCCAACGCGGTCTCGAGTGAAGGAGGAGCCGCGATGGACAACTACGGGGAGTTTGCTCGCCTCTTCCGGGCAGTCTTCGACCACCCACCCGAAGGAAGAGAGGCGGGCGAGCGACTGGTCCAACTGAGGGAGGGGACGAGGACCGCTCAGGACTTTGCCCTGGAGTTTTGTAGTCTAGCGGCTGGGTCCGGGTGGAACGAGCGGGCCCTCATCGACAGATTCCGGTGCAGCCTGTGAGAGGATGTCCGAAGGGACATTCTACTGCACGCTGTCGTCAGGGTTTTTCCGGGTCTGGAGGTGGCAGGCAGGGCACTCTCGCGTCACCCCAGGTAGCTCAAACCCACACTCGTTCAGAGCCCTCTGCTGCGCACTGCACCATACAAGTCACCTTTCCTGATTATACAGTAGTGTCCCAGTGTAAGGTGCTGGTTGATTCAGGCGCAGCTGGGAACTTTATGGACAGGTCGTTAGCTCATAGCCTAGGTATTCCGTTGGTTCCCCTATCCATTCTACCCCCCATCAAAGCACTTGACAGTCGACCATTAGGGTCAGGGTTCGTTAGGGAGGTTACAGCACCAGTCACAATGGTTACGCAAGAGACCCATAGAGAGCAAGTCAGCTTTTTTATTATTGAGTCTCCTGATTTCCCTGTTGTGTTGGGTCTTCCCTGGTTAGCGCTACACAACCCCATCATTTCATGGCCGCAGAGGGTTCTCACGGGGTGGTCGCGAGAGAGTCAGGGTAGGTGTCTAGCTGTTTCCGTTGGTGCAACCATGGTGGAAAGTCCAGACACTACCTCCACCATGCACATTCCCCCCGAATACCTTGATTTGGCGCACACGTTTCCCAAAATGCAGGCGACCAAATTACCACCTCATCGGGCGGGGGATTGCGTGATTACCGAGCACCGAGCATTGATTACCGAGCACTGAACAAGGGGACAATTCGTTATAGTTATCCTCTACCCCTCATTCCATTGATAATCGAGTCAATACATTGGGCACGCTTCTTCACAAAATTAGATCTCCGGAGTGCGCACAACCTGGTGCATGACCAAGAGGGGGACGAGTGGAAGACAGCATTCAGCACAACCACGGGGCATTACGAACACCTGGTGACGCCGTACGGTTTGTTGAATGCTCCATCAGTCTTCCAGTCCTTTGTGAACGAGGTGTTTCGGGACATGCTTGGTCGCGGTATAGTGGTCTACATCGATGACATTCTGGTGTATTCCGCCACGTGCACCGTGCATGTGTCCCTGGTTCGCAAAGTGCTGGGCCGACTGTTGGAACATGACCAATATGTCAAGGCAGAAAAGTATCTGTTTTTCCAACAGTCCGTCTCTTTCCTCGGATACCACATCAACACCTCAGGTGTGGAGATGGAGGGAGCTCGCATTTCAGCTGTGCGTAATTGGCCGACTCCAACCACGGTAAAGGAGGTGCAGCGGTAAAGGAGGTATTGGCTTTGCCAACTACAATCAGATGTTTATCCGGGGCTTTGGCAAGGTCGCAGCTCCCATTACCTCTCTGTTGAAGGGTGGGCCGTCCCGGCTCCGCTGGTCTGCTGAGCCTGACAGGACTTTCAGTAACCTAAGGGCTCTGTTCACCTCAGCCCCGGTACCCTCAGCCCCATACTGATCCATCATTGCCATTCGTAGTGGAGGTGGATGCGTCCGAGGTAGGGATAGGCACTGTCCTGTCTCAACGCTCGAGCATGCCACCCAAGCTCCACCCCTGTGCCTTCTTCTCCAAGAAGCTCAGCCCGGCGGAGCAGAACTACGATGTTGGTGATCAGGAGCTGTTAGCTGTTGTCAGAGCCCTGACCGTGTTGAGGCACTGGCTCCTCACCCTTTCCTCGTCTGGACTGACCACCGTAACCTGGAGTACATCCGGGCAGCTGAACCCTCACCAGGCCAGGTGGGTCCTGTTCTTCACCCGGTTTGATTTTACACTGTCCTATATACCGGGTAGAAAGAACGTGAAGGCAGATGCACGACACAGAGGAGAGGCCCATAGACAACACCCCCATACTCCCGGCCTCCTGCATTGTGGCGCCAGTAGTATGGGCAGTGGACGCGGACATACAGTTGAAGTCGGAAGTTTACATACACCTTAGCCAAATATATTTAAACTCAGTTTTTCACAATTCCTGACATTTAATCCTAGTAAAAATTCCCTGTCTTAGGTCAGTTAGGATCACCATTTTATTTTGAGAATGTGAAATGTCAGAATAATAGTAGAGAGAATGATTTATTTCAGCTTTTATTTCTTTCATCACATTCCCAGTGGGTCAGAAGTTTACATACACTAAATTAGTATTTGGTAGCATTGCCTTTAAATAGTTTAACTTGGGTCAAACGTTTCGGGTAGCCTTCCACAAGCTTCCCACAATAAGTTGGGTGTCACGCCCTGGCCTTTAGTTGGTTTGGTCAGGGTGTGAATTTCTATGTGTAGATCTAGATATTGTAGATCTATGTTGGCCGGGTGTGGTTCCCAATCAGAGGCACCTGTCGATCGTTGTCTCTGATTGGGGAACATACTTAGGCAGCCATGTTGTCTATCTATGTTGTGGGATTTTGTTCTGTGTTAGGCTTGTATGTGTATAGCCTGAGGACTTCACGTTACGTTGTTTCTTGTTTTGTTTATGTTTATTGAGTTTAATAATTATGTACGCTTTTCACGCTGCACCTTGGTCTGACCCGTCTCTCAACGATCGTGACACCCAAACAGATATAATATTTGACTAAAACATAATTTCAAATCTTGCTTACATTTGTATACTATCACGTGTCTCTCTATTATGCGTGGGAATACTTGGGAACAGATATCCTAAATTAAAATTCACTTGGAGCTGATTTCCTGGTGTTTTTGCAGTCTTTCTTGTCCAACAATAAAAATAAAGAAATATATATGGGGGTCTAATGAAACCACCCGAGGGCCGAATTCGGCCTGTGGGCCGCCAGTGGGGAACCCTGCTCTAAAATGTCCTATTTATACACTGCCAGGCATCAAGCTATACCGTTCCCCAGAAAATGTGCTTTTAAATTATTGTCACTCAATTATTAATTAGTGTGCGTTCAGGACTTATTATTCCTGTTGAATAATTCAAGCAGGTTAATAATTCAAAATGAGATAAAAAATGGGCTGGGTTAACTCAGTTAACAATTAGCCTTGGAGAGTAAGGCTGCGTTCATACAGGCAGCCTAATTCTGATCTTTTTTCACTAATTGGTCTTTTACCAATCAGATCAGCTCTGAAAATGATCTGATGTGATTGGTCAAAAGACCAATTAATGCAAAAAATATCAGAATTGGGCTGACTGTGAACGCAGCCTTAGAGAGCCGCTGACTGACTGTTTGTGAACTGTGTGAGTAGTCATTTATTATGTCTGTGATGATGCTCTGATATTATGTAGCCTATGACTTCGAACACGTTGTTGACATTGTGTTGCTTGTAATAAACATGGTGAGCTTTTTATTTTTTTAATATCATCTAGTCATAACAAACTTGTCCATTAAGGAGATGCTGATAGATGTATGACTAAGATGTTCTAACTCTGTCTGCAGGCGATCTGTCTTTCTCTGTCATTTGTCTTCATGTGGGTTCTTGGCTGCAACTTGCAAGTGTTATCCATTGTTTATGTTTTTCAATTGTTTATGTATTTCAATTATGTGTGTATGTGAGAGAGAGAGAGAGAGTCCGCATGTGTGTGAGTAGCAAATAAGGATGGTGTGTTGAAAATAAAACAGCTCTTGTCTAGTCGTTACACTGAATTAGTTATGAGGAGTGAGATTGTATGGTGTGTGTGTCATGGGAATGTTTGTGTCATGGGAATGGGGTGAGTCACATATCACCTGCCTCCCACCCCCCTGCCAGACTCACACACACGCATACCAGCATACCTGCATACTTGCACACACATACCGGTCAGGGCCAGAGTTCACGGCATGATATGTCTGTCTGTTCTCTCTGATTGATTGATAGTACAGCAGGTATTGACTGTGGTTGAGGTGATAAGCTGCAGCACAGTAATCACATACACATCCCTAGAGAGTGTTGAGGCTTGGAGAGACCATCTGCTGCTAAACCCAGGGACCCTCAGGACCAGATCAGAAAAGCCTTGCTATATCCAGCATCATTACATCTACTCATTAACAGACTAGTGTCCCCTCACATCTAACTGCATGTGTGTGTTACAGATCAGGCTTCCAGGGTCCACTGGAGCATGTGAAATGACACTACAAGAGCCCACTAATGACTCATACCATTGCCCCCTCTCCTTTTCTATCTCAAGTGCACACACACAAACACACACTCATTTTACACATCCACATATCTTTAAAATATGAATAATGGTCACCTCTTATCCACAAAGACTGATTATCATATTGTGTTGAGATGAATGTGGTCAAGGCATGGTGTAATCAATACTGTACAAAAAGCTGTGTGATCATTTATCCATGTAGTGATTCATATAGCCTAACATGTCGTTTTTAATTATCCTTGGCTGCTGACATAAATCAAGCTGCAACCATTAATGGTTTGGGAGCAGTAGAAGAGGACAGTTACAGATGGAGCTTCTCTCTCTGAATGGGCCTATATACGCTAATGTGAGAGCTATGAAGCCTGGCAGCTATTTATTTCCTCTATAAAATGCATTCATCTACACAAAAAACAAGCTGTCAGGCTAAAAAAGAAAGAGAGAGAAAAACTATAGCCATCAAACACGTCACCAAGGACATGGGCCTCGGCATGGCTGACTGATCTGAGGACAGCGGAAGGCTTTTAAATCAAAGGAAAATCATTGGATTCTGCAGGAGCCTCTCTCTCTCTCAATCAAAGCAGTGTCTGCCATTACGGTAATGAGAGGATGGAGGACTGTCGCTGTGTCCAGCCTGGATTACAGCGGCTCAATGGTGTGAAATAAACGAGAGGCTGACTAAAGGTGCTATCAGGCCCTCTAAGAGGATGTTAAATAATCAGCAAAACACATATAAACAGTAGGGTTAACGATGGGTTTTGTCATCCATGAATGAGGCACAAAGAAATGTGTAAATGGTGACTTCTAGAGCGATTAACTGGGCTATTTAATTGTCATTGAACACCATAGAACACCATACATGGATGATTTGATAGACACCAATTTCATTGTAATTATCACAAATAAGGTGAGATACTCATGTCTAGGTTGTAGGGATAAGGGAAGGACACACACACACACACACACACATTCACACACATACACGCACACTTACACACTTTTTGTTTCATAGATGGCGGGGTTAGGACTGGGGGTCAGCTGGAAGGATAATTTGTTTTTGCTCCGTGGTTGATGGAGCCGGTAGGACTGCCTCACTTCTGAGGGCAGGGGTTGGGATGGTACAGTCCACAAGAGTGACCCCCTACTGCCTCCAGCCACAAACACAACTGTCAGCCACACAATCAGTCTGCTGGAAATTAGACCAAGAGGACTTCATGATCCCCAGGCTACCAGGCTGAAGACACTCAGCTTGATCTTTACTCCTACACAGGTGGCTTCTAATGGGCTCTGAAGAACAGGACCAGTGTTACTTATCAATTCTTCATGTCACTGAAGGGGTATTGGTCTTTTATAGATATTTGAAGTGTCTTTGAAATGAGTTCCATATTCATTTTGTATACATCTATTCAATTTTCACTTGTGGAGGAGATCAGTCTCACCTGGTTCCTCTTCAATTTAACCCATCAGTATTAGTACTAAATAATGTGGCTCTGGATTGTATGCTTGAGATGACTTACCCATCATTATACAATGGTGGGTCTAATCCTGGATGCTGATTAGTTAAGACCGCATTCCAGCCGGTGTCTATTCCACAAGTTACCACCGCCTAAATCTATGATGTTGAAATGCCTATTTACTCTGTTCCATCTGACTGAGCAATCCACTGTCTCATCAGCCCAGCCAAGCAATTTATAAACTTGATCTCCACTATAAAAAGCATCTAGACATTATCTCACATTTCTTTTAGACTAACATTTCATTTTCAACAGCGGAGATTTGTATAAACCGACTTTGTCTCGGGCCTAACAACACCCGTGCCAATATATCCTCCAAACACCGGCTTCGAGGGCACTTTCACTTAAGTGAGTCATTACAATGCTCCATGCTGCTTTCTCATGCTAATGCGATCATACTGTATGATCTATGTAGTTGAAAAAGGTTTTATCTTTGTTTTTTAAATATCAACAACCAATACCTATACCAATTTGATGCATCTGTGCACCTGAGTGATATTCTCTGGGGGATAACTTTTATTTTGCACTTTTATTTATTTTTAATTCCTATGATTTATGTTTCTAGTTTATTAAGAATAACATTAACGGACCAATTCAGGTAGCCTAGTTAGTTGGTTTTGGAGTACACAGTCGATGACGTGGCATTCGTCCATTGGTTGATGCAATAGAACGTTTGCAATGTAGTCTTCATGGAGTGTGACCAATACCAATGACAGGTGGATCCTCATATGAAACAAAAAGATACTTCAAAAGGAGATACAATAAACATTTATTTAACAGAAAAACAAATATAATGGTAATAGTATAGTGCATAGCACAAAATGTTATGTCACTAACATTTCAGAATGGATTATCCCAAAGTGGCGCATGAGAAAGGGACGCACTGTCTAGAACGCCTAACTTGAATTACACGTGACTACGCGAGATAACAATACGGGAATGTATTGGCAGCATTTCCAAGGGACAATGGGTGCGTGCCCATGACATTTAGGCCCTACCTGTACACTAGTTGAGAATGTTTTTGACCTTTGTCTTGATTTAAATCAACAACCAATACTTTGGTCCCTGTGTCATTCTCTGGGTTGAGAAGACAAATTAATACACAGCATAACTTGTATTTATTTTTCATGGGATGAGTTTTCAGTTGCTTGGTACAGTTTTACTTTCATAACATTTTAAAGGCCCTGCAACCGTTTTCTCTGTCTGTGGAGGCCATCCAACTCCAGACTGCAATCTTATGATGATTGTTTAGAGGGATGTTTGAGAATGGGCCTTCAGCCTCCATCATAGCCAACAGCGGTAGGCCTAACTCAAGAGTAAGGATTATCTAGTGTTGTCAAGCTACATAAAACCCTCCTTTCT
This sequence comes from Coregonus clupeaformis, assembly GCF_020615455.1. Classification (NCBI taxonomy): domain Eukaryota; kingdom Metazoa; phylum Chordata; class Actinopteri; order Salmoniformes; family Salmonidae; genus Coregonus; species Coregonus clupeaformis. The sequence goes on from NC_059192.1 coordinate 27,038,246, forward strand.
TTGCTGCAACTTGACTGTTTTCGCCCCTTAGTCCCTTGCTAATGCTTAACGGTCCTATTGTGCAACAAAGTCCTAGCTGTTAAAATGCTAAGTAAATGGATGCATCTGCAAGAGTAAGCTAAATGCTTCAGTTAAAGTTTTCTCTGAGCTAGAGGCTAAAGCTGTACGCTGTAGTTAGATTAACCCTCAACTATGGCTTCATGTGACATAGCTGTTAGCTTTGAGCCAAAGCTGTACACTACAATTACACTCAGCTACTGTTGGCTGTTTAGTGTCAGCTTTAGGCTACTGCAGTCTACGCTAAGGTTAACTCTGATCTAAAGTTGAGCTAAAAGCAGCAGAATGCATGATAAAGTGGTTATCTGTACCTCAGTATCTGTACTATGCTGCCTGCATGCTAAGGTTAGGTCTGAGCTATACACCACAAGGACTGAGGTGATGAGGTATGGTAAGACTCTACATAGTAAGTGATCGCAGCACAGCTATACATAATTCAGCAAGCGAATCTATTGGGTTCTTAGAATTGTTGATCTGTGTTGACTCTTTCTGTGCCTTAAAAATCTCTGTCCCTCATATCCTTCCTTTCATTCCTTGGCTCCATCCCACGGTCTGACAACCGGGTGACACTCTCTCTTGTCTCTGGACCAAAATCCCTGGGATTTAGCTAGGCTAAATCAGAGCACCAGAAAACAAACAAAGAAAAATAATTTATTCCTCTCTCTCTCTCTCTCTCTCTCTCTCTCTCTCTCTCTCTCTCTCTCTCTCTCTCTCTCTCTCTCTCTCTCTCTCTCTCTCTCTGACTGTCACTGCAGAAACAGGGGAGACAATTTCAGATGGCCAACAGCATGAGTGAATAATAACAACATTAATTTCAAATACTAAGCAGCCCAGTATTGTTAGAGGAGTAGGATTGTCTGTTCTTGCTGAATATAGAATAGTTCCTGGAAAAGCATCAGACATATTCGAAATCAACGCTATTTTCCAGCCACATGTCATACTGACATACTCATCAGCTGAAGCGTCATTACTCTGATGCCTTACCCTGTGCTTTAGAGGCACTTGACATTTCTCCTTTCCCTCTGCGGAGTACATGAGGAGATATGGCCATGCCTACGCACACATGCACATTCATTACCTTTGTTTTAGTGGCACCTAGATTAGAGATGATGGCCTCACTTACATGGACTTAAAAGCTCTGTTTTCACCAGACAAGTGGTTTGAGACTCACTCCTATACAATTTTCACCCTCTGCAGCTAATGCCATTGATAAGGCAAGCACATATCTAGTCCTTTTATAGCTGCTATTGGGAAAGGGAAGGGGGATACCTTCAGCTGCACAACTGAATGCATTCAACCGAAATGTGTCTTCTGCATTTAACCCAACTCCTCTGAATCAGAGAGGTGCGGGGGGCTGCCTTAATTGACGTCCACGTCATCGGCGCCCGGGGAGCAGTTGTTGTTGGGGGTTAACTGCCTTGCTCAAGGGCAGAATGGCATACTTTTTGAACAAGCGACCTTTCGGTTACAGGCCCAACGCTCTTGAGCACTAGGCTACCTTGCACACCAAGCCAGCACAGAGACAGAGCGCAATGGATCTTCCCTATCTGTTAGTCTCATCACAATGAATAAAGTCAATCGCTCGCTCACTCGTTCAGACACAGGCGATTTCATGTTAGTATAGCCTGGCTGTAAAAAGGGCTTTTTCATTGTGGGAGAAAGTAAAGCCAACGTAATGCAACGTCAAAATGACAGCAACCCATTTAGCATGCGGCTTTAGTAACTTATATAACCTAGACTATATGTCTTGTTCATCTTTCTGTTCTGTTCCATCAGAATTGTGATTTATGACTATGTAAAAAATGCACATTAATCTGCTCTATGTTAATATATTCCGTTTGTTGGGAAAGTAAATAATTAACGCAAACAATATGAGAGCAATTAGTGTGATATTTGTTGTTGTTGACATTAGGACACACGCATACACACACACACACACACACACACACACACACACACACACACACACACACACACACACACACACACACACACACACACACACACACACACACACACACACACACACACACACACACACACACTACACACATACACACACACACACACACACACACACACACATTATCGAATACCTGTGCTGTGTCTTCTATCAGTGACCTACAGGATAAGAACATTTAGAGCAGCCCTCAGAATATCCCCTAGCACCTTAGAGCAGTGCAGGTATGATCTAATATAAAATGGTCTCAGGGAATATCTGAGAAAGTGAGCGAAAACAAGTCCTGCAAACCTGAAGTCATCATTTTGATAAAAGCTACCCGCTCACAAGAAAGGAGTCGGCTGCAGGCTCTGAGCAGTGAGCAGTGTCAGATACAGGAGGAAGAGAAAAAGCCTTCATTACCACTGCCAGACCTGTGACACAGATTTGTAGGGAGATAGAATCTTAGAATCTGATATATTTTTTTCACTAATTGGTCTTTTGATATGGAGGACTAAAAGTGCCACAATTAAATAAATAAATACACCATTAAATAATTACTTAAATGTGTCATTAATTAATTAAAATTAGAATTAAATACATAAATGTGTTATTAAATGTGTCATTAATTAATTCAAATACCGATTCATTTTATGTAAAATACATATATAATTATTTCACTATTTACATTTACATTTCATGATCCTGCATTGCAGTGATTCATGAATTACTTAAAACTGTCAAACTGACCCATCAAAGTCAGTGGGCGGGCTAACGCGAATCTAGTCTGATCCATTGCTTTGGTCTGAAGTAGAGTAGGCCAACCTGGATAGAGACAATGGAGGATCTCCGTGAACTTTCCAGGGAGTTGGTTAGAGACATTTTAAACTTAGCAGAGGATGTAGAAGCAGGACCTGCTGACCCAGAGCATGTAGCTAGTAAAGCAGAGGAACTTATTGAAGTTGTTGGAGTCATTTCCGCACTTTCCGACGAAGATATCGACCACAGAGTGATTGCAAATCTAGAAGAAGTTGTCCACCGCTTCTCTGGTACCAGGGCACTTCAGGCCCAACACACACAGGGACCGGGGCGTTTGGCGTTTGACATACCGAGTGCAGTTCTGGAGCATCAACTTCTTTGTGGAGTTCCCGCAGTTCAAATTGCAGCGATGTTCGGTGTGTCAAAGAGGACCATCAGGAGGCGCATGCAACAATACAGTTTAAGGTATTTACACTAAATTCATGAGTTTTCTGTTTATGAATTGCTGCTCTCATACACTCGGAAAGAATATGACGTTTAAGGTAACATTACTTGATGTTGTGTTTTTCTTGTTTGTACAGAAAGACAGATCTCTATTCAGCTGTGAATGATGAGGAGTTAGACCGTATTGTAAGTGAAATTCACAGAAGTCATCCAAACACCGGCTACAAGCTAATGCGTGGTCACCTGAATGCAAGAGGTGTGCATGTTCCAAGTGAGTAGATAATAATATGGGCATTATTTAAATGTATTTTTAATTTGGAGCTCTGCCCCTTTGAAAGGTGAAGGAAGCCCGCTTATGGAAAGACATCGCCTCTGAGATGTAGAATGTGTAGAAGAAATGTGAAGAGAAACACACATTTCAGGACGGCTGACTTGTATCATCAGGATAGACATGTCCTGTGATTTTTAGCCTCCTGTTTAATAGAGGTGGAACAATATCTGACAGTAATATTCTCAGCTGTCCGGATGTGCCCCTGCTGTAAAGGGTATAATATAATCATAGAAAAGCAAAATATCATAGGAGGCAAAAAATCTCAGGTCATCTCTGTTCGAGCATGTGGTATCTATCTATCTATCTATCTATCTATCTATCTATCTATCTATCTATCTATCTATCTATCTATCTATCTATCTATCTATCTATCTATCTATCTATCTATCTATCTATCTATCTATCTATCTATCTATCTATATATGTGTGTATATATATGTATATGTGTATATTGTTATGTGGGCAGCTTGTCTCTCCCTTTTCTGTTTCCCTTCCTCCTTGTTTTGTCCCCCCTGTCTGTTGTATCTGTATGTGTGTTTGTCCCCTTTATGTGGGTGTGTCTGGAGTGGATCAGGGGGCGTGCTCAGGATCTGCCTCTCCTGTGCAGCTGCGGGTTGTTTCCAGTGATTCCTGCCTACGCAGCTGCATCCTATTCTCTCATCAACCTGCACTACTAATTCCGGGGCATGGCTCTCCACCGGCGCCAGATCGTTGTTCTTACCAGAGCGGTAACTTGGCTCACCAGTAAAGTTATTTTGTCTTTGTCTTCAGCCTGGCTCTCCACTCTCCTTAACCTGTCGTTTGTTTTGTCTTCAGTTCAGACATACCTCCCAACCTGCCTGCCTTCCTGCCTGCCGGTCTGCCTGCCTGCCTGCCTGCCTGCCTCAGCCTCTCCTTCCTCCGGAGCCGACTAGCCCACTCTGTTCCTTTACTTCAGTTGTTTTTGGACTAAGACAATTTGAACTTTTATTAAAGTATTTTTGTTTCTTCCACTCCCTTTGTCGTGTTTGTTTCTCTGAGTGCTGGGTTGAACCATAGCCTAACAGAACGATCTGGCCATGGACCCAACAGAGAAACAGCACGGGGCAAACGAAGACAGCTTCCAACAAGCTATCCAGGCTCAAGGAACGTTGCTAGGACAGCATGACCAATTGATTCGGACTCTTTTGGAAGATAATCATCAACTGCTGAACCAGGTGACTCAGTTAACTACACAAGTCTCTAAATTGTCTGTTATCAGCTCTCCATCTCTCTCTGTCCCTCAGTTTGATGCACCCCAAGTTGTTTCCTCTGACATTATGCAGGCTTCGTTCCATCGGGAACCCCCTGTCACGTCGCCTGAACCGTTCAATGGAGAATTGGACAAGTGCCGGGATTTTTGCTTCAGTGTGACTTGATTTTTCGGCAGAGACCACTGTCGTTTTCTACTGATTCTTCTAAGGTACATTATGTTCTGGGGCTGTTAAGAGGGGAGAGCTCTGGTTTGGGCTGAGTCTGTATGCTCAAATCAAACTTTGACTGGATTGACTTTCGCTGATTTTTCTGCTAAATTGAAGACTGTTTTTGACCATCCTGACCATGTGGGTAATTCCTCCAAGATACTTTTTAATTTGAGGCAGGGTTCTAACAGTGTGGCTGAGTACTCTATTGAGTTCTGGACTTTGGCAGCAGACTCCAAGTGGAACAATGTGGCACTTCAAGGAGCATTTCTAAACGGTTTGAATGAAGCTATTAAGGATGAACTGGCTGCTCGTGACGAGCCACATGATTTACATTCTCTCGTTTCCCTGTCCATTAAGCTAGACAACCGGTTGCGGGAGAGGCGTCGGGAGAGAGGCGGTCGGCCGCATCTAGGAGGACGAGTTCCCCAGCCTTCAACCACTCGAGTCTCGCCTCCCGGAGCCGGCAGCTTCTTGTTCCTGATTCCATCCCGAGCACAGAGGAGGAACCTATGCAAGAGGGTCGAGCTCGACTACCTCCAGCAGAGCGGCAACGGCGCCTCCAGGCGGGTGAGTGCCTGTACTGTGGAGACGCCACACACATTCTGGCTACATGCCCTAAGCGGCCAAAAGACAAGGCTCGCTCGTAACGGTGGGTCTACTTGCGAGCCCAGAGTTAGATCCTGAACCCATCATTCCCCGATTACAAGTACCTGTAACCTTACGTTTCCAGAGTCATTCCCTGCCACTCTCAGCTCTCATAGACTCAGGTGCAGAAGACAACTTTATTAGCCACCAGTTCGTTACACAAGCTCGTATCCCCATGGAGCCACTACCTACCCCCATTCGGGTCACAGCCCTTGATGGGCGCCTCCTGTGGAGATAACTCATCAAACCACCCCCGTTTCCCTAGTGATTTCTGGCAATCATTGTGAAAGCATTCAGCTAAGAGTTATGTCTGGCTCAGCTACCTCCCTTATCCTTGGCTTCCCCTGGTTGGCTCTTCACAACCCACAAATTGATTGGACACGTCACACCATTCTCAGTTGGAGCACTAACTGCCATTCAGAGTGCCTTAGGTCAGCGGTTCCCCCCACTAAGTGTAACCCAACTCATCCCTCAGCTCCTCTTGATCTGTCATCTGTCCCCAAAGAATACCATGACTTAGCGGAGGTTTTCAGTAAGGACAAGGCTCTGTCTCTACCACCACATAGGCCTTATGATTGCCCTATTGAACTGCTTCCTGGTGCTCCCTTGCCCTCTAGTCGCTTATACAATCTGTCCCGACCGGAAAGAGAGGCAATGGAGCAGTACATTGGTGATTCTCTGGTCTCGGGCATAATCCGTCCCTCGTCGTCTCCTTTGGGTGCAGGTTTCTTTTTCGTGGAAAAGAAGGACAAGTCGTTACGCCCCTGTATCGATTTCAGGGGTTTAAACAACATAACTGTTAAAAACAAGTATCCCCTTCCACTCATCAACTCTGCTTTTGAACCTCTGCATGGCGCCACAGTTTTCTCCAAGCTCGACCTCAGGAACGCTTATCACCTTGTCCGGATCCGAAGGGAGATGAGTGGAAAACCGCTTTCAACACTCCACTGGGACATTTTGAGTATTTGGTCATGCCCTTTGGGCTCTCAAACGCCCCTGCTGTTTTCCAAGCCATGGTGAACGATGTTCTTAGGGATTTTTTGAACCGTTTTGTCTTTGTATACCTGGATGATATTCTTGTTTTTTCCAAGTCACCCGAGGAGCATGAGTCACACGTCCGTCAAGTCCTTCAACGGCTCTTGGAGAACAAGCTGTACGTCAAAGCAGAGAAGTGTGAGTTCCACAAACAGTCTACATCGTTCCTTGGTTTCATCGAGAGCGGGCAGGTGAAGGCGGACCCCGAGAAGATCCGGGCAGTGACGGAATGGCCCATACCCACCACCCGTAAGCAACTTCAACGATTTTTGGGCTTTGCTAACTTCTACCGTAGGTTCATTAAGGGTTTTAGTAAAGTGGTGGCACCCCTTACTAGACTCACATCCCCTAAAGTCCCTTTTCTGTGGTCCCCTGAGGCGGAGCAGGCGGTAGGGGTTTTGAAGGAACTGTTTTCCACCTCCCCTGTGTTGATACACCCCAATACCTCTCTACAGTTTGTTGTGGAGGTGGACGCGTCGGACTCAGGTGTGGGAGAAGTCCTCTCCCAGCGCTCCCCCACTGACCAAAAGCTTCACCCCTGTGCTTTTTTCTCCAAGAAATTGTCACCCATAGAACGGAATTACGACGTTGGAAACCGAGAACTGCTGGCGGTCAAGCTAGCATTGGAAGAATGGCGGCACTGGCTGGATGGAGCTGAACTGCCGTTTGTGGTCTGGACAGACCACAAAAACTTGGCTTACATCCAAGCCACTAAGAGACTCAACTCACGCCAAGCCAGATGGGCCCTGTTTTTTAGTAGGTTTAACTTTATTCTTACATACAGACCGGGGTCAAGAAATGTTAAACCAGATGCTTTGTCCCGCCAGTTTGCTGACCCTTCGGAGACCAGCGAGCCTGAGGCAGTCCTACCTTCCTCATGCGTCGTGGCGGCAGTACAGTGGGAGATCGAGTCTCTTGTGAAGACTGCACTTGCCACGGACCCGGGACCGGGTGATGGACCTCCCAACCTACTCTTTGTTCCCGAGACGGTCCGGTCTCAGGTGTTGCAGTGGATTCACACCTCCCGTTTTGCTGGTCACCCTGGGATGAGACGCACGTTGACGCTGCTTAGGAGACATTTTTGGTGGCCTTCAATGGAAACTGACGTTCGGGCTTTTGTGGCAGCCTGTTCAACCTGTGCTCGGGGCAAAGCCTCCCATCAGTCCCCTTCGGGGCTGCTGCTACCCCTCCCAGTTCCCAGCCGTCCCTGGTCCCACATAGCCATGGATTTTGTCACCGGCCTACCCAAGTCTGAAGGTAATGATACTATACTTACCATTGTGGACAGATTCTCTAAATCTGTTCACTATATAGCATTACCAAAATTACCATCTGCCAGTGAGACAGCGGACCTCCTAGTCCAACATGTATTCCGTCCCCATGGAATACCTGTGGACATCGTATCTGATAGAGGCCCACAGTTTACTTCCCGGGTTTGGAAGGTTTTCTGTTCTGCTTTGGGTGCTTCCGTTAGTCTATCCTCAGGGTTTCATCCCCAGACCAACGGTCAAACAGAAAGAGCCAATCAAGACCTCAAGCAACCCTTCGTTGTGTGGCTGCTCAACATCCATCATCCTGGGCCAAACATCTGCCTTGGATAGAGTACGCCCACAACTCCTCACCACCTCTGCCACTGGTCTTTCACCCTTCGAGTTACCATGGGTTATCAACCCCTCTGTTTCCTGCTCAGGAGAAGGAATTGGCTGTTCCTTCGGTTCAGGAGAACCTCCGCCGCTGCCAGAGAGTGTGGCGCGACGCTCGGGAAGCGTTGCTTCGGACCACCGACAGGAACAAGATGACAGTGGATAGGAGCAGGACTCCCGCACCTGTGTTTCATCCTGGTCAAGAGGTTTGGCTGTCGTCTAAGAACGTACCTCTTCGTACCAAATCACGCAAGCTGTCTCCTCGGTACCTGGGTCCGTTTGTGGTGGAGTCCATCATCAACCCCGCTGCGGTTCGTTTGAAGTTGCCTTCAGCCATGAAGATACACCCTACTTTCCACGTCTCCCAACTGAAACCTGTGTCCTCCAGCCTTTTGTGTCCGCCGGGCTGATCCACCTCCACCTGTTCGCCTCATTGACGACCATCCGGCCTACACCGTCAGTAGGCTCCTGGACTCTCGGAGGCGGGGTAGGGGTCTCCAATACCTAGTCGATTGGGAAGGTTATGGACCAGAGGAGAGGTCTTGGGTCCCTAAGCGTTTTGTGTTGGATCCTCAGCTGATCACGGACTTCCATCACGGCAACCCTGACAGGCCTGGTGGGTCGCCAGGTGGCGACCATTGAGGGGGGTACTGTTATGTGGGCAGCTTGTCTCTCCCTTTTCTGTTTCCCTTCCTCCTTGTTTTGTCCCCCCTGTCTGTTGTATCTGTATGTGTGTTTGTCCCCTTTATGTGGGTGTGCTGGAGTGGATCAGGGGCGTGCTCAGGATCTGCCTCTCCTGTGCAGCTGCGGGTTGTTTCCAGTGATTCCTGCCTACGCAGCTGCATCCTATTCTCTCATCAACCTGCACTACTAATTCCGGGGCATGGCTCTCCACCGGCGCCAGATCGTTGTTCTTACCAGAGCGGTAACTTGGCTCACCAGTAAAGTTATTTTGTCTTTGTCTTCAGCCTGGCTCTCCACTCTCCTTAACCTGTCGTTTGTTTTGTCTTCAGTTCAGACATACCTCCCAACCTGCCTGCCTTCCTGCCTGCCGGTCTGCCTGCCTGCCTGCCTGCCTGCCTCAGCCTCTCCTTCCTCCGGAGCCGACTAGCCCACTCTGTTCCTTTACTTCAGTTGTTTTTGGACTAAGACAATTTGAACTTTTATTAAAGTATTTTTGTTTCTTCCACTCCCTTTGTCGTGTTTGTTTCTCTGAGTGCTGGGTTGAACCATAGCCTAACATATATATATGTATATGTGTATATATATGTATATGTGTGTATGTATATATATATATATATAAATATATATATATATATATAAATATATGTATGTATGTATATATATTGTGACGTCACGAGAGGCTACACAGCTTTCAGCGGGATTGCTCAAGTAGTGCAAGGAGACAAGGTTCAAACAAAACAAGGATTTTATTATAGGTCTTGGGAAATTAACGAAAATATAACAAAATTCTGTTCTCTTGTGGCTCTTTAAGGGTTAACAGTTCAGGGATGTCTCTTCCACATCCAAAGTCATAACTCTCACTCGCTCAGATAACTTTTCCCCAGCCTTACTGTAGTCCACGTTGCAGCTAGTGGCCAACCCAGCAAAAAGTCCTTCCAAATGTCTCTCACGTATTTCCACAGGTGCATATATCCAAAGGTGAGTATTTCCCAAAGGTAAGTATCTCCAAATCCTTAGATTCCTCATGGAAGTGGACGTGCAGCACTCTTGTCCTCCAGAGAGCCCAGGTTGGAGACTGTGTCTCTTCACCCCCCACACACTCCCTCAGTGTGTCTCTTCCCTTCCCAAACCTTCAGCTCATCAGCTCCTCATTTGTTTCAGCTGCGTGGGAAGATTGGCCATAGAGGGGTGGAGTTCCCGACCATACCAGCAGATGGAGCCATAGCTGTCTGGGTTTGCAGCCACCTCAGGGGGATGTAACGTCCCTCCAGGACACAGCCTCTCGTGACATCACAATATGTATGTATATGTATGTATATATATATAAATATATATATGTATGTATGTATATATGTATGTATATGTATGTATGTGTGTATATATATATATATATATATATATATATATGTATATGTATATATAATTTTTATATATGTGTATGTATATATATATATATATATGTATGTATATGTACAATATCTGACAGTAAAGTACATTTTTGAAGCTGTGGTGGTTCTGTAATAGTTGACTGTTTTACACACATTATTTATTTTATTATGACACCACTATATCCTCAAAATAAGTAGCCAGTGAGTGTGTGGTTATTCATTTTAAATTCCTCCCCTCAGTCTCAAGACTGCAAGAGTCTTTACGCAGAGTCAATGCAGAGGAGTCTACATGAGACGTCTGAGGCTGCGTGTATTAAGGCGACGGCAGTATTTTGTTCCTGGCCCAAACTCTTTGTGGCATATAGATGGCCACCATAAGCTTATCAGGTCAGTGATATTAGCAGATAAACAATGCATCTTTCTATATGTTTCATTACAATTGTTATACAATAAAGTTATATTTTTTCATGTGTTTGCAACAGGTGGAGATTTGTTGTCCACGGTGGGGTGGATGGATTCAGTCGTTTAGTGGTCTACCTGACTGTGGCCGGCAATAATAGAGCTCATACGGTCTTACAGAGCTTTATCGCCGCTGTTGAGCAGTATGGGCTGCCATCAAGGGTACGGTCTGACAAAGGGGGGGAGAATGCAGATGTAGCAGAATTCATGATCAGAAGCAGAGGTACCGACAGGAATTCACACATCACAGGCAGAAGTGTCCACAATCAGCGGTAAAGAAATATGTTTGGCAACTAGGCTCACACAACTAACATACTAGTTGAATGTACTTTAGCATATGTCATAAATTAACAATTTCTCAATTTTATCCTAAACACAGAATAGAGAGGATGTGGAGAGATGTTTATGAACATGCCCTGGACCTCTTCTATCAGATCTTTACTTCATTGGAAGATCAGGAGACACTGAATCCAGACAATGAAGTCCATCTTTTCGCTCTGCACCGGATTTTCCTTCCACTGGTTCAGCAAAGCCTCGACTCTTTTCGAGATGCTTGGAACTTCCACGGTCTTAGAACTGAAAGGAATCAGTCACCACAGCAACTCTGGAGAAGTTACAGAGAGCAAGGCCCTGAGGAGGATCCTACTGAGGTTAACAATGAACTTTAAACACTTTCTTAAAATTGTTTCCCCAAAGGAATTATGGGAGAAAAAAATGGTGCTAAATGTGATACTTTAAATGAAACATTTACTATAGATTATTGTCTCTTTAAAATCTCCCGAGCTTTTAAAGATCAACCTGTGAGCTGTAGTTTCTACAGTGCATACTATGCAAAGCTGTATTATTTAAAAAAACTGAATAAGTAACATTTCATTTCTCACTGCCTTGGTGACCAAAAATAACAATCTTGTGTAAGGACATGTCAAACTAGTTTTAAGTACAAGACTGATTATGCTTGTCATCCATTCAGGTTCCTGAAGAATATGGGATCGATTGGAACGGACCTCACTGCCTTCATCGAGGCACTGTGTCAGTCCCCGAGGTTCAGCTGGCCCGTGAGCTCTCAGATGAAGAGGTTGCAATTTTGCCAGCTCCAGGAGTTTCTGTTACTGATGCACTTAGACTATATGTAGAGACTGTGGAAGTGTTATCAAGAATCTTAGACTGATGTCCAACCCATGTTTTTATTTGTTGTGTTAGAACAAGCAAGGAAAAACTGAAAGTTTACTTTCCTTTTAAAAGAAAGGAAAAAAAGCTGTTTCTTTGAAGCTTCCTGTCTCATTATGGTCCACAGAATGACTAACATGAATGCTGTACTGTTAGCACTGAAGGTGCAGAACAGTTTGATTTTAGTAAATGGAAGAAAAAAAAGTCAACTACTGCACAGTGTGTTAATGTTTTCAAAGACACTGAACTTGTGTCAATTCATCTGAACTGTGTATGCATTGACATTAGGGCTGGGCAATATGGAGAAAATCAAATATCACATTTTTGACCTAACACCTTGATGTCGATATTGCAACGATATTGTAAGGTTGACAATTGGTGCATTCACAAAATATCTTCCACATTTAGATTTCGGATAAATAACTATCATATTGTGGATATAATGACTAAGTGGTAAAAGGCAAATAATAGAACAGCTAGAACAGTCTGGTAAGTTCAGAAAATGACATCACTTTACTGTAATGCAGCCTTTGAAACCAGGAAAAGACTAAACTTACCATGTAACGATATTACACTTCTTCAAAATCTAATGGTGCTTTTCCATTACATGGTACCTACTCGCCTCGCCTCGCCTTTTTTGGTTTTCCATTACGAAAAAAAAGTACCTGGTACCTGCTAACATATACTTTTTTTAGCACCTGCTCGGTCGAGGTTCCAAGCGAGCTGAGGCGAGCCGAGAAGGTAACTTTTAGACATTTTGTCCTGCACCTCACACAGCGTCTCAACATTGGGGCTAGCAGGACCGAGTCTTCTCTTGATTTTTAGCCGTTGCAATGAAAGTTCTGTTTAACCGTGTAACTAAACCAACGTAGAGGTGAATAGCGCCACCCAGTGTATTGGAATGTGTTCAGTAGCTCTGCATCAATCCATTATCCGGAATTGATTTGTCTTGGCTTGATGCAGAGGGTAACCAATCAGGCGTTAGGTTCCGCCTACCAACTTTTGATGGGTCAGTTTGACAGTTTTAAGTAATTCAGGAAGCACTCCAACGCAGGACCATGAAATGTAAATGTAAATAGTGAAATTATTATATATGTATTTTACATAAAATGAATCGGTATTTGAATTAATTAATGACACATTTAATAACACATTTATGTATTTAATTCTAATTTTAATTAATTAATGACACATTTAAGTAATTATTTAATGGTGTATTTATTTATTTAATTGTGGCACTTTTAGTCCTCCATATTTTGACCAGTCAGAACAGCTGTGAAAAAGATCTGATGTGAAAAGATCTGATGTGAACACGCAGCCTTACTGTCCACTTTACCCTGTGTTAATTGGATAGATTAGTAAATATTTCTGCCTACTGAGCACTTTACAGTTACGTAAGACATCTATTATTCATACACCATTGTTAATTTGCCTACATATTTATAAAACGTCAGTCATTGAAACACAATTGCTCATTCAGATTCATTGGTAATTACCCAAAACATCCATTACCCAGGCCTGATCCCCAACTCATTACAGCTAGCACATGCACTGCACTTACTCATCATTAGAGCTACATGTTAAAAATATGATTTCTGTCTTAATGCTGTTATGCTGAAACCTATAGGGCTGTGACAGTGGCTAGCCTACTTTCACATCAATTTTCCTTACGCCGCTTTCAAGACACACATTCTAAAGACGACATGCTCCCATTGTTAACTTTTTCTATCCTCCATTTGACCAGATTTTTCCTAAAATTGCTCGAATGGAATAATTTCACCTTGGAGCAGTGCTGCAGTTGCATGTTCACTATAGCATGATAATGGCAAGATGTCACATAGCCACAGAAAACTGCTCCTTGGTTCTTCAGTTGTGTAATACACAAAGATTACAGCATTTCAAAATGTCTCTGTTCTTTAATGGTCCTTACCCTCTGTGTACATTGTCGTAGCTGAGGAACATGGCAACATCAAGTCAATGAAACTGGACAGTAGTTTAGATTGCACATTACTGCGAGCATATAGACCAATGCATTACAAAGCTAGAATAAATCCCAGGCTCACTGCGAGGATCTTATTAGTGGAGGCTGGGTTCACACATACAGTATGACCCCTGATTACCACCCCAACCCCCCAGGCCCCCTGAGACACAGATACAGAGGGATAAAGGCAGGTGACAAAGCTAAAATAATAAATGTATAAACTATAATATTCTTGGATATGGCTCCAAGGCAGGGAGATGAATGTGTGTTTGTGTGTGCGTGTGTGTGTGTATGTGTGTGTGTGTATGTCAGGTTGTGCATTATTGCAGTGTGTCTCCACGCTATGCTTCGTCTCTTTTCAGTCATGAAGAAGCTCCTGTGCAAGAAGAATCCAGAAGTGAGCCCTTGTTTTAAGAGAGCTATGATGACGTCAATGTAAATCACCTTCTCAATAACTTCCAATCAAGGTTATTATAGTTTTGTGTTTTTATATTAGTTTTTATTTCTATTAGTTTTTCGATTTTTATTTGAATTTCAGTTTAGTTTCAGTTCGTTTTCAGACCTGATTTGCTTGATTTCTATAAAAAAATATTTCTGTTTCGTTTTTATATTATTTAGTTTCAATTTTTGTTTTATTGTTAGGGACAGAAAGCATGCGTGGGAGGCTAGGAGGCATTTGTGTTGTATAGTTTTTGAGGGCGGATGTCACATCTTGCCACTGGGAGATCAGAAACGCATAAAGTGATGGGTCAGATCATAGGTTAGGTTTAAATTATAAAGTCAATCTCAATGTGACTTGGATTAAAAAGGAATAGCGCAGAAAATATGGTGGAAGGAAACTCTCTCTCTCGCCAATGTTCACACCAATACAATGCTTTTTAACTTTAGTAGTACAAATAAGAAGAATCAAGTTAGCGACCTATCAGATTTTTTCTCTGTTAGCTAGTGATAGCTAGTGATAGTGATGTTGTCTCGGATATCCCAGACCTTGGAGCATCGTAAGCTAGGCAGCAACGACACAAGGTCTGGGGAGGATGTCGGCCAAAAAGTTTGGATAATGAAGATGTTGCATAAAAGCCATTTAACATTGAAAAGAATGGTCAAGGTTCCTCTCTGTGTAAGTGGGCGTTTCCTTTGTCGCATAAGATGGCCAAGGGAGAGAGGGAATGGCCACTTACACAGACAGGAACCTTGACAATTTTTTCCAAAAGCTGGCTCTGGTATACTTATTCACCTCCAACCTTGTGAAAGTGACAAACTGACACGTTTACATTTTCGTCAAAAACTACTTTATATCAAATGTGTGCCTTTGATTTGATGGCCTGCACATACGCAGTTCGGCGCAAGACGACCGTTAGACCCAATGACAGGTTTCTGTGCATGAGCTTAGCTAGTTAACGTCGCCATGACATAGTCTACAAGCTTGATCAAGGATTTCTATTGGAGAGGCAGTTTCTGGATATTTTAGTTTGTAGTATCTTTGGTGTTAAAGCTGGAGCATTGATACATTGCCAGAAACTACTTGAAACATTGCCATCTCCTGGCAGCATTTACCCGACAGATTGAAAACCCAGTTACATTTTTTGCCCAAAGTTGTGAGAAAAAAACTAAACCTGAACATAACTCATGATGGTTTTTATTTTATTTTAGTTCGTTTTGGAGTCAAAGATAATAGTTTCAGTATAGTTTCAGTTTTTCAAATGGGTTTGTTAATTATTTTATTTCAGTTTACCAAGTTTCCGTTTTAGTTTCAGTTTTAGTTTATTATAATAACCTTGCTTCCAATTGATAGGTTCAGTTTCACTACTACTCGTCCTCCTTTGGGTTTCAGTGTGTGTGCATGCGTGTGTACGTGCATGCGTATGTACGCATGCACGTTTGTGTTTGTGTGTATTTGGAAAACGTCCAGCCGAAGATTGAAAAGGGAGGTAAGCTGCTCCACCGCACAGCCAGAGAGGATGGATGACTTTGTCTTTTAATTTTTGTTTAAAAAGTTTCTGTGAAGTAAAGAATAATCATCTGCAATAGCCTCGCTCTCTCTCTCTCTCTCTCTCTCTCTCTCTCTCTCTCTCTCTCTCTCTCTCTCTCTCTCTCTCTCTCTCTCTCCTCTCTCTCTCTCTCTCTGCCTCTCTCTCTGCCTCTCGCTATCTCTATCTCTCTCTGGAACTCTAACCTCAGATGATAAACAGTGTCATCCATCAAAAACCTGTTTGCCAATGCATGGTGGGGTAAACACTGTTTTATTCCGCCACTTGCAATCATATTTTTCCGCAGCATTGACAGCTTCACCAAAGGTGGGTTAGAGGCTCCATCAACAGTCCTCTTCCACAGTAATTAGGCCATCAGAGGGTAATGACACACCAACTGATGATGATGATAATAGAAGTGCCAAGAATGAGGGAACTTGCAGAGAACCATTTCTCTATTGAAAGTGATATTCTGTAGGCTGCTAACTGTCTGTGGTTATGTCTATGAGTTGTCAACTTTAAATGTTCTAAAAATAACCCTTTTGAGAATACTTTCTGTCTACAGTATCTGTCTATGTTGTCTACCTTCATCTATTTGTTTTCTGTCACCTTATGATTTACACAGGAACCAATTAAATCCAATATGGTTTGCATTCTAAAGTCACCTAACAAGCAACATATTGAAATATGTTTCAATTGCCTACTACAACCTCTACTGCAAATGTTACTGCTCAAGTGCAACCACTCTCCCCAAAACTAAAATTGCATATTTAACTTACAATATGACGTTTTCAACATGCCAACTATGAAATATGCAGCTAGCATGTTAATGAAGTCCCAGATTCCAGATGTCTCCCATTTCTGTTAAAGCTCACAGTGAGAACACTACAGCAATGCTTTCACACTAACCTCCATTGTTGAGGTAATCACCCACAAGGAGAGTCCTCTATTTTCCTTTTGTCATTTATCTACTGCTAAGACTGAGTATACACTTGACTGATTGCACAGAGAAAAAAAGTATCCATTTGAAAGTTTAAATATTGACTACAATGTTTCTGCATAATGTAATGGATTCTTGATTTTATTTTATTTCGTCTGTTGGGTTCAGGAGGTGCTTTTCTGTTGGTCTGGTCCTTGCCTCACTTGCTTTCAGTAGGTGTGTGGTGCTGCTCTGCTGGAAAGTTTTTCTAAGGAGGAGTGGAAATGATTAAATCAGTAGAGGGCAGAAGACTACTTCAGTATGTTCCTCATGCCTCCAGTGCAGGTAGACTAATAGGTAGGCTGAGCAGATGACATGTGAAGCATGTGAAACATAGGAAATGAAGACATGAAAAGCACTGTGATTGATTGATTTGATCAAACAGAGGATGGTTATTTCACAGTTTATTGAACTTGCACTTATTCCGACCTGTTTAACTGGGAAAATATGTTATTTTCATTTTAGTCTGCACGGCCAGAGAAATATGCAAAAACTGAGGATAGCATCAGGGAATCAGTGCTGTAGAATTACGTTATTTTTTGCCTGTCTGTTTGTTGTGATTGCACTGTGTACGTACCCAAAACAAAGTAATTTGCCAATTACTGAGAGGACAGGCATATGTGCTACCAGGAGAGAAGCATCAAATGGAATTGAATCCATTACAGTCCAATTTGCATGATCAGAAGGATGAAGAAGTCGTGCAATCACATTTTTCCTTTAAACCTAACTTGTTTATAGAATCTGCACTGCTTGTATGTTTGACTCCAAAATGTGATATTGTTTTCCTCTCTCTCTCTCGCTCTCTGTCTTTCTCTCTCCGTTGACAGCGTTATTTCTAAGGCAGAATGATCAACGGGTGTCTAGAATATGCAGCAGGATGCTAGGCTTCGTGTCGCCGTATCAGCTCCCGCTTGTGTATTAGCTCAGGTCTCTTTAAAAAATAAAGCATAAGGTGTTTATGTGCCAATCAAGAGAATAAGATTAGATTTAAAATCACAAAGTGAGCGGCATTATTTAGTTGGCAGGGTTAGCGTCTCAGTGGGCGTACATTAATAGGGCCCTCGTCGGTCTTATTTTCTGCTCAACCTTGGCTTGTCATAAATATCAAATCAGCGCAGTTCATTTCAAATGCCACTAGTGCGCTCTCAGAAACTCTTAATGTAAGTAGTGAAGCAGAATGCCTGTGTATAAACACGCTCTAGTCAACTAGGAAACAGCCTAGTTGGGTTGCTCAGAGTGGAAGAAGCACAGTGAGGCGAGGCTCTGGGAAATAAAACTGCTAAGCCCTTAAATAGTTTGGTAGACTGATGTCAAAGTCAGGCTCCCTAAAGGATAGGGTAAAGTTAGATCTTCTCTGCCTCATTCTCAACTAATAGCCACATGGATTTACATGTCTATATGGCGGTTAGAATGTTTTTGAGACAGTTTGGGTACATTTAGCTGAAAACACTCATCTAGAGCTCAGAGTAAACCTGAACTTATACTATAAATTAATGTTATCTAATACAGTCCATGTGATGTTCATTAGGCACTTATGTTGTTCTTTTTGCAATCAGTGAATACACACTCTTTCTCTAAGAACTGTCACACAAATCAGAGTATGCAGTAGCCTATCACTCACAGATACTCATACCCTTTATTGAATGCCATCTCACAACCAGTATTTCATACTGTTTGCCAGCAAACATGTTGTAAAATGGCTGCCTTGAGGCTTGAGCCCTCAGTGACCTCATAGTGCACCTCAGTCTACCAGTCTGCCTGTCTGCCAGCGGCGGCTGGTGTCCGTGTACTACCATGTTTACTCTTTACTTCTCACAGCAGTTTTACAAGTCAATTTCAGTTGCATTGACACAGGACTTGCCTGAGTGACTTTAATGAAACATTTAATCAATCGGGAGGCTCCTGCCTCTGAGCTACAAATTGAGACTCCTCCACAATGGCGGTTGCCTTCACATTTCAATGCACAGCATCATTTTACTTTATTATACTCTCTCCCCCAATTATTTTGACCCATTTTGAAGTTCATCATATGTTTATTGCTTCTACCACACAACTTTCAGATAAACACTTTATAAAATAAAAACACTTTCTTTATAAATCCAATGAATGCACAAAAAACGATTTACTTCTTCAATGAAAATATACTGTAATTTTGTTCTCAGTTTTTCTGTGTATGAAACAACTTGTTTTAAGTGCTCTAGAATACAATATGGAAAATGAATGGGTTTGTGCATGAAAAGGGAAGTGTATTCTTATAATGTGGAGTGTTCTTTGTTCCGTGCCAGGAAGACGTGACTGTTCTCCACCATCCATTCTGTTCTGGGTTCATTGCTGTGGAACAATCTTAATTGGACCTGTGCCCCCAAGGGGTGATATGTCACAAGTCAGGTCTGTATGCCAAAACCCAGCTCTGTTGTGTACCATTACTAGTCCATTGACAATTAATCGTATTTTCTCGACTCAATGCTCTTGAGGAAAAACCTACTCGTGTGTAAAATTAGAGGGAGAGAGTTTCAGGAAGACGTTTGATCCATGCTCTGTCAGCATGGGGGTTCCCCTGATAACGATCAAGATTCTTACCTGGCTGGTGACTCTCTCTCTTTCCTCAGTGTTTATTGGAAAGACCTTAATGTGAAGCATTTTCCACTTGACTGAAGAACAGACACCTTGACTGCAAAGATCACTTTTGCATGATTGCACGAAGGCATGGGAGGTGCACACAATCATCCATCAGCTCTTTTCATCCTCAGTATGTGACTCTTCCGTCAGCTCTTTCCATCCCCCACATTTATACATACGTAATTGACCCCTAAAACAATGGCAGTGTATTCCAGCCAAATGTCCTACTCTACTTCTGAAAGGGTTAATGTTATGGCCTCCAATGTAAATGTTAAGGGCATGAATAAAGAACTCCCATGTGGGTTGCCTCAACACTAACCAAGCACAGCTGTCCTGTCTGTGTCTCCATATACCAAATATCCTCACATGCACAGTGTCTCAATGCCCCACATGTACCCTTGTGCCCCCATGGTCCCTTTATCAACCTGCCCTCACTTACCCTGCCCAACGCTTCAGACAGAGGAAGCCCCAAATTGATCACATTTCCCAGGCCTTCCCCACGTAACCACACTAAACACACTTTCCCCCTGTGTAAATAATTCAAACACAGCCACTTACAGTCTACTTCCGTAGCTTTAGTTACACTGGAGTAAGAAGTCTTGAGTTCCCTTTGTGTGTAGAGAGCCCATGTGTGGTAAGACGTCTCCACAGATCGGTATAATTCAGAACTGAATCTGGCACTAAATCCAAATGAAAATTACAACAACAACAGTAATCCCACAAGGGAGCCTACACAAAACACACAAATAACCTTATATTCTGAACAACTGGGCATCAACAGATCCTTATGTACGAAAATAGCAAAGGTCGACCCCCCTGAACAAGTAGAAGGTTATTTGCAGATTCACCAGCCAGTTAACATTTCAAAGGCAAATGATAAGAGATTATGCTTGTTTTGAGAGAGCTTTGCCTCAGAAGAAATTCAACATCTTTCTATTGAGGTGATGCTAGCAATCCTGTGTGCCATGCTTTGATTATTTCTGTTACTCTAAACGTGATTTCATGACAAAGTTTACGGAGTGAGTGACAGTGTCTGTTTCGAGACCCTTGTTAGGCCTACTGCTGATAGGTAGCTCTCTCTGCTCTCTCCCTCCCCTCTGTCTGTCCTTGATTGCAGGAGTGAAGTCTGGTGTGCGGGAGTCAGGGTTCCAGCTGCAGCTCATTCACCATATCACCTCAGCCTTTAAGACCCGGTCAAACTTACCACTCATCGTCAGATCATAGTCAAGACGACCATGTTAGTCTCGCTGCCGACTCAACCTGGTTATTTTTGCTCTTTGTGTTATTGGTCTGTTCTATTTACTTTTTCTCCTGTGCCACAGATATTTGGAACCTGACTCCTGCCTCCGCTTCACTCCTGCCACCACCATCCTGCTCTCCATTACCGGACCTCTCTTTTGGACTCACCACGGACACTAGGACATTACGGTACCACACCTGCCCTGATCTGGATCTGTTACCCTCCCTGTACCTGGACTTGCTCTTCCCATATATTTGGAAACCTGGACTTTGAACATTGTAAATAAACCTGTTAACTTCTCTGGCTTGGTGTACTTGTCTGCATTTGGGTTCTTATCCAGTTAAATCATAACAGTATGATCTGACCAACATGAACCCAGCAGACAGTAGCTCGGATACCACCCCAGAGTGCACTCAAATTTGGACTGCCATAGCCAATCAGGGCATTTTACTTGGCCAACATGATACCCTGTTTAAAACGATTGCTGAGGACAGTCAGGTTCTGCTTAATCAGGTTCAATTACTCTCCAATCAAGTATCTGCCCTTACTACCCCTTCAGCCCAGATCAGAGAGCCTTTTGTTCCTGCTCCAGAGCGCTATGACGGGAACATGGGAACCTGTGGCGATTTTTTGACTCAATGCTCGTTAGTGTTTGAACAACAGCCCCTCACCTACGCCTCAGAAAGAGCCCGTATTGCCTACCTTATCAACTCTACTAGCGGTTCCGCTCGTGCCTGGGGATCCGCGGTCTGGGAGAGTCAGTCGGACATTTGCAACGCTTACGTTGCCTTCACCACGGAGATGAGGAAGGTACGAGGAAAGGAGGCTGCGAAACGGCTGTTTTCTCTTCGGCAGGGGGCTCGTAGTGTGGCGGAGATGGCAGTGGAGTTTCGGACTTTAGCAGCAGTGAGTGGTTGGAATGACGAGGCATTACAAGGAGTGTTCATCAATGCTTTGTCTGAGACCTTAAAAGATGAATTGGTGTCATATGATGAATCGCCTACGCTGGATAATCTTATTTCACTCACTATCAGGTTGGATAATCGGATTCGGGAGCGCCGCCGGGAGAGGAGTGTTAGTTCCAAGCAACCTGTCTGTCATCAACAAACTCCTTCCTGCATCGTCCCTACGGAGAGAGCCGTGTCTTCCCGAGTCGATACGAGGAGCACTGAACCCGAAGCCATGGAGGTGGGTCGTGCACGGTTGTCCTCAGAGGAGCGTGCACGTCGTATTCAGGCTCGGGTCTGCCTGTATTGTGGAGAAGCTGGTCATTTCGTTCCTTCCTGCCCAGTTCGTCCGGGGAAAAGGGCCGGCTCATCATTAATGGGAGAAGTTTTGGTGAGCCGAGCAGCGGATTCTTCCTCTTCTCCCGCATTCTGCTCCAGGCATCCCTCCAGTGGCAGTCCCAGAATTTCTCTGTTAGTGCGCTGATTGACTCTGGTGCCGACGAAAGCTTTTTGGATAGAGAGTGGGCTCAACAAATGGATTTGGAGACTGTTCCTATGGACTGTCCGCTGCAGGCTAAGGGTCTAAATGGACAATTGTTGACCCGCATTACCCATCAGACTGTTCCTGTTTGTCTTAGAGTGTCGGGAAATCATCAGGAGAACATTCAATTCCATATTATCGACTGCCCACAGACTCCCCTGGTCCTTGGTATCCCCTGGCTCATAAAACACAATCCACACATTGATTGGGTGACAGGTAGCATTGTTTCATGGAGCACATTTTGTCATGTGAATTGTTTGTGTTCTGCTCAGACTCCTGCCAGTACTGTGCCTCAACCTCCACTGGAGTCCATGGATCTTTCTGCTGTTCCTGACGTGTATCATGACCTGGCATCCGTTTTCTGCAAACACAGAGCTACTTCTCTTCCTCCTCACCGGCCTTACGACTGCGCCATTGACCTCCAGCCAGGAGCCCCGCTCCCCCAGCAGTCGCCTGTACAATCTCTCCCGGCCGGAGACGGAGGCTATGGAGAACTACATTCGGGACTCCTTGGCGGCAGGTATTATGCGTCCTTCCTCGTCACCTGTAGGAGCGGGATTCTTTTTTGTTGCTAAGAAGGATAAGACCCTCAGACCCTGTATTGATTACCGTGGACTTAACAACATCACCATTAAGAACAAGTATTCTCTGCCTTTGATTAATTCTGCTTTTCCCCTCCTTCATGGTGCTACCATCTTTACGAAACTGGATCTACGAAATGCGTATCACCTGGTGCGCATTCGTAAGGGTGATGAATGGAAGACTGCCTTCAACACACCCTTGGGACATTTTGAGTATCGGGTTATGCCTTTTGGGTTGTCTAATGCCCCTGCTGTTTTTCAGGCACTAGTCAATGATGTCCTTCGGGACATGTTGAATCGGTTTGTTTTTGTCTATCTGGATGATATCTTGATTTTCTCAGAGTCCTCCCAGGAACATGAACTGCATGTGCGCCAGGTGTTGCAAAGGTTGTTGGAGAACAAACTGTTTGTGAAGATGGAGAAATGTGAATTTCATGTGTCTGAGACCTCTTTTTTGGGTTACATCATAGCTCAGGGGGAGCTGCGGATGGACCCAGCTAAGATCTCTGCTGTCACGGACTGGCCAGCTCCCTCTACCCGCAAACAACTTCAACGATTCCTGGGGTTTGCGAACTTCTATAGGAGGTTCATCAAGGACTACAGCCGCATTGCGGCGCCACTCACCGCTCTCACCTCCATCTCACGACCGTTCGCTTGGAATGAAGGGGGCCGAATCAGCGTTCGAAGAACTGAAACATCGCTTCGCCTCGGCTCCCATTCTGATGCAGCCGGACCCCGACCGCCAGTTTGTCGTGGAGGTGGATGCATCCGACACTGGGGTAGGTGCAGTGTTGTCACAACGTTCTCCTGAAGATAACAAACTGCATCCCTGTGCTTTTCTCTCAAGGAAACTTTCTCAGGCAGAGAGGAATTATGATGTTGGAAATCGTGAACTGCTCGCCGTTAAGCTGGCTCTCGAGGAGTGGCGACATTGGTTGGAGGGGGCGGAACAACCCTTCATCGTTTGGACGGATCATAAGAATCAGGCTTACCTCCAGTCAGCGAAGCAGCTCAACCCCCGTCAAGCCAGGTGGGCACTATTTTTTGGGAGATTCAATTTTTCTCTGTCTTACCGTCCTGGGTCACGCAACGTCAAGCCTGACGCCCTGTCTCGTGTTCATTCGGCTGTTGATACTGGTAGTAACCCTGAACCCATTTTGCCTCCTACCTGCAGTATTGCAGTCATCACATGTGACATCGAGGGGATTGTTAGACAGGCTCAACATCATCAACCTGACCCTGGGAGGGGTCCTCCTAACCGGATGTTTGTCCCTGAGTCTGCTCGCTCCCAGGTACTTCAGTGGGCTCACTCGTCTCCCCTTACCTGTCACCCTGGAGTTTCGCGGACCCTTGACTTTGTGCGACGGAAGTTCTGGTGGGCCACGATGGAGGCGGACACTGAGCCTTCATTGCTGCTTGTACGGTATGTGCACGAAGTAAAAACTCCACCCAGGCCAGCGCTGGTCATCTACGACCTCTACCTATACCCAGCCGGCCCTGGTCGCATATCGCTATGGATTTTGTCACTGGACTTCCCCCCTCATCTGGTAAGACTGTCATTCTTACGGTGATTGATCGTTTTTCTAAGTTCGCTCATTTTTTGGCCCTACCTAAACTGCCCACTGCCAGAGAGACGGCTGATATTTTGGTTGAACATGTGTTCCGCTCTCATGGTCTACCCACGGATATTGTCTCTGACAGGGGTCCCCAGTTTGTCTCCCAGGTGTGGAAAGCTTTCTGTAAAGCTTTGGGCATTACATCCAGCCTGTCCTCTGGATATCACCCCCAGACCAACGGGCAAGCCGAGAGAGCGAACCAGGAGATGGAGACCGCTCTTCGCTGTGTCACTGGGTCTAACCCTGGGTCATGGAGCTCCATGCTCCCCTGGGTGGAATATGCTCATAACACCTTGACTAACGCTTCCTCTGGTTTGTCTCCTTTTCTGTGTGCTCTGGGTTACCAACCTCCCCTGTTCCCTTCCCAAGAGAGGGAACTTGCGGTACCCTCGGTGCAGTCCCACATGCGCCGCTGCTTCAAGGTCTGGAGGAAGGCCAGGGTAGCTCTGTCCCGAGCTTCGGCGTACATGCAGAGGCAAGCCAACCGTCACCGGTCCCAGGCTCCCGGTTACTCTCCTGGTCAAGAGGTATGGCTGAAGTCACGGGACCTTCCATTGAAGGTGGAGTCTAAGAAGATGGCGCCTCGTTTTATAGGACCGTTCAAGATACTGTCTATTGTTAACCCCTGCGCGGTTAAGCTACAGCTTCCTGCCTCCCTACGGGTTCATTCCACCTTTCATGTTTCCCAGATTAAGCCTGTGTCGGTTAGCCCTTTGTGCCCGCCCTCTCGTCCCCCTCCTCCGCCCAAGATCGTGGGTGGGGGTCCGGTCTACACTGTCCGGCGACTTCTGGATGTTCGCCGCCGAGGTCGTGGTTTCCAGTACCTGGTGGATTGGGAGGGTTATGGTCCCGAGGAACGTTCCTGGGTGCCCAGGAGCTTCATTGTGGATCCTGATCTGGTCCGAGAGTTTCATAGGTTACATCCCGATAAACCCCGTCGGCCGCCAGGTGGCGTCCGTAGAGGGGGGGTACTGTTAGGCCTACTGCTGATAGGTAGCTCTCTCTGCTCTCTCCCTCCCCTCTGTCTGTCCTTGATTGCAGGAGTGAAGTCTGGTGTGCGGGAGTCAGGGTTCCAGCTGCAGCTCATTCACCATATCACCTCAGCCTTTAAGACCCGGTCAAACTTACCACTCATCGTCAGATCATAGTCAAGACGACCATGTTAGTCTCGCTGCCGACTCAACCTGGTTATTTTTGCTCTTTGTGTTATTGGTCTGTTCTATTTACTTTTTCTCCTGTGCCACAGATATTTGGAACCTGACTCCTGCCTCCGCTTCACTCCTGCCACCACCATCCTGCTCTCCATTACCGGACCTCTCTTTTGGACTCACCACGGACACTAGGACATTACGGTACCACACCTGCCCTGATCTGGATCTGTTACCCTCCCTGTACCTGGACTTGCTCTTCCCATATATTTGGAAACCTGGACTTTGAACATTGTAAATAAACCTGTTAAAACTTCTCTGGCTTGGTGTACTTGTCTGCATTTGGGTTCTTATCCAGTTAAATCATAACAACCCTTCGTGTTGGTCCTTACTAGGGCAGGGACTGGGAGGAAGGAGTGTCTCTTTTCTCAAAGGCTACACTTTGAGTGATAGGCTGTTGGTGTGGTCTTTTTTTTCTGAGTTCACAAGGTTTAAGCATCACTGAAGGGTAGAGTGACACAGTCCTCATCCACATTCAAACAAGGCTGCAGTTAACATGTGCTAATTCACACGCGACTCTTAGGAGCAGCTAGAGAACATTGCAGTGGAAAATCTGCAACACTCTCCTGCCAGGGCATTTAAGCATTTCACCACTGTTTCTTTATGATTTTACATCCACATGAATAACCTTCCTGGTGCCTCTCCGATGCTGCATCATCTCTGCCATTCATATTAGGATAATATCAGAATATAAAATCTCTCATATACTTCTCCTAAATGAACAGGACTGTCCTAGTAATTTCTGTATTCAACAGTGGTGTAAAGTACTTAAGATACTTTAAAGTACTACTTAAGTAGTTTTTGGGGGTATCTGTACTTTACTTTACTATTTGATTTTTGGACATTTCTTCACTACATTTGTAAAGAAAATAATGTAAATTTTTTCCCCTGACACCCAAAAGTACTCTTTACATTTTGAATACTTAGAAGGACAAGAAAATGGTCCAATTCACACACTTATCAAGAGAACATAAAGGGCCTTCGGAATGTATTCAGACCCCTTGACTTTTTCCACAATTTGTTATGTTACAGCTTTATTCTAAAATGGATTTAAAAAAAATAATAATCCTCAGCAATCTACACAAAACACCCCATAATGACAAAGCAAAAACAGAAATACCTTATTTATAGAAATATTTAGACCCTTTGCGATGAGACTCGAAATTGAGCTCAGATGCATCCTGTTTCCATTGATCATCCTTGAGATGTTTCTACAACTTGACTGGGCTCCACCTGTGGTAAATTCAATTGATTGGACATGATTTCGAAAGGCACACACCTGTCTATTAAAGGTTCCACAGTTGACTGTGCATGTCAGAGCAAAAACCAAGCCATCAGGTCAAAGGAATTGTCCGTAGAGCTCCGAGACAGGATTGTGTCGAGGGACAGATTAAGGTATCTTTACTTTTACTCAAGTATGACAATTGGGTCAATATTTCCACCACTGGTATTCAAAGACTATTGATTTTGTAATTATTTGTAAAATACGGTAATGAGAATGTTTAATGAGCATTATATATTGCAGTATCTGTTATAGATTGTGAGGCTTTATGTAAACATTAATTTATCTTCTTGCAGAAATGTTTAGAGCTCCACCCCTCCCTCAGTACCAGAAGGATAACTCTTTCATATACAAAAACACAAGATTATTCAATCCTTTCAGGAAATAATCTGCAAATAACCGTCTGCTTGTTCAGGGGGGTCAACCTTTGCTACTTTCGTACATCAGGATCTGTTGATTCCCAGCTGTTCGGAATTTAAGGTTATTTCTATACTGAACAAAAATATAAACGCAACATGTAAAGTGTTGGTTCCATGTTTCTTCAGCTGAAATAAAAGATCACAGAAATGTGGCAGTACGTCCAACCGGCCTCACAACCGCAGACCACATGTAACCACGCCAGCCCAGGACCTCCACATCTGGCTTCTTCACCTGTGGGATCGTCTGAGACCAGCCACCCAGACAGCTGATGAAACTGAGTAGTATTTCTGTCTGTAATAAAGCCATTTTGTGGGGAAAAACTCATTCTGATTGGCTGGGCCTGGCTCCCAAACAGGTGGGCCTATGCTCTTCTAGGCCCACACATGGCTGCACCCCTGCCCAGTCATGTGAAATCCATAGATTACATTTTAGTCATTTAGCAGACACTCTTATCCAGAGCAACTTACAGTTAGTGAGTGCATACATTTTTCATACTGGCCCCCCATGGGAATCGAACCCACAACCCTGGCGTTGCAAGCGCCATGCTCTACCAACTGAGCTACATGAAGCCTTAGATTAGGGCCTAATGAATTTATTTCAATTGACTGATTTCCTTACATGAACTGTAACTCAGTAAAATTGTTGAAATTGTTGCATGTTGCGTTTATATTTTTGTTCAGTATAGATCTGTAAACCTGTGTAGTGTCTTTTCTTGGGCCAGCCATTGTGAACCAGCAGTAAGTCTATTGCCTTGCTGTGTATAGGTTATGTTGGCTGCGTCTGGTTTACTGTGAGCTGGTCAGTGAGTTGTGATTGGGATCCTGTGGTTTTACAGCAGCTCTGTGAGAGCCCAGGTCTCATCACTGCAATCCAGGGGAGCTGCCATTGATTACCACCACTCAGCATGCTCCGGTGCAAATGATGAGCATTTTGCGCCTATCGATTTGGTTATGGCTGATACGCAGCTGTTGCTCTTTCAATAGGAGAATGGGGGGTGTAAACTATCCTGGCAACAGTCCCTCTACTCTCATCTCCTCTGACTCACCAGGGAGGAAGGAGATTTACACATCGTCAGCGTGTTGGGCCTGACTTGTTCATCAACTGTTCCTGTGTGTGGGTGCGTGCACGAGTGTGTGTGTGTGTGTTTGTGTGTGAGTACTTCTGCCTCCGCATGTACAGTGCATTCGGAAAGTATTCAGACAAATCATTCCCTAAGTTCTAGACCTCAGCTGAATCTGGTAATGAATGGTGTGGCTATTGAACAAGTTGAGGAGACTAAATTACTTGGTGTTACCTTAGATTGTAAACTGTCATGGTTGTAAAGACGGGGAGAGGTCTGTCCGTAATAAAGAGATGCTCTGCTTTTTTGACACCACATTCCAAAAAGCAAGTCCTGCAGGCTCTAGTTTTGTCTTATCTTGATTATTATCCAGTCGTGTGGTCGAGTGCTGCAAGGAAAGACCTAGTTAAGCTGCAGCTGGCCTAGAACAGAGTGACATGTCTTACCCTTCATTGTAATCAGAGGGCTGATATAAATACTATAAATGCCAGTCTCTCTTGGCTAAGAGTTGAGGAGAGACTAACTACATCACTTCTTTTTATAAGAAACATTGTGTTGAAAATCCCAAATAGTTTTCATAGTCAACTTAGACACAGCTCTCACACACACTCTTACCCCACCAGACATGCCACCGGGGGTCTTTTCATACTCTCCAAATCCAGAACAAATTCAAGAAAGCGTACAGTATTATATAGCCATTATTGCATGGAACTCAGTTTCATCTCATATTGCTCAACTGAACAGCAAACCTGGTTTCAAAAAACAGATAAAGCAACACCTCACAGCACAACGCCTCTTGTCTATTTGACCTAGATAGTTTGTGTGTATGTATTGATATGTTGTCTACGTGTGGCTATTGATGTAGTTCTGTACTTGAGCTGTTCTTGTCTATTAATGGTCTGTTTATGTAATGTTTTGTGTGGATCCCAGGAAGAGTAGCTGCTGCTTTTGCAGTAGCTAATGGGAATCGTAATAAAATATCAAATACCAAAAGACCCCTAGTCTTTTTCCACATTTTGTTATGTTACAGCATTATTCTAAAATGTATTTAAAAAATGTTTTTACTCATCTACACACAATACCCCACAATGACAAAGCAAAAACTGTTTTTTAGATTTTTTGCAAATGGAAATATCACATTTACATAAGTATTCAGACCCTATACTCAATACTTTGTTGGAGCACCTTTGGCAGCGATTACAACCTCAAGTATTCTTGGGTCTGACGCTACAAGCTTGGCACACCTGTATTTGGGGAGTCTCTCCAATTCTTCTCTGCAGATCCTCTCAAGCTCTGTCAGGTTGGATGGGGAGCATTGCTGCACAGCTATTTTCAGTTCTCTCCAGAGATGTTCGATCGGGTTCAAGTCTGGGCTCTGGCTGGGCCACTCAAGGACATTCAGCGACTTGTCCCGAAGCCACTCCTGCGTTGTCTTGGCTGTGTGCTTAGGGTCGTTGTCCTGTTGGAAGGTGAACCGTTGCCCCCAGTCTGAGATCCTGAGCACTATAGAGCAGGTTTTCATCAAGGATCTCTGTACTTTGCTCCGTTCATCTTTCCCTCGATCCTGACTAGTCTCCCAGTACCTGCTGATGAAAAACATTCACACAGCATGATGCTGCCACCACCATGCTTCACCATAAGAATGGTGCCAGGATTCCTCCAGATGTGCCACTTGGCATTCAAGCCAAAGACTTCAATCTTGGTTTCATCACACTAAAAAATCTTGTTTCTCATTACATTTTAGTTATTTAGCAGACGCTCTTATCCAGAGCAACTTACAGTTAGTGAGTGCATACATTATTTTTTTTCATACTGGCCCCCCGTGGGAATCAAACCCACAACCCTGGCATTGCAAACGCCATGCTCTACCAACTGAGCTACATCGCTGCCGGCCATTCCCTCCCCTACCCTGGGCCAATTGTGCGCCGCCCCATGGGTCTCCCGGTCACGGCTAGCTACGACAGAGCCTGGATTCGAACCAGGATCTCTAGTGGCACAGCTAGCACTGAGGAGTGGCTTCCGTCTGGCCACTCTACCATAAAGGCCTGATTGGTGGAATGATGCAGAGATGGTTGTCCTTCTGGAAGATTCTCCCATCTCCACAGAGGAACTCTGGAGCTCTGTCTCAGTGACCACTGGGTTCTTGGTCACCTCCCTGACCAAGGCTCTTCTCCCCTGATTGCTTAGTTTGGCCGGGTGGCCAGCTCTAGGAAAGTCTTAATGGTTCCAAACTTCTTCCATTTAAGAAGACGGAGGCCACTGTGTTCTTGGGGACCTTCAATACTGCAGAAATGTTTTGGTACCGTTCCCCAGATTGTGCCTTGACACAATCCTGTCTTGGCGCTCTACGGACAATTCCTTCGACCTCATGGCTTGGTTTTTGCTCTGACCTGCACTGTCAACTGTGAGACCTTATGTAGACAGGTGTGTGCGTTTCCAAATCATGTCCAATCAATTGAATTGACCACAGGTGGACTCCAATCAAATTGTAGAAACGTCTCAAGGATTATCAATGGAAACAGGATGCACCTGACCTCAATTTCGAGTCTCATAGCAAAT
This sequence comes from Coregonus clupeaformis, assembly GCF_020615455.1. Taxonomy (NCBI): domain Eukaryota; kingdom Metazoa; phylum Chordata; class Actinopteri; order Salmoniformes; family Salmonidae; genus Coregonus; species Coregonus clupeaformis. The sequence continues at coordinate 27,069,239 of NC_059192.1, forward strand.
GTCTGAATACTTATGTAAAATCTTTGCTAAATATTTAAAAAATCTGTTTTCACTTTGTCATTATGGGGTATTGTGTGTAGATTGATGAGGGAAAAAAACAATTCAATCAATTTCAGAATAAGGCTTTAACGTAACAAAATGTGGAAAATACTTTCCGAATACACTGTATACTCTGGTCTGTGTGTTTCAGCATGTATTTGGCTTTCTGTGTGTATAGCAGCCAAGTGATAAAGAACCCCATAATAACACAAATTGCATTCCTCCTGCAGATGAATGTTTGAGGATAGCTGATTGTATGCTGGGGACCATGTGAATCTGATTAGGGAGACGATTGGACTAAGGAAGAGAGAGAAGTGCAATACCATCTCACTACTCCCTCCTTCCAGCCATCCGCCCCTCCCCATCCATCAAACAGATGAGGCTGGTGAGGGCCACCCGCAATGCGGAGAGGTGAGGGGCTGGTGAGTAGAGGTATGGTGGCCATGAGCAGATGGCGAGGGAATCTCAGGGAGGCTTGGCGCTCAGCCTGTCTGTAGGTTCCGTGGAGCCCCTTGCCTTGATTAGCAGGCAGGGCATGTTGTCCACAGCAGAATTATTCCCTTTAAGGGCTTTACTGTATGCAGTTTCTCAGGAGCAAGCTTAATCCTTCCAGCCAGCACTGAGTGCCTGCTCAGAGACCTCACATACAGATTGAATCACACACACACTCATTCTGTACACACACGTGCATATGCATGTGCACATACAGTATGCCTACATGCACGCACGTAAGCCTGTGCACACACACACGCATGCACAGCACACAGCACACACACACATACAATTGTCGCACTCTCAGATTTGTACACACTTCCACCCACTCACACACTCACACACGTGCTCAAACTCACACATGCTCACACATTCAGGCAATCAACCAGCTATAGTATAGGTATAAATTTATCATTTTCCTGATTGATCAGATTGTCTTGAACAAAGTATGTATGGCAATCTCCGTGCATATTTTCTCTAGTGCTCATTTATCATTTTATGGCTGAAAGAAGAGCACATTATCATCATTATGAGATCTCGCCATGCATGTTGCCATGGGTGTTGCCACCCAATGTCGTTAAGAGAGAAGCAAGTAGCAAGTCGATGAACAAAATACACATTTAGAGTAAATGCTCATCAGCAGAATTGCATAATGTTTCTCCATAGTAGAACAGGAAATTTACATTTCATTTGAAGTGGACGCAGCAGGGTGTCTGTCCTGCTGTGAGGCGCCTCAGTGTTTGACATTCAGAAATGGACTGGGAAACGCGTCGTAATTGCACATATGGTCACTAACTGTAAGTCGCTCTGGATAAGAGCGTCTGCTAAATGACTAAAATGTAAAAATGTAAATGTCAATTATCCCCAGGATCCAACGCAGCTGTCTGATGTCAAAACAACAATGATCAGAGGAAATGTGGGCAATGCAGCCGAGCCCAACCCCATTTATAGCTGTCAGTCTTTCAGGAAAGCAGGGAATCCAGGTTTGAGGACATACTAGAACACGAAAGAGAGATAAGTGGATACTACCTCATAATCTGACTGGAATATATGGTCTGTCATTCATTGTTTGTTTATTGCTTCCTCCCTTAGGGCCTACTTAATGCAGTATTCCAACCCTCGACCAGCTTTAGGTCCGATCTTCAAGGATGGTTTAGTATGTCAATTGTCAATTGATAAGAGAAAGTGGTCGGTATGACAGGCTACGATAACTACATTCACTTGAATTGGCCAACAGAGTCACTGTACACACTTTCATTGTTTGTTCATGTAGTTATACTGATTCTCTCCCAATACAAATCCCTGACCTACATTAGAGCCAGGGACAAAGCACACATGTCCTGCCATGGTAAAGTGTATGTGATGAACGAACATATCAAATCTCTAGTCACGCTCAGTCACACAATGAGTCAGCAGACGGGCAGCAGATATGTAGAGTGGATACAGTATATTGTAGTCTCGAAATGTTGGACTATTTGATGGAGTTACATCTTCTATCCTCAACAAACTGGAGAAGCCACTGTGCATCAGCAAAGCTTTCTTTCTCTGTCCAACCGTATTTCACTTATAAGTGGGGGAACCTCTGAGTTGGAGCATGCCAAGTAAGGGGGGGCACCCCAGAGAACGGTTACCCTTCCCACACAGATGAGTTGAGCCTGTCTGTCAGTTTAGAGCCTACACCTGTCAGCATTTACCCAGGCTCAGCCACAAAGCAGCCGAAAATCCCTGTACAAACACTATAGCGGCACAGCAATACACCAACCAGTTAACATTTCAAAGGCAACCGATAAGAGATTACAATTGTTTTCAGAGAGTTTTGCCTCAGAGAAATGTAACATATTTCTATTGAGGTGATGCTAGCAATCCTGTGTGCCATGCCTTGATTATTTCTGTTACTCTAAACGCAACAATAAGGAGTGTCTCTTTTCTCAAAGGCTACACTTTGCGTGTGGTATTTTGTTGTTGTTGAGTTCACAAGGTTTAAGCATCACTGAAGTGTATAGAGTGACAAAGTCTTCATCCACATTCTAACAAGGCTGCAGTTAATGTGTTAATTCACACGCGACTCATGACTCAGGGGCAGCTAGCGAACTTTGCAGCGGTAAATCTGCGAAACTCTGCCGCCAGGGCATTTAAGCATTTTACCACTGTTTCTTTATGATTTTACATCCACATGAATAACCTTTCTGCTGCCTCTCCGATGCTGCATCATCTCTGCCATTCATATTAGGACAATATCAGAATATGAAGCATCTCATTCACTTCTCCTAAATGTACAGGACCGTCCTAGTCATTTCTGTATTCAAAGACTATTGATTTTGTAATTTGTAAAGTACTCTAATGAGCGTGTTTAATTAGCATTATATACAGCAGTATCTGTTATATGTTGTAGGTCTTCATGTAAACATTAATTTATCTTCTCACAGCAGCGTTTTGAGCCCAACCCCTCCCTGAGTACCAGAAGCAGAGCTATGGAAATGTTTAGTGAGCCGTTGCAGATGCGTTTTTGCAAACTCTGGCTGAAGTTGGTCCTGGAGGTGGGGAGGGTGAGTGGAAAAGGATGGAGGGAAAGGGGGAAGGGAGGGGAGGATGGGGGTAAATGCGTCAAAGCTGTTCCAGTGAGACAGATTCAGGCCTGCAGAGTTATCTCACGGACCAATCCTGTTTGGTGGAGGACAGAAGGCAGTCAGAGAAATGGAACAGTGTGCACCTCCAGGCTACAGAGGTGGAGAGATGATTAAAAGCACCACACAGATACACACACACACACACACATTAACACACACTTACGCAACTCAGAAGTATATACTGTATAATGTACACACATCTGCATTAAGATACACACTCTTGAAATGCACACACTCTGGTCTCATACTGTAATTCAAATGTATTTGTTTGACAGTACATACATAATTGAATCATGGGCATGGGCTCAAGACTAAAGAGAGGCAGTAGTTTGTTCTGACTCTGGCCTGTGATCCTATAGGGCAGTCGGGTGGACCGTAGAGCAAGCCACTGATACCCTGCCATGTGGTTGCCTGTAACAGATAACAGGCAGGCAGAGGATCTGGGCCCCGCAGCACCAATTGTACTGATGATGGCATGGCTGAGTGTGTGATTCACACACCCAATTACATACAGACAGTACACATCCCTATTCCCTCAGTGCAAGGTATTTGTTAAGTTCTTCTTCCATAGAACTTTTGTATGTTTTAATGAGACGAGAGTGAGTGGAGGACCCTACACCTAGCCTGCATTAACCTGGAATGTTAACACAGCAGATGAAATAGCTTGTTTCTTGTAAAAATGAGGCATGGAATCACTGAGGCGTACGGTTAAACCAAAAGAGAGGGGAGAGGTTCGGGTTGCAGTCCAAAATCATGACTGCATGGGTTAAAACAAAGTAAAAGACATGAATGAGGGATTTGAGTTGTTGAACTTCCACATTTATCAGTTATTTGTATGACAGTGTTTTTTCAATTGCTTAAGCACAATTTTGAAAACAGGGCTCGGTTTTTCAAACCCCTTCACACAATTAGCACAACACTACACCAAAATAGCACAACACCTCAGATCATTTGCAAAATGGAACACTTTTGTCAAAACTATACAATGTCTTATAAAAACCTTATTTTGTTGTCATAACCTAAACCCAACCATTATATGGTCTGATTCTGTTTGAATCAGTTAAACACTCCTGAGCTCAACCTAAAACACTTTTAGCATTTACACAGAGAAAGTGTAAAAATAAATTCACCAACACCACATGACACCAATTGTGCAGACTAATGAAAATATGTATTTCTGTGGTCCTCTGTAGCTCAGCTGGTAGAGCACGGCGCTTGTAACGCCAAGGTAGTGGGTTCGATCCCCGGGACCACCCATAAACAAAAAATGTATGCACGCACGACTGTAAGTCGCTTTGGATAAAAGCGTCTGCTAAATGGCATATTAATTAATAATAATTAATTAATTAATTTTCATGTACTAAAGTCAGTCAATACTGAACATTTCAACAAAACTTTCATAACAAAACATTTTCCAGTTTTCATACAGTATTACTGAACGTACCATTGTACTGTAAGCTTACAGTAATACTGTAACATAAATTACATATCCAGTTCAGTACCGAATAAAAAAGAAAAATAACCTAAACATCTCTCCGCCTAGCTGGATCTGGCCACAGGGCCTCGTCAACATTATAGGCTATATTTTCATTTGCAAGGCAACGTGGGAAGAATCTTTTGGAGTGACGAATCCACCCTTGTATGGATGCTGCTTCAATTTGATCACATGCTTCCACCATAGCTTGAATGAGGGCCATCTGGACATAGGGCCGTAGATCATAAACCTTCCACTGCCATGCTGAGAAGAACTCCTCGATGGGGCTTAGGAAGGGGGAGTATGGTGGAAGGTATTGAACTGTAAATTGTGGGTGTTGATGAAACCAGTTTTGGACCAGAGCAGAACGATGGAAAGCTACATTGTCCCAGACAACAATGTATTGCATCTGGTCCCTTTGGTTTGCTGCTGTGATAATATTGTGTAATTTTACATTTACATTTTAGTCATTTAGCAGACGCTCTTATCCAGAGCGACTTACAGGAGCAATTAGGGTTAAGTGCCTTGCTCAAGGGCACAGACAGATTTTTCACCTAGTCGGCTCGGGGATTAGAACCAGCGACCTTTCGGTTACTGGCACAACGCTCTTAACCAACTAAGATACCTGCCGCCTATTCCCTATATAGTGCACTACTCTAGACCAGGGCCTCATTTAAGAATGAGGTCAGTGTTGTAAGCACCCAAGTTGGCATGGCGGTGGAGAACCCCATTCTGTGTAATGGCAGCACAAAGGGTAATGTTACCCCCATGTTGCCCTGGTACATTGACAATAGCCCTGTGGCCAATGATGTTTCTTCCCCTTCTTCTCACTGTTGTCAGGTTAAATCCAGCCTCATCAATGTATATAAACTCATGCGGGACTTCCTCCGCATCCATTTGCAAAACTCTCTGAATTCTCACATTGTGTAGATCAATTTACTGTAGGTCTGCTATACAGTAAAATTACATGTACAGTAAAAAGGTTATGTGTGCAGTACACAATACCACAGTCAGTGAATAAAACATACCACCACATATTTCACGCCGCAGGCCTTTCAGCCTGTCAGAATTTATTTCAAATGGCACTTTATACAGTTGTTTCATCAGAACTTGATGTTTTTTAAGGATACGGGCTATTGTTGACAGAGAGACCTGTTGGACATTTAAAAAAAATAATTGTTTTAACCTTTATTTAACCAGGTAAGCCAGTTGAGAACAAGTTCTCAATTACAACTGCGACCTGGCCAAGATAAAGCAAAGCAGTGCGATAAAAATTACAACACAGAGTTACATAAAACAAAACATAAAGTCAAAAATACAACAGAAAATATATATACAGTGTGTGCACATGTAGCAAGTTATGGAGGTAAGGCAATAAATAGGCTATAGTGCAAAATAATTACAATTAGTATTAACACTGGAATGATAGATGTGCAAGAGATGATGTGCAAATAGAGATACTGGGGTGCAAATGGGCAAAATAAATAACAATATGGGGATGAGGTAGTTGGGTGGGCTAATTTCAGATGGGCTGTGTACAGGTGCAGTGATCGGTAAGGTGCTCTGACAACTGATGCTTAAAGTTAGTGAGGGAGATAAGAGTCTCCAGCTTCAGAGATTTTTGCAATTCGTTCCAGTCATTGGCAGCAGAGAACTGGAAGGAATGGCGGCCAAAGGAGGTGTTGGCTTTGGGGATGACCAGTGAGCTTTGGGGATGACCAGTGAGTATGCTGGAGCGCATACTACGGGTGGGTGTTGCTATGGTGACCAATGAACTAAAATAAGGCGGGGATTTGCCTAGCAGTGATTTATAGATGGCCTGGAGCCAGTGGGTTTGGCGACGAATATGTAGTGAGGACCAGCCAACAAGAGCGTACAGGTCACAGTGGTGGGTAGTATATGGGGCTTTGGTGACAAAACGGATGGCACTGTGATAGACTACATCCAATTTGCTGAGTAGAGTGTTGGAGGCTATTTTGTAAATGACATCGCCGAAGTCAAAGATCGGTAGGAGAGTCAGTTTTACGAGGGCATGTTTGGCAGCATGAGTGAAGGAGGCTTTGTTGCGAAATAGGAAGCCGATTCTAGATTTAACTTTTGATTTGAGATTCTTAATGTGAGTCTGGAAGGAGAGTTTACAGTCTAACCAGACACCTAGGTATTTGTAGTTGTCCACATACTCTAGGTCAGACCCGTCAAGAGTAGTGATTCATTATTGAAAATTCGGTGATCATTGACAATATGGGCTTGAATGTCTCTAAGTCTGATTGCATTATTGGCCAAAACAAGGTTTATGATCTCTCTCTCTTGCTCCTGTGTGAATATGGGGCCCCTCCCTCCTTGGTGTTCTCGACGTTCAATCCTATGTTGGCCAAACAAAATACATGTAGCTTACTGTAAAATGATACAGGAATAGATTCCAAAACTGTTGATATAGTACATGCAGTAAGCTATGGATATTCTGTTGACAGAAGAAAGTTTCTCACCTGTGCTCTTGACGAAATGTCAGAACTATTGATGCCACCGTGTACCTGCTTAGGTTAGGCTGTACTCTCAGTCCAGCCTCCCTCAGTGTTAGTCCGTGGTTTACAGTTTTTCACAATTGCTAAAACACAATTTCTGAAACCTTGATCCATTTCCTGAAAACATTAAACACAAAACCTCATCTTCAAGCACTATTTACAAAACCTCTGACTCCACTCGCAAAATGAAACATTCGCCTCAAAACTGTTTTACCTGTGTTCAAAATCAAACACTGCTCTCAAATCATAAACAAAGTGATCAAAATGATATACACTCTCAAGCAGTCAGTAAACAATACACCGAAAAATAGGAAACACATTGATCAAAACATACAGTTCTCAGGGAGAAGTACATTTTTAATCTCAAAACAAATTTCATATTTTTCCGTCATTGTCTTTTGATGAACGAAAACATGTTCTATCATAGTAGCTCAAAATTGATCAGAAATTACTACTCTGCTTTGCTCTTTGCAATTTTGTTTTTTGTTCTTCCTCCTCCTTGTACCCCTATTTTTACAGTACTGTACCCTGCATCTCACAAACTTGTCCTTTGTCTCTGTGATACTATAATTCTTGTTCTTTGTTGATATGAACCTGCAACCAGTCAAAATCTATTGTGCAGTCAGTACTGTTAACAAATGGAAAGCACAATGTTCAGGGCCATACAATTTGTCCATTGTACAGTATACAGCCTACAAGGCACTGTACAACAGTATACAATACTAAAAGGGACAAAAATCAAAGGAGTAAACGTGATCAATGTTCTTCTTCTTGTCTTTGGGCTGGGTCAGGCCAGAGCACTTCGTCCACATCACAAGCAATATTGTCCCTCCTGAGGCAACGGGGGAAGAAGCCTCTTGTGTGCCGTATCCAGCCCTGACATGATTCCTCACCTATATCACCACAGGCTAAATCCATGGCTTGCAGCAGATTTACTCTGGTGTAGGGTTGTCTATCATACACTTTCCATTTCCAAGAGGAGAAAAACTCCTCAATCGTATTCAGGAAAGACGAGTATGGAGGGAGGTACAAGTTCATAAACTGCCCATTGATGTTAAACCATTCCCTTACCTGAGCAGCTCGGTGGAAACTGACATTGTCCCACACTATCACATACAGTGGGGAAAAAAGTATTTAGTCAGCCACCAATTGTGCAAGTTCTCCCACTTAAAAAGATGAGAGAAGCCTGTAATTTTCATCATAGGTACACGTCAACTATGACAGACAAATTGAGAAAATAAATTCCAGAAAATCACATCGTAGGATTTTTTATGAATTTATTTGCAAATTATGGTGGAAAATAAGTATTTGGTCACCTACAAACAAGCAAGATTTCTGGCTCTCACGGACCTGTAACTTCTTCTTTAAGAGGCTCCTCTGTCCTCCACTCGTTACCTGTATTAATGGCACCTGTTTGAACTTGTTATCAGTATAAAAGACACCTGTCCACAACCTCAAACAGTCACACTCCAAACTCCACTATGGCCAAGACCAAAGAGCTGTCAAAGGACACCAGAAACAAAATTGTAGACCTGCACCAGGCTGGGAAGACTGAATCTGCAATAGGTAAGCAGCTTGGTTTGAAGAAATCAACTGTGGGAGCAATTATTAGGAAATGGAAGACATACAAGACCACTGATAATCTCCCTCGATCTGGGGCTAGGTCTCACCCAGTGGGGTCAAAATGATCACAAGAACCACACGGGGGGACCTAGTGAATGACCTGCAGAGAGCTGGGACCAAAGTAACAAAGCCTACCATCAGTAACACACTACGCCGCCAGGGACTCAAATCCTGCAGTGCCAGACGTGTCCCCCTGCTTAAGCCAGTACATGTCCAGGCCCGTCTGAAGTTTGCTAGAGTGCATTTGGATGATCCAGAAGAGGATTGGGAGAATGTCATATGGTCAGATGAAACCAAAATATAACTTTTTTGGTAAAAACTCAACTGGTCGTGTTTGGAGGACAAAGAATGCTGAGTTGCATCCAAAGAACACCATACCTACTGTGAAGCATGGGGGTGGAAACATCATGCTTTGGGGCTGTTTTTCTGCAAAGGGACCAGGACGACTGATCCGTGTAAAGGAAAGAATGAATGGGGCCATGTATCATGAGATTTTGAGTGAAAACCTCCTTCCGTCAGCAAGGGCATTGAAGATGAAACGTGGCTGGGTCTTTCAGCATGACAATGATCCCAAACACACCGCCCGGGCAATGAAGGAGTGGCTTCGTAAGAAGCATTTCAAGGTCCTGGAGTGGCCTAGCCAGTCTCCAGATCTCAACTCCATAGAAAATCTTTGGAGGGAGTTGAAAGTCTGTGTTGCCCAGCGACAGCCCCAAAACATCACTGCTCTAGAGGAGATCTGCATGGAGGAATGGGCCAAAATACCAGCAACAGTGTGTGAAAACCTTGTGAAGACTTACAGAAAACGTTTGACCTGTGTCATTGCCAACAAAGGGTATATAACAAAGTATTGAGAAACTTTTGTTATTGACCAAATACTAATTTTCCAACATAATTTGCAAATAAATTCATTAAAAATCCTACAATGTGATTTTCTGGAGAAAAAAAATCTCATTTTGTCTGTCATAGTTGACGTGTACCTATGATGAAAATTACAGGCCTCTCTCATCTTTTTAAGTGGGAGAACTTGCACAATTGGTGGCTGACTAAATACTTTTTTCCCCACTGTAGGTGGGAATGGGATTCTCATTTAGCTCTTGACCCTAATCCTCTTGAACCTGCTGCTCAAATAAAATATCTCTTAGATATATACTGTATGTAGGATTTTGTAAGTCGTACAGAGACAGTGCTATACTGTAGAGTACAATTAGGCCTACTGTATGCTCTTCTGATTCACATACATTGTATGTACTAAAGAGTAATGTCATTCACATAGTATGTGTTAGTACTGTAGACAATCTGGATTACAGTAAATGTTTCTGAATGTACACTTACTTGCACATACTGAGCTCGCAGTTCTTTCACCCTTGGTGAGTTGCGCTCAAAAGTTACTCTGTATACTTGTTTCATTCGCATCCTGTTATGATGGAGGACACGGTAAATTGTGGAAATGCTCACACTGTCGATTCCCTGGAAATGTGTGTTGTCTTGTATCACTCGTTCCTGGATTTCTCTGAGTCGTATTGCATTATCTTGAAGGACCATGCCAACTATAATGGCCTCTTGCTCCCGAGTGAATATAGCTGTCCTTCCACCTGCATGTCGCAGCCTTGCAATTCTACAAAAAGTAGTTGTGCAGTTACAAAACATATTCATGCAGTACAATACATACAGTGATTAACTTTACAAATGTCTATTGAAACAGCTGCATATAGTGTAGTACAGTAAATTTGCAATTACAAAAATACAGTAGTATACTGTACCTGTTCTCTTCTCTGAATGTCCTTACTATGGTGGACACAGAAAATCGACTCAAATTGGGTTGCACTCTAAGTCCTGCTTCCCTCATTGTCAGTCCATGGACAAGAACATGGTCTATGACTGATGCTCGAATTTCATCAGATATTTCCACTCTTTGTCTTCCTCTTCCTTTTCGTCCTCCTCTTCCTCTTTCTTGCCGTCCTCCTCCTCCTCGTCGCCCACCTCGCATACGCACTCGTCCTTGTCCTCTCACATTGTTTCTTCTATCCATTCTCAGACTTTCTCCTTCCCACCTTCAACAACCTGTTTGCTCTCTGAACTGGCTTATATTGGTTGTGTCGCATCATTTGAAACAGGTTAAATCAATTTTGAGTGGTTGTGTTCAATCAATGACATGTGTTCTCTATTTGTATTTGATTGTTGCCACTTGTGTTTACCAGTATGGATGACATGTGCATTAGAGTGCAGAATGTGTTTTGAGAATGAGAATGTGTTTAGAGTTTTGCTGAAAAGTCTAAGTGAGATCTGCAAATTGTGTTTTACCATGTGAAATGGTTTAAGGTATTGACAACAGACTGCATAATTAGCTAAATTAGAACAGGCAACTGAGAACTTTGTTCAGCCAATGGGTTTTAGTGTTTTAGCAATTGAGAAAAACTGTATTACAGTTTTTCTCGATTGTTTACACACATTTTCTGAAAGCATGCCTCATATTCTCAGAACACTACACACAAATCAAAAAACACACACACAATGGGCAAAACCCCTCAATTCTCCAGTAAAATGAAACTTTACATTCAAAACAATGTTATTTCTTATCAAAATTGTATTTTGTTTTCAAATGACACACAAACCATCATATGAATAGACATTTATAAGAACCAGTTGAACACTGATGTGCTCAATGTAAAACACTCTGATGAATGGAAAACACTTCTTCTCCATTCATCATAATGACTTAGGCCTTTTTTTGGTTCAGTGTTGCCATTACTACAGACAGTACATACATAAGTGTGTTGTAAAATATTTGAGAATATTGTTTTTATACTCAGAACACACAAATACACTGTAACAAATATATTTAATTTTTCCCACAAAAACAATGTACACAGTGTACATCCCATTCCCAACCAACACAAAGTTGCAAATACAGTGGTATACATACAAAACAGAAGAATATAATGTATACAGTTACAGTAAAAAAAATAAAAAATAAAAAATAAAAAAATGCTGCATCCTCTCTTCTGTTGCAGTCTGGCCACAGCACCTCATCCACATCACAAGCAATGTTTTCCCTGGCCAAGCAGCGGGGGAAATATCGCCTAGCATGGCGATTCCAGCCATGAAAAGCATCAGCTGCTATATCTCCACATGCGTCTTCCATAGCTTGGAGAAGAGGTATACGCATTTGTGGATTTCGGTCATACACTTTCCATCTCCAGGCAGAAAAAAATTCCTCAATAGGATTGAGGAATGGAGAATATGGCGGGAGATAAACAACTAAAAAGCGTGGGTGGGCAGTGAACCAGTTACGAACCAGAGCAGCCCTGTGGAAACTTACGTTGTCCCAAATGACAACGTACCTGAGCTGCTGTGGGCCATCTACCTGATCTGGTGGAATGAGTGTGTTGTGTAGAGTGTCCAGGAATGTGATCAGATGGGCAGTGTTGTAGGGGCCAAGGGTAGCATGGTGATGGATGACGCCGTGGTGGGTAATCGCTGCACACATTGTGATGTTCCCTCCGCGCTGGCCAGGGACTTGAACAATGGCACGCTGGCCGATGATATTCCTTCCCCTCTTTCGTCTTTTTGTGAGGTTGAATCCAACCTCATCAATGAAGATGAACTGGTGCTCCACTGCAGCCACCTCTAGCTCAAGGACTCTCTGAAACACACATGACAATATCAGAAATAGACATGGAGGGGTCACTATTGTGAAGCACAATCATTATGATTACAATAATGAAATATGTATAATTTATACAGTGTTGAGAGTATGCATCAATTGTGGGATTGTATAGGACTCACTTGCACATAGTTATATCGCAATTCTTTGACTCTTTCTGAATTGCGTTCAAATGGCACCCTGTAGACCTGCTTCATCCTGAGATTATTTCTGCGCAAGACACGGTCCAGTGTTGATAAGCTTACCCTATCAATATTTTGAAATATCTAATTGTTTTCTATTATTTTTCTTTGTATTTGCCGTAATGTTATGCCGTTATTTTGTAGGACCATGTTCATGATTTCAGTTTTCTGTTCAGGAGACAGAACACGTTCCCGACCACCTTGTGTTGATAATCTTTCAGTTCTGCCAAACAAATAGTAAAATGCTGTAAATACAAAGTAGAAATAGATTTTCCAAATTCTTGAAACATACTTTATTTTTACAGTCCTACAGAACAGTCCACAGGCAATACTGTACTACTGTACTCATTGAATACTGTATTGATATGCAGTACTGCAATTTTCTAGTGAGAGTAGATTTCTTACCTATTCTCATTTCGGAATGTCCGGATGATGGATGCTACAGTGTACCTGCTCATCTTAACTAACCATTATGTCACTTTGATCAAATATTTACCCCTTTTCCAACCCAGAACCTTACTATCTTAGTTTTAAAAAGCGTAAGAAGTTAGAGCCTGGATTTTGATTAGCAATCATGCTCCACAGGATAGCATTATACCTATGCTCTGATACACCAGATGTATTCTCTACTCTTTAATCATCCAGCCAAATCCATTTCCTAAACTTTCGATATGCGTCAGATGGATAGAGATCATGTAATGCCCCCGGGCATATTCAGCTCTACTGGGGTTGCACAACCATTATATACTCCCTGGGCAGAAGTCAACCATCACATGAGAATTGAAAGTGACAATGTGTTATAGATGTTGCCCATTGCAGCGTAACGCTATGTATTTTACTTAGATACGTTTTCAGCGGTTAACGTTAATGCATGACAAATTGGTCCTAAATGATTGTTCCACAATCGAATAACCTAAAAACAACGCTAACAGTCTGTCAGATCTAAAAGTTGGCCAACTTTTTCACGGGCTGAGCCAATCCTAACATGGCACAGGACGAAACAGGTGGGGACTATAAAGACTTTGGTCACATTGCTCTCACATTCTAGTCATTGGTATTCCACACACTAACCACTGCACCACACGGCCCAGGGAGGGAAGGAGATGAAAAAGGCCCACTCTCCACTCCTATTTGGGGCCAACCGTTGTGAAGCTGAATGAGGTGATTCCTCTCCCGTCACTAGCTGCCATTAAGGTCCAGGCTTTGTGTCTGCCCATGTTAAATCACATTACAGAGCAGCTGTGTGTCGCCGCCATGTCCTATAGTCTTATAGGCTGTAGACATGTTGTAATGTATGTGGCCGGGAGGCTACAATGAAGGATGCATTATGTATAAATAGAGGTTTGTGTTGTGGTGATATTCTTAGTTGCACGTCTCTCAGGGTTAGGTACATGTATAGGTGATGTGTTTCTGAGGAGACCTTTACTGCAAGCAATATGCACATGTCCAAACCGTTTCTGTCTCCACTGTTTGGGCACAGTGACATTGACTGAGGTACAGTATGATACAATGGCTTTGGCTTCAACACCAGACACACACACAAATGAAATGTTTACCCTGTTTTGAATACCCATACTAGTTAATCCATTCCATACAGTAGCTCAGTAAGTCTTCACTATAACGAATCCGATCAGTTTAATAACCAGTGGCCATGAGGGAAATCAATGGTCAGGCAGAGTCTCTTGTGGGTTACTGGTGGTCACAGGGGAGAGTATGTCAGGGCACCATGGAGGACAGATCAAGGGGACGGACTGAGGGGTATTACGTTGTAGGGTGGCCCTATTGTCTTCTCAGGAATTCAGCCTTTTCTGTGTTGCTCTCCTCATCCTCCATTCTGTCACACCTCTTTGAAACAGGGGTGCAGTTGTTTTTACATCCTATAAGTCTGATATCTGATTTACAGTGATACTATTGATCAACAATCCAGATTTTGAATCCAAACAACTCAGATGTTATAATGTGGTCTCAGATTCATTGTCTCTTTCTCTTTGTTCCTGACCTGCGCTGGTGAGATACACTCTCTCTCTTTCTCTCTCTCTCCCCAAAGAGCTATGGGCCATCACACAAGCCATGAATTCTTTGTTTCTCTCTCCCTCTCTGATCATGCCTAATGCCTTGTAATGCTTGTTAATGCGGAATGCGTTGTATAATGTATGGTTCATTTTACAATGTAATTAAATATCTGCCTTTGATATAGACAATTCTCGGACCTTTCTTGATAGCCAGTTCCTGTAACTCAACTATAGTATCTTACATATTGCTAAATCGTCTTTATGGAGTCAGATAAACATTTTAGTAGGCTAATTGCATTGTCTTACCACAGGTCTCATGTGAGATATATATGCAGTATACAGAAATATTGCCACACTACAACGTTAGGAAAAAGAGAGAGTAAGTGAAGTAGAGAATTAGTATCCGTGTACAGCAGTGGCGGTCAGTGCCATTTAAGATGAGGGAGGATACATTTTTTTCATGAGCATGGCCTTATTTCCATTATGACCGTCATTCATATTCCAGTTCTATGTAACAGTGATAGGTTTAGGCTACTACATGATACTCAAATGTTCCCTATACCCATCATGAGGTTGCTACAACCTAGCCTATGAATAAAAGTTTACAACGTTGGTGCACACAGGTCGAGAGAAAAATTTGAAGTAACAGACAGTGACACATGGACAGACAGTGACACATTCAGTACTGCCTTGCACACTCTTGCCTGCATCTACTAATCTAGGGTGTAATCATTAGTCCTACAGTTGCAAACGAGAGTTTCTATTGAAGAAATTCAGGTACTGTATGTTTATCCCGTTTCGTTCTGTTTGCTTCCGTTTAGGAAACGTTTTTCAACAGAATCGGCGGAATGAATACACCCTTGATCACGCGTAAACACAGTTCACTTTCATAGCGGCCACATTGTATTCCTTCTCGCATCTACTGTATGCACTCTCCTCCTCTCACCTTTTCCCTTCGCTTTTGGACTTCAGTGCACAACAGATCAGCTATATGTGACCAGGCGAAAAAACCTTTCCAAGCCAAACCATATCATAACCGCTACACACAGCCTCCATCGTTGTCACCATATTATCTAAAGTAACGTCATAGTAAACATAGCTAATAGAACTACAGGCCCGTGTAGCTCAGTTGGTAGAGCATTGCGCTTGCAATGCCAGGGTTGTGGGTTAGATTCCCACGGGAGACCAGTATAAAATTAAAAAATATAATAAAATGTATGCACTCACTAACTGTAAGTCGCTCTGGATAAGAGTGTCTGCTAAATGACTAAAATGTAAAAATTTTAAACTAATGCGTTAGTAAACCCGCTGCAATCAAACAGTAACGTTACATTCAGTAAGCAGTTTAGCATTTACTCCGGTGGCAATAAACTAGTCAAACCAAAAGCTTACCTTGACTTGGAAGAGTTCCAGTGTTGTGTTGGATAGTCTTAGCTAGCTAGCTAACATAGCATCCCTCTGTTTGAGCAGGGTGTTTGAGTAAGCTAAACTAGCTAGCTGCATTTACTAGCTACAGTGAGGGAAAAAAAGTATTTGATCCCCTCTCAATCAGAAAGATTTCTGGCTCCCAGGTGTCTTTTATACAGGTAACGAGCTGAGATTAGGAGCACACTCTTAAAGGGAGTGCTCCTAATCTCAGCTTGTTACCTGTATAAAAGACACCTGTCCACAGAAGCAATCAATCAATCAGATTCCAAACTCTCCACCATGGCCAAGACCAAAGAGCTCTCCAAGGATGTCAGGGACAAGATTGTAGACCCTACACAAGGCTGGAATGGGCTACAAGACCATCGCCAAGCAGCTTGGTGAGAAGGTGACAACAGTTGGTGCGATTATTCGCAAAATGGAAGAAACACAAAATAACTGTCAATCTCCCCTCGGCCTGGGGCTCCATGCAAGATCTCACCTCGTGGAGTTGCAATGATCATGAGAACGGTGAGGAATCAGCCCAGAACTACACGGGAGGATCTTGTCAATGATCTCAAGGCAGCTTGGACCATAGTCACCAAGAAAACAATTGGTAACACACTACGCCGTGAAGGACTGAAATCCTGCAGCGCCCGCAAGGTCCCCCTGCTCAAGAAAGCACATATACAGGCCCGTCTGAAGTTTGCCAATGAACATCTGAATGATTCAGAGGAGAACTGGGTGAAAGTGTTGTGGTCAGACGAGACCAAAATCGAGCTCTTTGGCATCAACTCAACTCGCCGTGTTTGGAGGAGGAGGAATGCTGCCTATGACCCCAAGAACACCATCCCCACCGTCAAACATGGAGGTGGAAACATTATGCTTTGGGGGTGTTTTTCTGCTAAGGGGACAGGACAACTTCACCGCATCAAAGGGACGATGGACGGGGCTATGTACCGTCAAATCTTGGGTGAGAACCTCCTTCCCTCAGCCAGGGCATTGAAAATGGGTCGTGGATGGGTATTCCAGGATGACAATGACCCAAAACACACGGCCAAGGCAACAAAGGAGTGGCTCAAGAAGAAGCACATTAAGGTCCTGGAGTGGCCTAGCCAGTCTCGAGATCTTAATCCCATAGAAAATTTGTGGAGGGAGCTGAAGGTTCGAGTTGCGAAACGTCAGGCTCGAAACCTTAATGACTTGGAGAAGATCTGTAAAGAGGAGTGGGACAAAATCCCTCCTGAGATGTGTGCAAACCTGGTGGCCAACTACAACAAACGTCTGACCTCTGTGATTGCCAACAAGGGTTTTGCCACCAAGTACTAAGTCATGTTTTGCAGAGGGGTCAAATACTTATTTCCCTCATTAAAATGCAAATCAATTTATAACATTTTTGACATGCGTTTTTCTGGATTTCTTTGTTGTTATTCTGTCTCTCACTGTTCAAATAAACCTACCATTAACATTATAGACTGATCATGTCTTTGTCAGTGGGCAAATGTACAAAATCAGCAGGGGATCAAATACTTTTTTCCCTCACTGTAAGTAAGTGAAACTGAATGTGAAAAACGTCCATGTGATTTCATGTGATCTTGCAATTCCACATGTGAAAGGGAGATTTTCACGTGATTCGGTCACATATGTTCACATGTGTCCAAAACCACGTATTTTTTTCACATATGATTTTTTCCATGTTTTTTTTTTGTAATGGTAAGAACAAATATCTGAGAGGGTTGATAGAGCAGAGGTGGTTCACTGCCTTTACAGGTTTTACAGAATTCATATCTTCATCTTGCCCCACCAGCCTTCATAAACGCAATAGAAGAAAACAGACATAGAGGCACAATAGCGATTACATTGGAACATAATCTAACCTTACTCCCACCAAATTGTATCTGAGCACACCAGTAAACCCTGGTATTATTTGTCTAGAGTTGTTATGTTTTTTTTGTAGTTTTTTTGCAATAACTGCAAACCGACCTGGGCTTGAAAATGAAATCCGGATCATAGTGCAAACCACACTCAATTGAAGGGTCGTGGAGTTCAGTATATTATAGGCTAGCAGTAGTACAATCACCAAAGACTCATTGCTTTTGCTCCACAACATCAATTTCCCTTTGCATGTTATCAGCACAGATCAGAACAAATATCCTGATGCCAAAGCTACAGTAATTGTAAACCACCCACTGACCATCCCAGGATGTTTTACAAGCCCAGTGCTAAGTGTCAGTGGCATCATGCCCATAGGGGGCAGATAGGCACTTGCCCCCTCAGATTTGTCCTGCTTTAACAAATGTCAGATGTTAAATCAAATACCAAACTTATAAATACCAAACTACTGTTCTTAATGTGGAATGCAGTGTTTGGTTTTCGCCAGACATAATGGGACCCATGTCGTCCAAAAAGTTTACTAAAGTTTACCAGAAAGCATATGGAAGCACCTGGATGATCATCAAGACTCTTGGAAGAATGTTCTATGGAAAGTATCACTTTTTGGATGACGGGTCCCATTATGCCTGGCAAAAACCAAACACTGCATTCCACAGTAAGAACCTCATACCAACGGTCAAGCATGGTGGAGATAGTGTGATGGTTTGGGGATGCTTTGCTGCCTCAGGACCTGGACGACTTGCCTTAATAGAAGGAACCATGAATTCTGATCTGTATCAGAGAATTCTACAGGAGAATGTCAGGCCATCCGTTTGTCAGCTGAAGCTGAAGCGCAGCTGGGTCATGCAGCAAGACAATGATCCAAAACACACAATCAAGTCTACATGAAAATGGCTAAAAAGCAAAAAAATTGATGTTTTGGAATGGCCTAGTCAAAATCCAGACCTAATCCCAATTGAGATGTTGTGGCAGGACTTGAAACTAGCAGTTCATGCTTGAAAACCCGTTGAGTTAAGGCAGTTCTGCATGGAAGAGTGGGCCAAAATTCCTCCACAGCGACGTGAGAGACTGATCAACAATTACAGGAAGCGTTTGTTTGGAGTCAGTGCAGCTAAAGGTGGCACAACCAGTTATTGAGTGTAAGGGGGCAATTACTTTTTCACACAGGGGAATTGGGTGTTGCATAACTTTGTTTATGAAATAAATTAAATAAGTGTGTAATTGTTGTGTTATTTGTTCACTCAGGTTCCCTTTATCTAAAATTAGGTTTTGGTTGAAGATCTGATAACATTCAATATAAAAATATGCAAAAGTGGAGAAAATTTGGAAGGGGGCAAATACTTTTTCACTGCACTGTACTGTATGTAGCCTATTGATTCCTTAATGATGTGTAAATACAACAAAAATGTTTTGTTGTTTCTCTGTAATACTAGCCACCTAGCAATTATGAAGTTGGAAATTCATAGATCATGAATTCAAGTTCACTGTCTATGAATTCAGAGATATTTTCCACTGTGAAATTCATAGGCAGAGTTACACTAAAACCCTTCCCTGTAAATGTACAGCATTATACTGGCACCAGAGTCACCAGCTTAATACAGTACATTTGCTTTACAGCATAGATATGGTAATATATATTACAGTACTATTCTCCTTACTGTAAAGATATATTACAGCATCCTTGCTGTAAATGTACAGGGAAGCTGTAACTATTTTTAAGTAAACTCTTCAATTGACTAAAATTGTCTTAATTCTTGGGTTATGATACTATATACAGTGGGGGGAAAAAAGTATTTAGTCAGCCACCAATTGTGCAAGTTCTCCCACTTAAAAAGATGAGAGAGGCCTGTCATTTTCATCATAGGTACACGTCGACTATGACAGACAAAATGAGAAAAAAAAATCCAGAAAATCACATTGTAGGATTTTTAATGAATTTATTTGCAAATTATGGTGGAAAATAAGTATTTGGTCAATAACAAAAGTTTCTCAATACTTTGTTATATACCCTTTGTTGGCAATGACACAGGTCAAACGTTTTCTGTAAGTCTTCACAAGGTTTTCACACACTGTTGCTGGTATTTTGGCCCATTCCTCCATGCAGATCTCCTCTAGAGCAGTGATGTTTTGGGGCTGTCGCTGGGCAACACAGACTTTCAACTCCCTCCAAAGATTTTTTATGGGGTTGAGATCTGGAGACTGGCTAGGCCACTCCAGGACCTTGAAATGCTTCTTACGAAGCCACTCCTTCGTTGCCCGGGCGGTGTGTTTGGGATTATTGTCATGCTGAAAGACCCAGCCACGTTTCATCTTCAATGCCCTTGCTGATGGAAGGAGGTTTTCACTCAAAATCTCACGATACATGGCCCCATTCATTCTTTCCTTTACACGGATCAGTCGTCCTGGTCCCTTTGCAGAAAAACAGCCCCAAAGCATGATGTTTCCACCCCCATGCTTCACAGTAGTTATGGTGTTCTTTGGATGCAACTCAGCATTCTTTGTCCTCCAAACACGACGAGTTGAGTTTTTACCAAAAAGTTATATGTTGGTTTCATCTGACCATATGACATTCTCCCAATCCTCTTCTGGATCATCCAAATGCACTCTAACAAACTTCAGACGGGCCTGGACATGTACTGGCTTAAACAGGGGGACACGTCTGGCACTGCAGGATTTGAGTCCCTGGCGGCGTAGTGTGTTACTGATGGTAGGCTTTGTTACTTTGGTCCCAGCTCTCTGCAGGTCATTCACTAGGTCCCCCCGTGTGGTTCTGGGATTTTTGCTCACCGTTCTTGTGATCATTTTGACCCCACAGGGTGAGATCTTGCGTGGAGCCCCAGATCGAGGGAGATTATCAGTGGTCTTGTATGTCTTCCATTTCCTAATAACTGCTCCCACAGTTGATTTCTTCAAACCAAGCTGCTTACCTATTGCAGATTCAGTCCTGGTGCAGGTATACAATTTTGTTTCTGGTGTCCTTTGACAGCTCTTTGGTCTTGGCCATAGTGGAGTTTGGAGTGTGACTGTTTGAGGTTGTGGACAGGTGTCTTTTATACTGATAACAAGTTCAAACAGGTGCCATTAATACAGGTAACGAGTGGAGGACAGAGGAGCCTCTTAAAGAAGAAGTTACAGGTCTGTGAGAGTCAGAAATCTTGCTTGTTTGTAGGTGACCAAATACTTATTTTCCACCATAATTTGCAAATAAATTCATTAAAAATCCTACAATGTGATTTTCTGGATTTTCTTCCCTCAATTTGTCTGTCATAGTTGACGTGTACCTATGATGAAAATTACAGGCCTCTCTCATATTTTTAAGTGGGAGAACTTGCACAATTGGTGGCTGACTAAAGACTTTTTTTCCCCCACTGTACCAGTGAGGCAGTTTTACTGAACTCATAAGGCATAAAAGTTCTTAAAAGAATCAATGTGCATCATTTATTAAAATGACAATTGAACAGGTAAAGGGGTATGCTTAGATAATCTATGCAGAAAACACACATATTTCTGACATAGAATTAGGCTTAATGATTATGGCTCTAGATTGCAGAAAAAAAGCTGTTTCAGGTGTTTGAAAAAAGCAAAATTCTCCAACTTCCAGAGTGGCCCAGTACCCCCACTCCATCCTCACGTACTTCTTGACCCCTCTAAAATAATGGGTGCATGATGCCCCTGCTAAACGTATACTGAAGGCTTTAAATTAGACCCGCCTTGTTGTTTCCCTATTGTAGTTGTTGTCACGGTCGTAATGCAACAGCAGATTCTTCCACCCCCAACTACACCCCCACCCTTCCCATTCTTCCAGGGCTCTGTTGCCAAGGTCAACCCCCCTCCCCCATCACATTCTCAGTCCCCAGTGGTAACTTGGGCTGGTCTGTGACAGCCCCACAGGGGCGAATGCTCTCTCTCTCCATGTCTCTCCTCTTTCTCCCTCTCATCATCCCTCTCTCTCTTCAAGGCTGTGTGCTTCAGCCCCTACTAAGAGCCCTGTCACTGGGCAGCGAGGCACAGTCACAGAAATTGACTGTGATGAATGGGATCAGATAGAGGAGGAAGCTGCTGAAAGAGAGAGGGAGGGGCCGAGGAGGGAGTGGAGGACAGAGACTGAGCAGGAGGAGCGGGGGGTAGTCAAGATGGAAAGAGGGTTTAGCTTATTTTACATTTTACATTTTAGTCATTTTAGCAGACGCTCTTATCCAGAGCGACTTACAGGAGCGATTAGGGTTAAGTGCCTTGCTCAAGGGCACATCGACAGATTTTTCACCTAGTCGGCTCGGGGATTAGAACCAGCGACCTTTCGGTTACTGGCACAACGCTCTTACCCACTAAGCTACCTGCCGACCGTATGCTACCCAGTCTAAACAGTTTGTGCATACAGTGTCTTCAGAAAGTATTCACACCCCTTGACTTTTTCCTAATTTTGTTGTGTTACAGCCTGAATTAAAAATTCAGCCTGAATTTACATTTGACTAAATTGAGATTTTTTGTCACTGGCCTACACAAAATACCCCAAAATGTCAAAGTGGAATTATGTTTTTGAAATTTTTACAAATTAATTAAAAATGAAAAGCTGAAATGTCTTCAGTCAATAAGTATTCAACCCCTTTGTTATGGCAAGCGTAAAGAAGTTCAGGAGTAAACGTTTGCTTAACAATTTCACAACACAGATTCAACCACAAAGACCAGGGAGGTTTTCCAATGCCTCGCAAAGAAGGGCACCTATTGGTAGATGGGTAGAAATAAAAAAGCAGACATTGAATATCCCTTTGAGCATGGTGAAGTTATTACTTACACTTTGGATCAATACACCCAATCACTGCAAAGATACAGGCGTTCTTCATAACTCAGTTGTAGGAGAGGAAGGAAACTGCTCAGGGATTTCACCATGAGGCCAATGGTGACTTTAAAACATTAACAGCTGTGATACTGGAAAACTGTGATACTGGAAAACTGAGGATGGATCAACAACATTGTAGTTACTCCACAACACTAACCTAATTGACAGAGTGAAAAGAAGGAAACCTGTTGTGATGGAAATGTTAATGTTGGTGCTATTCTATTCTATACATTTCTATGTTCCATTCATGTGCTGTTCTAATAACCAATTTCTGTGTTCATGCAAGTGATTGATTGGACAAATCCTCACTTATCAGTATCTGCAATTTGGCAGTACGCCCAGACCTTGTTTTGAGAACGAAAGATATCTCAGTTTCAAGGTCTCAGCTTAGAGAGAAGAAGCCTCGTGAGGTATTGGTCTGTCACATGTTATGAACCAATGTTGGTCGATCACATGAATGAAACAAAACGGTAATGATTAATGTATTATGCTAAATCATGCATATATAACTTGTTTGTGTATAGCCATATATAAGACAACTGCTGGGACGGCCCCGGCAAAGCTCCTGATTGACATGTGTACTATGGTGCATTGAATTGGTTGGAACCTCTCCAGCGCTCTGACAATAAACACAATTATTGATTTAAGATTGACTTTGAGTGTCCCTGTGTAAGAATTTCTATGACACTGTATAGAATAAAAATATTCTAAAACATGCATCCTGTTTGCAACAAGGCACTAAGGTAACACTGCAAAAAATGTTGCAAAGCAATTTACTTTTTGTCCTGAATTCAAAGCAACACATTACTGAGTATCACTCTCCATATTTTCAAGCATATAGTGGTGGCTACATCGTTATGGGTATGCTTGTAATTGTTAAGGACTGGGGAGGTTTTCACACTGCACTGGAGTTGCTTACCAAGAAGACAGTGAATGTTCCTGAGTGACTGAGTTACAGTTTTAACTTAAATCTACTTGAAAATCTATGGCAAGCCTTGATAATGGTTGGCTAGCAATGATCAACAACCAATTTGACAGAGCTTGAAGAATTTTGAAAAGAATAATGGGCAAATGTTGCACAATCCAGGTGTGGAAAGCTCTTAGAGACTTACCCAGAAAGACTCACAGCTGTATTCGCTGCCAAAGGTGCTTCTACAAAGTATTGACTCGGTGTGAATACTTATGTAAATTAGATACTTATGTATTTCATTTTCAAAAGATGTGCAAACATTTCTAAAAACATGTTTTTACTTTGTCATTATGTGGTATTGTGTGTAGATGGGTGAGATTTAATTTTAATTGTAATTGTTTTAGTCTGTAACAACAAAATGTGGAGTAAGTCAAGGGGTATCAATACTTTCTGAAGGCACTGTATATTTTGAGAAATACTGCACCAAACATCTTAGCTAGATGTAAAACTGCATGACTAAGACCTCCTTGACAATAATGTCAAAATTAATGACAAATATCTTGATTTATCTTAGATTAATTCGGACTATTTTGAGGAAGTGTTTCTGGCTATGTTGTTGCTACGGTGACTCAAGAGGGACAAACAACAGTAATATTGCCGCTTTTCAAGCTAAGGTCTTTAGGGAGTATGCGAGCATAGATGTTCGCTTCGCCTAGTCAAGTTCTGCTAGAAGCCAACCGAACCCATTTATGCGGACGCCCAACGAAGAAAAGGGGACAGAGTGAGAGAGAGTGAGGAAGGGATGAGAAAGGAAAAATCGGTCAAAGCGAGAGGGAGTAGAGGGAAGGGTCATATCATGTAAAGGAGAGGAACGGTTTGAGTGTGAGAGAGGCAGATAGAGAGAGAAACAGCAACAATCCATTGAGGGAAGGAATCGAAGTAGAAATGAGGAGAGGAGGTAAAGAGAGGGAATATGAGATGACTGCAAAGCAGAGGGAAATAAGTACAGCGAGAGTGAGTGAGTGAGTGAGGGGGAAGGAGGTGGCAGAGAGAGAGAAGGAAATGGGAGTGAGCTTTAATGTAAACCCTGTGTCTCCTTGACAGAGGTTCTATTTTTCGCCCCTCCGTGTAAATTGCTTTTCTGGCAGTGTTCTACTGTCTCTCGTCTCTCTCTGGTCTTGTGCATGCACAGTGAACGGAGGGTCTGCCACACATCACACAGGCACCCTGAGATTTGAGAGCTCAAATAAATCACCCTGTGCAATCAAACGTCCAGGAAAGGCAACCTCTAACCATAGGATGAAATAGAGACAGCCTGTCTGTCTGTCTGTCTCTCTGCTGGGGAGGCTACAGTGGGTGGGCAGGGTGTTCCAGGGGCTCTAAGGTGCTGGCAATTACAGAGAAAGAGAGACAGACAGGGAGAGTGGAGGGAGAGGGAGAGTGAGAGAAATAAAGATGATTTAGAATGAAAGTACTTAAAAAATATAGGGAGAAAGAAGAAGAGAGGTAGAGTGAATTGAATGAGAGAGGGAGAGAAGAGGAGGAATCTTTGTCACTCTCATCACTGTTCCTCTGTGAGCGACGCTTTGATGTTGGAGTAGAGGGAGCCCTGAGCTTATTCTTATTATGTGCTTAAACTGAGGATAAAACTCCATCCAGTCGAGGGGAAAAAAGTAAATTTTAGACGACACTGTTTCACTCATTTGGGAGGTCGGTAACACTTTACATTAAGTAGCCCCTATTGCTATGTAACTAACACCGTAATAAATGTGTTATCAACATAGTAGTTACATAGGTTTTACTATGTAGTTACATGATAGTAGGGTTGTGCGGAATCAGTTATTACACAATTGGAACAAGAAATGTGTAATTACACATTCACTTGCTGAATGTTATTCTGCATTTGTAACTACTGATGTTATTATACATTATTTTGTTCCACTATGTAACTAATGTTTTGTAATTACACATTTGACAGTCATCTGTGAATTACCATGTTAATAACTCAAACCAAAATATGACCTTGTTATATGTAACTACAAGGTGCCACTACCATTGAATCCACATGTATACCAGGGTTGATAAATAGCCAAGGACCTGGTAACAACAATTGTATCAAGGCATACCCTGTCATTAACTATTGGTCATTTTCAATTCGTTATGTTATGAACTGGCTCAAAGGTTATACCGAATCAAGTGTAATGTAAGAACAATGTAGCTACATAGGATATACTTGTAATTATCATGTACATACCCAGGAGCCAGCAAACTTAATGTACAGTGAAATCCAATAGGGTATAACTTTTATAATTATTATGTAGTTACAATATAACAACCTTCGTAGACAATAGGCTAACCAGGAGAAATTAGGAGACAGGAGAACATTAGGTATAACAACCATTTTAGTTACATTCTACTTACAGTGTAACCATCTTTAACAACCAACTCTGTAATTACAATGTTGTTACACAGGATATACATGTATTTACAATGTACTTACCCAGGAGCAAGCAACTTAATGTAAAGTGAATGTAACAACCTTTGCAGACAATAGGCTAACCAGCAGAAATAAGGAGATGAGAATTTTCAGTTGAACTTACTTTTCTAGGTCTAAGCCCTTAGATAGCAATATCTACTAAGCTAACATATGGAAGATGGTCATAAAATGGATCATCTAGCCATTTAATGTAGATTTTTTTTTACCCCTGTAGGTATAAAAGAATATATAAAAAAGTAGTTGATGAAACTTTGAATTTGGCCTTTACTGCGATAGCCCATAGAAACACATTGAAAAACACATTTGTACATGGCAAATCAGACAGTCAAAAAATAAATCATAAGAAATGAGGTTTTGAAGTGTCTGTCCTCTAGCTGAGAGATATAATAAAACTCTGCGTTTTTTAGACCCATGTTTTGTCACGTTATTCGTGGCACATTTTACCCCCATACACTTTTTGCAATTTTTACCTTCAGATGACTCCTCTGAAGATTGTGTGTGTCATGGAGCGGAACAACCGTGAGCCTCGCCTTTCGATATTGGTGACATATTATGTAATTTGTAGCTCCAACGGTTTGGTCTGGGCTGTCAGTTTTGTGAGAAACTAAGGACATCCATGACGTAAAGCTCGTGGATGTCCTACAGCCACTCAACCAACACTGTTGTGTTCATGAGAGTCTCATCTTTCGATGGTGGTGACTTATTAGTTTGTAGCTTCAACGGTTCTGGTTTTACAGACAATTTTGTGAAGATTGTATTATCCGGATCCTCTCATGTGTAGAAAAAGAATGCTTTCACAAGCCCCATGTTATGGAGTAGGCGGAAAGAGGGGATGGAGCTGCGGACACTACAAGAAACGGTAAGTCTCTAACATAAACACACAGGGAGCTATTCAATATTCCAAATAATGTAATCGTGTGACGCACTGGTGCGTCAATTGACTCTAGGGGGTTTTAAAGGATTTTACAAAGATTCACATTCAAACTATTCAAATTCAATTCCCCATTTCAGACTCAAAGCAATAACTATTTTAGTTAGTAAAATGTACTAACACAGGGTGGTGATAAAGCTAGCTAAGCATTGGCACAATGTCAACACGTTTTCCAACTCGGTCAATAATTGTTACAAAATTATCATAAAACTTATGAAACATTTAGTTAACAATGTTTTTCATCATTTTGAGACTTTCATTGCACTTTTGCACATTACAAACCGTTATAAACATGAACAATTAAGAGATAGACATAGCATGTGGCTTCCATTTTGTCTGCAGACAGAGAGGAAGAGGCAAAGCGAGATGTTTCACTGTATATAATGATGATGCTCATGTCTCCGCCCTAACAATGGGAGTCGTTGTCCCAAAGGCGGGAAGGCAGGCGACAAGCTTAGGTCCAAAATATGTCCATAGAAACGCATTAGGCTAATTTTAGACAGATTATTTAGCCTGCCTTCCTGCCTTTAGCCTCTTCCTCTCTGTCTGCAGCCAAAATGGAAGCCACATGCTATTTCAGTATCTTATTTTGTTGTGTTTTTAAAGGTTTGTAATGTGCAAAAGTGCCATGTAAGTCTCAAAAATACATTTAGAATTCAGATATTTAGCAGACACTCATATCCAGAGCGACTTATAGTAAGTAGTGAGCGCATACATTTTGTATATATATTTTTTTGTTTTTGTACTGCCCCCCTGTGGGAATTGAACCCACAACCCTGGCGTTGCAAGTGCCATGCTCTACCAACTGAGCCACACAGGAAAATAACATTGTAACATTGTAAACTAGAGTTTTATGATGATTTAGTAACGTTTATTAACCAAGTAGGAAATGTGTTGACATTAGGCTACCAGTGCCTAGCTAGCCATATAGCTAGCTAGCTACATTAGTGAATGATGGGGAAATGCTAGCTAGCTAGCTTTACCACCTTGCGTTTTTACTAACTAAAATAGTTATTGCTTTGAGTCTGAAATGTGGAATTGAATTTGAATAGTTTGAATATGAATCTTTGTCAAATCCATTAAAGAAAAGTCAAACTGAAAAATGTTCTCCTGTCTCCTTATTTCTCCTGGTTAGCCTATTGTCCTCAAAGGTTGTTACATTGTAACTACATAGTAATTATAAAGGTTATACCCTACTGGGTTTCACTTAACACTAAGTTGCTTGCTCCTGGGTAGGTAGATGTTAATTACAAGTGTATCCTATGTAACTTCATTGTTCTTACATTACACTTCATTTGGTATAGCCTTTGAGCCAGGTCATAACATAGAAAGAAACTCATTGAAAATGACCGGTATTTAATGACAGGATGTGCCTTGTTACAATTGTTGTTACCAGGTCCTAGTCTATTTATCAACGCTGGATGTGGAGTCAATGGTAGCGGCACCTTGTAGTTATATGTAACAAGGTCAGATTTTGGTTTGAGTTATTAACATGGTAATTCACAGGTGACTTTCAAACGTGTAATTACAAAACATTAGTTACATAGTGGAACAAGAAAATCTGTAATAACGTCAGTGGACATGTGGAATAACCTTCAGCAAATGAGTGTGTAATTATACATTCCTTGTTCCAATCGTGTAAAAAAGAATTCTGCAACAATCCTATTACCATGTAATGACATAGTAAAACCTATGTAACTACTATGTTGTTAACACAGTTATTACTGTGTTAGTTGCATAGTAATATGGGGCAACTTAATGTAAAGTGTTACCGGGAGGCCTTTCAGAGTCTAACTTCCTTTCAGAATTGAAAGGGAAAATATTAAATAACAGCTATTACAATGAATCCCCATTTGGATGCATCAGATTCTTTTTTGGAAGCCAGGCAAACAGATAGCTCCTATCCACACCTCAAAGACTATTAGTGCTGACATTGAGTCATGCAACCCCTACTCTCCAGCTTGGGTCCTGTCAGCTAATGACTCTGTGCCCTGCTGTTCATACAGACCCATTTATACCAAACCAGGGCGTATCAACTCTCCAGAGAGAGGAGACGGGGGAGGGGGCTCAATTCTGGTAATATTCTCAGTTTCAGTAACCCATTTGACCCCTACATTCCCTTTAAAGGCACAATATGAGTCAGCCCACAGACATAAAATGGAATACAAATATGTACTTGCAGACCTTGCCAATTGAGCAGGCTCTTGTATCAGTCAATACTCTCATGAAGATGAAAATAAATAAATAATGCTTTCATGAAAACTAGATTATGTCTGAGAAGCACCAGTTTAGTCTTGAATCAACATACAGAGGAATCTTATGATCGTTACTCTTTTTCAAATGAAAGTTTGTTTATATTGATCTATTCAAATGAATTCCCCAAAATACCATCATTATTGTGGATGATTTATGTAGGTCATACAAATAAATCGATCGTATTATGAGTTTCTCTAATTAGTGCTCTGACTTTACCCTGAAAGCAAGCCTTGAGCAAATGGGAATCGTTTACAAGGAAACTAAAATGCAAAGAAACATTTTTGAAAGACTGATAAGCGATCCCATTAAAAGTATTTTTTCGAATACTTCCCCCTGGATAATTTATTTGCTTATCTGACACTTAACACTACTCAACACCCCCTCTAAAATAATACAAGTAACTCCTGATTATGTATCTGTCTGTTTCAAAAGATACTGACTATTACTATACACCATAGAGTAAACATCATAGCTGTGGGAAGTAGGGGTGCTGAGGGTGCTGCAGCACCCCCTGAAAAATCGGAATAATAATAAATTTGTTTTAAATGTATTTATACATTTTTTTTACATTCTCACAAAAGTAGTGCACTGGGCCTTTACTAGTCCTGTATTAGCGACCGATATAGCCTTCTGTAGTGTGGAAACGTACACGGATCCTTCTGCATCATATTCTGGTCCTATATTATTCAAGCATGTCATTTCAATGATGAAGATAAGGACAACAAAACGTATTTCATTTAACTGTTGAAAGTGAGGAAGGAATGAAGCAACAATAGAGAGAGAATGAGGAGGTAAGCTAATATGCACGGTGCACAACATTAGGGGAAATATTATGAAAGGTATTTCTGCGTCAACCTATAGCCCGCACTCATGCGTCAGCCCATGCCCCCCATCAGTGCAGAAATTTCAGCACCCCCACCTCCAAACATCTTCCGCAGTTATGGTATACAGCCTGCTTGGGGTGTATATGGTCTTTCATTTGTGCAGTGGTTTTGGAACTGCAGTGTCTGTAGCCTTTTCCTGAGTTACTCATCATGACACATAGGTACAGTGGGGAAAAAAAGTATTTAGTCAGCCACCAATTGTGCAAGTTCTCCCACTTAAAAAGATGAGAGAGGCCTGTAATTTTCATCATAGGTACACGTCAACTATGACAGACAAATTGAGATTTTTTTTCTCCAGAAAATCACATTGTAGGATTTTTAATGAATTTATTTGCAAATTATGGTGGAAAATAAGTATTTGGTCACCTACAAACTAGCAAGATTTCTGGCTCTCACAGACCTGTAACTTCTTCTTTAAGAGGCTCCCCTGTCCTCCACTCGTTACCTGTATTAATGGCACCTGTTTGAACTTGTTATCAGTATAAAAGACACCTGTCCACAACCTCAAACAGTCACACTCCAAACTCCACTATGGCCAAGACCAAAGAGCTGTCAAAGGAACCAGAAACAAAATTGTAGACCTGCACCAGGCTGGGAAGACTGAATCTGCAATAGGTAAGCAGCTTGGTTTGAAGAAATCAACTGTGGGAGCAATTATTATGAAATGGAAGACATACAAGACCACTGATAATCTCCCTCGATCTGGGGCTCCACGCAAGATCTCACCCCGTGGGGTCAAAATGATCACAAGAACGGTGAGCAAAAATCCCAGAACCACACGGGGGGACCTAGTGAATGACCTGCAGAGAGCTGGGACCAAAGTAACAAAGCCTACCATCAGTAACACACTACGCCGCCAGGGACTCAAATCCTGCAGTGCCAGACGTGTCCCCCTGCTTAAGCCAGTACATGTCCAGGCCCGTCTGAAGTTTGCTAGAGTGCATTTGGATGATCCAGAAGAGGATTGGGAGAATGTCATATGGTCAGATGAAACCAAAATAGAACTTTTTGGTAAAAACTCAACTCGTCGTGTTTGGAGGACAAAGAATGCTGAGTTGCATCCAAAGAACACCATACCTACTGTGAAGCATGGGGGTGGAAACATCATGCTTTGGGGCTGTTTTTCTGCAAAGGGACCAGGACGACTGATCTGTGTAAAGGAAATAATTAATGGGGCCATGTATCGTAAGATTTTGAGTGAAAACCTCCTTCCATCAGCAAGGGCATTGAAGATGAAACGTGGCTGGGTCTTTCAGCATGACAATGATCCCAAACACACCGCCCGGGCAACGAAGGAGTGGCTTCGTAAGAAGCATTTCAAGGTCCTGGAGTGGCCTAGCCAGTCTCCAGACCTCAACCCCATAGAAAATCTTTGGAGGGAGTTGAAAGTCCGTGTTGCCCAGCGACAGCCCCAAAACATCACTGCTCTAGAGGAGATCTGCATGGAGGAATGGGCCAAAATACCAGCAACAGTGTGTGAAAACCTTGTGAAGACTTACAGAAAACGTTTGACCTGTGTCATTGCCAACAAAGGGTATATAACAAAGTATTGAGTAATTTTTTTTATTGACCAAATACTTATTTTCCACCATAATTTGCAAATAAATTCATAAAAAATCCTACAATGTGATTTTCTGGATTTTTTTTTCTCATTTTGTCTGTCATAGTTGACGTGTACCTATGATGAAAATTACAGGCCTCTCTCATCTTTTTAAGTGGGAGAACTTGCACAATTGGTGGCTGACTTAATACTTTTTTTCCCCACTGTAGATCATACAGTAGGGCCTAGATTCAATCAGATCAAGCGTTAACGGTCGTCACTAGTTATGCCACAAAGTCATAATTATGGCTAAACCCTGCCCATTTCTACATTTCTCTTCTTAAAATCAGATTTTAAACCTATCCCTAACCTAACTCTAACCTTTACCACACTGCTAACCTTATGCCTAACCCTAACCTTAAATTAAGCATTTTTTTTGTTGCAGATTTAGACTTTGTGGCTGTGGAATCTAACTTTGTGGCTTGTGTTATCTAGTGGATAGCCGACACCCGCATAGCTGATGTTTGGCAATGTCGGAGGTGTAACTGCATTGGAGCTGTCAAATTGAAAATCATTAAACAAAATAATGAGGATTTCTATCAGCATAATCAATGTGTAGATTACATCATACATTCCATTGTTCAAACTTGTAGACACTGCTGCATGGGATCCCTACTACTGCGGCTCCGTGCAGCCAATGGCAATGTCCGCGATAGCTATAATGCCTGGATCCGCTTGTGGATTTGATAACTCTAATGCGGTTCCACCTCCGACAACATGAAAACACCAGCTATGCGGGTGTTGGCTAGCGGAAATCTGATTGAATCGAGCCCTAAATCTTCTGTTAGTCGCTGTGTATGTTGCTATACCCATCATTTACATTTTACATTTTAGTCATTTAGCAGACGCTCTTATCCAGAGCGACTTACAGTTTGTGAATACATATCTTTTTTTTATACTGGCCCCCCGTGGGAATCAAACCCACAACCCTGGCGTTGCAAACGCCATGCTCTATCAACTGAGCTACATCCCTGCCGGCCATTCCCTCCCCTACCCTGGACGACGCTGGGCCAATTGCGCGCCGCCCCATGGGTCTCCCGGTCACGGCCGGCTACGACAGAGCCTGGATTCGAACCAGGATCTCTAGTGGCACAGCTAGCACTGCGATGCAGTGCCTTAGACCACTGCGCCACTCAGGAGACTGAGTCTCACTGAGGTAGTGACTACACTAACTTTTTCCACAGTGCTACCAACATTTTCAGTTGGCTGCACCAGCACACCATTTTTTTATTTTTTATAATTGATAATGACCTGCCCTGTGTCCCATAATGTGCCTGCTTTCCATACAGAATTAGGCTAATAATGACTAACCATATTTTAAATGTGCATGCCTTTGTGTTCTGACATTGATTTGGAAAACTTTACTGTAACAGCAAAGACAAGAGCCTGTTAAAATAAAGTGCACAATTTATTTATTGCATATTTCAGTGCCATGTGTTCTTTTCTGATTCAGTTATTTTCTTGTTTTGTCAGTCACTGACAGTCACATTATCCATGTCAGCTAACAATTTTTAGATTGGTAAGTTAGTCTAGCCAGTTATCTAACCTTGTAGTATTCATGGCCGAATACTGACCGGGCACGCAGGGCACGTGCCCATTGATTTTGTTAAGGGTCAGACACACCGTGAAATCGGACTGCCGATAAGTACTTAGCACCTCTGCCCAGAGTGTCGGCAGTTAACTTTTTGTTGTTCACATAGAACAGTTTTACCACAGAATTTCTAAACCCAGAGGCGCAACATTGCAAGACTTCCGGGAACACTTGCGAAGCAGACCTGGTCTGCTTGGTCTGCTTGAATTAAATGATTGAGTCATCATCTTGCTAGATAGCTCGCTTGGTAAAGCGTTTAGTGTTGTTTGCATTGTGCTGCACTTACCCACCCATTCATTTCATATGAAGCGAGTGTGACTGCCTGGCTCAGTTAGCAAGCTACGTTAGCTAGCTAGCTAACAACAGATGTAGGATCTTAATATGAGCCAGTTTGCTACAGTAGGAAAATAATCCTGCAGCAACAAGAAATGTGAAATATAATGTGGATTATAATTAATGAATAGAAATGTTTTGTAGAGGTTAGGGCAAATCGAGTCTGATATTTTAAAGTGGAAATTACAACCTTTAGAAGCTTTTTTAAACCTAGAATAAACAAGTTTGCATTTGGAATAATGGAATAATTTCAGCAGAAAAGAGTGATCAAATTAAGATTCTACATCAGTAATGAGCAGGTGCACAACAAAAAAGTCCTTCAAGCACAAAACTCCTTAGCTAGATGTAAAATATGTAAAGACTTGCTCTAGAAAAATATTTATTATGCAGCTTTATTGTTTTAGTTAGCTAGAACAATTCTGATGAAAAATGGGTGGATTACACTGTGAAAAGTTTGGTTGTATCGTAAAAATTATTGAAAACAAAACTTTTCTTTTTGGTTTTAATTTAAGGTTAGGGTTAGGCATACGGTTAGCAGTGTGGTTAAGGTTAGGATTAGGTTTAAAATCAGATTTTAAGAAAAGAAAGCAACGTAATCTCACTCAGGGCCCCCAAAAGGCTAGAGACAGCCCTGCCCTGAGGGCTTCCAAAACCTCCCATGTATGTAGAACCCTGACACACACAGACAGGGTCATTCCTGTGCCATTGTTGCCTCTTCAGAAAGTTGGTTTATTTTTGGTAAATTGCACATTACTGTTTGAATAAATCATGATGATAAATAAAAGTGTGAACCAAAAACTAACGTGACCAGGTACATTTTTTCACTGGCACCCTTGCGACCAATTAAAAATGTGTGTTTCACTGCCAAGTCAAACAGTCGCAAGTGCAACTATTTTGGCAGCAGTATCGAACACTGGAGAGCGAGAGGGTAAGACTGAGTGATAGAGTGAATGAGAAAGTGTGTGAAGGAATGAGTGAGTGAGAGAGTTTGTGTCCTCTTTGTGTCCTCTACCCTTTGAGTTCCATCTCACACCTATTCCACTGGATCTGGCCCTATCTGGCATTGCCTCTCGCTTTCGTGTCCATCATGTGTGTAAGAGAGATTGAGGGAGAGAGAGGAGAGAGAGCAAACTGACGAATTTAGAGTACTTGACACTTTGACGTGCTAAATCTCTGAATCAGCACGAACACACACGCACGCACACACACACACACACACATACAGACAGACAGACAGACAGACAGACCACACACACACATGCACACATATACAGTGCTACACACATCACAACTGCTGCTACCAGTGTATCTTGTACATACAACTAATAAAACTTGAACACACACACACACACACACACACACACACACACACAGACTAATCCTGAGTTTAATTACATTTCTCTGAACCAGTAGCCCAAAAATGAAAAACCTGGTAGTGAATTTAGCGCAGTGCTGCTAATGCCAAGAAACAACTAGGACCAGTCTAATTAGTCCTCCTGTTCCTGATTGGGTTTTATTATTGTAAAATGAAGTGATGTCGGAAATTACAGCAGCGTGGAATTGATTGAGCAGGTAAAATAGTGTGCTTATCCCTCATCTGCTTTGTGTGAGTATTTTATGTTTTAATGATTTTAATGTGCGGTACCGTCTGCTGACTGGCACAGATCCAGATTATGGAATTGGCTCCTCTGTCTAGTTTGCCGTTATTTAAAGAGAACAATCAACTCCGATGCGTGGCGGCAAAGTCTACCACGCAGTTAAACATTACACAGAAAACACAATGCATTGCAAAGTACTTCAGAGATCCATTAAGCCCATTTTGTTAAGTAGCTATGCCTCATACTGACCATGCCGCTGACACTTCAAACCGGTCCAGACAAATGGAGTTTACCTAAATGGCATTACCTCCATCATCTGCGTAAATTTAGTATATTGCAGACATTTTCTTTTCTTTATTGCATACTTTCTCATAGGGCAACCAGGTTTAAATGTTCTATGTGAATTTGAATGGATGTGGGTGCTGGGCGGCTGGTTAGTAGGTGGTGGAACTGAATGCACTAATGTGTTTCCTCTACATTTCCACTGACACAGGCTGCTACAGACAGAGAGCCACAGGCTCTGACCAAAAGTAAAGTGCATTACTCAGAGAGTGAATAGGGCGTGTGTCATTTGGGAAGCAAGCAGAGTCTGGTCTGTCGTCTCCCCACAGTGCTGTAGCTGTGGACGCTGTACTCGGAGTTCCAGACGGGAAGGGGCCTGGTGATGAATCCCTTCCCTGTCACGATCGTCTGAAGGAGCGGACCAATACGCAGCGCGTGGAGTGAACATGATGACTTTATTAATAAAGCAACCACGACAAAACAACAAATGACGATAATGAAGTCCTCAGTGACACGACTGAACACGGAACAATAACCCACCAAACACAGGAGAAAACACACAGAATATATATGGCTCCCAATCAGAGATAACGAGCCGACAGCTGACACTCGTTACCTCCGATTGGGAGTCATTAACCAATCACCAAAAACACAAACAAATGAAACTCACCCAACCCAACACCACCAAATGAAATACACCCTGGCTCTAACACACAGTCCCGGAGCCAGAGTGTGACAGTACCCCCTAAAGGTGCGCACTCCGGGCGCACCAGCATACAGTCTAGGGGAGGGTCTGGGTGGGCGTCTGTCCCCGGTGGCGGCTCTGGCCCCGGTCGTGATCCCCACCCCACCGCAGTCACAACCTGCTTCGGTAGCCTCCTCCCAATGACCACCCTCCAACTAACCCCACCTGGACTAAGGGGCAACACCGGACTAAGGGGCAGCATCGGACTAAGGGGCAGTACCGGACTACGGGGCAGTACCGGACTAAGGGGCAGTACCGGACTAAGGGGCAGTACCAGGCTAAGGGACAGCACCAGGATAAGGGACAGCACCAGGATAAGGAGCAACACCGAGCTAAGGGGCAGCACCTGACTAAATGGCGGATCCTGGCTGGCTGGCTCTGGCGGATCCTGGTTGGCTGGTGGATCCCGGCTGGGACGGCTCTGGCGGATCCCGGCTGGACGGCTCTGGCGGATCCCGGCTGGACGGCTCTGGCGGATCCTGGCTGGACGGCTCTGGCGGATCCTGGCTGGACGGCTCATGGCTGGCTGACGGATCTGGCTGCTCATGGCTGGCTGACGGATCTGGCTGCTCATGGCTGGCTGACGGATCTGGCTGCTCATGGCCGACTGACGGATCTGGCTGATCCTGTCTGGCAGAAGGCTCTGGCTGATCCTGTCTGGCAGAAGGCTCTGGCTGATCCTGTCTGGCAGAAGGCTCTGGCTGATCCTGTCTGGCAGAAGGCTCTGGCTGATCCTGTCTGGCGGAAGGCTCTGGCTGATCCTGTCTGGCGGAAGGCTCTGGCTGATCCTGTCTGGCAGACGGCTCTGGCTGATCCTGTCTGGCGGAAGGCTCTGACGGCGTTGGGCAGACGGGCAGTTCAGACGGCGTTGGGCAGACGGACAGTTCAGGCCCCGTTGGGCAGACGGCAGACTCTGGCCGTCTGAGGCGCATCGTAGGCCTGGTGCGTGGTGCCGGAACAGGAGGTACCGGGCTGAGGACACGCATCTCAGGGCTAGTGCGGGGAGAAGCAACAGGGCATGCTGGACCCTGGGGACGCACCGTAGGCCTGATGCGTGGTGCCGGAACTGGAGGTACCGGGCTGAGGACACGCATCTCAGGGCTAGTGCGGGAAGCAGCAACAGGGCATGCTTGGCCCTGGGGACGCACCGTAGGCCTGATGCGTGGTGCCGGAACTGGAGGTACCGGGCTGAGGACACGCATCTCAGGGCTAGTGCGGGGAGTCGGAACAGGGCATGCTGGACCCTGGGGACTCCCATAACGCCTAGTGCGGGGAGCCGGAACAGGGCCTGCTGGACCCTGGGGACTCACCTCACGCCTAGTGCGGAGAGCAGGAACAGGCCGGGCGGGGCTGGCGACGCGCACCGTATCCCTGGTGCGAGTGGCCGGAACAGGCCGGGCCGGGCTGGCGAAGCGCACCGTATCCCTGGTGCGTGGAGTAGGAACAGGCCGGGCGGGGCTGGCGACGCGCACCGTATCCCTGGTGCGAGTGGCCGGAACAGGCCGGGCCGGGCTGGCGAAGCGCACCGTATCCCTGGTGCGTGGAGTAGGAACAGGCCGGGCTGGGCTGGCGAAGCGCACCGTATCCCTGGTGCGTGGAGTAGGAACAGGCCGGGCTGGGCTGGCGAAGCGCACCGTATCCCTGGTGCGTGGAGTAGGAACAGGCCGGGCTGAGCTGGCGACGCGCACCTTACACTTAGTGCGAGGGACCGGAACAGGCCGTACCGTACGGGGAACACACACTACTGGCTGCACCTCGGGACTAGGAACGGGCCGGACCGAACTGGTTACACACCCCAGTACCTCACGCCGTGCCTCAACACCTTCCTTCCCTGCTTTACCCAGTAGCCCCCTTGACCTGGTAGCCCACTGAATCCGTCCCTTCTCTGCCTCCGTCAGCCCCCTTAACCTGGCAGCCCTCTGACTCTGCCTTGTGGCAGCCTCCTGCTGCTCCGTCGCCCAAGCCATGTGCCCCCCCCCAAAAATTTCTTGGGGTTGCCTCTCGTCCTTCCGACGATGATGGCCCTGCTGATGCCGTTGCTCCTCTCGCCGTCGCCTCTCCACCGTCTCGTTCCATGGTCGGCGATCCATACCATCTAGGATCTCCTCCCAAGTCCAGGACCCTTTACCTTCCACCAGTTCCTTCCATGTCCAGACCCTTTGTTCCTGGACGCGCTGCTTGGTTCCTTTATGGTGGGTTATTCTGTCACGATCGTCTGAAGGAGCGGACCAATACGCAGCGCGTGGAGTGAACATGATGACTTTATTAATAAAGCAACCACGACAAAACAACAAATGACGATAATGAAGTCCTCAGTGACACGACTGAACACGGAACAATAACCCACCAAACACAGGAGAAAACACACAGAATATATATGGCTCCCAATCAGAGATAACGAGCCGACAGCTGACACTCGTTACCTCCGATTGGGAGTCATTAACCAATCACCAAAAACACAAACAAATGAAACTCACCCAACCCAACACCACCAAATGAAATACACCCTGGCTCTAACACACAGTCCCGGAGCCAGAGTGTGACATTCCCAATAGCAGAGTGACGTGGCCGGGCTGGGTGACGCATGGTCCCTGGCTCTGCAGGAGATCAGGAGCCTGGATGCCCATTTCACCCAATTATAGTTCTAATCTCGTTGAGGGATAGTGTGTGGAAGGCGCCAACAGCCAATCAAATGAACCCCCTGGAGGTAAATAACCAATCTCATTATGGACTTGGGGCTCCAAGGAGGGCATCTACACACACACATGCACCACACCAAGGATGATATGTCATAACTGAGTTTAGAAAGAAATAGACATTCTTTAAATAAATATGAACTAGATCTAATAAATTGTAAATTGTGATGATGAAATGTATTAGAAAGGACTCTCTGAATACTCATTATCATGGCTAGAGCAACTCAATATTACCCTGGAGATTCAACAATTTTCCTTATGAGCTGAAATAAACGTTCCCTCTGATATCGTACAGGAAAAATAGCATGTGAGTGGGGCAACTAAGGGCAGTATAGAGCAGGGGATCCCAAACTGTTCATGAGACAAACTGTTCACACCCCTCTTGTTGGTGGAGAGAATTTTGCAGGTTTAAAGCTTATTTCCTGCAATTTTACACATTTCATCATGGTGTGCAAAGAAAATGTAGCAGTTTTATCACACGTTTTCTTGCAATTCTATACATTTTGCCATGCCTAATGTGTATCCATGTGGTATTTGATAGACAAAAACATTACAACAATATCTATGGGCAAAAAAATCTAAACATGGGCTAGTTGATCTGGACATTTCTGACAAGTTATAAATAACTCTCTAAGGTATGCAATGACTAACATGACAAAAGGAACTGATAATGCACTACCCAATTTCGAAATTGCATCTTGTGCATTCTACTATAGTGGGTGGCTCCTGGAGTGAGTAGTCATGCTGTACTTCACTCCGCAGGTAATATGACACATTACATTACAATGGAACGATTTGATTAGTGTAATGTTAGCTAGCTACATAGTTGTCTTTGTATCAAAGATAAAGGTGTATTATAGAGAAACTATCGAGGTTAGCTAGCCAGCTACATTCGTTCGCAGCGACACCGTTTTTTCAAACAAAGTCAACACCGCAGCCATTGCTAGCTAGCCAACACTACCAGCTAGCAGTACTGTAGCAACTAAATACAATATCATTTTAGCCAGCTACATTCGTTCACAGCGACGCCGTTTTTCAAACAAAGTCAACACCGCAGCCATTGCTAGCTAGCCAACACTACCAGCTAGCAGTACTGTAGCAACTAAATACAATATCGTTTTAGTCAATGAGAATTTTGCAACGTAAAGCTTCACTTTCTGAACATTCGAGATGTGTAGTCCACTTGTGTAGCTAGCATGACTGACTTTGTGCTAGCTAGCCAACGTTTAATTATTTCTGCGTTATGAAAGGAACTAGAGATGGACACGAATGATCTGTTTAGTGTGTTAACACACTATTGGTAGTTTGTTGTAACCAAGTATTGGTGCTAAACCGTGTGTTATTGGATGCTAGCATGCTAGTTAGCTATGGCGTCATATGATACGGTGCCCTGGGCGGTTTTCACGGAAGAATACTGTACCAAGTTAGCTAGCTGAATAAACTAAGTTAGAGTCTATTCCTAGAAACATTGAACCACTGTAGTTTCCAACAATTATAATTTCTAAAGTGGAAGTTGGGAGAGTTATATTTGAGCGTTTCAGTGAAAGGTGAGGGAGGCCCCGCTCTCTCGCTTCCCCAGATGTTTAGTTAATTTTATTCCGATATCTTTTGCATTATTGTAGCCTTTTCTGTAGCCTGTCAACTATGTGTCTGTCTATCCCTGTTCTCTCCTCTCTGCACAGGCCATACAAACGCTTCACACCGCGTGGCTGCTGCCACTCTAATCTGGTGGTCCCTGCGCGCACGACCCACGTGGAGTTCCAGGTCTCCGGCAGCCTCTGGAACTGCCATTCTGTGGCCAACAAGGCAGAGTTCATCTCAGCCTATGCTACCCTCCAGTCCCTCAACTTCTTGGCACTGACGGAAACATGGATTACCACAGAAAACACTGCTACTCCTACTGCTCTTTCCTCGTCTGATCATGTGTTCTCGCATACCCGAGAGCATTTGGTCAGTGCGGCGGTGGCACAGGAATCCTCATCTCTCCCAAGTGGACATTCTCTCTTTTCCCCCTGACCCATCTGTCTATCTCCTCATTTGAATTCCATGCTGTCACAGTCACTAGCCCATTCAAGCTTAACATTCTTATCATTTATCGCCCTCCAGGTTCCCTTGGAGAGTACATCAATGAGCTTGACGCCTTGATAAGTTCCTTTCCTGAGGATGGCTCACCCCTCACAGTTCTGGGTGACTTTAACCTCCCTACATCTGCCTTTGACTCATTTCTCTCTGCCTCCTTCTTTCCACTCCATTCCTCTTTTGACCTCACCCTCTCACCGTCCCCCCCTACTCACAAGGCAGGCAATATGCTTGACCTCATCTTTACTAGATGCTGTTCTTCTACTAATCTCACTGCAACTCCCCTACAAGTCTGCGACCACTACTTTGTATCCTTTTCTCTCTCGCTCTCCTCCAACACTACTCACTCTGCCCCTACTCAGATGGTAATGTGCAGTTGCAACCTTCGCTCTCTCTCTCCCGCTACTCTCTCCTCTTCCATCCTATCATCTCTTCCCTCTGCTAAATCCTCCTGATTCTGCCTCCTCAACCCTCCTCTCCTCCCTTTCTGCATCTTTTGACTCACTATGTCCCCTATCCTCCCGGCCGGCTCGGTCCTTCCCTCCTGCTCCGTGGCTTGACGACTCATTGCGAGCTCACAGAACAGGGCTCTGGGCAGCCGAGCGGAAATGGAGGAAAACTAGACTCCCTGCGGACTTGTCATCTTTTCACTCCCTCCTCTCTACATTTTCTTCCTCTGTTTCTGCTGCTAAAGCCACTTTCTACCACTCTAAATGTCAAGCCTCTGCATCTAACCCTAGGAAGCTCTTTGCCACCTTCTCCTCCCTGCTGAATCCTCCTCCCCCTCCCTCCTCCCTCCTCCCTCCTCCCTCTCTGTGGATGACTTCGTCAACCATTTTGAAAAGAAGGTTACCGACATCCGATCCTCATTTATTAAGTCAAATGACACCGCTGGTCCTGCTCACACTGCCCTACCCTATGCTTTGACTTCTTTCTCCCCTCTCTCTCCAGATGAAATCTTACGACTTGTGACGGCCGGCCGCCCAACAACCTGCCCGCTTGACCCTATCTCCTCCTACATTTAAGTCATTTAGCAGACGCTCTTATCCAGAGCGACTTACATGAGCAATTAGGGTTAAGTGCCTTGCTTAAGGGCACATCGACAGATTTCCCCTAGTCGGCTCTGGGATTAGAACCAGTGACCTTTCGGTTTCTGGCACAACGCTCCTACCCACTAAGCTACCTGTCTTCTACAGACCATTTCCGGAGACCTTCTCCCTTACCTCACCTCGCTCATCAACTCATCCTTGACCGCTAGCTATGTCCCTTCCGTCTTCAGAGAGCGAGAGTTGCACCCCTCCTCAAAAAACCTACACTCGATCCCTCCGATGTCAACAACTACAGACCAGTATCCCTTCTTTCTTTACTCTCCAAAACTCTTGAGCGTGCCGTCTCTAGTCAACTCTCCTGCTATCTCTCTCAGAATTACCTGAGTTTAAGTAACAGACACATCTCAACATCAACTGTTCAGAGGAGAATGTGTGAATCAGGCCTTCATGGTCGAATTGCTGCAAAGAAACCAATACTAAAGGACTCCAATAGGACGAAGAGACTTGCTTGGGCCAAGAAACATGAGCAATGGACATTAGACCAGTGGAAATGTGTCCTTTGGTCTTGAGTCCAAAAAAACACTTTTTTGGTTACTACATGATTCCATATGTGTTATTTCATAGTTTTGATGTCTTCACTATTATTCTACAATGTAGAAAATAGTAAAAATAAATACAAATCCTTGAATGAGTAGGTGTTCTAAAACTTTTGACCAGTTGTGTATATTGTATTATACAGGGCGCATTTGGAAAAGAGACTTAGGTCTCAATATGTCTTCCCTGTTAAAATTAAGGTTATATATATATATATATATATATATATATATATATATATATACAGTACATTCGGAAAGACCTTTACCTCTGCCCTTTCCTCCCCCTGCTCATCTCAGGAGCTTTAGTCTCTGCATACCTCCACCTCTCCTGGAGACCATGGAGACTAAGGCTTACCTGAGGACACCATGCACGTCCAGAAGTGTGAGGAGAAGCCGTTTCAAGATGGAGCATGCAGGACCACCTCTGTTCCTACCCTGTCTGTGGGTACTACAGTCCACATGGTCATTTGTGAGGTCAAAGGGCACCACATAGTCCATAATAGACACCAGAAATCTGAGGAGAAGCCATCTCAAGACAGCTTCTGCAGGATCCCCTCTGTGCCGGTACGTT
Source organism: Coregonus clupeaformis (assembly GCF_020615455.1). Lineage (NCBI taxonomy): Eukaryota > Metazoa > Chordata > Actinopteri > Salmoniformes > Salmonidae > Coregonus > Coregonus clupeaformis. Next base: position 27,112,629 of record NC_059192.1, read on the forward strand.
ATATGTCTCAACTTGTAGTCTCTAGAGTTAAAGAGACCAGAAGCTTGATGAGAAGCTGCAATTAGGCACCTACAGAACAACCTTAGGACCTGTACTATCTACAGCCCAACCTGTCATTTCTGAGGTCAAAGGGCACAGGCAGAAACAAGCTAGGCTAAGCACTAACTAGTCTGTGTGATTAATGGGGGTTGAGCTGGAGAGGTGTTTGTGAGACAAGGTTGGATCCTGAAAACGGTTATTTTCACAAAAACGTCTGTAAAGTCAAACGGTTTGAACAAATATTATGACCCATCTATGAAAGGCTGAGACTCTCATGAACACACATATGTTTTGCTCTATTATGCTCACAAGCCACACAAGAGTCGTTAGAAGTTAAGAGGTTCTTCTACATAGAAAATAATAGGAAATCCCAGGACATCATGTCTATAAGGGCTGTCCACACCAAGGAAGATTACTATAATGATACGTAAATTTTATTTTATTTTATTTAAAGTGAACGATAACTACAAAAAGAATGGAGAATGATAATGAGGGCTATCGTGTGATTAACCTTCAGAGCGATTTTTGCCCTGTCCCTCCGATTAAAACATTGACAACCAATCCAAAACGCATTCTATTGAACATTCTTGTTTCTACGTGCGTGAGGCTGCTCAGAGAGGAGAGAAGGCAGAGTGCACGGTAAGCTTTCCTGAATAACTGGGCATGTGTGAGCATATGGGTGGCCACATTAATTATAGGACGACTTGGGAGAATGATTGTCCATGATAAATAGCGCATGAGAAGGCCATATTTTCCCATGGTAGGCCTATCCCAAGCAACATAACATATAGTAAATATACTACCCATTACTGGTCCAAATGTTTGCCTAATCAGGCCTAGGCTAGATTATTATTATTTCGGAATGAAACATGCATTCAAAATAATAATAAGCCATTTAGCAGATGCTTTTATCCAAAGCGACTTACAGTCATGCGTGGATACATTATAATTTTTTTGTGTGTATGGGTGGTCCCGGGGATCAAACCCACTACCTTAGCATTACAAGCGCCGTGCTCTACCAGCTGAGCTACAGAGGACTACAAAACACAGGGCTTTTTAGCTGTTATTGAAATGGCATATTCACTGCAGTTTACAGCCTAGACTAGAATTCATTACTCACTAGAACAAATATATAAAATGCATTATTGCATTGTGTTGTTATAGATTAGGTAAGATAATTTTCTTGTCCCTAAAATGCTTAATCAATTGGGGAGATTTTTGAGGTGCGTGCCTGCGGGAACTGGGAGTGCATCCTGGTGAGCATACTATCTATCCTAGGCTACCTGTCATTTCATAATCTGATAAAAAAATATATATATAGTTCACTGTTTAAATTTATTGGGTATCACAGGAGGCTGCTGAAGGGAGAACGGCTCATAATAATGGCCATAACGGAGCAGATGGAATGGCCTCAAACACCTGGAAACCATGTGTTTGATGTATTTGATATCCTTCCAGCCCGTTCTCCCCAATTAAGGTGCCACCAACCTCCTGTGTTGGGTATAGGCCCAAACTCGGTCCTCGGGACCCCAATAGGTGCACGTTTTGTTTTTTGCCCTGACACTACACAGCTGATTCAAATTATCAAAGCTTGATGATTAGTTGATTATTTGAATCAGCTGTGTAGTGCTAGGGCAAAAACCAACGTGCACCTTTGGGGTCCCAAGGACCGAGTTTGGGAAACTCTGTTATTCACTGCAGTATTATGCCTAATATTTAGCTAATGAATGATGGGTTGCATATGCTTATAACTTAGGCTACACATCTCTAGTCTATCTTCACCTTATTCACCTGCCTCTCAGCTACATCTATTCCTCTTAACTCTTGGAGTCCCCGAAAAAGCTACACTATAATAAATTGTTGTACACTTAATTCAATGATTTTATTTACTACTACTAGCCTATCGAGGAGAGATTCCAGTTTGCACTTGCTTGCTGAATGTGAAATTGGGGAGTTTGAAAGGAGGGAGAGAGCGTAATTGTGTACTCACTTGATAACAATAATACATTCCTCATTGCACTGTGTTGTTGTAGCCTAGGTAGAATAATTGTATTGTTTAAAAATGTAGGCCTAATCAATAGTGGAGCTTTGCGTGTCCGGGACTGCAGAGCGCAGCCTGGAGGAATGCAAAGATCTGCCATTTCATAATCTGTAAACTTTTTTTCTTGCACTAAGACAGGTAAATATGTAATAGCCCTACTACTTAGCCAGTGGCGACCCGTCATTCAGGGCAGGTAAGGCAGAGCCCCACCTGTTTTGAGCCCCATCTTTCTAGCAAAATTTTTTTATTATTATTTTATGTTTTTGTGGGGGGAGGATGACTGTTTTGCATGTTATTTTGGCATTAGTACGTGTCACATATCAGTTTGCAAACAATGTCATTTTTATTTTGTATTTTATTTAGTTAATAAAGCCGCATACAAACTTGGTCTCTTTTTTTGCTTTCTTGAGTAAGGCAGCTTCAAAATGCAGGTGTTTCAGCCTAGCTCAGTGTAGTGTTTTCTGTGGTGGTGGGGCAGCCAGCGGAAAATACGGAGCGTAGGAGTTGGTGTTGTTCTCTAGTTAAGCCTTGATTGGCTCAGTATTCTGTCACTCATGGGTACACTACGTCACCGCCAAATCTAAGGGTAGAGCTCGAAAATTCAAGCCACTTGGGTGATGCCATAGAGTTACATTAGAAGTGCCCATCCCAGAAGGCTCAAGGTCATTGGCCACAGATAAAATGACGTCAAATCACGTTATATCTACAGCAGCTTTGATTGGACTGATCATGTCAACATCATACTTTCAAAATCTTAGCTAGCAAGGTAGCAGCCATCATCATGAATCAAGTCGACAATCTACTTGCAAATCCTTTTAAATCCTTGTCATATGAAGAGAAATGATTGAAAAGACATTATAGATAAAACGTATAATGCTCATCAGCCATCGGCCATTGGACATAAACATTACAAGTTTGAAATCGCAAATTCAACAATGAGTGGTTTGGAAGGAATCAGTGGCTAACTGCAAGCATTGCAAAGCAGTCACTAGCCTTCTATTCAGTGGAATGGGTGTGTGGTCCTAAGTCTGGGTTTAAGGGTCTCTTTTCCAAACGTAAAAGGATAAACATTCAACATTGGCCATGGTGTCAATCCAGCATGACTTCTGCCGTGCTCAAAACCACTGGAAACTCAGAACTGGGAAATCTGATTTCAGTGAGTTCAAGACAACTGGGAACTCTGAAAAAAACGATCTCCGACTGGGAAAATACGTTTTGAACGGTCATCCAACTCGGAATTGCAAGTCGGGAACTTATGCCTCTTTCTAGAGCACCGACCTGAAGATCACGGACGTCATCATGATTCAACCTTGTTTTTTTCAGAGTTCCCAGTTGTCTTGAAAGCACCATAAATCCAGAGAACGGCGGACTTTGATGACAATGTTTGATGTCAGAATTTGCCCACGAAGGACCGCTGCGCCACCTTCCTGTTCAAGTGAGCACAGCACAACAAGGTGAGTCCAAAAATGTATTGTATGCTGCTGCATAAATTATGTAATATGCCAGGGAGATATGTATACTGTAGCTAAGAAAGTAATACTAAGTGTATGTTGAGTAGTAAACTGTTAGTAGCCCATGTGCCTCACCCTAATAATTTGGTCCCGTTTCCCCTCCTAATTTCACCTACTGTTCTGACTTGGTGGTGCACATGTAGCCTATAGCCTGTTTTAGAGAAATGTAATCATTTAATATTGTAAGAGCTTTCATTGTCTGCTTATATGCCCCCTTTATTTATCCTATGGTTCTGACTTGGTGTACAGGGAGAATACTGTAAGAATGGCCCATGTTCTGAATTCTGTCACTGTACATTTCAAAAGTGCTGAACAAATAATTATAAATCGCCACTGTCCATCCTAGCTCGCTCATTAATGTCTTAATCGAAATTACGGATTGCCTCTTATCCGCTCGTCATCCCCTTATGCCATTGTTTGTACATCTCAATTTTCAGTAGAAAACAATTTTTTTTAAGCAAGTCAGCCATATCAGCTATGTTTTTTTAAAAGGCAGTAAATGACGCTGAATGAGCTGTTTCGCTGCCAGACAAGGCTCTGCTGATAGGCAGTAGCAGTGGTAAGGTGTTAGGACTGCTGTTGGGACTCTGCTGTTGGGACAGCTTTATGTAGGCCCTAACTGTGTGTGGGCACCGTTTGTCACCAATTAATGTAATGTTTAGTGTTGTGTTGTGTTGTGTAGTGGGTTTGCTGGCATGTATCTAAAAAATTGTTTGTTTTGTTTGCCCCACCAAGATTTACATGCTCAAATCGCCACTGTACTTTGCTAATGAATACCCTAATATCTAGCTAATATTTTGCTTCTTACTTCGGCTACACATCTCTAGCCTCTCTCTTCCAGCTGTGCAATAGGTCATAGGCTACACAAGCCTCTCTGCTATTCCTCTTCACGTGAAATCCCAGATTTTTTATACTAGGTCTAATAGCCTTTTCTTGGAGAGAAGAAGGCATGATCTTGCTAATTGCTGAATTTAAAATAGGCCTATGCCAAATTAACTGTTGGGGAAAGTTAAGGAGAGAAAGAGTGTTGGTGTGATCACTTTGGCCAGTGATGATAACATTGTTGCACTGATGCATTGCAAATGATTGCATAGGACAGACGGAGAGATGAGCACAGCGACAAAAAAGATCCAAACGAATTGACAATCATTAGAAAAATGGAAACTTGAGCAACAAGGTAAGCAATGGCATGATGTAAAATATGTGCAGGCTAAACAGCGTTTGTTGTTGAATTGCTACATTTAAAGATTAGTTTCTATATTATTTTTCATTACATGTACATTGAAGTATTATTTGCAGTTGTCACTATGACAATTGAAGCATTGAATGGTCTGTGTTACCATCTCATTAATAGGCCTACAGCATAGGGGTGCTGAGGGTGCTGCAGCACCCCCCGGAAAATCAGAAAAATATAAAATATAAATAACAAATAACAAATAAATGAAACAAATATTATTTTACAAAAGTAGTGCACTTGGCCTTTAGAAATGTTCATCAAAAAGTGAAAAGTTATAGGCAATAACCACTTTTTGTGCAGTATTAATTTACCATCCTTACAAACAACTTAATGTACATGTACATGTACATTACTGTATTGTACATTTAAAATACAGTCATTGAGTACATTGAGACATCAAGTGGTTTGATATGATGTGATGTGATGATGTGATGATGTGGCTCAGTTGGTAGAGCATGGCGCTTGCAACGCTAGGGTTGTAGGTTTGAGTCCCACAGAGAAAATGTATGCACTCAGTGCTTGACTTGGGATGAAAAAAGTGCAGGATCTTTGTTTTTACAAGTCGGTCCATTAGACTATGTTCACCGAAATTCACAAATGACATTATGCTATAGAGACATCTGATTATTCTCTGTAAAGGGTTTATACACATTTTCCATGACTTAACCAAATATACATGACTATTATTATAGCCTACATGAAAAAGTAAACATCATTGTCCCTGGAAGGCTGCTGTGTCTGATCCCATGTAGGCCTACCATCTCCTGCCATTGTGTCCTTGATCAAGGTACTTAACCCCCCACAAAGTAGAATTGCACTGTTAGTCACATATTGTCAACATGGGCTTAACGCTCCATCTGGAGAGCTCCTTGGTGTGCAGGCTTGGCTTTGATCCAGACCTGGAACACCCAAGTCTGCTTATCAAGGTCCCGTTGAGCAGCTGATGTTTAGGCTACAATGTGGTTAGACCAGGGCTTGAACAAAAGCCTGCACACCCAGTAGCTATCCTGGAGGATGGTTGCCACCCTTGATATAAAATATTGCAACATTACAACCAAATACTTTTGTCTTTCAAAAATAATTCCCTCATTCAATGAATCAGGGATCAAATGGACAAGGTAGGCTACTTCAATGCAAGGTATCTAACTAGACATGTTTATATATGAGGCTCAAATATTCATGTTTCGGGGGAGATCTATGCACAGCAAGTTATTTGTCAATTAGGCTATTCTTAAAATATGTTTAACGTTGTCGCAATTACATGGCTACTACAGTGCCGGTGGAAAGGCGACAACGACATTAATGCTTAGTTAGCTATAGTTAACGAGCGAGATAACTGCTACAAGTTACAGTATGTTTTGAATTGGCTTTCTACTTAGTCTGTTGTCTGTCATTATTTTATACCTGCTGCTGAAATGTCGCGCTCTCTCTCCTCAGGCAACGGCCCACTCGCACTCGCACACACGCAGCACACACAGACACTGAAGGGTCATTCCGATAATGGATGATATGTAGATTTTTAAGTGATTGATAATATTTAAAAGTGTACCTTCATGAATTACATAAAAAAAATTATGCAACTAATTTCCATGACTTTTCATGACCTTACAAACCCTATTTGTACCATTTGGAACAGTGCATCAAGCGGATTCAGGCTGACGGATTTTCAATCTGCGCAATCTCTAACAGCCTACTGTCAGGCACAGATTCACAGAGGAGCGGCAAATATTATTGGACCATTTAAGTTTTCACGTAAAAAGAAGTTGCATTTGCAAAGTATTTAAAAAAACTGGAAAACATATATCATGCAAGTATTTTTATATTCCACAATCATTATCAAATTAACTGTTTTGTACAGATAATTATCAGACTCAAGTTACAAATGCTGGTAAACACTCAAATGCAAATACATGTAGTCGAAAAAATTATCACAAAAGTAGTGCAATGGGCCTTTACTAGTCCTGTGTTAGCGGACAGATATAGATGTCAGTAGCGTGGGCATTTTTTATTATTTTATGCATCCCCCCTCCCACCATCAGCGAAAAAAACACAGCACCCTCACCCGAATCTACTTCCTGCGGCTATGGCCTACAGCATGCAGTAGGATGGGTTGATCAGTTAATTGATAGGTGTACTGCAGAACGATAAACGGTCAGCTGGTGTGGATGCTCGCCAACGTTTATAGTTATGGAATAAGCTCACATAGTTGCTGTCACCAACTTCAGACTCCACACAGTTGTCACTGACTTGTTGGATATTCATTTCCCACTGAGCAAACAATTTCTGTACTTACAACATTCTTATACATTCATTTTTATCTGGTTTTTGCTTGGTGGACCTTATTTGTTTATTGATATTTGTCAATAAAACTCATTAATGTAACTGTTTATGTCAAATTGTTTTGTGTTCTACTAGTAGCACTGGTTGTCTTGAAAAGAAAATGGTAAAACACTTCAATGTGAGGCTAAATATGAAGGCAGAGCAAGCAGATTAATGAAAGTAGTGAATTTCAGTTTTTTCACTGTGGGAGACATGACAGTCAATAAAAAGCCCTAGTCCTAATCCCTTTATGCAGCTAAAATGGCAATGCCCAATTAACACCCACACTAGGTAACGGGTACAAGAGCATCAGATATACTTGCTCAATTAATCATTCTCCTCCCCTCCTCCATCTTTCTCATTTTCTTCCTATCTGGAGCTGATCAGCATGCATGTGGTGCCTCGTGTGAGCGGCTCAATGTTTTGTGGTCGGTAGAGCAATGCTGCTTAATAATATCATGGACTCGCATTGAGGGAGAGTGTGTGTGTGTGTGTGCCTGCAGTTCTGGGTGTCGGCTAGGAGAACTGCAGCAGAGATGGGCTCGCTACAGAATACATACGGTCTTCTTAGACACGGGGTCATGTCATCTCGATTAGGCTATCTGTAGCACTGCCTCTCATTCCAGAAATGGAATCATTGGGCAGCACTTAGTGGGATTGCCTGCATTATATCACCAGGCCGGAGCTGTCTGGAGCGCCAATCCGGCATTATATCACCCCTCCTTTGGTATCTAGCCCTCCCACCCTCTCTCCATCTCTCCATCCCTCCTTCCCTCCTCCATTTCCTCCCTCTTCCAACTGCCGTTGTCTCTGATGCTTCGACTTCTGCTGACTCACTCTTTAGACATGCTAGGTTGCTCTCCGGGGGGCTCGCACACCTTCTTCCCCTCTTCCGCTCTTCCCTCTGTCTTCTCTTCTGCCTTGTCTTCCGTCTTTTCGTGTCTTCAGCTAGGCGAGTCCCAGGGTATAGTGCTTTCCCTGAGGTAAGCCAGGATGCTGCCTGCCTGCCTTACGTGTGAGAGAGGAGCAGGGCTGCAGCTGTCACTGATCATTACACAGATCCTGCTGAAGCTAAAGCTTTCATCTGCTAAAGCTTTTACAACACAAAGGTTTAACATCTACGTTCAGTATGATTGTATTCCAGAAGAGATATTTGGCATTGCTTTTCATGATTATAGCACACCCGCTGTGAATGCATTCACCACATATCATATAGAGGCTTGCTACAATGTGAAGCAATCAGAGAAAAATGTGTCTGTGTCTGTGTGTGTGTGTGGGGGGGATGACTATATACAGATAAGCCATGAAAATGGTTGCAAGTCTGATAAGCTCTTAGGAGCAATGTTTGGATCTCCTCACTGTGTATAGCAAACTCTAGATTATTCTCATCTAAGCAGAAATCATAACAACATTATGATGGCATCCTGTGTCTAGTGATCTAGCTCAGAGACCTGCCCCCTATAGCACAGGGAAGAGTGGTCTGACTTTAATGTTTACATGGGCAAGGAGCTCCTGATCAGTAGGCAGTACCCATGTGAAGATAGAAATCCTTTTCAGCTATTACCTTTACAGATTTTCTTCCTGGGGTCCACACAAAAAACATATTTATTTTTTAACATTTTAGCAGACACTCTTATCCAGAGCGACTTACAGTTAGTGAGTGCATGCATTTTCTTTCCATACTGGACCCCCGTGGGAATCGAACCCACAACCCTGGTGTTGCAAGCGCCATGCTCTACCAACTGAGCTACACGGGGCCAGTATATTATGAAACAGTCATATAGAATGAAAGGAATAAACAAGAAATACAACATATCTGGATGAAGATGTCTCTGGAAAACAAACTAATAGTTTCTCAGACACTTTCAGAACGAATGCTATTTCCACCATTTCTATGTTTAACAGTATGTTTCTTTATAAACTATATCCTGTACATGTGTCGTATTCTGGAATAATCTACCTGTGAGGAGAAATAGTCTACCTAGTATTCTAACAGTACCCACAACCATAAAAGCAATTTTATTTGAACACAAGAAAAAAGAAGGCATGTTTGTATGATACTGTGTAAAAACTGCAATGCAGTCCATTTAATTGAGCCTTTAGTCTTAAACATTTTGTTATAAGACCCTTTTCAGCTGACAGTGGACATTACATATTTTCACTAGGTGGGCTCCGGATGGGGCTCTATACTGACAGCTCCTGCTGAGCACACGGTGGGCTGGGGCGGGCAGCTCCTTCTCTCTCTCCTCTTCGTTAAGACCAGCCAGATGCAGAGACAGCTGTGGAAGTGTTTGATTCAACACCTCACTGCCTCCAGCAGCAGCCTCAAAGTGTTATGATGTTCAATGATTCCCATTTATCCAGTTCGACGTGGCCTATACCCTCCCCCAGCGCCTAGAGAGGCTGCCCTGTCTGTGCCTGACGGAAAATAAACTCTAGCCTGCTCAATAATTGGGCGAAGCGTCATGCATAGGGGACCTCCATGTATTCCAAGGTGGTTCAGGTGTCCAAAATGGTCTCTAACCTATATACCTACCATGGTCTTGGATGTGCTTCTGCCAGTGTGGAACATTACCCAGTCACTGCTAGGTATAAATCCTCAGGGAATAGATGTGTTCTGAATCAATGGGCTGTCAGTGTGAGGGTCTGTGTAGAGCAAACACACAATAGTGTGTGCATAACTGTTATGTGATTTCTGTCAGCAGGTCTCTCAAGGTTGTCTTTGTGTTTTATCTGTTATTGAACAGGACGATCCCTGGACTGTGGGGTACCGGCCTTAGACTACCCTTATTTGACTTTTTGACTGCAGGTGCTCTCCTTCGGAACCGAGTAATAATAATAATAGCACTCCTAAATATCAATGTCTCAGCACGTCCAAGTAATATTTGAAGGCTTGGCACCAGCAGTGAGACTTGAATTTACGTTGAAATTAGAAACACCCCATGGAGGAGTGAAAGCTCTGCTCCCATTCTACTGAATGAAGCTTCACAGTGATTTTAAATTGAATACTTTTCCTCGATTCATCTGGTCCCTCATGTGGACATCTTGTCTGTCTTGTTGAGACTTGTCCCTGATGACCATCATCAGTGGTGATGGATGGACATATGAATGTAGAGATATAAGCGCTCTAGCCTTTTTCTGGCCTCAAATGTAGAGTCTACAGTATATGTCTAAAAAGTATTAGTTAAAAGATTGGACCCATATTTTTAGTCTCTGTAAGAATTATAGGCCTACTGTAAATGCTAATCTGAAAAGCTGACTCGTTCATTTACAGAATTCAGGACTTGGAGATGATAATTTATTGAATGAAATGCAATCAAGGAAGCGCACTGCAGGATAATAACATGCTGCAGCATACTATTCATGTGTTAACTGGTTCTAGCCAGTCCATCACTACATATTTATAGTAAGTACAGTAATGTGTAGATTGACAGTAAGAGACAGACGCTGCACTGTATCAACACTGACATACAACTTAGAATGAAGCAATGTATGGGCATGCTCTCTAAGTGGCATGCTAGTATCCATGGATATTTGAACATATAGTATACACTATGTTGTTTTACTCTGCCTTGTGGACACTGTGTTTTTGTGGACACTATAGTTTGAAGTCACGTTCACAAGTACAGTGAAATGCCTTTCTTGCAAGCTCTACCCAACAATACAGTATAGCAGTTCCTGTTGTGTTGGTATGACAACACATTATTTGAGACTTGTCCTGGGAACCTGGGGAGAAAACATCCTTGTAACTTTATTGATCCACTTTTATTTCTTAGGGGTGAAATGAAGAACAAAGTGAAATCAAATAGAAAAGCTTTTTCATCACTTCCTCTTCAAGGTGAGGGTGTTTTATGGCCTCTCACACCAAATTGCTTCATTATATTTCAGTGCCACATTTCTTAGATGATATTTTATGAGCATCACTTGAAAAAAAAAAATGTATGCACTCACTCATGCTCTGGATAAGAGCGTCTGCTAAATGACTAAAATGTAAATGTAATACAATTCAGAGAAAACACAGAGAATGTAGAATGTACTGTCCTTCATGGTCCTTTGAGAGCGTGAATGTGAATTTGTGTGTGTGCGTGTTTTAAGGAGTAAATGAAAGATAACAATCATCAAGAACTTGACATATAAAATAAATATAATTTTATTTTGTAACAATAAGGCAATCTGTCACGTTCGTTCATGAACGGGTCAGACCAAGGTGCAGCGTGATATGCATACATGTTTATTTGACTTATAAACACAACGACAAAACAAGAAACGAAACGTGAAATCCAAGGTACACACACAACATACCTAACACGGAACAAGATCCCACAACCCACTAGTGCCAATAGGCTGCCTAAGTATGGTCCCCAATCAGAGACAACGAGTGACAGCTTGAACCACACCGGCCAACATAGAAATAGACGTACTAGATCTAAACCTAGAAAATACAACATAGAACATCACAACATAGAAAGTCACACCCTGACTCAACAAATAAGAGTCCCCAGAGTCAGGGCGTGACAGTACCCCCCAAAGGTGCGGACTCCGACCGCACAACCTTTACTTAACAGGGTAGGGGCCGGGTGGGCGTGACCACCACCTATTCTCCGCCTCCCTGTTGCGCCCCTGGTCTGGTCTGGACCTCGGTGCGCTGCTTCCCCTCTCCTTCCTCCCACTATACTCCAAGCCCTGTCTGGACCCTGGTGTGGGAGACCCCGAACCTGGAGAGGGGCTGACGTCTGGGTCTGGACTGGAGCCGCTGACCGGAGCTGGACCGGGCACCGGTGGAGCGGACTACTCAGGCTCCGGACTGGAGCCGCTGACCGGATCTGGACTGGACCCCGGTGGAGCGGACTGCTCTGGCTCCGGAGTGGAGCCGCTGACCGGAGCTGGATCAGGCACCGGTGGAGCGGACTGCTCTGGCTCCGGAGTGGAGCCGCTGACCGGAGCTGGACTGGACCCCGGTGGAGTGGACTGCTCTGGCTCCGGAGTGGAGCAGCTGACCGGAGCTGGATCAGGCACCGGTGGAGCGGACTGATCTGGCTCCGGACTGGAGCTGCTGACTGGTGCCGGACCAGGCACCGGTGGAACGGGCATGGGTCGTGCCGGACTGGACACACTCACCACTGGCTTGGTGCGAGGAGCAGAAACAGGCCGGGCCGGGCTGGCGACGCGCACCACTGGCTTGGTGCGAGGGGCAGGAACAGGCCGGGCCGGGCTGGCGACGCGCACCACTGGCTTGGTGCGAGGGGCAGGAACAGGCAGGACCGGGCTGGCGACGCGCACCACTGCCTTGGTGCGAGGGACAGGAACAGGCCGGACCGGGCTGGCGACGTGCACCACTGGCTTGGTGCGAGGGGCAGGAACAGGCCGGGCCGGGCTGGCGACGCGCACCACTGGCTTGGTGCGAGGGGCAGGAACAGGCCGGGCCGGGCTGGCGACGCGCACCACTGGCTTGGTGCGAGGGACAGGAACAGGCCGGACCGGGCTGGCGACGCGCACCACTGGCTTGGTGCGAGGGGCAGGAACAGGCCGGGCCGGGCTGGCGACGTGCACCACTGGCTTGGTGCGAGGAACAGGAACGGCCCGGGTCGGGCTGGCGACGCGCACCACTGGCTTGGAGCGGGCCGGACCGGACTGCGAAGGCAGACTGGAGGTCTGGAGCGGAGAGCTGGCACAACCCGTCCTGGCTGGCTACCCACTTTCGCACTACACGTGCGGGGCGCTGGCACAGGACGCACTGGGCTGTGCACGCGTACTGGCGATACAGCTCGTAGAACCGGCGCAGGATATGCGGGACCGAGGAGGCGTACTGGAGACCAGGAGCGTTGAGCCGGCACACCCCGTCCTGTTTGGATGCCCATCTTCGCACGGCACGTGCGTGGTGCTAGGACGTACAGGACTGTGCCGGCACACTGGCGACACAGTACGTAGCTCCGCATAACACGGAGCCTGCCCAGTCACACGCCTCCTCGCGTGAGTACGGGGAGTTGGCTCTGCTCTAACGATAGGCTCCACCAACCACCCTTTTAGCCCCCCAAACATTTTTTCTTGGGGCTGTCTCTCGGGCTTCCTCCTCGACCGGCGTCCTCTGTGTTGCCGTTGCTCCTCTCCTGCCTGGGCATTTACCTTCGCCCATGGCCCTTTCCCCGCAAATATCTCTTCCCATGACCACAATTTGCCCACCTGTGACATGGCTATTCGCTCTTCCTGGGCACGCTGCTTGGTCCTCGTTTGGTGGGATCTTCTGTCACGTTCGTTCATGAACGGGTCAGACCAAGGCGCAGCGTGATATGCATACATGTTTATTTGACTTATAAACACAACGACAAAACAAGAAACGAAACGTGAAATCCAAGGTACACACACAACATACCTAACACGGAACAAGATCCCACAACCCACTAGTGCTAATAGGCTGCCTAAGTATGGTCCCCAATCAGAGACAACGAGCGACAGCTGCCTCTGATTGGGAACCACACCGGCCAACATAGAAATAGACGTACTAGATCTAAACCTAGAAAATACAACATAGAACATCACAACATAGAAAGTCACACCCTGACTCAACAAATAAGAGTCCCCAGATTCAGGGCGTGACACAATCAGAAGATAGAGGACATTTCCGAATAACCATACTTGCATCCTTAATAGTAGTTGAATAGTATGTGACATTTCGAAAATCAAGTATACTTTAAATGCCTGGATGTCATACTCAAAAGCTGATCACTTAGATATGGGGATGCGCTACCGAAGGAGGTGACTGCCAGGGAGGAATATCTTATGGCCATTTTAGATGAAGAAGTCGTTTTATGTATTATATTTATAGCGAATCATTTATTCATTTTCTACAGTAATTTTTTTTTGGCAAAAAAAAAAGTGGATTTCTCTTTACTTATTGAAAAGTGTTCCTTGTTTGTAATAATAAATGTCAAAAATGATACCGGTACATCTACTGTTGGTGTGTTTTACTTTAAACACTTAAACATAAAAAAATGCACTCGCACACCTGAGCTATCTTGTTATAGGTGAATGGTAACAATTAGATAAGTTGATTGAAAAAGAAAACCAGAACACTGCTCTTGCTAGCCTCATAAATACTGTCAATGTTTCTGTTGCCTGTGAATGAGGCTAAGGTTAGCATACTATGCTACTTCAAGCTAAGAGGCTCACCACCTGAACCTTAATTCTGTCTGTCCCCTGTGTCAAACAAACACTACTGCTGGTTGGCTGGTCATTGTCCACCCATTGATTAAGTGATTTCTGCATTCAACAACAAAGAGATTTTATGTAATATTTACCAGTGTTGGATATGCCTCCCGACTATTTAACATTTAATCCGGATGATTATTCAACATATTTATTTTTTATTTTTTACCTTGTTCTAATGTCTGCACAGGGAACACCCAAAACTGTGTTAACATTCCAATCATGCAAACATATTAGAAGCAGGTAAAATCGTCCCCCCGAATAAAAACATTCTAAAAAAATGTTTTTAATATTATTATTTTTAATAATGAAAAGGGCTCCGCTGCTGGAAAATGAGTCACTTCCCCTGCCCCCACTGACTGCTTTGTTCTCACTCTTGTTTGATACAAGCAGTGTGGCAGTGTGAGAGAGAAAAAGCACTGTACAGCCACTTTCCGCACACATATACAGTACACTCTAATCTTAATTCCAACCCTAAGATGTCCACAGACTGACCCATCTTTCACAGTACACTATCATTTTACTATTTCCTTTTGCAATACAACCTTATTTTACTGTGATGTCTTACAAGGGTCTTGAACCTCTCTATTTGTACCATTTATATCTAGATTCCTCTAAAAATAAATACTTTACCTAAGAGTATAATCATATTTCAAATTGATTGATTGTGGTTTTTCCAATCTCCATACAGTACTGTTTGTAGGTTCATCTGAACACAGACATTATGACTTAACATCCACTCCTGGACCTGACTCCAAAAGCGAGCCACTGAAGGAAAGTACCAAAAGTTGATGATCTGTTGATTTTGTTTCCTCGTGGCAGAGTCTGCATAGGGCTGACTGTTCAATGCCCCATATATTGAGCATTCTTTTTGTGGCAAGAATTGTATATAATCGTTTAAATTGAAAACTGTTATATACGTGATAACATGGTATTGGGATATCAAAAATCTGTTCCCAACTATCTCGAATTTTATGTGGCATAGTTGTCAAACCTCTCGACCTGAAGTGAAACTTATACTAGTCATTTTAAGCCATAATTGGTTTTTCATTGGAGGCATACAAACTAATTAATTCCTGTATCTTTTAAGCCTTTTCCATTTTTGTGGTAGCGCTGTGAAGAGTTGGTTATATTTTTGTATTGAGCATACATCATCGTACACCTTTGTTAATTGCTTGTGTGACAATTCTACAGTCCTTATTTACAATCATTCTTAAACATGATACCTTCCTTATACATTCTTTAGAAGAAAATTGGTATTTCCTCTATCAGTACATTGGAGTTTAGCCATTTTATTTGCCAGTTTAGTAATATTTAGCTGTGTCAGGTTTTGTCTACCTAGATAACGCTGGGTAGATCCCCATATTGAAAATAATCATGAAAATCAAGAAACTTGTATGGCAGAAGTCTTTTTCTACAAAAATCTAATAAGTAATCTAATAAGGATCTGGTAAGATTTTGTATGTTTTGCCTTCTATGACAGTTGTGTATTTGTATATCTGTTAACTTAAATGCCTTATGAGGCAAACACAATTGAATACATGATTGTGGTGATTTTCCTACAAAGATATGGTATGACATATGCAGTGATTTCGGAAAGTATTCAGATCCCTTGACTTTTTCCATATTTTGTTACGTTACAGCCTTATTCTGAAATTGATTAAATAAAACAAAATCCTCATCAATCTACACACAATACCCCAAAATGACAAAGCAAAAACAGGTTTTTAGAAATGTTTGCAGATTTATAAAAAAAAGAAAAAGAAAACCCTTATTTACATAAGTATTCAGACCCAGATATGTTTCCATTGATCATCCTTGAGATGTTTCTACAATTTGTTTGGAGTCCACCTGTGGTAAATTCAATTGATTGGACATGATTTGGAAAGGCACACACCTGTCTATATAAGGTCCCACAGTTGACAGTGCATGTCAGAACAGAAACCAAGCCATGAGGTTGAAGGAATTGTCCGTAGAGCTCTGAGACAGGATTGTGTCAAGGCACAGATCTGGGGAAGGGTACCAAAAAATGTCTGCAGCATTGAAGGTCCCCAAGAACACAGTAGCCTCCATCATTCTTAAAAGGAAGAAGTTTGGAACCACCAAGACTCTTCCTAGAGCTGGCTGCCCGGCCAAACTGAGCAATCAGGGGAGAAGGGCCTTGTTCAGGGAGGTGACCAAGAACCCAATGGTCACTCTGACAGAGCTCCAGAGTTCCTCTGTGGAGATGGGAGACCCTTCCAGAAGGACAACCATCTCTGCAGCACTCCACCAATCAGGCTTTTATGGTAGATTGGCTAGACGGAAGCCACTCCTCATTAAAAGGCACATGACAGCCCACTTAGAGTTTGACAAAAGGCACCAAAAGGACTCTCAGACCACGAGAAATGCCAATCGTCACGTTTGGAGGAAACCTGGCACCATCCCTACGGTGAAGCATGGTGGTGGCAGCATCATGGAGTGGGGATGTTTTTCAGCGGCAGGGACTGTGAGACTAGTCAGGATCAAGGGAAAGATTAACAGAGCAAACTACAGAGAGATCCTTGATGAAAACCTGCTCCAGAGCTCTCAGGACCTCAGACTGGGGTGAAGGTTCACCTTCCAAAAGGACAACGACCCTAAGCACACAGCCAAGACAATGCAGGAGTGGCTTCGGGACAAGTCTCTGAATGTCCTTGAGTGGCCCAGCCAGAGCCCAGACTTGAACCCGATCGAACATCTCTGGAGAGACCTGAAAATTGCTGTGCAGCGACGCTCCCCATCCAACCTGACAGTGCTTGGGACGATCTGCAAAGAAAAATGGGAGTAACTCTCCAAATACAGGTGTGCCAAGCTTGTAGCGTCATACCCAAGACGACTCGAGGCTGTATTCGCTGCCAAAAATGCTTCAACAAAGTACTGAGTAAAGGGTCTGAATACTTCTGTAAATGTGATATTTCCATTTTTTAAAAACCTGTTTATGCTTTGTCATTATGGGGTATTGTGTGTAGATTGATGAAGGAAAAAAACAACAATTTAATCCATTTTAGAATAAGGCTGTAACATAACACAATGTGGAAAAAGTCAAGGGTTCTGAATACTTTCCGAATGCACTGTATGAGACAAAATATATTTATTATATGTGTCCTCTATGAGTATTATAAGAAAAGTGTATGTTCTGACAATGTGACCTCTACAAAATAAATGTTTTCCTAATAGGTTTGATATTGTTTATATATACAGCTCTGGAAAAAATTAAGAGACCACTGCAAAAATATAAGTTTCTCTGGTTTTACTATTTATAGGTATGTGTTTGGGTGAAATTAACATTTTTGTTTTATTCTATAAACTACTGACAACATTTCTCCCAAATTCCAAATAAAAATATTGTCATTTAGAGCATTTATTTGCAGAAAATGACAACTGGTCAAAATAACAAAAAAGATGCAGCGTTGTCAGACCTCGAATAATGCAAAGAAAATAAGTTCATGTCCATTTTTAAACAACACAATACTAATGTTTTAACTTAGGAAGAGTTCGGAAATCAATATTTGGTGGAATAACCCTGATTTTCAAATCACAGCTTTCATGCGTCTTGGCATGCTCTCCACCAGTCTTTCATATTGATGTTGGGTGACTTTATGCCACTCCTGGCGCAAAAATTCAAGCAGCTCGGCTTTGTTTGATGGCTTGTGACCATCCATCTTTTTCTTGATCACATTCCAGAAGTTTTCAATGGGGTTCAGGTCTGGAGATTGGGCTGGCCATGACAGGGTCTTGATCTGGTGGTCCTCCATCCACACCTTGATTGACCTGGCTGTGTGGCATGGCGCATTGTCCTGCTGGAAAAACCAATCCTCAGAGTTGGGGAACAAAGTCAGCGCAAAAGGAAGCAAGTTTTCTTCCAGGACAACCTTGTACGTGGCTTGATTCATGCGTCCTTCACAAAGACAAATCTGCCCGATTCCAACCTTGCTGAAGCACCCCCAGATCATCACCGATCCTCCACCAAATTTCACAGTGGGTGAGAGACACTGTGGCTTGTAGGCCTCTCCAGGTCTCCGTCTAACCATTAGACGACTAGGTGTTGGGCAAAGCTGAAAATTGGACTCATCAGAGAAGATGACCTTACTCCAGTCCTCTACGGTCCAATCCTTGTGGTATTTTGTAAACCTCAGCCTGGCTCTTCTTTGCTTCTCATTGATGAAGGGCTTTTTTCTAGCTTTGCACGACTTCAGCCCTGCCCCTAGGAGCCTGTTTCAAACAGTCATCACCGTGCACTTCACCCCAACTGCCGTTTGCCTTTTTTTTGTGTAGGACACTTGATGTCATCCTACGGTTGTTGAGTGACATTCGAATGAGTTGGCGGTCATCCCGGTCAGTAGAGAATCATTTTCGCCCTCTGCCAGTCTGTAGCTTTGTTGTCCCCAATGTCTGCTGCTGGACCTTGTTCATATGAACCGCCGTCTTTTAAATTTTAAGGATGGAAGCAACCTGACGCTCACTGTATCCCTCTGCCAGTAAAGCCAGATTTGAACCCTTCTTTTCCTCACTCAAAACTTTCATTTTCAACTCTTTTGGCATGGTCAATAGTTATTTTTTGATTAATATTACTTTTGAGGTACTATTAGCACTGTTTTTGCCATCCAGCTGGTCCTATTGCTAGAGGATAGTGATGACCACAGCAGTGGTTTTTATACTTTTCCTCATTAAATAAGATTTGGTTCAGGTGATCACCTAATCAGTACCTAATTCAGTAGAATGAGGTGTGCCTGTGTTGGAATTCAACAGACACTTGAATGTCTCTTAATTTTTTCCAGAGCTGTATATACAGTACCAGTCAAATGTTTGGACACCTTTCAAGGGTTTTTCTTTATTTTTACTATTTTCTACATTGTAGAATAATAGTGAAGACATCAAAACTATGAAATAACACATTTGGAATCATGTAGTAACCATAAAAAGGTGTTAAATGAATGAAAATATATTTTATATTTGAGATTCTTCAAAGTAGCCACCCTTTGTCTTGATGACAGCTTGCACACTCTTGGCATTCTCTCAACCAGCTTCACCTGGAATGCTTTTCCAACAGTCTTGAAGGAGTTCCCACATATGCTGAGCACTTGTTGGCTGCTTTTCCTTCACTCTGCGGTCGAACTCATCCCAAACCATCTCAATTGGGTTGAGGTCAGGGGATTGTGGAGGCCAGGTCATCTGATGCAGCACTCCATCACTCTCCTCCTTGGTCAAATAGCCCTTACACAGCCTGGAGGTGTGTTGGGTCATTGTCCTGTTGAAAAACAAATGATAGTCCCACTAAGCCCAAACCAGATGGGATGGCGTATCGCTGCAGAATGCTGCGGTTGCCAAGCTGGTTAAGTGTGCCTTGAATTCTAAATAAATCACAGACAGTGTCACCAGCAAAGCACCCCCACACCATCATAAATCCTCCTCATGCTTCACGGTAGGAACCACACATGTGGAGATCATCTTTTCACCCACACTGCGTCTCACAAAGACATGGCGGTTGGAACCAAAAATCTCAAATTTGGACTCATCAGACCAAAGGACAGATTTCCACTGGTCTAATGTCCATTGCTCGTGTTTCTTGGCCCAAGCAAGTCTCTTTTTATTATTGGTGTCCTTTAGTAGTGGTTTCTTTGCAGCAATTCGGCCATGAATGCCTGATTCACACAGTCTCTTCTGAAAATGTATGTTGAGATGTGTCTGTTACTTGAACTCTGCCAAGCATTTATTTGGGCTGCAATTTCTGAGGCTGGTAACTCTAATGAACTTATCCTCTGCAGCAGAGGTAACTCTGGGTCTTCCAGTCCTGTGGCGGTCCTCATGAGAGTCAGTTTCATCATAGCGCTTGATGGTTTTTGCGACTGCACTTGAAGAAACCTTCAAAGTTCTTGAAATGTTCCGTATTGACTGACCTTCATGTCTTAAAGTAAGGATGGACTGTCGTTTCTCTTTGCTTATTTGATCTGTTCTTGCCATAATATGGACTTGGTCTTTTACCAAATAGGGCTATGTTCTGTATACCACCCCTACCTTGTCACAACACAACTGATTGGCTCAAACACATTAAGAGGGAAAGAAATTCCACAAATCAAGTTTTAACAAGGCACACCTGTAAATTGCAATGCATTCCAGGTGACTACCTCCTGAAGCTGGTTGAGAGAAGACCAAGAGTGTGCAAAGCTGTTATCAAGTCAAAGGGTGGCTACTTTGAAGAATTTCAAATAAAACATATATTTTGATTTGTTTAACACTTTTTGGGTTACTACTTGATTCCATATGTGTTATTTCATAGTTTTGATATCTTCACTGTTATTCTACAATGTAGAAAATAGCAAAAATAAAGAAAAACCATTGAATGAGTAGGTGTGTCCAAACTTTTGACACATTTCTGGGGTGGAACAGATGCCCTCTTGCTCTGCTTGGGAGCCTGGGGTTCGACATCGTTATCACTGGTGAGGGATTTAATCTTGGTTGTTGTGTGGAGTCGGTTGTCTGAAACAAATACAAGGTAGAAGAAGACATTTACCAGAGTTAGGGTCAATTGTCAGGCTTAATCCAACCTCTTTCCCAGTCTAAATGTAATCTAGCCTGCAGGATTGACTACTATGTACAACTGAATGCATTCAACTGAAATGTGTCTGCCGCATTTAACCCAACCCCTCTGAATCAGAGCGGTGTGGGGGCTGCCTTAATCGACATCCACGTCACTGGCGCCTAGGGAGTATTTGTTGTTGGGGGTTAACTGCCTTGCTCAGGGGCAGAACGACAGATTCTTAACTTGTCGGCTCAGGGATTCGATCCAGAAACCTTTCTGTTACTGGCCCAACACTCCTACCTGCCAGGTTACCTGCCGCCCCTCTATGGACAAAAGTTGCAAAAATTCCAATAAAACTACAGACCTAGATCAGCATGTAATGCAGGGATGGGCAACTACAGTCCTCAGTGGCATGATTGGTGACACACGTTTGCCCCAGCCCCTGCTAAGACGCCTGACTTCAATGATCAACTAATCATGGTCTTCAATTTAGTATGCTAGTTTAATCATGTGTGTTATGCTGCATTTAGACGAGGGACAAGAAAGCAAGAAAGACGGCAAAAGCAAGACGTGTGCGTTGCTATGGTGATTTCAGTAAACATTTTGTCCTCCATGTTGTCTGGATACAAACTCAATATCAGGTTGATCTTCAACGTTACGGCAGATGGCAAAAGTTTACATATTTCAACTCTGGCAGCAAGTCCCCTCTACCATGGCGGCTGACAACATTCACCGCCTTCCTCAATGGCATTCACCGTTGTGCTCTCTTTGAAAACAATGACACACAGTTTGCCATCTACCGTCTACCTCGTACCATCTAAATGCATCATTAGCTATAGGGCTGGGGGGAAAAGTGTGACACCAATCAGGCCCCGGAGCACTGGACTTGCACATCCCTGGTTTAGGGGAAGCTTTGCCCTGGAAATGGGTGTCACTGTTATTCCACTCTGTGAATGAAATAAAGACTACAAGAACAGTGTCATATAGTATAACTTATAACGAATGACATGTCATGCTTAAATAAATAACAATGGCTCCCAAGTGGCACAGCGGTCTAAGGTACTGCATCGCAGTGCTTGAGGCGTCACTACAGCCCGGGTTCCATCCCAGGCTGTGTCACAGCCAGCCGTGACCGGGAGACCCATGAGGCGGCGCACAATTGGCCCAGCGTCGTCCGGGTTAGGGGAGGGTTTGGCTGGCCAGGATTTCCTTGTTTCATCGCGCTCTAGCAACTCCTTGTGGAGGGCCGGGCGCTTGCAAGCTGACTTTGGTTGCCAGTTGTACGGTGTTTCGTCCGACACATTGGTGTGGCTGGCTTCCAGGTAATTGAGCAGTGTGTCAAGAAGCAGTGCAGCTTGGCAGGGTCGTGTTTCGGAGGACTCTTAGCTCTCGACCTTCGCATATCCCGAGTCCGTACGGGAGTTGCAGCGATGGGACAAGACTGTAAATACAATTGGGAAGAAAAAAGGGGTAAAATGTAAAATAATCAAATCAAAAAGAAGTAACAATGCATATCTGAAGCAGAAGATTTCTACTTATTGCTGACAAAAATGACATTGCCATTATAATGGGGCCACCCTCCTGGCGGCTTCTTCCCCTGCCTCCACTCAATTATGTCAGGATAGTCAGCCAGAGGATTCGCCTGGTCACCAAGTTTGCTGTCATTGAATCGCCTTATAGCATCTGTCTTGACCTCGCTGTACCTCCCTTGATCGCTCCCCTCACTCCAGCATACAACAGCGAACTTTCGGTCCATGCTGAATGAGTGAAACATAATTCTCACTAACTTCACATGATTAGACCAGAAAATTTATGTTTCACCTAGCTAGCTAGCTAGCCCGCTATTTTTAGCACGCACCACTTCTTAGAAAAATTTGCTGGCTAGCTAGCTAACGTTAAGTTAGCTAATGTTAGCCAAGCACACATGTGCAACATTACTGGACCAGTCTTCTTATCTTTCCATTTCATGTGAATTTCATGTGAAATCGTGGGAATACATTTGTATTGTTAGCTTACCTATCTTCGTCTCCTTGTACTTTCAGCTCTTGTCGTGGTGATCATGTAGATTGAGTTACAGAATTACCAAGTCGCATATCGATTCTCTCCTTTGCTTTGAGACACAACACTACTGGTGTGTTGGTGGAAGACCTGCTGACACTTCTATGGTTACATTCTGCTGGGACAAGTGCAGTTCCAGCAAGCAAGTCTTTTTTTAGTAGGTCAACTTGAACGTCATCATTACTGCAGAGTATGTACGAAGTACCTTGGCAATTCACAAACTAAAGAAGAAACACTCACATGTGTGTCCCCATAACAGTGAAAAACTGTTTAGAGGAAGGACATTTCTTTATAAATGTCCCATTAAAGCATCAGCTGAAAGATCTTCTTGAGAATCAGGGTATGCATGATCAAGGTTTTCATTCTGATGTCTGTAGTAGACATGTAATACGTGATATAGGTGATGACACTTTATATCAGACCTTGAAGGCATACTGTGATGATGATTTCTTGTCCTTACATTTAATTGTGATGGTGTGCCAGTCTTTCAGTCCTTCAAATTCAGTATTTGGCCAATACTGTGTTGTGTCAATGAGATACCCCAGAGAGTAGAGATAAGCATGTGCTTTTGTGTAGTTTGTGGTTTGGATCCAAAAAGCTGGATATGACATGCTACTTCAAGCCTTTTGTGGAGGAATGTGCCACTCTTTCACAGACTGGCTTTGAGTGGCAGCATCCCAGTGGTCAGTCATGGAGACACGTGAAGGTGCACCCATTATGTTGTGTTTGTGATGCTGTAGCAAGACCATTACTACAGAACTTCAAACAATTTAATGGAGAGTATGGCTGTGGACTGTGCCTTCCCTGGGGTGCAACACACAAGGGGAAATGGAATGTCAAGGCTTTGTTTACACATGTTTAGATGAGAAACCGAACCACTGTGGACATAGGAGAAATAGCTGAGACTGAAGGTCAGACCATATTGGGCATAAAGGGCTCACCTGCCATTTTGGGTTTACCTAAGTTTGATTTGATCAATGGAATTGTCCCTGACTACATGCGATGTGTGTTACTTGGTGTGTACAGACAGATGTCCACTTTATGGATTGATTCCAAGAGCTATGCACAGCTATAGTACATTGGTACACACATCCAGATAATTGACATACAGTTGAAGTCGGAAGTAGGGGTTTCGGCTACGAAACCCCTACCTGTCCCAGACCTGCTGTTTTCAACTCTAAATGATCGGCTATGAAAAGCCAACTGAGAGACCTGAGCCCTAGGACCATACGTCGGGACTACCGGCCGTGGTGACTCCTTGCTGTCCCCAGTCCGCCTGGCCTTGCTGCTATTCCAGTTTAAACTGTTCTGCCTGCGGTTATGGAACCCCTACCTGTCCCAGACCTGCTGTTTTAAACTCTAATGATCGGCTATGAAAAGCCAACTGAGATTTATTCCTGATTATTATTTGACCATGCTTGTCACTTATGAACATTTTTGAACATCTTGGCATGGTTCTGTTATAACCTCCACCCGGCACAGCCAGAAGAGGACTGGCCACCCCTCATAGCCTGGTTCCTCTCTAGGTTTCTTCCTAGGTTTTGCCTTTCTAGGGAGTTTTTCCTAGCCACCGTGCTTCTACACCTGCATTACTAGCTGTTTGGGGTTTTAGGCTGGGTTTCTGTACAGCACTTCGAGATATTAGCTGATGTAAGAAGGGCTATATAAAATAAAATTGATTGATTGATTGATTGATGGTTTCTGACGGTCTTTGCGTTGTCATCTACTCGGCTCGGGGCAAGGAATATTCTTGACCCAGTCCATTGTGGATTGATAATACTGTTTATTATATACAGTTGAAGTCTGAAGTTTACATACACTTAGGTTGGAGTCCCTAAAACTCGTTTTTCAACCACTCCACAAATTTCTTGTTAACAAACTATAGTTTTGGCAAGTCAGTTAGGACATCTACTTTGTGCATGACACAAGTAATTTTTCCAACAATTGTTTACAGACAGATTATTTCACTTATAATTCACTGTATCACAATTCCAGTGGGTCAGAAGTTTACATACACTAAGTTGACTGTGCCTTTAAACAGCTTGAAAATTCCAGAAAATGATGTCATGGCTTTAGAAGATTCTGATAAACTAATTGACATCATTTGAGGTGTACCAAGGCCTACCTTCAAACTCAGTGCCTCTTTGCTTGACATCATGGGAAAATTAAAAGAAATCAGCCAAGACCTCAGTGTCACGGTTTCGGCCGAGACTGCTCCTCCTCCTGGTTCGGGCAGGCAAAGGCGTTTGCCGTCCCCGGAGTACTAGCTGCCACCGTTGGATGTTTCATGTGCGATTGCTTTTGTCTGTCCGTTGCACCTGTGTCTGGTTTGCGTTGATTACATGTCCTATAAGTTCCCTGTGTTTGTATGGATTAGTTGTGTGTTGTTTTCGCCAGTCGTCTTGTGGTTCGTGTCGTGTTTTTGTGTATTTTTGTATTACGCTTGTCTATGCGTAATTGCGCTTAGTCGCCACCTTGTTTGTATTGTGGCCGTGCATAGTGTTTGTACTTTGTTCATTTTGGACTTTAGTAAACATTTTGGACTATACCTCGGTGTCCTGCGCCTGACTTCAACCCCACCTACACCTCACATTATGACACTCAGAAAAAAAATTGTAGACCTCCACAAGTCTGGTTCATCCTTGGGAGCAATTTCCAAACGCCTGAAGGTACCACGTTCATCTGTACAAACAATAGTACGCAATTATAAACACAATGGGACCACGCAGCCGTCATACCGCTCAAGAAGGAGTCGCGTTCTGTCTCCTAGAGATGAACATTGGTGCGAAAAGTGCGAATCAATACCAGAACAACAGCAAAGGACCTTGTGAAGATGCTGGAGGAAACAGGTACAAAAGTATCTATATCCACAGTAAAACGAGTCCTATATCGACATAACCTGAAAAGCCGCTTAGCAAGGAAGAAGCCACTGCTCCAAAACCGCCATAAAAAAGGCAGACTACGGTTTGCAACTGCACATGGGGACAAAGATCGTACTTTTTGGAGAAATGTCCTCTGGTCTGATTAAACAAAAATAGAACTGTTTGGTCATAATGACCATCATTATGTTTGGAGGAAAAAGGGGGTGCCTTGCAAGTCGAAGAACATCATCCCAACCGTGAAGAACGGGGGTGGCAGCATCATGTTGTGGGGGTGCTTTGCTGCAGGAAGGACTGGTGCACTTCACAAAATAGATGGCATCATGAGGAAAGAAAATTATGTGGACATATTGAAGCAACATCTCAAGACATCAGTCAGGAAGTTAAAGCTTGGTTGCAAATGGGTCTTCCAAATGGACAATGACCCCAAGCATACTTCCAAAGTTGTGGCAAAATGGCTTAAGGGTAACAAAGTCAAGGTATTGGAGTGGCAATCACAAAGCCCTGACCTCAATCCTATATATTCTGCCTATTTGTGGGAAGAACTGAAAAGGCGTGTGCGAGCAAGGAGGCCTACAAACCAGACTCAGTTACACCAGCTCTGTCAGGAGGAATGGGCCAAAATTCACCCAACTTATTGTGGGAAGCTTGTGGAAGGCTACCCGAAACGTTTGACCCAAGTTAAACAATTTAAAGGCAATGCTACCAAATACTAATTGAGTGTGTGTAAACTTCTGACCCACTGGGAATGTGATGAAAGAAATAAAAGCTGAAATAAATCATTCTCTCTACTATTATTCTGACATTTCACATTCTTAAAATAAAGTGGTGATCCTAACTGACCTAAAACAGGGATTTTGTACTAGGATTAAATGTCAGGAATTGTGAAAAACGGATTTTAAATGTATTTGGCTAAGGTGTATGTAAACTTCCGACTTCAACGCTATATATACAGTGGGGGAAAAAGTATTTAGTCAGCCACGAATTGTGCAAGTTCTCCCTCTTAAAAAGATGAGAGAGGCCTGTAATTTTCATCATAGGTACACGTCAACTATGACAGACAAAATGAGGAAAAAAAATCCAGAAAATCACATTGTAGGATTTTTTATGAATTTATTTGCAAATTATGGTGGAAAATAAGTATTTGGTCAATAATAAAAGTTTCTCAATACTTTGTTATATACCCTTTGTTGGCAATGACACAGGTCAAACGTTTTCTGTAAGTCTTCACAAGGTTTTCACACACTGTTGCTGGTATTTTGGCCCATTCCTCCATGCAGATCTCCTCTAGAGCAGTGATGTTTTGGGGCTGTCGCTGGACAACACAGACTTTCAACTCCCTCCAAAGATTTTCTATGGGGTTGAGATCTGGAGACTGGCTAGGCCACTCCAGGACCTTGAAATGCTTCTTACGAAGCCACTCCTTCGTTGCCCGTGCGGTGTGTTTGGGATCATTGTCATGCTGAAAGACCCAGCCACGTTTCATCTTCAATGCCCTTGCTGATGGAAGGAGGTTTTCACTCAAAATATCACGATACATGGCCCCATTCATTCTTTCCTTTACACGGATCAGTCGTCCTGGTCCCTTTGCAGAAAAACATCCCCAAAGCATGATGTTTCCACCCCCATGCTTCACAGTAGGTATGGTGTTCTTTGGATGCAACTCAGCATTCTTTGTCCTCCAAACACGACAAGTTGAGTTTTTACCAAAAAGTTATATTTTGGTTTCATCTGACCATATGACATTCTCCCAATCCTCTTCTGGATCATCCAAATGCACTCTAGCAAACTTCAGACGGGCCTGGACATGTACTGGCTTATGCAGGGGGACACGTCTCGCACTGCAGGATTTGAGTGCCTGGCGGCGTAGTGTGTTACTGATAGTAGGCTTTGTTACTTTGGTCCCAGCTCTCTGCAGGTCATTCACTAGGTCCCCCTGTGTGGTTCTGAGATTTTTGCTCACCGTTCTTGTGATCATTTTGACCCCACAGGGTGAGATCTTGCGTGGAGCCCCAGATCGAGGGAGATTATCAGTGGTCTTGTATGTCTTCCATTTCCTAATAATTGCTCCCACAGTTGATTTCTTCAAACCAAGCTGCTTACCTATTGCAGATTTAGTCTTCCCAGCCTGGTGCAGGTCTACAATTTTGTTTCTGGTGTCCTTTGACAGCTCTTTGGTCTTGGCCATAGTGGAGTTTGGAGTGTGACTGTTTGAGGTTGTGGACAGGTGTCTTTTATACTGATAACAAGTTCAAACAGGTGCCATTAATACAGGTAACGAGTGGAGGACAGAGGAGCATCTTAAAGAAGAAGTTACAGGTCTGTGAGAGCCAGAAATCTTGCTTGTTTGTAGGTGACCAAATACTTATTTTCCACCATAATTTGCAAATAAATTCATTAAAAATCCTACAATGTAATTTTCTGGATTTTTTTTCTCAATTTGTCTGTCATAGTTGACGTGTACCTATGGTGAAAATTACAGGCCTCTCTCATCTTTTTAAGTGGGAGAACTTGCACAATTGGTGGCTGACTAAATACATTTTTTCCCCACTGTACAGTGGGGGATTGGCAGTGATGCAGACAATTACATTGATGGAAGTAACAATCTATCTGCAATATTAAATCTGATCTACCCCCCAAAAAAACAAAAACAAAAAATAAATAATAAATAAAATTAGGGGGGGAAAAATAGTTATAAGGGGGATCATAGCTATATTCAATAAAATTAATGAGTTGATTTAAAACCTGTTAAATTTTTTGTCCTTGGATTTATGGCAGTGTAAGTTGTCGTTATATCATATAACATGCATTAATCAGGTAAATTAGACATTGAACTTGAACCTTGTAACAATCCTTGATCTAGCTATCAGACAGTTTTTTGTATAGAGATTTCAGAAATGTAGTATAACTACGTTACTGTCAAGGTGACGTGTATGCGGTGAGCGAAGTCAAGCGCAGGACACCGAGCTACTGGCAGACGTACTTTACTACACAGTAAAGGAACATACAAATCAAATCCTCCTAACAGGGAGGAAACAATACTCGCATACAAACAGCAATGCCGATCTTACGGAAAACAATCACACACAATAACCAATGAGAGACAGGGGGTTATAAAGGGAATACAATGTAACATAATGGGAAACAGGGGTAAACAATAAAGACCAAACAAGACGACCACCGAAACATAGATCGGTAGCAGTTAGTACTCCGGGGACGACGAACGCCGAAGCCTGCCCGAGCAAGGAGGAGCAGCCTCAGCTGAATCCGTGACAGTTACATTTCGTGTCTTATGTTATTGGGTGAAAACAGTTTTCATTGGCACACAAATCCAAAATAATAAATGCGACTGCA
Source organism: Coregonus clupeaformis (assembly GCF_020615455.1). Lineage (NCBI taxonomy): Eukaryota > Metazoa > Chordata > Actinopteri > Salmoniformes > Salmonidae > Coregonus > Coregonus clupeaformis. The sequence continues at coordinate 27,141,811 of NC_059192.1, forward strand.
AAATGATTCTCACATATTTTAGAATGTAATGATAATTTGAATATCAATGCATTGGCAAGGCCAAAAAAAAATCCTTATTCTTAAAGTGGTAATGGCATACTCTTTTCTTTAAACACTTCTTCGGGGGAGGGGAAATGTATTTGGCTAAGGTGTATGTAAACTTCCGACTTCAACTGTATCTGCACCTATGTGAGGTAGTACACAGCAGCAGCTTGCCCAGTTGAACGCCGCCATGCAGGAAGTGCTCCAAACTCTGCATAATCTGCCCAGCTCTCCGGTTCCACCTCAGAGAGCGGCGAGTGCCCCCAATCCACCTGTTCCCGGGCTATCACCCACTTCTGCGGGAACCCTCGCCCTACCGGAGCACTTTGACGGTAAAACTACTAAATGTAGCGGCTTCCTGCTACAGGTTTCACTTTATCTGGCGCGTCAGCCTGAGGCATATCCATCTGACCAAGCCAGGATAGCGCTGGTGATTTCGCTACTTAAAGGGAAGGCGCTGGATTGGGCCAAGGCAGTCTGGGAAGGAGAGGAGACAGTGGCACTACCCTACCCCACCTTCCTCACTCGGTTTAGGACGGTGTTTGATCATCCCACGGAGGGAAAGGACAGGGGTGAGCATCTCCTCCATCTACAACAGAGAGAGGGGTCCGAGTATGCTCTGAGCTTTCTTACGGTGGCGGCGTCTTCCGGCTGGAATGAGCGTGCTCTGCGCACGGCCTTCAGGAGAGGCTTACGACTCGCATGTCGGGACGACGAGATGGACCTTGATACCCTCATCACCACGTCCATCCATCTTGACGACATGTTGAGAGAGAGACGGCATTCTCAACACCTCCCGGAGTCTCGACGCTCACACCATCTGAGCTTTGGAAGCCGCCCTGCTTCCGAGTCCTCACCCATGGAGGTGGGCAGCACCCCATACACCACCATGGACCACAGATCTCCTGGCGGCTCCCTATCTAGGCGGTATGACTCCTGTCGCCGCTCCGTGAGTGTTACGTCAGCTCCTATCATAAAACCATTGTTTTTAGTTCCCATAATGGTGTCTGGTTATTGCTTCTCTTCCATTTCTACTGCTATGATAGATTCCGGATCAGCAGGGAACCTTATAGATAGGGAGCTGGTCTCTGAATGGGGGTTGCCCACCGTGCCACTGCCTTCTCCGCTACACGTCACCTCACTGGACAATAAACCCCTTGGATCAGGCACCATTACGCATGTCACTCTCCTCATCACTATCACCATTCCCACACTACCGGAGCACCACAAGGAGCTGTCATTCCACATCGTCACGTCACCCCTTCACCGGATCGTCTTGGAATTGCCCTGGCTCAGACTACACAACCCCACCATCAATTGGAGCACCAAGAGGATCACAGCCTGATCTACCTCATGCCAGAAGACCTGCCTGCCGGTGGTTTGTTGTTCCACGTCAGTGGAGAGTCTGGAGTCCGCCCTCCAGGCCAACATTCCATGTGAGTACGCAGATCTCTCCGATGTCTTCTCTTCAGTAAAGGCTACGTGTCTCCCTCCTCACAGGCCCTGGGACTGTGCCATTGACCTGCTGTAGGGACAACACCCCCCAACGAGTCGCATTTATCCCCTTTCCATGGCGGAGACTGAGGCCATGGAGAAGTCTGTGGCGGAGACCCTGAAACAGGGGTTTATCAGATGCTCTACCTCTCCTGCCTCCGCCAGCTTCTTCTTTGTGGCCAAAAAGGACGGAGGACTGAGACCATGCATTGACTACAGGGGGTTGAACGCAGTCACCACCAAGTACCGGTACCCCCTCCCTCTGGTTCCGTCGGCCATCGAGCAGCTACGAGGGGCCCGGTACTTTACCAAGTTGGACCTGAGGAGCGCCTACAACCTGATCTGAATCAGGAAGGAGACGAGTGGAAGACGGCATTAGCTACCTCAGGCCACTATGAATACTGCGTTATGCTCTATGGCCTCGCCAACGCACCTTCTGTGTTCCAGTCCTTCGTCAATGATGTGTTCCGGGACATGCTGAGTAGACAGGTGGTGGTGTACATCGATGATATCCTGATCTACTCGGCTACGTTCGAGGAGCACGTCAGGGACGTCCGAGCTGTCCTACTCCGCCTCCGGGAACACAGCCTGTTGGTGAAGGGGGAGAAATGCGAATTCCACCAACAGGCCATCTCCTTCCTGGGATACCGGATCAGTCCTCAGGGGGTGTTCATTGAAGGAGTGAAGACGGACGCTGTCAGGTCATGGCCAGTTCCCACCACCATCAAGGGCCTACAGAGCGTCCTGGGCTTCGCTAATTTCTACCGGCGTTTCATCCGGTCCTTCAGCTCCATAGCTGCCCCGCTCACCGCTCTCCTTAAGGGTGGGCCTCAGAAGCTGACCTGGAACCCTGAGGCTGACGCTGCCTTCAAGAGGCTGAAGGAGAGGTTCACCACAGCGCCCATCCTAAAACACCGAGATCCATCTCATCCTTTCATCCTGGAGGTGGACGCATCGGAGGAGGGTGTGTGTGCGGTCCTCTCCCAGCGGCACAGTAAGCCAGAGAAAATGTATCCCTGTGCCCTTTTCTCTAAAAGCTTACCCCCGCAGAGAGGAACTATGGAGTTGGAAACAGGGAGCTGTTGGCGGTGGTCCTCGCTCCGGAGGAATGGAGACACTGGCTGGAGGGCGCAGGCCATCCATTCTGGATTCTTACTGACCACTGGAATTTGGAGCACATACGGGCAGCGAAACGGATGAACTCTCGTCAAGCCAGGTGGGCCCAATTTCTCACTCGCTTCCAATTCCTTCTGTCCTACCAGGATCCCAGAATGTGAAGACCGACGCACTCTCCAGGATGCACCATACCGGAGAAAGGAAGGATCTGGGGGTTCCTATCCTGCCCTCGTCTCTCATCGTTGCACCTGTCGTTTGGGATGTGGACAAAGACATCCGCCTGGCGGCTCAGGAGGACCCAGCGCCTGCCAATGCCCCTCCGGGGAGCGTGTATGTACCCACCAGTGTCCGTGACCGCCTGCTGATCTGGGAGCACACTACCCTTACGGCAGGTCACTCTGGTATTACGCGCACCCTGCAATTCTCTAGCCCCAAAATACTGGTGGCCCACCTTGGCTTCTGATGTCTCCCGCCAAGTCAACTCCTGTTCCGTATGTGCCCAAATGAAGACACCTCAGAACGCCCCGGCAGGCAAACTAGTTCCTCTCCCAGTGCCTCAGTGACCTTGGTCACACCTGTTCATAGACTTTGTCACCGACCTTCCATGTTCTGACGGCTTCACCACAGTCATGGTGGTCGTAGATCGGTTCTCCAAATCATGCTGTTTTTTTCCACTAACTGGTCTTCCTTCTGCTCTCCAGATCACTGAGGTCCTGTTCCAACAGGTCTTCCGGCATTATGGACTTCCGGAGGACATCGTCTCGGACTGTGGCCCCCAATTCACCTCCCGAGTGTGGAAGGCTTTCCTGGAGAAGATTGGGGCCACGGCCAGCCTCACTTCCAGGTATAGGCCTCAGTCGAATGGACAGGTGGAGCGCATGAACCAGGAGCTGGAGAGGTTTCTTCATTGCCACTGTCAGGACCGGCAGGGTGAGTGGGCGAGGTTTCTTCCCTGGGCAGAATATGCCCAGAACTCCCTCGTTCACTCCTCCATGGGGCTCACTCCCTTCCAGTGCGTCCTGGGGTACCAGCCGGCCTGGCTCCTTGGACACCCAGCCAGAACGATGCGCCCGCTGTCGACGAGTGGTTCCACAGGGCCGGACAGGTCTGGGACGCCGCCCATGTCCATCTCTAGAGGGCCATTCAACGGCAGAAGGACCAAGCCGACCGCCACCGCAGTGAGGCCCCTGTATTCCAGCCTGGGGATTGTGTCTGGCTGTCCAAAAAAAACATCCCTCTCCGCCTGCCCTGCAAGAAACTGAGACCCCAGTTTGTGGGGCGGTTTAAGGTCCTCCGGCGGATAAATGAGGTATCATACCGGCTGCTCCTTCCCCCTCACTACCGTGTCTCACCCACTTTTCATGTGTCTCTCCTCAGGCCGGTGGTTCCTGGTCCTCTGGCGAATGCCGTCCCCCGGCGTATGCCTCCTCCGTCCCTGGACATTGACGGGAGTCCGGCGTGTGCGGTGAGGGCTCTGATTCGCCGGTCTACTGAGCCACCGGTCTGAGCGCACCACCTCGGCAACACCGAAATGGAAACCAACGCACCCTAATCATCTCCAGCGCACCTGCACCTCATCATCTCATCCCACTCCCATTTAGCCCTGGACTGTTCCTTATGATGTTGTTTGTGATTGTTTAGCTTCGTGTCGTGTCCCCTCTTTGTTATTTCTCTTTGTCATTGTTTAAGTAAACCTTGACCTTGTTAATTCCTGCATCTGCGTCCTACCTCTTCGTATACTCAGTACTCGTCACACTTACATGTGTCTCGTATGATTTTTATACAACATTTATATTTGGCTAAAGCTTGCCCACCCACATACACTGTAAGTCAGATATTACAAGAATCCACTATGAATCTTGTATGTGTATTTGAAGCCGTATGTATTACTTACAAGTTTCAGGTAGAACATAAAAACACCTTATACGATTCTTATAGATATTTTCCTTATGGTTCTGGCTGTGTGAAAAACTAGTGAATGTTTTGAAGCCAAGAATACTTGATAGCTACAAAATTACTTGCACAATTACTGTCTTAGTCTTCATCAAATGGATGTTTAACTGAATATATCCACATGAACAGTCATTTAGTACAGTATTTCATGACCATGGTCCTAAGACTGATTAGACTGTACAAGAATAAGTTCCCCTCTGCAAGGGCCCCCTTAGCCTTGTAAATTTGCCCATTTGTAAGTTAAGATTGGTCTGTATCCTTTTCTCAAAGTCACTAGAAATGAGCATTTAAAACCCGTTTTTCAAGCGAAATGTAACCCCCCCACCCCCCCAATGTCAGAGTCGCTCCTACGCCCCTGGTGACAGGCAGTTTAATTACTTTTGTAAAGCTCTCAAACACATAACAGAAAGAAAGCTGTCACAGAGGTGAATCAACATCTGATGACAGGTTAAGCAAAGAGCTGGCAAAGGCACCTCTAGCAATGACAATGTGCATCAAACATCACAGGAAAGTGGATCAAAAAGAGTATGGTACAATAGGGAGGCTATCTGGGAAAATTAACGAGGTTGGAGAGAGGTGATTTGATTGTGTCGACTCAAAGCTAAGCCTTCCTGTTCTGTTGAATCTTTGCCAAATAGAAACAGTGGGAGGCATAGACAGGATAACAATGATGGATAGAGGCAAGATGTATGTATTACTGTATTTGCATCTGAAACACCAGTGCTTCCTTGGCACATGCCAGTTCTCTCTCTCTCTCTCTCTCTCTCTCTCTCTCTCTCTCTCTCTCTCTCTGACCGAGTCCAACCTGAGTTTAGAACAAGGGCTGCTTCGGTGGAGGCGGACAAACTCCCGGGTGCACTCTTTCCCACAGCTCTCCCGCTTGGATATTGTCCTATTCACACACACACACACACACACACACACACACACACACACACACACACACACACATATGCATATTGTACAGTACACAGTCAGGCCATAAATATTTGGACGTTGACCAAGTTATTATTATTTTAGCTGTCTACCACAGCATATTGGAGTTGAAATTAAATAATGAATATGAGTTGAAAGTGCAGACTTTCAGATTTCATCTGAGGGTATTTACATCCAAATCGAGTGAACGGTTGTCACGGTTTCGGCCGAGGCTACTCCTCCTCCTTGTTCGGGCAGGCTTCGGCGGTCGTCGTCTCCGGAGTACTAGCTGCCACCGTTCGATGTTTCATGTTTGTTTGGTTTTGTCTGTTTGTAACACCTGTCCCTTGTTAGTGTTTGATTGTGTTCCCTATTTAGTTTCGTCATTTGGGTCAGGTGTTATGTGTGATTGTTTTTGTCAGCTGTTCGTGTTCATGGGATTTTGCTCTCTTTCTGTGTATTTTTGAGAGTCCGCACTGCGTGCGCTTTTCCTTGTTTTACGCACTGTGTTGTGTGCGTTTTTGTCGTTCTTGCCTCCCGGTTGGGTTGGCTATTTTCTCCCTGTTTGGAGTTGTTTTGCACCACTAAAAGACTGTTGACGAACTCTTGTGTGCCTGCGCTTGATTCCCTACACCACATCCACACTCAGCGTTTGTGACAGAATCACACATCACCCATGGAATCAGCAGGAGCAACCGCGCCAACAGCAAGCATGGAGGAACGTCTTCGTGGGCAGGAGGACCGGATTAACCAGGTCTGTCATGCCCTGGAGGGGGTGATGAACACTCTCCACCGATGGGAAACCAGCGGGGTACCCACGGCCCCACCTACCGAACCATCCCCATCGGTCAGTCCTCCTGTCCAACTTCCGGAGCCCAGTGGGATTCGGCTCTCGCTCCCGAGGGCGTACGACGGCTCCGCTGCCGGGTGTCAAGGGTTCCTGCTGCAAGTGGAGCTCTACCTCGCCACCGTACACCCGGCGCCCTCGGGACACGAGAGCGTCTCAGCCCTCATCTCCTGTCTCACCGGCAAGGCGTTGGAGTGGGCCAACGCCGAATGGAGGAGAATGGACGCCGCTACCACTACCTATGCAGAGTTCTCCCGCCGCTTCCGTGCTGTGTTTGACCATCCACCGGAAGGGAAGGCGGCGGGGGAGCGTCTGTTCTACCTTCGACAGGGGATGAGGAGCGCCCAGGACTTTGCTTTGGAATTCCGGACTCTAGCGGCCGATGCAGGGGTGGAATGAGCGGGCCCTCATAGACCACTTCCGTTGCAGCCTCGGGAGGACGTCCAGAGAGAGTTAGCGTGCAGGGACACCTCGTTGACGTTTGACCAACTTGTCGACATGGCCATTCGGCTGGATACCCTGCTCGCCACCCGTGGACGTCCCGGGTGGGGTTCGCCATTTCACCCTCCAGCACCTCCGAGCCGAGCCCTATGGAGCTCGGGGTGCTGGCGCTAGAGAACGGAGGAGTAGGAACCCGAGGGGGGCCGTTCCCTGCACTAACTGTGGCCGTGGAGGGCACACCGCGGCTAGGTGTTGGGGAGGGTCCCCCGGTGGAGGAGAAGGCAGGTCACGCATTGGGGGTCCCCCCAGGTGAGTAGGCGCCCTACTTACCCAGAGCTTTCTGTCGTTCACCTAACCTTGCCTGTTTGTTTTCCACAGGTTGCACCTCGTTCCCAGCATAAGGCGCTGGTAGATTCAGGCGCAGCTGGGAATTTTGTAGATCGCCAGTTCTGTGTAGAGTTAGGGATTCCTCTCCTTCCCGTTGATAAGCCTTTCCCTGTTCATGCCCTAGATAGCCGTCCGTTAGGATCTGGGTTGATTAGGGAGGTCACGGCACCCCCTTAAGATGATGGCGCAGGAGGGTCACGAGGAGACGATTCAGCTCTATCTGATTGACTCTCCTGCGTATCCGGTAGTGCTGGGCCTTCCCTGGTTGATGACCCATGACCCTACTATTTTGTGGCGAGAGAAAGCTCTTAAAGGGTGGTCGGCCCAGTGTGAGGGGCGGTGTCTGGGTGTTTCCATAGGGGCGACCTCGGTGGAAAGTCCGAATCTAATGCCAGCACTGCATATTCCCCCCGAGTATGAGGATTTGAAACTGGTGTTTAGTAAAACTAGGGCGGCGCAGCTGCCACCTCATAAACTGGGGGATTGTGCGATAGATCTCCAGTCAGGAGCAGCTCTCCCGCGGAGCCATGTGTATCCCTTGTCTCAAGAGGAGAGGAAGGCAATGGAGACGTACATCGCTGAGTCTCTGAGACAGGGATACATACGGGCCTCCACTTCACCCGCTTCCTCAAGTTTCTTTTTTGTGAAGAAAAAGGATGGAGGTCTGCGCCCGTGTATTGATTACCGCGGTCTCAATCAGATTATGGTGAAGTACAGCTATCCACTTCCTCTGATTGCGACTATGACGGAGTCATTGCACGGTGCTCAGTTCTTTACAAAATTGGATCTCAGGAGCGCATATAACTTGGTGCGCATTAGAGAGGGCGATGAATGGAAGACAGCGTTTAGCATGACTTCCGGACATTACGAGTATCTAGTCATGCCATATGGGTTAATGAATGCTCCCTCAGTCTTCCAATCCTTCGTCGATGAGATTTTCCGGGACATGCAGGGACAGGGAGTAGTCGTGTACATAGACGATATTCTGGTGTACAGTCCTACCCGAGCAGAGCATGTAGCCCTGGTGCGCCGAGTATTGAGGAGGCTGTTGGAGCATGACCTATATGTCAAGGCAGAGAAATGTCTGTTCTTTCAGAAGTCGGTCTCCTTTCTGGGTTATCAGTTGTCTGCGTCAGGGGTGAAGATGGAGGTAGACCGGGTGTCAGCTGTGCGTAATTGGCAGACCCCAACCACTGTGAAGGAGGTGCAACAGTTCTTGGGTTTTGCAAATTATTACCGGAGATTTATCCGGGGGTTTTGGACAGGTGGCAGCTCCCATAACGTCTCTGTTGAAGGGGGGTCCGGTGCGCTTGCGGTGGTCAGCTGAGGCGGACAGGGCTTTTGGGAAACTGAAGGACCTGTTTACCTCGGCGCCGGTGTTGGCGCATCCGGATCCCTCTTTACCTTTCCAGGTAGAGGTGGACGCGTCAGAGGCCGGTATAGGGCCGTTCTTTCCCAACGTTCTGGCACACCACCTAAACTCCGTCCCTGTGCGTTTTATTCTAAAAAGCTCAGTCCGGCGGAGCGGAATTATGACGTAGGAGACAGGGAGCTGTTAGCCGTGGTACAGGCCCTAAAGGTGTGGCGGCATTGGCTTGAGGGGGCTCAACACCCTTTCCTCATTCTAACTGACCACCGTAACCTGGAATACATCCGGGCAGCTAGGAGACTGAATCCTCGCCAGGCCCGCTGGACTATGTTTCTAGCCCGGTTTGTGTTTAAAATTACTTACATCCCTGGGTCCCAGAACGGGAAGGCAGATGCTCTGTCTCGGCGGTATGACGTGGAGGAGAGGTCCGTTGAGCCCACTCCCATACTACCAGAGTCTTGTCTGGTTGCACCGGTGGTGTGGGAGGTTGATGCCGAGATCGAGCGGGCGTTACGCACCGACCCAAGTCCTCCCCAGTGTCCAGTGGGTCGGACGTACGTTCCGCCGAGTACGCGATCGCCTCATTTATTGGGCTCATACGTCCCCCTCCTCTGGACATCCGGGTATCGGCCGGACAGTTCACTGCCTTAGCACGAAGTACTGGTGGCCAACGTTAGCTAGGGATGTGAGGATTTATGTCTCCTCCTGTTCGGTGTGTGCCCAGTGTAAGGCGCCCAGACATTTGCCCAGGGGTAAGCTACAACCCCTGCCCGTTCCACAATGACCCTGGTCCCACCTCTCGGTGGATTTTGTTACCGACCTTCCCCCCTCACAGGGGAATACTACCATCCTGGTCGTTGTGGATCGGTTCTCGAAGGCCTGTCGTCTCCTTCCCATGCCGGGTCTACCCACTGCCCTACAGACCGCTGAGGCTCTGTTTACCCATGTCTTCCGGCATTACGGGGTACCCGAGGATATAGTGTCTGATCGAGGCCCCCAGTTCACCTCCAGAGTGTGGAGAGCGTTTATGGAACGGTTGGGGGTTTCGGTAAGCCTTACTTCGGGTTACCATATGGAGAGTAATGGGCAGGTTGAACGTGTTAACCAGGATGTGGGTAGGTTTCTGAGGTCTTATTGCCAGGGCCGGCCGGAGGAGTGGGCGAGATACGTTCCTTGGGCCGAGATGGCACAGAACTCTCTCCGCCACTCCTCCACCCAACTAACCCCTTTCCAGTGTGTGTTAGGGTACCAGCCGGTTCTGGCACCTTGGCACGAGAGCCAGATCGAGGCCCCTGCGGTGGATGAATGGGTGCGGCGCTCGGAGGAGACTTGGAACGCTGCCCACGTACATCTGCAGCGGGCCATCCAGTCGGCAGAAAACGAGCGCCGATCTCCACCGCAGTGAGGGGCCTGTGTACGCACCTGGAGATCGAGTCTGGCTCTCGACCAGAAACCTGCCCCTCCGCCTGCCCTGCCGGAAGCTGGGTCGGCGGTTTGTGGGGCCATTCAAAGTCCTGAGGAGGTTGAACGAGGTGTGTTACAGGTTAGAACTGCCTATTGACTATAGGAATATTAACCCCTCGTTCCATGTGTCTCTCCTCAGGCCGGTGGTAGCTGGTCCACTCCAGGAGTATGAGATAGAGGAGACTCCTCCGCCCCCGTTGGACATCGAGGGGGCTCCGGCGTACACTGTGAGGTCCATCCTTGATTTGAGACGCCGGATGGGGGGTCTTCAATATCTCGTGGAGTGGGAGGGGTACGGCCCGGAGGAGCGGTGCTGGGTGCCAAGGAGGGACATATTGGACCAGTCCCTGCTGACCGAGTTCCATCGGGGTCATCCTACGCACCCTGCTCCGCGTCGTCCTGGTCGTCCCCGAGGCCGGGGTCGGCGCACGGCTGGAGCCGCGCGTCAAGGGGGGGGTACTGTCACGGTTTCGGCCGAGGCTGCTCCTCCTCCTTGTTCGGGCAGGCTTCGGCGGTCGTCGTCTCCGGAGTACTAGCTGCCACCGTTCGATGTTTCATGTTTGTTTGGTTTTGTCTGTTTGTAACACCTGTCCCTTGTTAGTGTTTGATTGTGTTCCCTATTTAGTTTCGTCATTTGGGTCAGGTGTTATGTGTGATTATTTTTGTCAGCTGTTCGTGTTCATGGGATTTTGCTCTCTTTCTGTGTATTTTTGAGAGTCCGCACTGCGTGCGCTTTTCCTTGTTTTACGCACTGTGTTGTGTGCGTTTTTGTCGTTCTTGCCTCCCGGTTGGGTTGGCTATTTTCTCCTGTTTGGAGTTGTTTTGCACCACTAAAAGACTGTTGACGAACTCTTGTGTGCCTGCGCTTGATTCCCTACACCACATCCACACTCAGCGTTTGTGACAACGGTGTAGGAATTACAACACTTTTTAAGGGACCAAAAGTAATTGGACAATTGCCTACTCAGTTGTTCCATGGTTAGTCCCTCATTAGTTCATTTACAGGTAAGCAGATAAAAGGTCTAGAGTTGATTTCAAGTGTGGCATTTGCATTTGGTATCTGTTGCTGTTAACCCTCAATATGAAGTCCAAAGAGCTGTCACTGCCAGTGAAGCAAGCCATCATTAGGCTGAAACATTTAAACAAACCCATCAGAGAGATAGCAAAAACATTAGGTGTGGCCAAATCAACTATTTGGTACGTTCTTAAAAAGAAAGAATGCACTGGTGAGCTCAGGAACACCAAAATGCCTGGAAGACCACAGAGAACAACTGTGGTGGATGACAGAATAATTATTTCCCTGTTGAAGAAAAACCCCTTCACAACAGTTGGCCGGATCAAGAACACCCTCCAGGAGGTAGGCGTATCTGTGTCAAAGTCAACAATCAAGAGAAGACACCAGAGTAAATACAGAGGATTTACCACAAGATGTAAAGCCTCAAAAACAGGAAGACCAGATTTTGCCAAATAAAATCTAAAAAAGCCTGTACAGGTCTGGAACAACATCCTATGGTCAGATGAGACAAAGATCAACTTGTACCAGAATGATGGGAAGAGAAGGGAAGGAACTGCTCATGATCCGAAGCATACCACCTCATCTGTGAAGCATGGTGGAGGTAGTGTTATGGCGTGGGCATGTATGGCTGCCAATGGAACGGGTTCCCTTGTATTTATTGATGATGTGACTGCTGACAAAAGCAGCAGGATGTATTCTGAGGTGTTTGGGGCTATATTATCTGCTCAGATTCAGCCAAATGCCTAAAAACTCATTTGACGGCGCTTCACAGTACAGATCGACAATGACCCGAAGCATACTGCGAAGCAACCCAATTATCTTTTAAGGCAAACAAGTGGAATGTTCTGCAATGGCCAAGTCAATCACCTGACCTGAATCCAATTGAGCGTGCATTTCACCTGCTGAAGGCAAAACTGAAGGCAAAACACCCCAAGAACAAGTAGGAACTGAAGATAGCTGCAGTAAAGGCCTGGCAATCTGGTGAAGCTGGATCATCCAAACACACTCTAGCAAACTTCAGACGGGCCTGGACATGTACTGGCTTAAGCAGGGGGACACGTCTGGCACTGCAGGATTTGAGTCCCTGGCGGCGTAGTGTGTTACTGATGGTAGGCTTTGTTACTTTGGTCCCAGCTCTCTGCAGGTCATTCACTAGGTCCCCCCGTGTGGTTCTGGGATTTTTGCTCACCGTTCTTGTGATCATTTTGACCCCACGGGGTGAGATCTTGCGTGGAGCCCCAGATCGAGGGAGATTATCAGTGGTCTTGTATGTCTTCCATTTCCTAATAATTGCTCTCACAGTTGATTTCTTAAAACCAAGCTGCTTACCTATTGCAGATTCAGTCTTCCCAGCCTGGTGCAGGTCTACAATTTTGATTCTGGTGTCCTTTGACAGCTCTTTGGTCTTGGCCATAGTGGAGTTTGGAGTGTGACTGTTTGAGGTTGTGGACAGGTGTCTTTTATACTGATAACAAGTTCAAACAGGTGCCATTAATACAGGTAACGAGTGGAGGACAGAGGAGCCTCTTAAAGAAGAAGTTACAGGTCTGTGAGAGCCAGAAATCTTGCTTGTTTGTAGGTGACCAAATACTTATTTTCCACCATAATTTGCAAATAAATTCATAAAAAATCCTACAATGTGATTTTCAGGATTTTTTTTTCTCATTTTGTCTGTCAAAGTTGATGTGTACCTATGATGAAAATTACAGGCCTCTCTCATCTTTTTAAGTGGGAGAACTTGCACAATTGGTGGCTGACTAAATACTTATTTCCCCCACTGTATACTGGATTGTGGATCCGTCCAGGGATTGTGCCCCACAGTAAATGATCCTGAGCTGGCAGCCTCTATTACTTTATACTGAGGCAATCAGCAGGCCTGACCCCCCTCTCCCTCTATCTTCACACCTCTCCACCCTGTGTGTGGGAGAAAAACAGTCCTTATGTGAGACGGCAGAGGAGAGTGTATTTATGTACAGAATGTTACAGTATATGGGTCTTTCTATAAACTAGGGTATCAGTGAGGATTTCCTACACTGGACAATTATTTCATTACATTAAATTAAGTTATAAGGGGGTGTATGATTCACGTGACAAGATGGCGTATTGAACGCACAGCGGTGCGAATCACCTCAAGATAAAAACATAATATTCAATATCAGTAAGTTAGACTAAATATCAGCACTTGATATACTTGTGAATAATAACATTCAATCTGGATAATAACACAAAACAAATCATAAGGCTAGAGAAATTAATCGACAAATATTACAACAACAAGCAACACTCAAACATGATGGAGGGTAAACGAGGAGAATCAATCTCCAAGAGAAAACTCGACTCCTCGACGGATACAGATGATTTATGCTTTTCACCACTGGGACTGGTAAGTGTGGAAAGCGATCTGTTGAAGTCGATAAATGACAAACTGGGCATACTAGAGTTGGTCAGTAAGGATGTAAAAGAGTTGAAGGCGAGTCTTGAAATGAGTGACGAAAAAGCTACGATAATGGAGAAAGATTGCGATAAAGGGATTGTAATAATAAAACACATTTATAGTATTCATAGTATTTTATAAAGGGATAAGACGGTATTACAAGAAAGGATAACAATCTTCAAATATAACTAATTAGAACACAAGTACTCAATCAACATAGTGGAGATAAAAACATAGCAAACAGAAGACATAGAAGGTACAGTATGTGGGTATGTGTGGATGTATTGTGATGGAAGGTGTGGTGTGCATCTTTGTGTTTGGAAAAGTGTGGCGTTATGTGAGTGAGAAAGGAAATGATTGCATATCCCAGAACCAACGTGTGTCTGTGAATAGGGGTTGTGAGAGAGAGCTTTCAATTTTGTGCAGATGAGGGATAAACATTTTAAAATAAAGTATACATCTAATCTATTATTTTATTGTCCTATCATGATGGAACAGTCCCCAACCCTATATCCTAGACACCCACCGGAGCAACCCATACACCAAAGAGAAGTCCCCATCTGTTTTATGGCCCTGCTGTAAGTTACCTGTATGCAGCCAAAGCAGCACCGCCCCTTCAAGATTTTGAGCCTGCCTGGCAGGGTTGGTCCAACAAAGCCAGAGCCCCCTGATGGGAGAGCATAATATACAAGGAAATTCTCAAAGCTGCTAATGAGAACCTTGACGACCTTGTACCTAGCCAGTGGGGATTCCGGTGGGGTACCCCCACCCAGGTAGTGGCAGTGCTGGCAACACTGGCTGCAGTAACCCATGGGGAGGGGGTCACACTCAGACAATCAGAGAGGGGGCATATTATTGTGGCCCCGGTGGCACAAAATAAGCAAAGGTCTGACTGCTCGGAGATGCTTGGGAAAAACGGGGGACCAGAGTGTTTGTGTCTCAGGGGAAGAGGGTGGCTCTGATCTCCATCACCTAAGACTTTTTGCTCAATCTTGCATGCTTTCTCAAACAGCTGTAACTATATATGCATTCGTAAATCACGTCCTTTCTTGAGTTGGGCTCTGGGATGTAACAACCGTTGAGCATCTGAGCTTATGGTTGATTGTGGAGGAAAGGGGCTGAGTGTGTTAGAGTATGTGTGTGTGTGTATCCCACATCTGTTGCAAGGGGGTAAGGATGTTATGGAGAATATAGGATGAACCACAATAATTGTTTGCTAAAATAAGAATTGCTTGACAAAAATGTAATGTAATACAATGGCGATCCGGGTTATAGATAACAATCCTTCGCATGAACTGCCGACATTATTACGTATATTAATTGATAATGATGGAAATTAAGATATGCAAGATTTGAATAGATATGTATTTTTAATAGTTAATAATAATAATATATATATATATATATATATATATATATATATATATATATATATATATATATATACATATATACAGTGGGGGAAAAAAGTATTTAGTCAGCCACCAATTGTGCAAGTTCTCCCACTTAAAGATGAGAGAGGCCTGTAATTTTCATCATAGGTACACGTCAACTATGACAGACAAATTGAGAATTTTTTTTCCTGAAAATCACATTGTAGGATTTTTAATGAATTTATTTGCAAATTATGGTGGAAAATAAATATTTGTTCACCTACAAACAAGCAAGATTTCTGGCTCTCACAGACCTGTAACTTCTTCTTTAAGAGGCTCCTCTGTCCTCCACTCGTTACCTATATTAATGGCACCTGTTTGAACTTGTTATCAGTATAAAAGACACCTGTCCACAACCTCAAACAGTCACACTCCAAACTCCACTATGGCCAAGACCAAAGAGCTGTCAAAGGACACCAGAAACAAAATTGTAGACCTGCACCAGGCTGGGAAGACTGAATCTGCAATAGGTAAGCAGCTTGGTTTGAAGAAATCAACTGTGGGAGCAATTATTAGGAAATGGTAGACATACAAGACCACTGATAATCTCCCTCGATCTGGGGCTCCACGCAAGATCTCACCCCGTGGGGGTCAAAATGATCACAAGAACGGTGAGCAAAAATCCCAGAACCACACAGGGGGACCTAGTGAATGACCTGCAGAGAGCTGGGACCAAAGTAACAAAGCCTACCATCAGTAACACACTACGCCGCCAGGGACTCAAATCCTGCAGTGCCAGATGTGTCCCCCTGCTTAATCCAGTACATGTCCAGGCCCGTCTGAAGTTTGCTAGAGTGCATTTGGATGATCCAGAAGAGGATTGGGAGAATGTCATATGGTCAGATGAAACCAAAATAGAACTTTTTGGTAAAAACTCAACTCGTCGTGTTTGGAGGACAAAGAATGCTGAGTTGCATCCAAAGAACATCATACCTACTGTGAAGCATGGGGGTGGAAACATCATGCTTTGGGGCTGTTTTTCTGCAAAGGGACCAGGACAACTGATCCGTGTAAAGGAAAGAATGAATGGGGCCATGTATCGTGAGATTTTGAGTGAAAACCTCCTTCCATCAGCAAGGGCATTGAAGATGAAACGTGGCTGGGTCTTTCAGCATGACAATGATCCCAAACACACTGCCCGGGCAACGAAGGAGTGGCTTCGTAAGAAGCATTTCAAGGTCCTGGAGTGGCCTAGCCAGTCTCCAGATCTCAACCCCATAGAAAATCTTTGGAGGGAGTTGAAAGTCTGTGTTGCCCAGCGACAGCCCCAAAACATCACTGCTCTAGAGGAGATCTGCATGGAGGAATGGGCCAAAATACCAGCAACAGTGTGTGAAAACCTTGTGAAGACTTACAGAAAACATTTGACCTGTGTCATTGCCAACAAAGGGTATATAACAAAGTATTGAGAAACTTTTGTTATTGACCAAATACTTATTTTCCACCATAATTTGCAAATAAATTCATTAAAAATCCTACAATGTGATTTTCTGGATTTTTTTCTCTCATTTTGTCTGTCATGGTTGACGTGTACCTATGATGAAAATTACAGTCCTCTCTCATCTTTTTAAGTGGGAGAACTTGCACAATTGGTGGCTGACTAAATACTTTTTTCCCCCACTGTATATATATATATATATATTGAGGTGAGAGCATTGGAAATGCTTTTGGCGGTTGAACTGCTTCTGTTTTGTGGGTGGCACTGTGTGCTGTTTACGAAGGATGGGTCCTGGCCTCTCGGGGGGCCTAGCAATCCGGGGGGACAGGGGTGGTATGCCGATCACTGGGATGACGGCCCAACTTGGGATGGGGAGGGGCTTTAGCGGGGGAATAGTGGAGAACAATTGGAGGGTTACTTAGTAGCAATGCAAATATCATGGTACAGCTATATGGACACTCAATCGCTATGGTATTTTTTATTGGTAAATTTACAAACATATATTATGATGAATAGAAACATGTATCTCATTATGGTAAGTGGTGAAATAAGTATAGCCAGTTATACTTGTAATGGCTTAGCAGTTAATAACAAAAGAAGAACAATATTTACATGGCTCAAAGTGACGGAATATAATATCTATTGTTTACAGGAAACTCATTCAACAATTCCAGATGAAGTTGTGTGGAAAAAGGACTGGGGGGGGGGGGGGCAAATAATGATTATCCACACTTCTTTGACAATATACAGTGAGGGAAAAAAGTATTTGATCCCCTGCTGATTTTGTATGTTTGCCCACTGACAAAGACATGATCAGTCTATAATTTTACAGTTTTTCTCAATTGTTTACACACAAATACTGTACTTGAGACACAATGACCACAACATGTAACTCATGCACCAACCCCCTGAACCAATTCTGCTAAACTACAAGCACAATTCCGGCTTTACACTCAAATTGCAGTTCTACAACACACTTTTTTCAAAACACTACACACAAATCTTTGCATTTGGCACAATTTTCATGCAGAAAATCTCTTGTTTTTCACAATGAACACACTGCCATTCAAATATGCACACTGACTCATCACATGGGCAAACACCCGTCACACAGTTTTACAATTAGCAATCAGAGCTTTAGCATAAAAGGGCAACAGGTGAGCTCTTCTGTTTTGGAGCAATGGATGCCAACATTGGAAACAGAGGCAGAGCCAGAGGAGTGAGAGTAAGAGGAGGAGGACGGGGAGGACAAGGACGAGGACGAGGACGAAGAAGGCCAAGGACCGTAATCTCTGATGAGATCCGAGCCACTTTGGTTGATCATGTGGTCAACCATGGTCTAACAATGAGGGAGGCTGGGCAAAGAGTACAGCCAAATTTGAGCAGGTACACTGTAGCATCCATCATCCGGACATTCCGAAATGGGAATAGGTAAGAAATCTACTCTCACTAGAAAATTGCAGTACTGCATATCAATACAGTACTCAATGAGTACAGTATTGCCTGTGGACTGTTCTGTAGGACTGTAAAAATAAAGTATGTTTCAAGTATTTGGGAAATGTATTTCTACTTTGTATTTACAGCATTTTACTATTTGTTTGGCAGAACTGAAAGATTACCAACACAAGGTGGTCGGGAACGTGTTCTGTCTCCTGAACAGGAAACTGAAATCATGAACATCGTCCTAGAAAATAACGCCATAACATTACGGCAAATACAAAGAAAAATAATAGAAAACAATGAGAGATTTCAAAATATTGATAGGGTAAGCTTATCAATACTCTACCATGTCTTGCGCAGAAATAATCTCAGGATGAAGCAGGTCTACAGGGTGCTATTGTCACACTCTGGCTCTGGGGACTTTATATGTTGAGCCAGGGTGTGTAGATTCCGTGTGTTTATGTGCTGTGTTTTGAGTGTCTAGTTGTTCTATGTCTATGTTGGCCAGAGTGGCTCCCAATCAGAGGCAACGAGTGTCAGCTGTTGTGGGTTGTCTCTGATTGGGAGCCATATTTAAACTGTATGTTTTCCCTTGGGTGTTGTGGGTTTTTGTTCCGTGTTCGGTCATTGTCACTGAGGACTTCACGAGTCGTTTATTGTTTTGTTATTTCGTGTGTATGCTTTAATTAAATAAAGGAAGTATGTTCACTACTAACGCTGTGCTTTGGTCCACTCCTTCATACGACGTTCGTGACAGAAAAACCCACCATAAAAGGACCAAGCAGCGTGTCCAGGAGCAGGCAGACTGGACATGGGAGGAAGCGCCAGGAAAGGAGATGGAGAGGCTGGCGATGGCCCAGGTGGGCAAATCGTGGTCCTGGGAGGACATGCTCGGGGGCAAGGGACCTTGGGGTAGGATTAAGGCCCTGGCGAGAGAGGAGCAGCGGCGTCAGCAGTGCCATCGTCGGACGGACGAGAGGCACCCCCAATAATTTTTTAGGGGGGGGCACACGGCATGGGCGACTGGGCAGCAGGAGGCTGCCACAGGGCGAAATGGGAGACGAGGAGAGAAGGCCACCGGGTTACGGGAGCCATTGGCGAGAGGAGGAAGGAAGTTGTAGAGGCACGGCGAGAGGTACTGAGGTGTATTGCCAGTCCGGTCCGGCCCGTTCCTGATCCCCGTTTAAGGCCAGTGGTGTGTGTTCCCAGTACGGTCCGGCCTGTTCCTGCTCCACGCACCAAGCCTACGGTGTGCGTCGACAGCCCAGCCCGGCCTGTCCCTGCTCCACGCACCAAGCCTACGGTGTGCGTCGCCAGCCCAGCCCGGTCTGTTCCTGCTCCACGCACCAAGCCTACGGTGTGCGTCGCCAGCCCAGCCCGGCCTGTCCCTGCTCCACGCACCAAGCCTACGGTGTGCGTCGACAGCCCAGCCCGGCCTGTTCCTGCTCCACGCACCAAGCCTACGGTGTGCGTCGCCAGCCCAGCCCGGCCTGTCCCTGCTCCACGCACCAAGCCTACGGTGTGCGTCGACAGCCCAGCCCGGCCTGTTCCTGCTCCACGCACCAAGCCTACGGGGTGCGTCGCCAGCCCAGCCCGGCCTGTCCCTGCTCCACGCACCAAGCCTACGGTGTGCGTCGCCAGCCCAGCCCGGCCTGTCCCTGCTCCACGCACCAAGCCTACGGTGTGCGTCGCCAGCCCAGCCCGGCCTGTCCCTGCTCCACGCACCAAGCCAGGGGTGCGAGTCGTCAGCCTGGTTCAGCCCGTTCCTGCCACTCGCACCAAGCCAGGGGTGCGAGTCGTCAGCCTGGTCCAGCCCGTTCCTGCCACTCGCACCAAGTCAGGGGTGCGAGTCGTCAGCCTGGTTCAGCCCGTTCCTGCTACTCGCACCAAGCCGGGTGCGAGTCGTCAGCCAGGTCCGGCCCGTCGCTGCTCCACGCACCAAGCCAAGGGTGCGAGTCGTCCAGTCCGGGTGAGGCCCGTTCGGCTCCACGCACCAAGCCAGGGGTGCGTATCATCAGCCCGGTCCGGTCCGTTGCTGCTCCACGCACCAAGCCAGGGGGGCGCATCGTCAGCCAGGTCCGGTCCGTTCCTGCCTCACGCGCCAAGCCAGGGGTGCGCGTCGTCAGTCCGGTGCCTGATCAGGTACCGGTCAGCTGCTCCACAACGGAGCGTAAGCAATCCGCTCCGTCGATGTCCAGTCCAGATCCAGCCAGCGGGGTCAGACCGGACCAGGGGCGCTACGGGGGAATTATGGAAGGGTGGTGGTCAAGCCTGGAGCCGGAGCCGCCTCCGAGGAGGAATGCCCACCCAGCCCTCCCCTGTTTGGGTTTTGTTGAGGCGCGGTCGCAGTCCGCGCCTTTGGGGGGGGGTACTGTCACACTCTGGCTCTGGGGACTTTATATGTTGAGCCAGGGTGTGTAGATTCCGTGTGTTTATGTGCTGTGTTTTGAGTGTCTAGTTGTTCTATGTCTATGTTGGCCAGAGTGGCTCCCAATCAGAGGCAACGAGTGTCAGCTGTTGTGGGTTGTCTCTGATTGGGAGCCATATTTAAACTGTATGTTTTCCCTTGGGTGTTGTGGGTTTTTGTTCCGTGTTCGGTCATTGTCACTGAGGACTTCACGAGTCGTTTATTGTTTTGTTATTTCGTGTGTATGCTTTAATTAAATAAAGCAAGTATGTTCGCTACTAACGCTGCGCTTTGGTCCACTCCTTCATACGACGTTCGTGACAGCTATTTGAACGCAATTCAGAAAGAGTCAAAGAATTGCGATATAACTATGTGCAAGTGAGTCCTATACAATCCCACAATTGATGCATACTCTCTTTTTGTGGATTCAACCTCACAAAAAGACGAAAGAGGGGAAGGAATATCATCGGCCAGCGTGCCATTGTTCAAGTCCCTGGCCAGCGCGGAGGGAACATCACAATGTGTGCAGCGATTACCCACCACGGCGTCATCCATCACCATGCTACCCTTGGCCCCTACAACATCGCCCATCTGATCACATTCCTGGACACCCTACACAACACACTCATTCCACCAGAGTAGATGGCCCAGAGCAGCTCAGGTACGTTGTCATTTGGGACAACGTAAGTTTCCACAGGGCTGCTCTGGTTCGTAACTGGTTCACTGCCCACTCACGCTTTTTAGTTGTTTATCTCCCTCCATATTCTCCATTCCTCAATCCTATCGAGGAATTTTTTTCTGCCTGGAGATGGAAAGTGTATGACCGAAATCCACAAACGCGTATACCTCTTCTCCAAGCTATGGAAGACGCATGTGGAGATATAGCAGCTGATGCTTTTCATGGCTGGAATCGCCATGCTAGGCGATATTTCCCCCGCTGCTTGGCCAGGGAAAACATTGCTTGTGATGTGGATGAGGTGCTGTGGCCAGACCGCAACAGGAGAGGATGCAGCATTGTTTTTTTATTGTATTTTTTAATTTTGTAATTTTTTTTTACTGTAACTGTATATATTAAATTCTGTTTTGTATGTAGACCAATGTATGTGCAAAAATGAAATATATTTGTTACCGTGTATTTGTGTGTTCTGAGTATAAAAACAATATTCTCAAATATTTTACAACACACTTATGTATGTACTGTCTGTAGTAATGGCAACACTGAACCAAAAAAAGGCCTAAGTCATTATGATGAATGGAGAAGAAGTGTTTTCCATTCATCATAGTGTTTTACATTGAGCACATCAGTGTTCAACTGGTTCTTAAAAATGTCTATCTCATCTCTGCATGTCTGGCAGACATATCAATATGGATGACGGATCACCACCTCAAGCTGAACATCGGCAAGACGGAGCTGCTCTTCCTCCCGGGGAAGGACTGCCCGTTTCATGATCTCGCCATCACGGTTGACAACTCCGTTGTGTCCTCCTCCCAGAGTGCGAAGAGCCTTGGCGTGACCCTGGACAACACCCTGTCGTTCTCCGCTAACATCAAGGCGGTGACCCGATCCTGTAGGTTCATGCTCTACAACATTCGGAGAGTACGACCCTGCCTTACACAGGAAGCGGCACAGGTCCTAATCCAGGCACTTGTCATCTCCCGTCTGGATTACTGCAACTTCGCTGTTGTCTGGGCTCCCTGCCTGTGCCATTAAACCCCTACAACTCATCCAGAATGCCGCAGCCCGTCTGGTGTTCAACCTTCCCAAGTTCTCTCACGTCACCCCCGCTCCTCCGCACACTCCACTGGCTTCCAGTTGAAGCTCGCATCTGCTACAAGACCATGGTGCTTGCCTACGGAGCTGTGAGGGGAACGGCACCTCCGTACCTTCAGGCTCTGATCAGTCCCTACACCCAAACGAGGACACTGCGTTCATCCACCTCTGGCCTGCTGGCTCCCCTACCTCTGCGGAAGCATAGTTCCCGCTCAGCCCAGTCAAAACTGTTCGCTGCTCTGGCACCCCAATGGTGGAACAAGCTCCCTCACGACGCCAGGACAGCGGAGTCACTCACCACCTTCCGGAGACATTTGAAACCCCACCTCTTTAAGGAATACCTGGGATAGGATAAAGTAATCCTTCTACCCCCCCCTTTACTCCAACCCCCCAAAAAAAATAAATAAATAAATAATAATAATAATAATAATAATAATAATAATAATAATAATAAACATTGTAAAGTGGTTATCCCACTGGCTATAAGGTGAATGCACCTATTTGTAAGTCGCTCTGGATAAGAGCGTCTGCTAAATGACGTAAATGTAAATGTAATGTCTATTCTTATGATGGTTTGTGTGTGTCATTTGAAAACAAAATACCATTTTGATAAGAAATAACATTGTTTTGAATGTAAAGTTTCATTTTGCTGGAGAATTGAGGGGTTTTGCCCATTGTGTGTGTGTTTTTTGATTTGTGTGTAGAGTTCTGAGAATATGAGGCATGCTTTCAGAAAATGTGTGTAATCAATCGAGAAAAACTGTAATAGTAGGTTTATTTGAACAGTGAGAGACAGAATAACAACAAAAAAATTCAGAAAAATGCATGTCAAAAATGTTATAAATTTATCTGCATTTTAATGAGGGAAATAAGTATTTGACCCCTCTGCAAAACATGACTTAGTACTTGGTGGCAAAACCCTTGTTGGCAATCACAGAGGTCAGACGTTTCTTGTAGTTGGCCACCAGGTTTGCACACATCTCAGGGGGGATTTTGTTCCACTCCTCTTTACAGATCTTCTCCAAGTCATTAAGGTTTCGAGGCTGACGTTTGGCAACTCGAACCTTCAGCTCCCTCTACAGATTTTCTATGGGATTAAGGTCTGGAGACTGGCTAGGCCACTCCAGGACCTTAATGTGCTTCTTCTTGAGCCACTCCTTTGTTGCCTTGGCCGTGTGTTTTGGGTCATTGTCATGCTGGAATACCCATCCACGACCCATTTTCAATGCCCTGGCTGAGGGAAGGAGGTTCTCACCCAAGATTTGACGGTACATGGCCCCGTCCATCGTCCCTTTGATGGGGTGAAGTTGTCCTGTCCCCTTAGCAGAAAAACACCCCCAAAGCATAATGTTTCCACCTCCATGTATGACGGTGGGGATGGTGTTCTTGGGGTCATAGGCAGCATTCCTCCTCCTCCAAACACGGCGAGTTGAGTTGATGGCAAAGAGCTCGATTTTGGTCTCATCTGAGCACAACATTTTCACCCAGTTCTCCTCTAAATCATTCAGATGTTCATTGGCAAACTTCAGACAGGCCTGTATATGTGCCTTCTTGAGCAGGGGGACCTTGCAGGCGCTGCAGAATTTCAGTCCTTCACGGCGTAGTGTGTTACCGATTGTTTTCTTGGTGACTATGGTCCCAGCTGCCTTGATATCATTGACAAGATCCTCCCGTGTAGTTCTGGGCTGATTCCTCACCGTTCTCATGATCATTGCAACTCCACGAGGTGAGATCTTGCATGGAGCCCCAGGCCGAGGGAGATTGACAGTTATTTTGTGTTTCTTCCATTTGCGAATAATCGCACCAACTGTTGTCACCTTCTCACCAAGCTGCTTGGGTCTTGTAGCCCATTCCAGCCTTGTGTAGGTCTACAATCTTGTCCCTGACATCCTTGGAGAGCTCTTTGGTCTTGGCCATGGTGGAGAGTTTGGAATCTGATTGATTGATTGCTTCTGTGGACAGGTGTCTTTTATACAGGTAACAAGCTGAGATTAGGAGCACTCCCTTTAAGAGTGTGCTCCTAATCTCAGCTCGTTACCTGTATAAAAGACACCTGGGAGCCAGAAATCAATCAGACAGGTTTTTACATGGACGATACATTGGAGATAATATAAGGCAAGTACTGGAAACAATAGAACACTATGAAAAATCTGGGAAACCAGGCCTGCTATTCATAGCAGATTTTGAAAAGGCATTTGATAAAGTACGACTGGAGTTTATATATAAATGCCTGGAGCATTTCAATTTGGGAGAATCTCTTATAAAATGGGCTAAATCATGTATAGTAACCCTAGGTGTAAAATAGTAAATAATGGCTATTTCTCAGAAAGTTTTAAACTGTCAAGAGGAGTAAACAAGGTTATCCACTATCGGCATATCTATTTATTATGGCCATCGAAATGTTAGCTATTAAAAATCAGATCCAACAATAATATCAAGGGATTAGAAATCCAGGGCTTAAAAACAAAGGTGTCATTGTATGCTGATGATTCATGTTTTCTTTTAAATCCACAACTTGAATTCCTCCACAGCCTCATAGAGGATCTAGATACATTTTCTAACCTCTCTGGATTACAACCAAATTATAATAAATGTATTGTATTACGTATTGGATCACTAAAAAATCAAATTTTTATAAAATAGTCTGATAGTGATGTGGATATACTCGGAATACATATCCCAAATGAAATAAATAATCTCACTTTTAATAGAAAGTTAGCAAAAATAGATAAGATCCTGCTATCATGAAAAGATAAATACCTGTCTATTTGTGGGAAAATCACACTGATTAACTCTTTAGTATTATCCCAGTTTACCTATTTGCTTATGGTCTTGCCTACGCCTAGTGAACAGTTTTTTAAATGATATGATTAAAAAAGATTCAATTTTATTTGGAACGGCAGGCCAGACAAAATTAAACGGGCCTATTTATATAATGAATATGAATTCGGAGGACAGAAATTGTGAAATATTAAAGCATTAGACCTATCACTAAAAGATTCAGTTATACAAAAGTTATACTTAAATCCAAACTGGTTCTCTAGCAAATTAGTAAGATTGTCTCACCCCATGTTCAAGAATGGCCTTTTTCCCTTTATTCAGATTACAACCTATCACTTTCAGTTATTTGAAAAGGAAATCAATTTCAATTTAATCCTCCAGAAATGACAGAACAAATAATGCAACAAATATTGTGGTTAAACTCAAATATATTAATTGATTTAAAAAAAAGGTATAATCTAAACTATATCATAGGTAGGACTGTTGGAGTTATGTCCCATATGCAGCTAACAGAAACATATGGAAATGTCTGCTCTAACCAAAATTACAATCAAATAATTGCAGCATTACCTCAAAAATGGAAGAGGAATGTGGAAGGGGGAAAAAAGTAAGGAACTTGTCTGTCAACCCTGCATTAAAGAACATAATTGGTTAAAGAAAATTGTGATAAATAAAAAAGTATAACTGGTTTCATTTAAGGACCAACGGATTGACAGCCATCCCATATAGATTGCAAAATAGTTGGGAAGAGATTTTTGACGTACCGATTCCATGGCATAGTGTTTACGAACTGATATGCAAAACGACGCCTGATTCAAAACTTAGAGTTGTTAAATTTAAATTATTATACAAAATTCTTGCTACCAATATAATGTTATTTATATGGGGGATACAATCTTCTCAGCTCTGCAGATTTCGCTGCGAAGAGACAGAATCATTAGATCATTTGTTTTGGTAATGTCCATTTGTGGCTTGTTTTTGGTCACAGGTCCAGGAATGGCTGAAGGACTGCAATATTTACCTGGAGCTAACCCTGCAGAGAGCACTACTGGGTGATCTGAAAAGTCATAGTCAATCAATCAATAATATAATAATACTTTTAGCAAAAATGTTTATTTTCAATGTACAATCTGCAGAAACAATGAGAATAGAAGGGTTCAAAACTTTTGTGAAACATCACAGCACAATTGAAAAATATATGGCAAATAAAAATCCAATGTGGATGGTGTTAAGAGATAGATGGGAGGTGTTGAATGGAGCTGAAGGATGGGAATAATAACAACTAACAACAACTAATAACAGCAAGATAACTAATGTAGGGCATACTGTGTCCATAATAAGTATATAGGTTATAGGTTGAAAGCTTTTGTGAAGGAGCACAGTTGGAGAGATATTGCATATAGAAGCAAACCGGATGGACTTCATGAAAATGATCAGAGAGGTTGAGGGTAGAGGAAGTTCAGGAGTAAAAACAAACAATTACAATTATTGTAAAATTGACTGTGTCCATAAAATGTATATAGTATGTATAAGCTGGAAGTAGAGGCCTAAGCGTTGTTGTTCAATAGTTTACTCCAATTAGGGAAGGGGTGGTGGGGTTGGAAAGTAATAAAGGGAGATATATTTTTTTAAAGGATATGTACAGTTTAAGTCGGAAGTTTACATACACTTAGGTTGGAGTCATTAAAACTTGTTTTTCAACCACTCCACAAATTTCTTGTTGACAAACTATCGTTTTGGCAAGTCGGTTAGGACATCTACTTTGTGCATGACACAAGTCATTTTTCCAACAATTGTTTACAGACAGATTATTTCACTTATAATTCACTGTATCACAATTCCAGCTGGGACCATAGTCACCAAGAAAACAATTGGTAACACACTACGCCGTGAAGGACTGAAATCCTGCAGCACCCGCAAGGTTCCCCTGCTCAACAAAGCACATACGTATACAGGCCCGTCTGAAGTTTGCCAATGAACATCTGAATGATTCAGAGGAGAACTGGGTGAAAGTGTTGTGGTCAGATGAGACCAAAATCGAGCTCTTTGGCATCAACTCAACTCGCCGTGTTTGGAGGAGGAGGTAGCTCAGCTGGTAGAGCACGGCGCTTGTAACGCTAAGGTAGTGGGTTCGATCCCCGGGACCACCCATACACAAAAAAAAAAAAAAATGTATGCACGCATGACTGTAAGTCGCTTTGGATAAAAGCGTCTGCTAAATGGCATATTATATATTATTATTATAACACCATCCCCACCGTCAAACATGGAGGTGGAAACATTATGCTTTTGGGGTGTTTTTCTGCTAAGGGGACAGGACAACTTCACCGTATCAAAGGGACGATGGACAGGGCCATGTACCGTCAAATCTTGGGTGAGAATCTCCTTCCCTCAGCCAGGGCATTGAAAATGGGTCGTGAATGGGTATTCCAGCATGACAATGACCCAAAACAACAAAGGCAACAAAAGAGTGGCTCAAGAAGAAGCACATTAAGGTCCTGGAGTGGCCTAGCCAGTCTCCAGACCTTAATCCCATAGAAAATCTGTGGAGGGAGCTGAAGGTTTGAGTTGCCAAACGTCAGGCTCGAAACCTTAATGACTTGGAGAAGATCTGCAAAGAGGAGTGGGACGAAATCCCTCCTGAGATGTGTGCAAACCTGGTGGCCAACTACAAGAAACGTCTGACCTCTGTGATTGCCAACAAGGGTTTTGCCACCAAGTACTAAGTCATGTTTTGCAGAGGGGTCAAATACTTATTTCCCTCATTAAAATGCAAATCAATGTATAACACTTTTGATATGTGTTTTTCTGGATTTTGTTGTTGTTATTCTGTCTCTCACTGTTCTAATAAACCTACTATTAAAATTATAGACTGATCATGTCTTTGTCAGTAGAAAAACGTACAAAATCAGCAGGGGATCAAATACTTTTTTCCCTTTTGATTTGTCAAAATTTGCACTAAGAATGGCATATTAAAGTTACTAACTGAATATTGTTGTTGTATAGGTGGAGTTATGGGCCAATTTGCATATATTACATTTTATTCCTCTAAGTACACATGGTGTACTGCATTAAAATCTTTTTTATTTTAGTTTAAAACCATTTCGAAATGTTTATCCCAATGTCACACATTGGCCCCATTATTTATAGAAAGACCCATATATGCTAGAATGTGTTTTATGGTTGTGTAACAGTGCATTGCAGTATTATATGTTCGTGAGAGGCAGTAGAATGGTGTGTGTATAGCTATGTGTATGTGACAGAGCACTGTGTTTCGACAGCAGGTGTCTCTGCTCTCTACAGCTGTGTCTAAATTACTTTTGTTAAGATACTTTGGTCTTTGACCTCCCTGTGATTCCCTTCACATCCCTGAGGGTTGGGAGGGAAAGGGTACGGTAGTCCCACACCCTCTACTCTTTATGAAGAAAGTGTGTGTGTGTGTGTGTCTTTGTGTATCTGTGTGTGTGTCTCTGTCTGTGTCTTTAGCTGTTTTATATGTGTTTGTATGCATTGCACACATGTGCCGCATTTCCTTGTTATTGTTTGTCATCCTTTGTGTGTACATGAATAAAGCAGAGGAGAAAGGAGGGTATGAAATTACAGCGATCTAATAAATGAATTCATTGCGCATGAGACCACGCTTGATTTCCATTTCCATTTCCGTCACTTACGCAAGTCAAATCTTTATAAAGTACACCAGTTAGTTGTAAACCTTACAGTCGTATCACAATATGGTGACATAAGGTGACATAAGACCCCCAAAAATAGTTGTCATGTGTTTGAACATGGTTCAGAATCCTTTGCCTGAACAGGTTGCCTATATTGTTAATGTTGTATCTTTGGCAATGCACGTAGGAAAATGAAGGAATTACCTTTAATAATAGCTTAAAATGAATTGAATAGATGTAATAAATAATGCACATTCCAGTCCACTTAACCAAAGGCTGTATCTCGTAGGAGTGATGAACGCTGAATATACAGTGGGGAAAAAAAGTATTTAGTCAGCCACCAATTGTGCAAGTTCTCCCACTTAAAAAGATGAGAGAGGCCTGTAATTTTCATCATAGGTACACGTCAACTATGACAGACAAAATGAGATTTTTTTTTTCAGAAAATCACATTGTAAGATTTTTTTAGGAATTTATTTGCAAATTATGGTGGAATATAAGTATTTGGTCAATAACAAAAGTTTCTCAATACTTTGTTATATACCCTTTGTTGGCAATGACACAGGTCAAATGTTTTCTGTAAGTCTTCACAAGGTTTTCACACACTGTTGCTGGTATTTTGGCCCATTCCTCCATGCAGATCTCCTCTAGAGCAGTGATGTTTTGGGGCTGTCGCTGGGCAACACGGACTTTCAACTCCCTCCAAAGATTTTCTATGGGGTTGAGATCTGGAGACTGGCTAGGCCACTCCAGGACCTTGAAATGCTTCTTACGAAGCCACTCCTTCGTTGCCCGGGCGGTGTGTTTGGGATCATTGTCATGCTGAAAGACCCAGCCACATTTCATCTTCAATGCCCTTGCTGATGGAAGGAGGTTTTCACTCAAAATCTCACGATACATGGCCCCATTCATTCTTTCCTTTACACGGAACAGTCGTCCTGGTCCCTTTGCAGAAAAACAGCCCCAAAGCATGATGTTTCCACCCCCATGCTTCACAGTAGGTATGATGTTCTTTGGATGCAACTCAGCATTCTTTGTCCTCCAAACACGACGAGTTGAGTTTTTACCAAAAAGTTCTATTTTGGTTTCATCTGACCATATGACATTCTCCCAATCCTCTTCTGGATCATCCAAATGCACTCTAGCAAACTTCAGACGGGCATGGACATGTACTGGCTTCAGCAGGGGGACACGTCTGGCACTGCAGGATTTGAGTCCCTGGCGGCGTAGTGTGTTACTGATGGTAGGCTTTGTTACTTTGGTCCCAGCTCTCTGCAGGTCATTCACTAGGTGTGGTTCTGGGATTTTTGCTCACCGTTCTTGTGATCATTTTGACCCCACGGGGTGAGTTCTTGTGTGGAGCCCCAGATCGAGGGAGATTATCAGTGGTCTTGTATGTCTTCCATTTCCTAATAATTGCTCCCACAGTTGATTTCTTCAAACCAAGCTGCTTACCTATTGCAGATTCAGTCTTCCCAGCCTGGTGCAGGTCTACAATTTTGTTTCTGGTGTCCTTTGACAGCTCTTTGGTCTTGGCCATAGTGGAGTTTGGAGTGTGACTGTTTGAGGTTGTGGACAGGTGTCTTTTATTACTGATAACAAGTTCAAACAGGTGCCATTAATACAGGTAACGAGTGGAGGACAGAGGAGCCTCTTAAAGAAGAAGTTACAGGTCTGTGAGAGCCAGAAATCTTGCTTGTTTGTAGGTGACCAAATACTTATTTTCCACCATAATTTGCAAATAAATTCATAAAAAATCCTACAATGTGATTTTCTGGATTTTTTTTCTCAATTTGTCTGTCATAGTTGACGTGTACCTATGATGAAAATTACAGGCCTCTCTCATCTTTTTAAGTGGGAGACCTTGCACAATTGGTGGCTGACTAAATACTTTTTTTCCCCACTGTATGTTGGTTATGTATAAACAATAAGGAAAATGAGAAGTTGTGAGAATTATCTTTCTAATGAGAGAGTGTAGTGTATCTAATTGCAGAGGCCTTGCTGCTTTCTTCATCACTGAGTGGCCCTTTCATCTGAATGATCAACTGTGATGGAAATCTCTTGATTTAGGAGTTGTTCTCTCTCTCTCTCTCTCTCCCTCTCTCCCTCTTAAAGGTTGCTTGGACACTAGTTCACAAGGACCAGGCATACTGTGTGCCTGGGTGGACAATAATCAACAACCTTTTTCTGTTGAGAGATGTAGTAGACATCGCTAGGATGTACAGTGCCTTGTAAAAGTATTCATCCCCCTTGGCATTTTTCCTATTTTGTTGCATTACAACCTGTAATTTAAATTGATTTTTATTTGGATTTCATGTAATGGACATACACAAAATAGTCCAAATTGGTGAAGTGAAATTAAAAAAATAACTTGTTAAAAAAAATTCTAAAAAAGGAATAATGGGAAAGTGTTGCGTGCATATGTATTCACCACCTTTGCTATGAAGCCCCTAAATAAGACCTGGAGCAACCTATTACCTTCAGAAGTCACATAATTAGTTAAATAAAGTCTACCTGTGTGCAATCTAAGTGTCACATGATCTGTCACATGACCTCAGTACATATATTCTGAAAGGCCCCAGAGTCTTCAACACCACTAAGCAAGGGGCACCACCAAGCAAGCGGCACCATGAAGACCAAGGAGCTCTCCAAACAGGTCAGGGACAAAGTTGTGGAGAAGTGCAGATCAGGGTTGGGTTATAAAAAAATATCAGAAACTTTGAACATCCCACGGAGCACCATTAAATCCTTTATTAAAACATTGAAAGAATATGGCACCACAACAAACCTGCCAGGAGAGGGCCACCCACCAAAACTCACGGACCAGGCAAGGAGGGCATTAATCAAAGAGGCAACAAAGAGACCAAAGATAACCCTGAAGGAGCTGCAAAGCTCCACAGCGGAGATTGGAGTATCTGTCCATAGGACCACTTTAAGCCGTACACTCCACAGAGCTGGGCTTTACGGAAGAGTGGCCAGAAAAAGCCATTGCTTAAAGAAAATCCATGTGGGAGACTCCCCAAACATATGGAAGAAGGTACTCTGATCAGATGAGACTAAAATTGAGCTTTTTGGCCATCAACGAAAACACTATTGTTGGCGCAAACCCAACACCTCTCATCGCCCCGAGAACACCATCCCCACAGTGAAGCATGGTGGTGGCAGCATCATGCTCTGGGGATGTTTTTCATCGGCAGGGACTGGGAAACTGGTCAGAATTGAAGGAATGATGGATGGCGCTAAATACAGGGACATTCTTGAGGGAAACCTGTTTCAGTCTTCCAGAGATTTGAGACTGGGATGGAGGTTCACCTTCCAGCAGGTCAATGACCTTACTGCTAAAGCAACACTTGAGTGGTTTAAGGGGAAACATTTAAATGTCTTGGAATGGCCTAGTCAAAGCCCAGACCTCAATCCAATTGAGAATCTGTGGTATGACTTAAAGATGGAACCCATCCAACTTGAAGGAGCTGGAGCAGTTTTGCCTTGAAGAATGGGCAAAAATCCCAGTGGCTAGATGTGCCAAGACATACCCCAAGAGACTTGCAGCTGTAATTGCTGCAAAAGGTGGCTCTACAAAGTATTGATTTTGGGGAGGGGGGTTGAATAATTATGCACGCTCAAGTTCTGTTTTTTTGTTTTATTTCTTGTGAAATATTTTGCATCTTCAAAGTGGTAGGCATGTTGTGTAAATCAAATGATACAAACCCCCCAAAAATCTATTTTAATTCTAGGTTGTAAGGCAACAAAATAGGAAAAATGCCAAGGGGGGTGAATACTTTCGCAAGCCACTGTATGATCAGGATCTGGGATTATTTTCTATAGATCAAGAAAAAGCTTTTGATTGTATGTGTCATGCCTATCTGTTTAGGACCATGGAAGCTTTTGGCCTGGGTAGTGGGTTTAGATCATGGGTCAAGCTATTGTAGTGCAGGGCTTCCGGTATGGTACATTTGGGGGAGTGGGTTGAGCCGGCCAGTCCCAGTTAGGAGAGGGATTAGGCAGGAGTATCCACTCTCAAGTCAGTTCTACTGTCTAGCCATAGATCCACTGCTGTGTATGCTGAGGGAGAGGCTGCAGGGGATGTCAGTTCCGGGGGCAGTTGGTGGGGAGTCGGTTTCAGTGTCGGCTTATGCTGATGATGGAATGGTTTGTCAAGTGGCAGGGAGATGTGGAGGACGTTAGCAGGGCTTTGGTGTTGTTTGAGCGGGCGAAATCAGCTAAGGTGAATTGGAAGAAAAGTGAGGGTCTGATTATGGGGAGATGGGCCAAAGCAGGATGTCCTAAACTTCTTGGGGGGCTACAATGGGGCAGAGTTGGGATGAAGTTCCTAGGGGTATTTTGGGGGTCCTCAGAATTTCAGGAGAGAAACTGGGAGGGGCTGGTGGTACAGGTTGCAGCTAAATTGTCTAAATGGTGGTGGTTGTTGCCACTGATGTCTTTCAGGGGAAGTGTCCTGGTCACTAACAACTTGGCCGCTTCAATGCTCTGGCACAGGTTAATGGTGTTGGCCCCCCACAGAGTCTCGTCAGACAGCTGCAAAAGTTACTTGTCGACTTTTTTTGGTCAACACTGGACACGCGCAGCAGTGTTACACCTGCATTTGCATGAGGGGGGACAAGGGCTGGTAGACATTGGGTCCAGAGTTGCAGCTTTCCATCTACAAGCTACACAGGGACTTCCAT
The DNA here is from genome assembly GCF_020615455.1 of Coregonus clupeaformis. Taxonomy (NCBI): domain Eukaryota; kingdom Metazoa; phylum Chordata; class Actinopteri; order Salmoniformes; family Salmonidae; genus Coregonus; species Coregonus clupeaformis. The sequence goes on from NC_059192.1 coordinate 27,174,911, forward strand.
ACCAGCAGGGGATGTGCTGGAGAGACACTGCATGGGCTATTCTAAGGAGGGCAGGGGGCCTTTGATACGACAAGCACTTGTTCCTTTTGGACCTGGAGCAGGTCGGTATGTCAACCATTACCCCGTTCTACCGCACTGTGCTTCAGGCGTGAAAAGAGACTAACTGTTCACAGAGACGTTTCTCGGTCAGGAGCTTGGATAATGGAGGAGCCACTGTTCCACAACCCACTCATCCAGACCAGAGTGCTGACCTCTGCAAGCTTGCGAGCTAGACTTGTGAGAGTGGAGTTGGGTGACCTGAGAGAGGAGGCTGGGTGGAAATGGCAAAGGCTTCTTCCAAAAAGTCATCCAGGCTGATAAGTTTAGTGTAGTCAACATGCAAAGGGACTGTCTAGGTAATTACTTGTTGGGGCAGGCAAAAATGTATGTTTGTAAGACCAGGAAGCATCAGATGCAGGGGACAGGGTGTACGGACCCCAGAGCTATGCTGCTGGGGCTGGTGCGGGCTCAGCTGACACTGGAGCATACTACTGTACTCTGGTGAACCCCCTGGGGGAGTTTGCAGAGGTCAGCCGGGGAGGACGAGGAGGGGGGTTTGGTTTGAACTTTTTAGGTCCATTACAATGAAGAAAAGATTGTGCTTTTAATGATGTAACTATTGGGCCAATAAAGGTATTTTTTCAAATAAAAAAATATATTTCTCGCTCCCCTCTCTGTTCCTCTGTTTGGCCTTTAACACTCCATCTCCTCCCTCCAACAGGAAGAGGAAACAAGGTGGGGTTAACACTTAAGACAGTAATCACACCTGCATCCCTTAGAGTTGTCTCCCTGGGAAACTTAATATCTGTCTCTCTGCTAGCTCAAAGTGAAGCCAACTTGTACCAGTAATTGCATAGGGATCCAGAGGGACGGTTGTAAAGAGAAGAACTGTAGAGTAATATACTTTTGGATGAGAGATAGAGTGGAAGCTCAGCTACCACCAACTGACAGATTGCTACAGTGCATTCGGAAAGTATTCAGTTCCCTTCCGTTTTTCTACATTTTGTGACGTTACAGCCTTATTCTAAAATGGATTAAATAAATGTTCTCATCAATCTACACACAATACCGCATAATGACAAAGTGAAAACAGGGTTTAAGAAATGTATGGACATTTATGAAAAAAAAATAGAAATACCTTATTTACATAAGTATTCAGACCCTTTGCTATGAGACTCGAAATTGAGCTCAGGTGTATCCTGTGTCCATTGATCATCCTTGAGATGTTTCTACAACTTGATTAGAGTCCACCTGTGGTAAATTAAATTGATTGGACATGATTTGGAAAGGCACACGCCTGTCTATATAAGGTCCCACAGTTGACAGTGCATGTCAGAGCAAAAACCAAGCCATGAGGTCGAAGGAATTGTCCGTAGAGCTCCGAGACAGTATTGTGTCAAGGCACAGATCTGGGGAAGGGTCCCAAAAAATGTCTGCAGCATTGAAGGTCCCCAAGAACACAGTGGCCTCCATCATTCTTAAATGGAGGAAGTTTGGACCACCAAGACTCTTCCTAGACCTGGCCGCCCGGCCAAACTGAGCAATCAGGGGAGAAGGGCCTTGGTCAGGGAGGTGACCAAGAACCCGATGGTCACTCTGACAGAGCTCCAGAGTTCCTCTGTGGAGATGGTGTGGTAGAAATATTTAACTCAAAAGTATCTCTAAAAAAACCGGAGCTTTTGAATTCAGAATATACTTTATTAAAGCGCAACAAAGCAGGGCTGGTCCATGGAGCAACTTCCTGACCTGACTCGGAGCTCTCTTTTTATACAGACACAATGCATAGTCATGCTCATACAACCTACACAGTTACTCCATTATATGTACATGATTAACATCCTTCGGTGTCACATGTTGTTTACCCTCATAGATATCATCCTGACTAACTTACCCTCTAAATACACCTCCGCTGTCTTCAACCAGGATCTCAGCGATCACTGCCTTATTGCCTGTGTCCGTAACGGGTCCGCGGTCAAACGACCACCCCTCATCACTGTCAAACGCTCCCAAAAACACTTCAGCGAGCAGGCCTTCCTAATTGACCTGGCCCAGGTATCCTGGATGGATATAGATCTCATTCCGTCAGTAGAGGATGCCTGGTTGTTCTTTAAAAGTAATTTCCTCTCAATCTTAAATAAACATGCCCCTTTCAAAAAAATACAGAACTAAGAACAGATATAGCCCCTGGTTCTCCTCAGACTTGACTGCCCTTGACCAGCACAAAAACATCCTGTGGCGTACTGCATTAGCATCAAATAGCCCCCGCGATATGCAACTTTTCAGGGAAGTTAGGAACCAATATACACAAGCAGTTAGGAAAGCAAAGGCTAACTTTTTCAAACAGAAATTTGCATCCTGTAGCACTAACTCCAAAAAGTTTTGGGACACTGTAAAGTCCATGGAAAATAAGAGCACTTCCTCCCAGCTGCCCACTGCACTGAGGCTAGGAAACACTATCACCACCGATAAATCTACAATAATCGAGAATTTCAACAAGCATTTTGCTACGGCTGGCCATGCTTTCCACCTGGCTACCACTACCCCGGCCACCAGCTCTGCACCCTCCGCTGCAACTTGCCCATGCCCCCCGGCTTCTCCTTCACACAAATCCAGACAGCTGATGTTCTGAAAGAGCTGCAAAATCTGGACCCCTACAAATCATCTGGGCTAGACAATCTGGACCCTTTCTTTCTAAAACTAGCCGCCAAAATTGTCGCAACCCCTATTACTAGCCTGTTCAACCTCTCTTTCGTAACGTCTGAGATCCCCAGAGATTGAAAGCTGCCGCGGTCATCCCCCTCTTCAAAGGGGGTGACACTCTAGATCCAAACTGTTACAGACCCATATCCATCCTGCCCTGCCTTTCAAAAGTTTTTGAAAGGCAAGTCAACAAACAGATCACCGACCATTTCGAATCCCACCGTACCTTCTCCGCTATGCAATCCGGTTTCCGAGCTGGTCATGGGTGCACTTCACCCACGCTCAAGGTCCTAAACGATATTATAACCGCGATCGATAATAGACAGTACTGTGCAGCCGTTTTCATTGACCTGGCCAAGGCTTTCGACTCTGTCAACCACCGCATTCTTATTGGCAGACTAAATAGCCTTGGTTTCTCAAATGACTGCCTCGCCTGGTTCACCAACTACTTCTCAGATAGAGTTCAATGTGTCAAATCGGAGGGCCTGTTGTCTGGACCTATGGCAGTCTATGGGGTGCCACAGGGTTCAATTCTTGGGCCGACTCTTTTCTCTGTGTATATCAATGACGTCGCTCTTGCTGCTGGTGACTCTCAGATCCACCTCTACGCAGACGACACCATTTTGTATACATCTGGCCCTTCATTGGACACTGTGTTAACAAACCTCCAAACGAGCTTCAATGCCATACAACACTCCTTCAGTAGCCTCCAACTGCTCTTAAACACTAGTAAAACTAAATGCATGCTCTTCAACCGAACGCTGCTTGCACCTGCCCACCCGACTAGAATCACTACTCGGACGGGTCTGACCTAGAGTATGTGGACAACTACAAATATCTAGGTGTCTGGTTAGACTGTAAACTCTCCTTCCAGACTCACATTAAGAATCTCCAATCCAAAGTTAAATCTAGAATCGGTTTCCTATTTCGCAACAAAGCCTCCTTCACTCATGCTGCCAAACATGCCCTCGTAAAACTGACTATCCTACCGATCCTTGACTTCGGCGATGTCATTTACAAAATAGCCTCCAACACTCTATTCAGCAAATTGGATGTAGTCTATCACAGTGCCATCCGTTTTGTCTCCAAAGCCCCATATACTACCCACCACTGTGACCTGTACGCTCTTGTTGGCTGGTCCTCACTACATATTCGTCGCCAAACCCACTGGCTCCAGGCCATCTATAAATCACTGCTAGGCAAATCCCCGCCTTATCTTAGCTCATTGGTCACCATAGCAACACCCACCCGCAGTCTGCGCTCCAGCAGGTATATCTCACTGGTCATCCCCAAAGCCAACACCTCCTTTGGCCACCATTCCTTCCAGTTCTCTGCTGCCAATGACTGGAACAAATTGCAAACATCTCTGAAGCTGGAGACACTTATCTCCCTCACTAACTTTAAGCATCAGTTGTCAGAGCACCTTACCGATCACTGCACCTGTACACAGCCCATCTGAAATTAGCCCGCCCAACTACCTCATCCCTATATTGTTATTTATTTTGCTCATTTGTACCCCAGTATCTCTATTTGCACATCATCTCTTGCACATCTATCATTCCAGTGTTAATACTAATTGTAATTATTTTGCACTATAGCCTATTTATTGCCTTACCTCCATAACTTGCTACATTTGCACACACTGTATATATATGTATTTCTGTTGTATTTTTGACTTTGTTTTGTTTTACCCCATATGTAACTCTGTGTTGTTGTTTTTCTCAACTGCTTTGCTTTATCTTGGCCAGGTCGCAGTTGTAAATGAGAACTTGTTCTCAACTGGTTTACCTGGTTAAATAAAGGTTAAATAAAAAAATATATATAAAAAAAAAAACTCACGAGGGCTACTTGCGTTTCTCTAAATGGGGCCTCTGTCTCTTGTCTCATTATATTGGTGGCGTGACTCAAGAAATTATATACATACGTACGTTAAAGAACAATCACACTCTGTATTGACTATATTCACTATCCAGGCATGCATTTGGAGTACAAAGTATCAATCATGTTCATTCTGTTTTATCCTTATCATTTCATAACACATTATAAAACATATCAATTAATACTTAAACATGGTTTACACATGTCATGTCCATAACCCATTCTCAACCACATACATTTAAGCCTTTCCCAACAGCCATCCTCCCAGGACCTTGAGCCACTATGGTTTTTCCTTGTGACTATGTGCATGTGGCTATGTGTGTCAGGTCATAAGCACAAACAAGTGGCAACACCAGTTTCATTGTTACTCCTATCTCCACACAGCTACAACGAGAAACAACATGGGTCTACACAGGTCTTTCTCTGTTCCTGAAGTTTTATCTCCATCACATGTAATTGACATACCCAGACCAGCTGCAGGGAGCTAGAGGGAACCGTCCATTATCAGAAGCACAGCATTTGCACTAAAGAAATATCTCTGCTCTGTTTTAACCCTTTAATTGGTTCTTAATCCATAAGCATTTAAGGCATATAGGCGTTTCATTCTACAACATGCATAATTAATATAATTGGTTTTTATGTTGTCCACCCCTAACTGAGATAGAGTAGTTAACCAAAAATTCCCCACAATGGGAGAATCTTCCAGAAGGACAACCATCCTTGCAGCACTCCATCAATCAGGTCTTTATGGTAGAGTGGCCAGATGGAAGCCACTCCTCAGTAAAAGGCACATGACAGCCCGCTTGGAGTTTGCCAAAAGGCACCTAAAGATCACGTCTGAAGGAAACCTGGCACCATCCCTATAGTGAAGCATGGTGGTGGCATCATCATGCTGCGGGGATGTTTTTCAGCGGCAGGGAGACAAGTCCAGATCAAGGGAAAGATGAACGGAGCAAAGTACAGAGTGATCCTTGATGAAAACCTGCACCAGAGCGCTCAGGACGTCAGACTGGAGCGAAGGTTCACCTTCCAACAGGACAACAACCCTAAGCACACAGCCAAGACAGCGCAGGAGTGGCTTCAGGACAAGTCTCTGAATGTCCTTGAGTGGCCCAGCCAGAGCCCAGACTTGAACCCGATCTAACATCTCTGGAGAAACCTGAAAATAGCTGTGCAGTGACGCTCCCCAACCAACCTGACAGAGCTTGAAAGGATCTGCAGAGAATAATGGGAGAAACTCCCCAAATACATTTACATATACATTTTAGTCATTTAGCAGACGCTCTTATCCAGAGCGACTTACAGTAGTGAGTGCATACATTTTCATTAATCACTACTTGTTTTTGTAAGAAGTGGAACTCTATTCCACATCAGGTAACTGATACAAGTAGTAGAATCAGATTTTTTAAAAACAGGTAAGTCCATCAGTGATTTCTGAGTGTATAGTTATATTGATTGTTGTATTGTATACATTCAAGATCAACTTACAAATACAGGTGTGCCAAGCTTGTAGTGTCATTCCCAAGAAGACTCGAGGCTGTAATCGCTGACAAAGGTGCTTCAACAAAGTACTGAGTAAAGGGTCTGAATACTTATGTAAATGTGATATTTCCGTTTTTTCAAAAAAACTGTTTTTGCCTTGTCATTATAGGGTATTGTGTGTAGATTGATGAGGGGGAAAAAAACAATTTAATCCATTTTAGAATAAGGCTGTAACGTAACAAAATGTGTAAAAAGTGATGGGGTCTGAATACTTTCTGAATGTGCTGTATTTATAGACTTGTTGCACTCTATAGGATGGGACACAACCAAGAGTTTGAATCATGTACTGTAAGATGGAGGCAAATTTCAATTTTACATCCAAGCTCAGTTGTATACTTTTACAACATGTTTCTTTACAGCTTTCGATAACTGTGGGGTGTCTGTGCCATGTTTTTCTCCCTCTCAGGTGAAGCATCTTCACAGCTGGAAGAACATCACAGAACATCACCATCTGACTCCCCCAGCTTTCATCAACACCCTATGTGTTCAGCCACACACACACACACACACCAGTTCAACCCCATATTACGTGCTCCCCCCTCTTCATTCATCATTAGCCACTGGACCCCCTTAGCTGCCCCTCGTCATTTGGGTATTTTTCCATAATCACTGGCAAGTCTAATTAGTCCCAACGTGCCTCTGAGCTGCTCCTGATGAGAAGAGAAGGTAGCACTAGAGGGCTGGAAAGAGAGAGGGAGGAAAAGAGAGAGTGAGAGGGGTGGAGAGAAATGAGAGATTAACAGAGAGTGAGATGGTACTGGAAAGAGACATGGAAAAGAGAGAGAGAGAGAGAGAGAGAGAGAGAGAGAGAGAGAGAGAGAGAGAGAGAGAGAGAGAGAGAGAGAGAGAGAGAGAGAGAGAGAGAGAGAGAGAGAGAGAGAGAGAGAGAGAGAGAGAGAGAGAGAGAGAACAAGAACGAGAGATGGAGAATTACATAACATCCACACTTCTTCCCTGTAGACATATCATTATCAGGGTCACTTTCGCTATAACAAAAGGTCTTCCTCTTAATTTGTTTCCAGAAAAACACAACCGTGAAACACTCATACTCACTGCTCTTTCGTTGCTTCTACAAACAATAACTCTCAGAGCACAATCACAGCATAATCCATGGTTTCCTAAACCTGGTCCTCGGGACCCCAAGTGGTGTAAGTTTTGGTTTTTTGAATCAGCTCTGTAGTGCAAGGCAAAAACCAAAATGTGCACCCCATGGAAGCATGTTCCACATAGTAACAACGATGATTAAATAAGTACTGTCTTCCTTACAATTTTTTTTTTTACATTTTAGTCATTTAGCAGACGCTCTTATCCAGAGCGACTTACAGTTAGTGAGTGCATACATTTTCCATGCTGGCCCCCCATGGGAATCGAACCCACAACCCTGGCGTTGCAAGTGCCATTCTCTACAGGAGGCCCTGTACTTGTTTGTCTGCAGTCACTATGGAGGAGGTGTGTCATTTGTGAACCATGGGAAGGTCAAAGAATGTCAAATCCCTAGCTTCTTGAGAAGTTAATGTTTATTTGTCAGCATTAACACATTTTACTGAGGGAAGCCTCCAGAAATGAGTCCCCTTGGAACCATTACCCAGAGTTATCGTTGGGGTCAGATGACCCATTCAGCAGGGTGAATCGACGCATGGAGGTGTGACACCAGTTTCCATTGTGAGACATTGATTCTCCTTGGTGTAATTTTTGCTATGTTCTTTCCTTTAGTTTTGGGTGCCAATAGGGCTGTGGCGGTCATTACATTTTGTCAGCTGGTTATTGTCATACAAATGACTGCCGGTCTCTTGGTAATTGACCACTAATTAACATAAATATGTTTAGCATTTCCAGGCCTCCACATACAAGCCGCTGATGTGTGCCTTTGGAACATCTACATTTAAAAAAGTCTAATAAATCCATTTAATATAGTACACCATCACAATATTCCATTATTTATTTTAGGCAGGTCTAAAGAAACATGATATGAAGAAAATGTATTTCAGAAGAACCGAATATGAGTCACCTACTGTATGTTATTTGGCTACGCGCCATGCCATATGCTGTAGGCTTGTTAATTTAGCAGACAAGATATGCTTATAAGTCCCGTGCCATTATTTTATTTTATTGTAAGAATAATATAACAATATAATTAATCTTAGCTGAAAACAATAGAGTGGCTGTATTGGAGGGGGAGTGGTTTCACTTCATTCGATAGCTAGAGGACTCCTGATATCTCCAATATTTTTTCTGTCCAGTAATCTGTTGTCTAGTACTGTCTTTTTTCTAGCTAGGGACATCTACTTTAAGTGATGCCTGTCTTCCCAGTAGCCTACTTGGTGTGTGAACTGCTGACTGCTCATAATTTGCAGATTATTATTGACACATCAACCAGGATCAAGGGGCAGTGCAATTTGTGACTTGTTTTGGTAATCAGTGGCTGTATTGGATGGGAAGTGGTTTCTCCTCTACTAGGCAATCAGCAATTAGTACAGGGAGGTGTGCTCTTCACCTCTGCTAGGCAATTAGCAATTAGTGTTAGTACTTCATTCTTACCTGGTTTCTCAGCGTCAGCTGTAAGCGGCGGTTGTGTCGCCGAAACAAAGACGGTTCTACCGAGTTCTGAGAGGAAGGCTCCACACCACTCTCTCACTTGAGCATCTTACCTAGTTATTTTCTGATTATCTAATTGTGCTCTTTTGTAGCTTTGGCACCTATGTGTGTGTGTTTTCTATCCCAGTTCCTCTCCCTGTAGGCTTTACAGACGCTCCCCACCCCTTGGCTTCAACCCTTCTAATTTAGTGTACCCTGTGTGCACAACCCATGTGGAATTCCAGGTCTCTGGCAGCATTTGCCGATCTACGGTCAAGAATGCAGAGTTCATTTCAGCCTATGCTGCCCTTCAGTCCCTTTACTTTTTGGCCCTGACGGAGACATGGATCACCCCAGAGAACACTGCGACTCCAGCTGCTCTCTCTTCATCTGACTATGTTTTTTCTCATAGTCCAAGAGCATCTGGTCTTCGCGGTGGTGGCACACGTCTACTCATTTTTCCTAAGTGGAGATTTTCTATTTTCTCCCTCTCACCTGTCCATCTCCTCATTTGAATTCCATGCTGTCACTGTCACTTGTCCACTCAAACTTAACATTGTTGTCATCTATCGCCCACCAGGAGCCCTTGGAGAGTTCCTCAATGAACTTGACACCTTGATAAACTCATTTCCTGACGATGGCTCACCGCTCTTCGTACTTGCTGACTTTAATCTCCCAACATCTGCCTTCGATTAATTTCCCCTCCTTGCCTCTTCTGACCTCACCCTTTTCCAATCCCCTCCAACTCACAAAGCAGGCAATAGGCTTGACCTCCTCTTTACTAGAAGCTGTTCACCTACTAATCTCACTGCAACCCCCCTTCCAGATCTCTGATCACTACTTTGTTTCCTTTTCTGTCTCCCTTTCCTCCAACCACTCAGCCCCTACCCAGATGGTCATGCGTCGTCGCAATCTTCGCTCTCTCTCTCCCACTACTCTCTCCTCTTCTATCCTATCATCCCTCCCTTCTGCTAAATCCTTCTCCCTCCTGTCTCCTGATTCTGCTTCTTCGACCCTACTCTCCTCCCTTTCTGCATCCTATGACTCGCACTGTCCCCATTCCTCCCAGCCTGCTTGGCCCTCCCCTCCCCTCCTGCTCCGTGGCTGAGTAACTCATTGCGAGTTTACAGAAAAGGGCTGTGGGAAGCTGAGCAAAAATGGAGGAAAACTAAACTTCCGGAGGACCTATCATCCTTTCACTCCCTCCTCTCTACCTCTGTATCTGCTGCTAAAGCCACTTTCTATCACTCTAAATTTCAAGATTCTGCCTCTAACCCTTGGAAACTCTTTTCCACCTTCTCCTCCCTCCTACCTCCCTCTCTGCTCACAACTTTGTCAACCACTTTGAAAAGAATGTTGACAACATCCGCTCCTTATTCACTCAGCCTATTGAGTCAACTGGTCCCACTCACACAGAACCTGAAACCCTACCTCTTCAAAGAGTGTCTTAAATAATCCCCCCCCAATAACTTTCCTGAACCAAGACTTGCCCTTTGAAATCGAAACATATAGTGGGGAGAACAAGTATTTGATACACTGCCGATTTTGCAGGTTTTCCTGCTTACGAAGCATGTAGAGGTCTGTAATTTTTATCATAGGTACACTTCAACTGTGAGAGACGGAATCTAAAACAAAAATCCAGAAAATCACATTGTATGATTTTTAAGTAATTAATTTGCATTTTATTGCATGACATAAGTATTTGATACATCAGAAAAGCAGAACTTAACATTTGGTACAGAAACCTTTGTGTTTCGGGTCGTTGTCATGCTGGAAGACCCAGCCACGACCCATCTTCAATGCTCTTACTGAGGGAAGGAGGTTGTTGGCCAAGATCTCGCGATACATGGCCCCATCCATCCACCCCTCAATACGGTGCAGTCGTCCTGTCCCCTTTGCAGAAAAGCATCCACAAAGAATGATGTTTCCACCTCCATGCTTTACGGTTGGGATGGTGTTCTTGGGGTTGTACTCATCCTTCTTCCTCCAAACACGGCGAGTGGAGTTTAGACCAAAAAGCTCTATTTTTGTCTCATCAGACCACATGACCTTCTCCCATTCCTCCTCTGGATCATCCAGATGGTCATTGGCAAACTTCAGACGGGCCTGGACATGCGCTGGCTTGAGCAGGGGGACCTTGTGTGCGCTGCAGGATTTTAATCCATGACGGCGTAGTGTGTTACTAATGGTTTTCTTTGAGACTGTGGTCCCAGCTCTCTTCAGGTCATTGACCAGGTCCTGCCGTGTAGTTCTGGGCTGATCCATCACCTTCCTCATGATCATTGATGCCCCACGAGGTGAGATCTTGCATGGAGCCCCAGACCGAGGGTGATTGACCGTCATCTTGAACTTCTTCCATTTTCTAATAATTGCGCCAACAGTTGTTGCCTTCTCACCAAGCTGCTTGCCTATTGTCCTGTAGCCCATCCCAGCCTTGTGCAGGTCTACAATTTTATCCCTGATGTCCTTACACAGCTCTCTGGTCTTGGCCATTGTGGAGAGGTTGGAGTCTGTTTTATTGAGTGTGTGGACAGGTGTCTTTTATACAGGTAACGAGTTCAAACAGGTGCAGTTAATACAGGTAATCAGTGGAAAACAGGAGGGCTTCTTAAAGAAAAACTAACAGGTCTGTGAGAGCCGGAATTCTTACTGGTTGGTAGGTGATCAAATACTTATGTCATGCAATAAAATGCAAATGAATTACTTAAAAATCATACAATGTGATTTTCTGGATTTTTGTTTTAGATTCCGTCTCACAGTTGAAGTGTACCTATGATAAAAATTACAGACCTCTACATGCTTTGTAAATAGGAAAACCTGCAAAATCGGCAGTGTATCAAATAGTAGTTCTACACTGTATATGGGCTGCATTATGCGACTTTTGACTATTTTGAAAAAGTAGGAAAATAAAATTGTGCTCTGTTCCTTGCCTCATGCTACACACCCTGTTCTCTCAAGTTGCATATAGAAATGTTTGTCCTTATAAGAATACTTATTTCACGTCATGCATCAACCACTGTTTGAGGAGCAGGCAATCTCTCGCTGCACGACAGGTGATATTCCGCCCAAACTCTGTATGCCATGGGCTCTCCAACCATGTTCCAAATTTGGGAAACCAAGTAAAATCAAACATGGATAGTAACATGTTTTCACAACAAAACATACTTAATTAAACTGTTGACAGCCCCTATCTCTGCACACTTGAGAGAGGGAGAGAGGAGGAGCTGGATATGCATGGTGGTGAGATATTCTGTAGCTAAAGGTAATGTGTCAGCCTATTAATTATGAAAATATAAAAAATCAAATACAAATTCACTATAATAGTAGGCTAATTAATTTTGGAGTATAGGCTAGACCAAATATCTACCAAAGACATCTTAAATCTATGTCATTTTTTTGTATGTTTTTCTGCCGTGCATAATATGCATTCTTATGCACTCTGGAAATGCGTTGGTGTTAGGCTATTAGGACATGTATTGTATAACGGCACAATCATTATTTTAATGTCGTTTTTTTGGGGAGCTGGGCTCATATACGCATATGCATCAGCTCTAATACGGATATGAGTGTTCTACATGCAACATCTTAAATGCTTTGAAATAATCTTCACCTTAGAAAGCGTTGGCCATTTCGTTGTTTGGCTTTGAAACAACATTCACAACGACCATGTTTTCCACTCAGTTTCAACCTATTGTTGAACTTCTTCAAATTGATCACCACAGTGAGGTAAAAAAAAATGTAGCCCAACGGTGAGTTTTAAAAGCATGATACTGTTTTGATGGTAAGTGTTTGTGATTGTCGGTCGCATTGATGTCAGTGGTTTGAGGGACAATAGAGCACTGAGTACCAGGCCATTAGTGACCTGATGGTTGTTAGCGAGTTGGGTACTACCAACGCATGTCCAGAGTGCATAAAAGGAGATTACTGTGACTCAACAGTGGAATTTGGTTGCTGTCATGACTCATGACTGCCTGTGTGGCGATAATACGCCACCTTAAAAGCCCTGGTTGCCAATGCCATTTCAGTTCATCCAAAACAGGAAATAAATTGAGCTATTGAACACATCACCAATATTGACATTTTTCATGTAGAATCCAATGTTTTTATTGGTGAATTGCAATGGAATTTACGCCAACCCTCTTGCCCTTGCTTGGTGATGGGAAGAAAACTAAACAGAAAATAATGGAATTGAAGAGAAGCGAGGAGAATAGAATAACAAAAAACAAGGAAATGCAGTGATAAAGGTGGTGGGGAAAGAGGGGGGGACTGTTTGCCATGATCAAAACAGAACGTCAGTCAGTCAGTCAGTCAGTCAGTCAGTCAGTCAGTCAGTCAGTCAGTCTCTCTCTGTCTCTCTCTCTCTCTCTCTCTCTCTCCTGATTCAGCATGGCCACGCACACACATGGAGCACATGCTCACACAATCCATTTATCAACAACCCCCCGCCTCTGTCTCCCTGCCACACAAACTCACACGGAATAGTGTGACGCACAACGCATATCTGCCTTTGATAGTGCGCCCTGAGCTCTGAAGCCCGACATAATGAATAAACATATGTTCTTTGCATTAGCAACAATACCACAAGACATATCACACCAAAGGGAAAAAGTGTCATCGTTATTCCATGTACAGTAAACCTGCAGGATTTGTGGTGTTCTGTGTGATACCACAGTCAGTGTGTGATGTACATTGCTCCCCCTCACATGTTGTTATTCCACCATTTAATCCTTGGCATGCATCTTCTCTATTCAAATCATCTGTTTTCACTCATTTGCCTCGCAATTTGTTGACATTGCATGAGAATATGCACACAGTAAAAAAACGCTACCACTCCTAATATCTTATTCTGACGGCATCCTTTCTGTCCGATACTCTGGGGTTGAAAATATCAGAGCTCTTGACAGATGCTTTCCTGACATGCATCAAGTGATACTGTGGCTCACACGCTCTGCATCTTAACCCCAAGATTATAGAGAAAATAAATCACCACCACATAATCATAAAATAACCCTGAAGCCCACACTGTACTGTACTATTGAAGACAGAAGCAGCAGTGGGCTCTGGCTCTCTGGGTCTCTAGCTCTCCGCATGTTAGTGGTTAGCCTAGCTTAGCCCAGGTCTACCAGGGACACTACCAGGGATGATAGCGATTAACGATGCGCGTCGTGACAGGAGTCACTGCAGTTCCTCTCTGTGCTTAAGAGCTATGCCTGCTGGGATTAGTGACTCAGGGAATTTCTCTAGTGTCAGAAAGCGGGATCGTTTCCTAGCGTAAACATGCCTCTCTTGGACAGATGCACATTTAAATCTAGTCCCCCTCCCATCCTCCCCCACCCCACCCTTCTCCCAATATGGCAGCTGGGCTAGCAGTACACACGCACACAGCAGCAGTGAGGGAACGAAAGTCTCCACAGAAAGATGAGGTTAGACAGTTGGATTAGGTAGCGAACATAATACTCATAAACGTCATGGACATATGGACTGGGGCAGGATGACAGCAGAGAGAGAAAGAAAGAAAGAAAGAAAGGGCTGAGTTGGCGGGGTTGCCTTGGTTTGACACGGTTGTGTGGAGCCTGAGAGGAGGCTCTCCAGCCGCTCTCCTCCAGAGAGCCTCTTCTCTCCCAGTTGTTCCCCAAGGCAGAGTGCTGCTGACTGGGCCACTTCACTTGCCCACTGCCCCCTAGGGCGTCCACTTCTGGAGCCTGCATTAGTTAACGCAGCTGGACGTGACACCATGCAGCTCCCAAAACACACAGGCAGAACACACACAGACACACACACACTCATGCTATAGTGTCTCATACACGGACTTAGCGCTCATACACAGAGTTATTTATACACAGTTATTAACATCAACACACTCTGACTCATGAACACACACAGATCACATATACACCTTCAAACACACAGTGTCACTTACATGCACGCTCACACACACACACACACACACAATGCAACAGCCCTGCAGAGCTGGCTGCTGTCTCAGAGACCTGTTCCAGGCCGGGGCCTGACGTTTTCCCTCCTGATGCCCAGCGCTGCTCGCGCATGCCACTTCCCCTAGCTGTATAGCATCATGTAAACACTGTATCCTCTCACAACAGCCACACTCATAGGGCATTGGCAGTAGGCACCATAGAACCCATCAGTCTAGTGTCCCTGTGTTGTACCCCCTCCTCCTCACCTCTTTCCCCTCCTGGTGTGAAGCAGCTGTGGACCACCAGGGGGCCGGCATACATGTTCCACTCCATCATCATGTGATCATCACATGCTTACCCTCCTGTTCTGTATCTACTCTACACCAAATGCCTTTGTAGCTCAGTGACTGCATCCTGTTTGATTGTTTGTTTGTGATTATTCTTCCCTCGCTTTGGGCTGTTATTGCTCTTGGCTGATGGCTCATTGAGTGAGAGAGCGGCTGATGATGAAGTGTAGTTAAAACACACAGGGCAAAAGGTGTGTGTGTGTGTGGGGGGGGGGATATTGACATTGGTCTCCCCTCCAGCTTTCCTTTCCCCTGTTTTTCATTCAGGATGTTATATAAAGCCATTGAGAATGTGAGGCGGTGGGAGTGTGACTGGGTGTGTTTGTAGAAAGTCTGATGGCTGGTATTACCCAGTCTCCATGGATGAGGGGAGGTGGAAACGCTGAGCAGAGATATTAGATGTTAGAGTGAGCATTCATAAAGATCACTCACACAGGTACTCTGTGTTGAGGCAGGTGAGGGGGGAGAGCACAGCTTTTCATAAAGTGATGTTTAGGGGTCCAGGCTGTAAAATGCAGTGTGTGAAAGGGGTGTTGAGTGGTGTGTTTACCGTGGTCGGTTGTGTGTGTGTGTGTGTGTCTCTGCCCTGAGCCAAAGGGAATCCTCAGAAAGCAGTGACATGGGGGAGAGGAGAGAGACCGGTTTGGCCTGCTTTAATCCCTGAATCCAATCCCAACTTTTTTTTTTTTGTATATATTTTTTTACTTGTTGACAGTCCACACGCGCACACACACACACACTGGAGTGGAAAAGCTGTCTTGGTAGAATACATAGTGCAGGCATTTTTTCTTCTCCCCTTCATCAAAGCTGAGAAACACATCATGGTTTCCAACATTAATCACTTGTATTAGTCGATGTAAGCACACTGTATGATAAATCTGTCAACTCTCTATGAGATTTCTTCCTGTATCTACTGTAGAATGTGCTGACTCATTGAGGTTGTATTGTTGCTAAAGGGCACTGATAAACAATGACAAACATATTGTAACAGCAGGGTAGGACCGGGCTGTTGTCATCCCAGCATTAACAACATAGCTGGTGGCTGCCACTACTCTATGTGCTGACTCCTCTAACAGTCAGAAGAGGACAGGACAAATGCTGGAGTATGGAAAATAGAAACAAAATAGACTGTCTAGAGGGCAACTAAGCATCCCTGCCCATGTTTATTCACCTGCTCAAATAAAGAAGAGGAATTCCAATTTGTTTGGGTATAAAAACGGGTCAGGGGTCAGGGTTTACTGGTTAGACCCATCTACTGACTGGGATGTGAGTGATAACAGGAGTTGGAAATGGGCTGTCATATACTGTAGACAGAGGGGCTAGTTGAAGGTGAATCTGCACCCTCGATGCATACAACCTTGCATCACATATTGCGCATTAAAGATACTAAATTGGGAATCAAAAGCTAAATAATATATTAATTAGCCTTACATAATACTACATATTGAAAATAGATGGGATAAGTTTTTCTGAGTCCTTCATTTTTAAAGATGTAACCTGGAGCATGCAGCTGTTATTTCCACTGCTGAGTGAGTCAACGTTAGCCATCGATTTGAGCTTGTATTGAAGCTTAACCTTCCACAGGCACTTCTGCATCTCTCCACAGCAGATCACACAAAAACAGTCCAAGAATGATATTTTGTAACTAAGAGGTAAAGAATGAGAGGGAGAGAGGTAAAACAAAACAGAGAGAGAAACTTGGATACCTGACTTTGTTATATCTATTAAACAACCATACTCAAGGCAAGTGTTTAGTGCTTACAGTTGTATTTGCTGCTAACAAATGATGATAATCTCCATTCAGAACAGCCTCTGTACTGGCCTTAAAACCAATCCCATGGCAATGAAATTGAAACTAGCGTTATTGTATTTTACACTAATTCACTGACTCGTGTACAGATTGTATCATACACTGAGTGTATCTAACATTAGGAACACCTTCCTAGTATTGAGTTGCAACCCTAATATGCCTAAGGCAGGCTAGCTAGACAAGCCAGTCAATTTACCCAGTCAATTACTGTAGAAAAACAGAGAACTTCCTTATTGACCTGGCAAAAAAAGATGCCATGCCTGAAGTCAAAATGACTCCACTGCCTAATAATGCAATCTCTATCATTCACCATAATGTATGTCTCATTTTCAGTCCTTTGATGTCACTTTAAAACTACTAGACCACTTCAGAAAGTTCTCTGTCCAGCCTCCTATCTCATCCCATGGTGGTAATTGGTCCGGTGCTGATAATTACCCAGAGGCCACCACTGGGTGACATGACAGGCTGTCTAATGACACAGGGTGTTCTACTGAGCGGGGTCTACTCCCTGCACCCACACACACACACTAATGAGGAACATGGACCCTGTCTGAGACCAGCCCAGTCTGGCTGACAGAGTCACAGAGGAGGAATATCAGGTAATATCATAGGGATGTTATGATGTGCAGTCACCAAACTCAGCCCCCATTAGAAAGGTATACAGTAGGTATCTATGCAGCAAAGTGGGACATGTTTTTTGGGATGTCCATTCACTCAGAAGTGCACAAGGTTTGGGACTTTGACACATTTGACACATACATATTACATATCATTACATATTATGTGGGAGCATGGAATATGTACTGTTACCTTACTCATGTTCCATTTATTATTCAGAGGCATTCAGAGTCATATTTGGGGACAAGGATGACATTCCAGATGTGTGATGAGGTGGTGTTGAAGGAGTCATGCGCAGGAGGGTAAATCACAGAACAACATGCTTCAATCCGCAAAATACAGGTTTACGCAGAACTGCGTCAAACACACTCCAGGGCACAAAACAGGTGCACTGGAAACTACAAGGCGCACTGGAAACTACAAGGCACACAGCAAAATACTCCCGTCGAACAAAATACACGAGCTTCACTAACCTTCACAATAAACATTCACCCACAAGGACAAGGGGGCAGAGGGAACACTTATACACAGACTAATTAGGGGATTAGAATCAGGTGTGTGTGATAACGAGAAAAGACAATTGTGATGATGATTGGGGCGGCAGTGGTTAGTACTCCGGTGACGATGAACGCTAAAGCCTGCCCGAACAAGGAGGGGAGGCAGCCTCGGCCGAAGTCGTGACAAGATGTGTCAATTTAAAGAGTGAGAGCTTAAGTTTTAGGGATCATATTGTTCTAGCTAGGGTGTCATTAGAGGCCATGGTGTAGTTCATTATATTGTAGTCTTTTTCTCCTCCCTGCTGCTGGCTGGGGTATTCCAGCTCATGTGATGTTGATGAATGGCCACAACCCCATATATCTCTTCCTATCCCTTCCCCTGATAGATATTTGTGAGCTGAAGAAAAAATCAAATCAATCATCTAATCTCCTGCTCTTATTCTCCACATACCCCACTGCTCACTTTGTGCTCGGCTCAGCAGTGTACTTTACTGTATGTATGTATGTGTGTGTGTGGGTGTGTCCTTATGTGCGTGTGTCCGTGTGTAGGTTTCATGATTTCCATGGACTTGTGTTTTCAAATATTATATTGTGCACATGTCAAAGCAGGAAACTGTGTGACAATGTATTCAATGTTTTAGTATTCAGTTGCTTCAGCAGAATTCTACTCCAGAGAACCTTTAACAGTTCACCTATCTTGCTTTTCAGCTTGTTTTTTTATGATTTGATGTATTGACAAGCAAAAGGGCACTGCTCTCAGATCGCGTAGCTGTAATTATGGTTGAATTGAGTGGTTGAGAGAGGTTATTCTTTGTTTACACTGAAATAATGGGCTTCTTCTACACAGATTTCCCAAAGCTATAGCTAGCTCTCTCTGTTGCTGTTAACACCTCAAGTACACTGCCAATTCCTGCTTAAAGACATGCTCCGGAACATTGGCGACTACTGAGTATTTTTTTAAACCTCCAGCTTTGGGCTGGATGTGTCAATGTATAGTTCAACAATACATAATCTATGAGCAGAATTATTGTTTTACCTCAATTAGCCTTGAAATCCCTACTTTGAAAACGACTGTTTTTCTGGAAGCTGTGATGCGCCATTTTCCCTACATTTTCCCCCATGTGGGCCAGACCCATAGCAATTCGAGTTCTAGCCAATGAGCTTCAGCCCCTTGCATTAAAGTGACAGCTAGCAAGATGCAAACACAGCAGAGCAAGAGAGAGAGAGCAATGACGTGGTGCACATACAGTTGAAGTCGGAAGTTTACATGCACTTAGCTTGGAGTCATTAAAACATGTTTTTTAACCACGCCAAAACTATAGTTGGTTAACAAGAAATTTGTGGAAAGTCGGTTAAGACATCTACTTTGTGCATGACACAAGTACTTTTTCCAACAATTGTTTATAGACATATTATTTCACTTATAATTCACTGTATCACAATTGCAGTGGGTCAGAAGTTTACATACACTAAGTTGACTGTGCCTTTAAACAGGTTGGAAAATTCCAGAAAATGATGTCATGGCTTTAGAAGCTTCTGATAGGCTAATTGACATCATTGAGTCAATTGGAGGTGTACCTGTGGATGTTTTTCAAGGCCTACCTTCAAACTCAGTGCCTCTTTGCTTGACATCATGGGAAAATCATAAGAAATCAGCCAAGACCTCAGAAGAAAAATTGCAGACCTCCACAAGTCTTTTTCATGCTTGGGAGCAATTTCCAAATGCCTGAAGGTACCACGTTCATCTGTACAAACAATAGTACGCAAGTATAAACACCATGGGACCACGCAGTCGTCATACCGCTCAGGAAGGAGACGCGTTCTGTCTCCTAGAGATGAACGTACCTTGATGCGAAAAGTGCAAATCAATCCCAAAACAACAGCAAAGGACCTTGTGAAGATGCTGGAGGAAACAGGTATAAAAGTATCTATATCAATAGTAAAACGAGTCCTATTTCAGCATAACCTGAAAGGCCGCTCAGCAAGGAAGAAGCCACTGCTCCAAAACTGCCATACAAAAGCCAGACTACGGTTTGCAACTGCACATGGGGACAAAGATCGTACTTTTTGGAGAAATGTCCTCTGGTCTGATGAAACAAAAATATAACTGTTTGGCCATAATGACCATCGTTATGTTTGGAGGAAAAAGGGGGTGCCTTGCAAGCCGAAGAACATCATCCCAACCGTGAAGCACGGGGGTGGCAGCATCATGCTGTGGGGGTGCTTTTGTTGCAGGAGGGACTGGTGCACTTCATAAAATAGATGGCATCATGAGGAAGGAAAATTATGGGGATATATTGAAGCAACATCTCAAGACATCAGTTAGGAAGTTAAAGCTTGGTCGCAAATGGGTCTTCCAAATGGACAATGACCCCAAGCATACTTCCAAAGTTGTGGCAAAATGGCTTAAGGACAACAAAGTCAAGGTATTGGAGTGGCCATCACAAAGCCCTGTCCTCAATCCTATAGAACATTTGTGGGCAGAACTGAAAAAGCGTGTGCGAGCAAGGAGGCCTACAAACCTGACTCATTTACACCAGCTCTGTCAGGAGGAATGGGCCAAAATTCACCCAACTTATTGTGGGAAGCTTGTGGAAGGCTACCCGAAACGTTTGACCCAAGTTAAACAATTTAAAGGCAATGCTACCAAATACTAATTGAGTGTATGTAAACTTCTGACCCACTGGGAATGTGATGAAAGAAATAAAAGCTGAAAGAAATCATTCTCTCTACTATTATTCTGACATTTCACATTCTTAAAATAAAGTGGTGATCCTAACTGACCTAAAACAGGGAATTTTTACTAGGATTAAATGTCAGGAATTGTGAAAAACTGAGTTTAAATGTATTTGGCTAAGGTGTATGTAAACTTCAGACTTCAACTGTATCTGCACCTATGTGAGGTAGTACACAATTTTCGAGGGGAACACTTTTAGCTCATGAGTGCTACTTTAAGAGCTATTGGCATAAGTATACAAAAGTACCGAAGATTATCTGTAACCTCAAATCAAATCAAATTATATTGGTCACATACACATGTTTAGCAGATGTTATTGCGGGTGTAGCGAAATGCTTGTGTTTCTAGCTCCAACAGTGCAGTAATATCTAACAATTCACAACAATACATGGACACATCTCTGCCTATCAGATCGCCTGAAATCAAACACTGGAGTGAAAGCTCGGCATGGCAGAGGCATAACTGACCACATTATGCAAACATTGCATGTAGATTGGTGGGCTCTTCAAAGACAGATTGGTCCCACCGGAGCTCATAGTATCACGGTTACTCCCCCCTGCTTTGGCTGGTGAGGGCCAATAGAGAAACATTGGCCCTGAGTAGTAGTCTGGATGGAAGAACAGAAAAGCAGCTATGTGTCACACTCAGCCCATCAGGCCCACTGTAACTTCCTCACCATCCCTGTTATTCTTAGACAGTGGGTGCAGGAAGAGAGCAGTGGGCATGGGAGGCCTTCCCTGGGGATTTGTCTCTGACACCACACAGAGACGGAGAAAAGGCCAGAGCAATGAGACTGTCAGCCCCACTTTCTTAGAGTTGCTTCAGGTCACCAGCTCCTTGGTCACAATGTTCCTGTCCTCACAGTGCCCTTGTCCCTTCCAGTCAGGCTGCCCTCCAGAGTTAGCATGCGATCGGTGACTGTGATCCTCCAAGAAAGTCGCAGGAGAACTCAGATAGGGGAAGATCCCCCTGTTCTCTTGAGTGAAGGGTGTCCACCCACTCTGCCCAGTGGGTGAAAACGCGCTTTGGTGATGAAATTTCAATTTTCACTATGTTATATTTTTCTGAATAGTTCAGTGGGGTCTTTCTCTAACATATCATTAACATTATAACAGGAAAGTTGTATTTTGTAACCTAATACATCCGATAATAAGCATCGAGCTCTGTTGACATAGCGGTCCAGATTTTTTATAAAAACCTTTGAGGATTTTACATTTTGTGGTCAGCGTCTTCAAAGTTATTTTCTGTGGGTAGCAAAAAGCAAAATTAGCATGACACGAGCTGAATTAAATGCAAAAGGCTTTGAAAATAAAAAGCTTGATATACGCTCTGTGCTCCGTTGACATTTCACAGAGATAATCTTGTTTTTGTGAGAAATCTTAGAAAAAGAACAGGAATTTCGAATTAATATGAAAAGCGTATACTGAATGTCATGTCTCAAAATCGATATCCATCTTAACTCTAAGTTATTTTATGTCCTGCGGATTCCAGAAGAAAGATGATGAGTTCAATGGGAAAGTTTGCCTTTCAAGTAACCAGTAGCCTTAATTCTTGCACAGAATGCAGCCTAGCTGATGCAATGCAATTTTCCTGACACAGTATTTGACCACTTTTTTTCTTTGGCCTCCATTGATTTAGTCACCCTAATTTTGGCCATCCTACAAGGGTAAAAACTCCAATAACTTTTGAACAGATAATGATAGAGACATGAGGTTTGGACCATTGGTTTTCTTAAAGGATTATCTAAATGATTTTATTTTACCTATTGGTCAAACGATGTGTTTTTGATTGGACACCCTATTGAGTGACACCCCTCTCCTTGTCACAAACAGGGCCTGTTGGTAGAGCATATAGCTTCTCCAAGGTCAGAGCAGAATAAACCAGCAAGTAGCTTCACAATAGAGGCTCCAACATTAATCCATTGAAGCAGTCAGCATGCTCTTCCTCTCCCTGGCCTGATCATGCTCATATTGATGGTGATAGCAGAGCACAATTTCTATAGACGAATTTATGCGGCCCCATACTTAATACTTCCAAAATAACTATGCAACAAAGGGGAGAAGGAGCCGCAAGGACCAAATCGATGCATAATTTATTCAGCCCTGCAGCTATGCAATTGAGAAACCTGCTCTCCAGATTTTGCTTCTCCAACGTGGTGTTTATATAATTAGTTAAAATTAGGGTTTCTGATGAACGCAGTCACCCTGACTGGCACTTGAGATAGCTGCACCATTATGAGAAGGTCCAACTGCTACAACAACAGGATTCAGGCTGAGCTAGACAAAATAAAATAAGAAGTAGTGTAAGTGAGTAGAAGGAACAGTTTTCTTCGTCTGCACAATCCCTCCATGGTAATGGTATTGGTAATGATACCCATCGACTCTGTCGATGACTCTTATGCACTGAAGATGCAATTCGAATCATCCTGTTATCATTACTCATCATATAATGTTTATGTGTGTCTCTCACACTTATTCTCCCCACTGCCCACTGCCCACTCTGATCAGCAGAGCGTGTGTGTGTCCATGCATGTGTCCTTGTGTGACTCTACACTTCTGTTTACTCAGACGATCCAGGGGCATGTCTTGTCCACTCATCTCCTTGTCCTATCAGGGTCCATTATGTCTGTTGGCTGTGAAAGGCGCTGAGTGATGATAAGTTCATCTCAGTCATCAGTGACACAGTGTCTGCTCCCCAGGGTACAGTATTCACTGTCTTTAAATGAGACAGCAGCCCAGCTAGCACATACCGTTCTGAGAACCATATGATTCTTAGAGCTTGGTGAGAGTGTGGTTGTCCTATGGTTATTTTGCATACAATCTTCCCACAATGTTCTGGGAATGGTGCAAGATACCCAGCTAGCACATAACGTTCTAAAAACCATATGTTTCCAATTTCAGTACTTCAGCATAACATTTTGTACAGGTTTCCTTATGGTTCTATTTAATTAAAGTTATGTTCTCAGAACATTCAGAGAATGGTAAAAAACAATGTTCTTCTGTGGTAATTTCAATACTTCAGCACAACATTTTCTGCAGGTTTCCTCATGGTTCTATTTAAAGTAATGTTTTCAGAACATTAAGAAAACTTTACATAAAAACCACAAGAAAACATTAGTAACATTCAAAGAACGTTGAAATTAGGTCTATTTAAATAGACTAAAATGAACAGCTTTGTATGAGTTAAAAAACATGGCATGCTAGCTCCATGCAGTGGACTAATTCCATGGATAGAGAACAGAAAATCATAGGTTTGAATCTCACTGACGCCGTTCCACAATAGAAAATACATGTTTTTGCATGATTAACACTTAAGGAAATTGAATTTCCATGTGTCCTATCTGTGCTTGGAGTTCAAAGAAGCATGCAGCGTGACGTCCTTTACAGTTGTGCAGTGACCCGGATCTACATTTGCGCTGGGGTTGCTTTTGAGTAAGTTTGAGGAGTAAATGTAGCACATGGGGATGTGTGAAACGTACTCCTCAGCCTGAAGTGTCCCCACTTGCGCCACCGAATAGCTAGCTTTTTGTGTGGCGCCGACTGGTTAAATGCTCCAGGAGGGCGGTCACGTGTGCTAGCAAGGTAGAGGTCCTGGGTTCAAGCTTCGGTGTGAGACAAATCAGGAGCTAAGCAAGCAGCGTGATGTCCTTTACAGATGCACATATAGCCCGGCAGGCCTATGCTAAAATCAAAGTCTGAAGCCCCAGTAATGTATTAATAATTTTAACACACTGGGCCACACCAAGAAGGAGAGGGCTGGCCTTAGCCCTGCTCAAAGGATGACTAACCTTAAGATTTTAGTCATTTAGCAGACACTCTTATCCAGAGCGACTAGGGTTAAATGCTTTGCTCAAGGGCACATCAACAGATCTTTCACCTAGTCGGCTCGGGGATTCAAACCAGCGACTTTTCGGTAACTGGCCCAACACTGTAACCTGCTAGGCTACTTGCCGATGGAGGATCTGGTGGGAGTTAAGTCATTCACTGCGCTCTTATAGACCTTGGCTAAAAGCATAACACATTTTTACTGTAAAAAACGCCAGCCTGACTATGCAAAGCATTGCATAATGTCCCTTAATGCTGAGTGGCATAGTGTCTGACGTTTTGGGAAGTGTGTGAAATTGTTTGCTTTGAGATCCGGTTGGTCATGGCTTTGTATTATTCCTGCTTGCGACACTGTGGGCCTTTGATGAACATATTTCAGCATCTCCGTGGGCCGAGAATCAGCTTTTGTAAACATAACAAGTATTGCCTACAGTATACACCCGCGGTGGGGTTAGAGTGAGGCCTCCTAAGATTAAAATACATCTCTCCGCATCCCTAAAATAACGCAAGGATGCAGCAAAGGATGTCTTCTAGTGAACCTATCGGCTTATGAAATAAGAGGTACAGGTGTAATCATTGATTGTTAGCGTTGAGCTATATGTACGTGCTCTCCTCTTTGTTGTTACATCATTCTTGCAGTTTGAAGCAGTGCCAATGCACAGCGTTCTCCAATCATGTAAATCAGGGACGGGCAATTCTAGTCCTCAGGGGCCTGATTGGTGTCACATTTCTGCCCCAGCCCCAGCTAACACACCTGACTCCAATAATCAACTAATCATGATCTTCAGTCTAGAACGCAATTTGTTTAATCAGTTCTGTTTGCTAGGGATGGGGAAAAAGTGTGACACCACTCCGGCCCCCGAGGAGTTGCCCATCCATGGAAAGGATGCACATTCATCAGTAGCCTGAGACTGCCGCCTGGACATAATTGATGCAAGCAGCCATGTCCGCTATTCTACTATGTTACATGTATTACATTTACATTTTAGTCATTTAGCAGACGCTCTTATCCAGAGCGACTTACAGTTAGTGAGTGCATACAGTTTTCATACTGATGGTATGTAAGATCTGTGCTTTCTACACTACTTTTTGACATGCCTTTTTGGATTTAAATATATTCATGTATTTTGAAAGGGGTTGCACAATTTTGCTGACAAAACACAAAAGAGAAAATATGCTGGAAAAATAGGACCTTTCACTGTAAGATCACAGTTCCCATGAGACTTAGAGAGTGTAGAGCAACATATCAAGGTCCCTGTTGGTTTACAAAGTCTCATGGGAACTGTGCCCTTACAGTGAAAGGCCCTCTTTTTCCAACATCTCTTCTCCTTTCTGTTTTGTCAGTTTGGGGGACTGAGAGGAGCGGGTGAGGGATCACTCGCTGACAGCACCATGGTAACAGTTACCGTGGAGCCAGGGGAAGCAGGGTCGGGGCATAGAGATCCTATTAAATTCGAATTCTATGGGTCAGAGCTCCTTTAGAAAACAGAGCTTGTTCCAACAGCGGGACCCGTGGGACCTACTGATTGCGGTTGCTAAGGTCATATACACTTTATTAGGTACACCGATCTAGTACCGGGTCGGACCCCCCTTTGCCTCCAGAACAGCCTGAATTCTTTGGGGCAAGGTATCGGAAATGTTCCACAGGGATGTTGGTCTAGGCTGACGCGATGGAATGCCGGTACATTAATGCTGCGAACAGCACATTCCATCTGATCCCAAAGATGCTCTGTTGGGTTAAGGTCTCGGGACTGCGCAGGCCACTCAAGTGAACTGAACTCACTGTCATGTTTTAGGCAATGTTTTTCCACTCCTCAATTGTCCAGTTTTGGTGATCGCGTGCCCACTGGAGCCGCTTCTTCTTGTTTTTAGCTGATAGGAATGGAACCCGGTGTGGTCGTCTGCTGCAATAGCCCATCCATGACATTGATCGATAAGTTGTGGTTTCCGAGATGCCGTTCTTCACATCACGGTTGTACTGCACTGTTATTTGTCTGTTTATGGCCCGCCTGTTACCTTGCACGATTCTTGCCATTGTCCTTCGACCTCTCTCATCAATGAGCTGTTTTTGCCCACAGGACTGCCGCTGACTGGATATTTTTAGTTTGTCGCACCATTCTTGGTAAATCCTAGACACTGTCATGCGTAAAAAGCCCAGGAGGCGGTCGTTTCTGAGGTACTGGATCCGGCGCGCCTGGCACCGACGATCATAGTCGCTTAGCTCACTTGTTTTGCCCATTCTAACGTTCAATCGAACAGTAACTAAATGACTCGATGCCTGTCTGCCTGCTTTATATAGCAAGCCATGGTCACATGACTCACTGTCTGTAGGGGCAATTCATTTTCGTTAACGGGGTGGTGTACCTAATAAACTGACCAGTGAGTGTATGTACTCACCAATCACATGCAGCAATATAGGTACTCCCCAAATTTACTGTAACCTGTGATTTGCTAAAACACTCATATGCAGTGAGCACAGGTGTCAGACCAGGGATGATACACAATGGGCGTGAGGATTATTTTTATTTGCTCCTGCTAACAATAAACCAAAGATTAAGCCTAACCAATTCCTGATAAGCTAAGCTTCTGAGTTTACTAAAGTCCATCGTCTCACCTCTACTCTTGATCTATAATCCTGTTATTATGTCATTGGGCTTGTTTGTTTTTGTATCGCATTTTCTATTTTTTCCATCATCACTTTGTAAAATAGAGAACGAGCTACAGTAATTGCCCTCATTTTGTGTTTAATAACGCAGCCAATCAAATAAAAGGGGCAGCAGGTTTTTGAACTTTTTGAACTGACAGAGGTAGTAAGGATTAGGGTCCATTAAGAACCATTAAAATTAAAAGGAAACCCTTTTTGGATTTTGAGCACGGCTCAAACCACTCCATTATCATGCTCTCATCATTTGATGCACACTCAAAGGAACAAATGAAGAGAGACAGTACATACTTGTGTTACAGGAGGGGGTCACAGTTCCGGAGCGACCCACTAGGTGTCATCCTCCGACAACCTTAGACACCTCCTCACTCACAGTCAGGACTAATCATCATCCTGTTGGTGTCACCTGTGTCTATCGGTTTGCCTGTGTATTTATGCCCTCACTTCCCTGTGTTCCCTTGCTCAGTTTTCTCTGCTAGTTTCTTTATGTCCAGCAGTACTACTCAGTGTCTGATCGGAGATCTATGTACAGGTACTTGAGAAGTGTTCTCCCTGTTTCGTTATTTGTTTCAGTCTCAGGTAGTATTTTGTATTTTGGCTGTCAGCCGGTTTTTGGAGACTTATTTGCTCCGCCTTTCTTTTATCATGATAAGTCCGTTATTTTGTATTTTGGCTTCGGCACCACCAGTAAAGATCCTTGTTTCACCATCTCTGCCTACTGCCTACTGTATATCCTGCACCGCACCTGGGTCACACCTCACCCCAACCCTTACACTTATGCAAAGCCAACCTAAATTAATTTGTCTGTCACAATTACTGGTTAGAAAAAAGTTGACCAAGGAAATAATCGGGATTGCGCACGTTTAAAAAAGAAAGGCTTGACTGAACTTGGTATGGTTAAGAATAGACTTAAAGGATTTCCCTATAGGATCGTTAGGTTAAGGGGTTATCTCACAATCTCCCTCCTTCAACAGACCAATCAATATCTCACAATGCTTAGAGATCTTTACTATCCATAGGATCAAATCTGAACCTCTGTGGATAATTATTGGATTTAACAGGTTTCTTCATATGGATTTAACTACCACCATTTTTATTCAGGCTTGTATTATGTTTATGCCTACAGTGCATTCAGAAAGTATTCATACCCCTTGACTTTTTCCACATTTTGTTACGTTACAGCCTTATTCTAAAATTGATTAAATTGTTTTATTCCTTCATCTATCTACACACAATACCCCATAATGGCAAAGCAAAAACTGTTTTTTAGAAATTGTTGCAAATTTTTGACAGAAACATAAACGGAAATATCACATTTACATAAGTATTCAGATCCTTTACTCAGTACTTTGTTGAAGCACCATTAGCAGCTATTACAGCCTCGAGTCTTCTTGGGTATGATGCTACAAGCTTCGCACACCTGTTCTTGGGGAGTTTCTCCCATTCTTCTCTGCAGATCCTCTCAAGCTCTGTCAGGTTGGATGGGGAGCGTCGCTGCACAGCTATTTTCAGGTCTCTCCAGAGATGTTCGATCGGGTTCAAGTCCGGCTCTGGCTGGGCCCCTCAGATACTTGTCCCAAAGCCACTCCTGCATTATCTTGGCTGTGTGCTTAGGGTCATTGTCCTGTTGGAAGGTGAACCTTTGCCCCAGTCTGAGGTCCTGAGCACTCTGAAGCAGGTTTTCATCAAGGATCTCTCTGTACTTTGCTCCGTTAATCTTTCCCTCGATCCTGACTAGTCTGCCAGTCCCTGCTGCTGAAAAACATCCCCACAGCATGATGCTGCCACCACCATGCTTCACCGTAGGGATGGTGCCAGGTTTCCTCCAGATGTGACACTTGGCATTCAGGCTAAAGAGTTCAATCTTGGTTTCATCAGACCAGAGAATCTTGTTTCTCATGGTCTGAGAGTCCTTTAGGTGCCTTTTGGCAAACTCCAAGCAGGCTGTCATGTGCCTTTTACTGAGGAGTGGCTTCCGTCTGGCCACTCTGCCATAAAGGCCTGATTGGTGGAGTGTTGCAGAGATGGTTGTCCTTCTGGAAGTTTCTCCCATCTCCACAGAGGAATCTGGAGCTCTGTCAGAGTGGCAATCGGGTTCTTGCTCACCTCCCTGACCAAGGCTCTTCTCCTCTGATTGCTCAAATCAAATCAAATTGTATTTGTCACATGCACAGATGTAGACGTCACCGTGAAACGCTTACTTACAAGCCCTTAACTAACAATGCAGTTCAAGAAATAGAGTTAAGAAAATATTTACTAAGTAAACTAAAGTAAAAAAATATATAAAATAAAAAGTAAAAAAATAAAATAACATTAACGAGGCTATATACAAGGGGTATCGGTACAGAGTCAATGTGCGGGGGGTGGGTCAATGTAAATAGTCCGGGTGGCCATTTGATTAATTGTTCAGCAGTCTTATGGCTTGGGGGTAGAAGCTGTTAAGGAGCCTTTTGACCTAGTCTTGGTGCTCCGGTACCGCTTGTCGTGCGGTAGCAGAGAGAACAGTCTATGACTTGGGTGACTGGAGTCTGACAATTTATTGGGCCTTCCTCTGACACCGCCTAGTATATAGGTCCTGGGTTGCAGGAAGCTTGGCACCCGTGATGTACTGGGCCGTACGCACTACCCTCTGTAGCGCCTTGTGGTTGGATGCCGAGCAGTTGCCATAACAAGCGGTGATGCAACCAGTCAGGATGCTCTAGATGGTGCAGCTGTATAACTTTTTGAGGATCTGAGGACCCATGCCAAATCTTTTCAGCCTCTTGAGGGGAAATAGGTGTTGTCGTGCCCTCTTCACGACTCTCTTGGTGTGTTTGGATTATGATAGGTCCTAAGTGATGTGGACACCAAGAAACTTGAAGCTCTTGACCCGCTCCACTACAGCCCCGTCGATGTGAATATGCTAAATTTGTACTGTATAAGTACTGTATGAGTAAATCAGTATGTATGTGCTTACGGTGACGTGTGATAAGGGAAGAGGATTTGCTGGGTTTCATAGGAAAATCATTATTTTTATAACATTGTAACCTCTGAATTGTGTGGAGCTTTTGCAGAAGAATAGGGTTCTTTATGTAGCTTCACTGTATGACTTGAAGTTTTGGGGAAAGGCCTTGAGGAAGCTATATAGGACACTGTTATGATTCTGAGCTTCTAACACTCGCCATTAAAGAGGTGCATTGTTTCAATTGTACCACCCTAAAGCTGTGGTGTGGTGTTGCATGAATTGACACCGGCTCCAGCATGCAAAAAACAGATCCCCCTTGCCCTGTGCTTAACCCTCAAATTACTGTAGACAGATCGGCTGAACTCTATATAGTAACCTTGCACTGCTATAGTTTGTGCACCTATGCGTGTATAAGTCTCTAGTGTGTACAATAGAACCCTCTCAGTTTTAAGAGCAGAGTGGAGATGGGCTTCCAACAGAGACAGGTAATCGCCAGTGCTAACTCAAAAGTATGTCTCTGTATACAATGATTAGCACAGGAAGGACAAACACGACAGGCCATTCAATTATGCGTCTAGCTGTGAGGAGGCAATTTATTTTCCACTTTCCCTTCTCAAATGTCCACTCTTCTCGGCTTATTCCACTTAGTGTTACTAAGAATTCATCTCTCAGGCCCATCTCTACCCAAAGGAGTAGTCTCCACCTAAATCAATTTGAGTTGTCTGTAACTCAGTGCATGTTTTTGCACCCTCCACACCAGGATCTAGTGTGTCTTCCTATACTGTCCTATAATGCAGGAAAGGTTTGTAAGACTGTACAGTTTCCTCATGCAGTCCTGTGCTCTAGCTTTAATCACTAAGCACTTTTGTGAACCCAGTATCTCCCTGAGAGAGAGGTTTTCACAGCCAGCCAGCCTGTGGGAGCAGGCGTGACAGCTCTCATGAATTAGTGAGGACACCACTAAACACCAAACCATTCTGCACTGCTCTGTTCCATCAGTGTGTGTTCACTTCTGCTGTGTATGCACGGTTCAGTGTAATCATACAAAGGCTATATGAGGAAAGGAGGTCATCTAACCCCTGTAATAAACATTCACCACCAATTGCTGATAATTGAAGAATGTGTTTTGCTTTCAGTGTATATTGATGTGTTTTTGATGGGTATTGATGTGTATGCAGGGCTCATCTGAGAAATAGACATTGCTCTCAGCATGACTCCATGTCAAAATAAAGGTTAAATTTAAAATTAAAATAAATTAAAAATACTGCTGTTTAATTAGGCATTTCGTGTTTGTCCTGTTTGTAGGGATGTGTCTGTGTGTATGAGCTTGATTGAGTGAAAGTTTTGTGTGATAACATTTATGTGTGTAGAGAACTCACTTGAGAGAAAGGATGCTTCCATCCATCTGTGCTTGCATGTGTGTGAGTGTTGTCTTCTATGATGCACTACCACAAGCTCCTCAGCCCGCCTGTCATCTATTTTAGTGTCCCTGTATTTAATAGACTTTATCATCAGAGAGAATATGTGCTCCACTTAGAGGCTGTCAGCAGTGTGGCTCTTTATAATCAGACACATATTCCGCCTCTCCTGTTCACTTATGACTCATCACCATCACATCTCACCTCAGCAAAATGAGAGATTAATTGACTTACTGCTCCATCTCTTTGTCAGGAGCCTTTTCCCCTCCACTCAAACTTATTCTCTTCTCTCTTCTCTCTCCTGGTGCTACAGACCCATTGTGAAGGAGGGAGTGGGTGGTAGGTGATTGCTACAGGAAATGAAAATGACACCTATCTCAGTTCTGTTCCTCTCTCTTAATTACGCTTTTAATGTGGGCTAATCGTCTTGACACGCAGGTAATCATCAGGGGCGTTCACTCTACTTCTTAACTTTTAAACCTGGCCCCCAGGTACTAGTGAATAGCCGAGACCCTCAGATCTAGCTCCTTCTTAATGTTGTCTCGTTTCACCCAAGCATGATCTTTCTAAGCCCTGGATAATGGTGCCTGTCAGAGTTCCTTCATTCGAGATGAGGTAAAGTTCCCTCTTTTCTCTGTGATTAAGCCATTTTCCGCTGCAGTCTGGAGATTAATCTGGCCCATTCTCTGTGTGAACTTCCCTCATCTGCCCAACAAAACCTGCCAACTTCCTCTTTATCACGTCTCCAAAACTTCTGATGACTTAAGTGAAAGTCGATTTGTTAATGTATAGTCCTATTTTGTGTTAATGTCTCATTTTCCCAAGGTCTCTTGAGTCTGTCCTGAGCAGCACATCGAATACATCCTGAAGCCTTGGTTTTGAATTGATGCAATAATGAGCATAAGGGAATTGCGACATCCCATTTCTGAATGAGGCTATAGTATGGATGTTCTTTTTAAAAAGTGTAGCTTAGCATAATGTGGTTGTTTATTTTTAAGGTTCTCTCATAACTTGTTCATAATGAGTTCACAATGACAAACATTTCAATAGGCCCCTTGTAAGATATGTTATTCAAATTATCTGCAAAAAACAGCAGTGGTGGTTAAATACACTAACCAAATGAAATTATGTAATATCAAGGCTAAGCAAACCCCATTGGGTTCCTGTATATTTCTCCTTTAAATCTTGAAGTTCACTGGAATGGTTGGCAGGGCAGCATTGCAAGCATGAAAAGCCTTTTCCGATCAATAATCCCATCTGTAGCCCTGTAGGCATGAATTGAAGGTCTGAACATTTTCTCCTTGTACTGTAGAGTAAAGAGAAGCACTGAATAATGTCTTATAGTGTCACCAAGAATACAAATAGATTTTCTTTAAAGGTCAGCCAGAGTGTGTGAGGTGAGATCACATAAGACAGGACTGTTTGTTTGGTTGGCAAAGGCTAAAAGCTAAGGCTACACTCTCTTTTGTACATTTTGTCTAATCTTGATTATTGTCCAGTTGTGTGGTCCAGTGTTGCAAGGAAATAACTAGTTAAGTTGCAGCTTGCCCAGACCAGAGCGGCACATCTTGCTCTTCATTGTAATCAGAGGGCTGATATAAATACTATGCATGCCAGTCTCTCTTGGCTAAGAGATGAGGAGAGACTGACTGCATCACTTATTTTTATAACAAACATTAATTTGTTGAAAATCCCAAATTGTTTGCATAGTCAACTTACACACAGCTCTGACACACACACTTACCCCACCAGACATGCCATCAGGGGTCTTTTCACAGTCCCCAAATCCAGAACAAATTCAAGAAAGCATACAGTATCATACAGTGAGGGAAAAAAGTATTTGATCCCCTGCTGAAATTATAAGTTTGCCCACTGACAAAGAAATGATCAGTCTATAATTTTAATGGTAGGTTTATTTGAACAGTGAGAGACAGAATAACAACAAAAAAATCCAGAAAAACGCATGTCAAAAATGTTATAAATTGATTTGCATTTTAATGAGGTAAATAAGTATTTGACCCCCTCTCAATCAGAAAGATTTCTGGCTCCCAGGTGTCTTTTATACAGGTAACGAGCTGATATTAGGAGCACACTCTTAAAGGGAGTGCTCCTAATCTCAGTTTGTTACCTGTATAAAAGACACCTGTCCACAGAAGCAATCAATCAATCAGATTCCAAACTCTCCACCATGGCCAAGACCAAAGAGCTCTCCAAGGATGTCAGGGACAAGATTGTAGACCTACACAAGGCTGGAATGGGCTACAAGACCATCGCCAAGCAGCTTGGCGAGAAGGTGACAACATTGGTGCGATTATTCGCAAATGGAAGAAACACAAAATAACTGTCAATCTCCCTTCGGCCTGGGGCTCCATGCAAGATCTCACCTCGTGGAGTTGTAATGATGAGAACGGTGAGGAATCAGCCCAGAACTACACGGGAGGATCTTGTCAATGATCTCAAGGCAGCTGGGACCATAGTCACCAAGAAAACAATTGATAACACACTACGCAGTGAAGGATCTGAAATCCTGCAGCGCCCGCAAGGTCCCCCTGCTCAAGAAAGCACATATACAGGCCCGTCTGAAGTTTGCCAATGAACATCTGAATGATTCAGAGGAGAACTGGGTGAAAGTGTTGTGGTCAGATGAGACCAAAATCGAGCTCTTTGGCATCAACTCAACTCGCCGTGTTTGGAGGAGGAGGAATGCTGCCTATGACCCCAAGAACACCATCCCCACCGTCAAACATGGAGGTGGAAACATTATGCTTTGGGGGTGTTTTTCTGCTAAGGGGACAGGATCAAAGGGACGATGGAGGGGCCATGTACCGTCAACTCTTGGGTGAGAAACTCCTTCCCTCAGCCAGGGCATTGAAAATGGGTCGTGGATGGGTATTCCAGCATGACAATGACCCAAAACACACGGCCAAGGCAACAAAGGAGTGGCTCAAGTAGAAGCACATTAAAGTCCTGGAGTGGCCTAGCCAGTCTCCAGACCTTAATCCCATAGAAAATCTGTGGAGGGAGCTGAAGGTTCGAGTTGCCAAACGTCAGCCTCGAAACCTAAATGACTTGGAGAAGATCTGCAAAGAGGAGTGGGACAAAATCCCTCCTGAGATGTGTGCAAACCTGGTGGCCAATTACAAGAAACGTCTGACCTCTGTGATTGCCAACAAGGGTTTTGCCACCAAGTACTAAGTCATGTTTTGCAGAGGGGTCAAATACTTATTTCCCTCATTAAAAAGCAAATCAATTCATAACATTTTTGACATGTGTTTTTCTGGATTTTTTTGTTGTTATTCTGTCTCTCACTGTTCAAATAAACATACCATTAAAATTATAGACTGATCATTTCTTTGTCAGTGGGCAAACATAGAAAATCAGCAGGGGATCAAATACTTTTTTCACTCACTGTATAGAGCCATTATTTCATGGAACTCTGTTCCATCTCATATTGCTCAAATAAACAGCAAATCTGGTTTAAAAAAACAGATAAAGCAACACCTAACTGCACAACGCCTCTCCCCTATTTGACCTAGATAGTTTGTGTGTATGTGTAGGCTACGTGTGCCTTTAAAAAAAATGATTTAGTTCTGTTCTTGTCAATTAATGTTCTGTATTATGTCATGTCTCATGTTTTGTGTGGACCCCAGGAAGAGTAGCTGCTGCTTTTGCAACAGCTAATGGGGATCCTAATAAAATACCAAATACCTTGGCAGTCATTCTAAATGCAGGTTGTGGGAGATTTAAAAGTTCAATTTCTTTGATATCCTAACTCTGGCTGGATTCCAATAGGAATTGCATATCACTTTGCAAGCCAGCATAATGTAACGTAAAGCTACAGAACCATGTCTCTGTCACTAGCAAACATAGTCATGGGTGGTATGTGACATAGAAAAAAAAAATATATATATTTCTTTACTTATAACTCTAAAATCCATTTGAAAGCACCCTGGGAAATAGGAAAATAAGTATTTACACTGTACAGTGTTAAAACAACACCCAATGACATTTTTAGAGGTACAGTACCAGTCAAAAGTGTGGACACACCTACTCATTCAAGGGTTTTTCTTTATTTGTACTATTTTCTACATTGTAGATTAATATTAAAGGCATCAAAACTATGAAATAACACATGGAATCATGTAGTAACCAAAAAAAGTCTTAAACAAATCAAAAATATATTTTAGATTTTAGATTCTTCAAAGTAGCCACCCTTTGCCTTGATGACAGCTTTGCACAGTCTTGTCATTCTCTCAACCAGCTTCACCTAGAATGCTTTTCCAACAGTCTTGAAGGAGTTCCCACATATGCTTTTCCTTCACTCTGCCGTCCAACTCATCCCAAACCATCTCAATTGGGTTGAGGTCGAGTGATTGTCGAGGCCAGGTCATTTGATGCAGCACTCTATCACTCTCCTTCTTGGTCAAATAACCCTTACACAGCCTGGAGGTGTGTTTTGGGTCATTGTCCTGTTGAAAAACAAATGATAGTCCCACTAAGCGCAAACAAGATGGGATGGCATATCACTGCAGAATGGTGTGGTAGCCATGCTGGTTAAGTCTGCCTTGAATTCTAAATAAATCACAGACAGTCTCACCAGCAAAGCACCATCACACCTCCTCCATGCTTCACGGTGGGAACCACACATGCGGAGATCATCTGTTCACCTACTCTGCGTCTCACAAAGACATGGCGGTTGGAACCAAAAATCTCAAATTTGGACTCATCAGACCAAAGGACAGATTTCCACCAGTCTAATGTCCATTGCTCATGTTTCTTGGCCCAAGCAAGTCTCTTCTTCTTATTGGTGACCTTTAGTAGTGGTTTCTTTGCAGCAATTCGACCATGAAGGCCTGATTCACGCAGTCTCCTCTGAACAGTTGATGTTGGGATGTGTCTGTTACTTGAACTCTGTGAAGCATTTATTTGGGCTGCAAATTCTGAGGTTGGTAACTCTAATGAACTTATCCTCTGCAGCAGAGGTAATTCTGGGTCTTCCATTCCTGTGGCGGTCCTCATGAGCCAGTTTCATCATAGCGCTTCATGGTTTTTGCGACTGCGCTTGAAGAAACTTTCAAAGTTCTTGACATTTTCCTGATTGACTGACCTTCATGTCTTAAAGTATTGATGGACTCGTTTCTTTATGCTTTTTGAGCTGTTCTTGCCATAATATGGACTTGGTCTTTTATCAAATAGGGCTATGTTCTGTATACCACCCCAACCTTGTCACAACACAACTGATTGGCTCAAATGCATTAAGAAGAAATTCCACAAATTAAGTTTTAACAAGGCACACCTGTTAATTGAAATGCATTCCAGGTGACTACCTCATGAAGCTGGTTGAGACAATGTGAAGAGTGTGCAAAGCTGTCATCAAGGCAAAGGGTGGCTATTTTGAAGAATCTCATATATAAAATATATTTTGATTTGTTTAACACTTTTTTGGATACTACATGATTCCATGTGTTATTTCATAGTTTTGATGTCTTCACTATTATTCTACCATGTAGAAAATAGTAAAAATAAAGAAAAACTCTTGAATGAGTAGGTGTGTCCAAACGTTTCCCTGGTACTGTACATTTTTGCCAAATGGTTTTGTCACTGTGGTGGTACCCTAAAAAGGCACATGTTTACCTTTTCCAAAGGTGTGCCTTTTGCCTTTACTGTCTTGTCCCCTAAGGTACACTATTGGCTCTTTTAAGGTTTGAGATACAAGGGTACAATTACAGAATGTTCCTATAACTAAAGGTACAAAGGACGTACCTTACATGGTACAACTACAGTGGCAAGCGTTTGTGCCCCTTTAAGAACAAATCTAAACCTTTATATCTGAGAGCATAAAGTACGTTCAGCACACGTGAACAGCACACATTGCTACTGGCTGTGGAGCTACTGTAGTATTACGAAACCAAACAACAACAACCAATACACATCTGTACCTGTGATTAATGTCTCTCTTGTGTCTCTCATTTTGAGATAAGTACAAACTGCATTTTAGGAAAATGTGTGGGTGTTTATTATAGGGATGTTTTGTGCAAGTTCTGAGTAAATGTGTATCTGATCCAATCTAACTCATAAACCGGTTGGGACACGGGAGAATGAGATGCATTTGTAAACTTTTTAAAACCTGAGAGATACAATCTTTTGTGAGGGAGAACAAAACCTCAAACAAACAAGAACAGAGCATCTGGTGGCAAATGGAAGTATTTACTACAGGTTGG
This sequence comes from Coregonus clupeaformis, assembly GCF_020615455.1. NCBI lineage: Eukaryota > Metazoa > Chordata > Actinopteri > Salmoniformes > Salmonidae > Coregonus > Coregonus clupeaformis. Next base: position 27,212,637 of record NC_059192.1, read on the forward strand.
TCCCACTATATTTTCTCACGCTTCTCCCTAAGACCAGCCAATAACATTCTTATGAATGCTACTGAGGATCGGTATGTAGATTTCATGTTACCCTGGGGAGATGGTGTGTTCACAGATAGAGAACTGATGTAGATCAGTGGTGAATGGTGGTTTTATCAGTAGCCTGCTGGAAACCCATTTTCTATTTCAGCTGGTTGATGGGTTGCAGGTCCATTGTTGACTGTTACACCTTGTTGTCTGATTTCCATGTGAAGATATGGAAGGAGCGCTGGAAGCAGAAGCGTGAAATGGGGTGTAGCATGTTGTCTTCACTCTCGGAGCTGTCGGGTCTCTCGAATCTGAACTGGCACGGGTCTGTTTGGGTTTGTTTTTCCACAGGCCTTTTCGGAACGGGTCTGACTGTCCTCGGGTCCATTTGGAACGGGTCTCTGTTTAAAACAAATCATATTTATTCATATCGGGTCCGGTGGGAAAGCCACAGATCCATTTCGGGACAGGTCCAACTTTTAGTTTTGTTTTGCGTCTCGCCCTCTTTGGTTTTTCCTTTTCATGGTTTGAGTGTGAGTAGTCATATAGGCCTATTGGTAATTCTATTATATTGCGGTAAACACAACATTAACTTAATTTGTCCAAAGAAAATGGCTCAAGAGAATGAAACAAAACACTTGTTGCATAGCCTATTTAAAGAACTGGTTTAAACCTTTAAAAAAGTGCCAACAAAGGCAAATGCCTACCGTAGGCCTATCCAACAAATGACAGCAATAGGCTAATGCTATTTATTTTACAACAGGCCTATTTTTAACCTTCAACTAAGTATTGCACAAAATTAAAAAGACAGTTTGAAATTAATTTAGCCAAAGAAAATGTATCAACAAAATGAAACCAAACACTTTTTGCATATATAAAGAACTGGTTTAGATTCTTAAATAGGCCTACAATAATAATAATGATATAGAATAATAAAAATAATAATAATGATAATAGTAATAATAATGATGATAAAACGAATGATAATAAATACAAAAATAAATACATCAAAATTACATCAAACCTGAATAGCGAGTTGCACACACAGTCATTTGGCCGCGCCAACGTTCTACTCATCTTTGTCCTCTAAAACTTGTCCCTGAGGACATTCTCCTTGTAGGCTTCTTTTCACTATACTCTTTCTCCTCTAACTTTAAAAAAAACGTAAATGATAAAGGCCTCTATCTTTGCAATCAACAGTAGCCTAGGCCAAGGCTCCTTTCACTCGCTCTCTCTTCTCAGCAGCAGGCGCACGTGACGTGAGCAGCCAGAACCAGTTTCAGCTGGACATAAGCTATATGTTTTATTGAGTTGCAATTGGCTGACACAGATAACAAGCTCACGCAGTTCTCATCGACTCGCACATAAAATTAACAGACGATAGGTCCAGTCTGTAAATACATTTTAATTGCACATACCTGAGACTCGTGGCAATTATATCAGACCCCAGAAAAAAGTCAGAATTTAGGAGCTGGACATGTTCGGGTCCCGAGTCGGATATTGACATTTCGGGTCTGTTGGTCCAGTGAAGACCTCTGACATGGAGTATGACACTGAGCACACAGCGTGTTTAAATGACATGCATATTGAAGTGCTCCAGCTTGGTGGATCTTGCTCTTGAGTGATACAACCCTTCAAAAGAATCTGCAGGTTGATTCCTTTACATTCTTATCTGCCATGGGATCTGTGACAGTCAGACATACTGCACACACATTATGACGGCACCTCTTCAAGTGAAATTTCAGAGCACCTGCAATCTATCTATTCTACCTCTGCTTTTGAAACTGCCAGGCACATCCCACTTCCTCTCCAAAGCAATACATTTAAATTTGAGAGCTTGCAGATCAGCACTGCTGTTGTCATCAAAAGGTGAGGGGTCAGTCAGTGAATTGAATGCTTTGCGTGCTCAGGTTGGGAGTAGGCTTCTCTCTCGGTACATGTGCTACCCATTTCAGCAACACAGGTCTCTAGCTCAGTGATTTGGATTCAAAGGTAATTACACAGGCTGGTCTCATATACTAGATGTAACATAGTCAACGAAAATCCAGGACACTCAAATTAGTATGATATGTTGCGTTTGTTATGTTTACATAAGACAGAAGGTTACTTAAGGCAAAAATGAAAGGAGGGTGGTTGGTCGGGGTGGATGGGTGGGCGCATAACGCAAATGTCTAACAACCCCACGGTTGCGTGTTTCAATCTCATCACGGACAACTTTAGTATTTTAGCTTATTAGCACCTTTACTACTTACCTATTTTTAGCTACTTTGCAACTAATTTACTTAGCATGTTAGCTAACCTTTCCCCTAACCTTAACCTTAACCCTAACCTTAACCCCTAACCTAGCTACCATTAGCCACCTAGCTAATGTTAACGTTAGCCACCTAGCTAACGTTAGCCACAACAATACGTTAGCGTATTGCAAATCCGTAACATATTGTACGAATTGCAATCTGTAGAATATCATACCAATTGTAATTCGTAACATATCATACAAAATGAATGATGGACATCCACAATTTAATACATACCATACCAAACGTAACATATCATACTATTTTGGATATCCCAGATTTTCGTTAACTATATTATGTTTACCCCTGAGTCCAGGTTGAATTACATAGTTTTCCACTGCTTTTGAAAATGTTCTTTACTGTAAAGAAAATGACAGCAGTGTTATGCATAAAACAAACGCTTAGTAGGTAGGCAATTTTCACAGTGTCTCATTTTCTAATACAGTAGTAGCCTATCACTGTTAGGTAATGGTAAATGCAATTTTAATATTCTGAAGGCCTCTGTATTTCAAAGTGGCCCCCCACTGTCTCTATCATGGTGTGTCTGGACTGAGGAGCTCCTATATATAATACTGTGTGAGCGTGCTTGAGAGTGTGTGTGAGTGTGTCCTTTGTCTGCGTGCTTGAGAGTACTTGTGTATGGGTGCGTGTGTACATGTCCTGTATAATGAGAGAGCCTTTTGCGTCCTTGCCATCGGCCAATCATCCACTGGCCACACCATCACCACCGGTACCCTGTGTCGTCGGAAATGAGAAAGAGCCTGTCTCCTCATCTCCGTCATCTCTACATTCACGGCGGTGGGCATCTCTGCACATGACAGTACACAGCTGTGAGTGAAGCCTACGTCCAGATCTCAACCCCCCCCCCTCTCTCTCTGTAGCTCACCATCTCTCAGTCCTGTCCTTTATTAGGACAGATGATAATCATAAAGATTGTATTATTAAGACGTGCGTTATTTGGTAGTGTAGGCACACTTGACTGAAGATAGTGAGATTTCATTCACAGCCTCACCAACAGAGGCTACCCTTACAAAAAACACATGTCATATTTGCAGTTTCGCATGTTGAGCTTAAATTTCACGTGAAACCATATTTTCACATATATTAAATGTTGAGTTCACATGTTAACACCACCTTTCCATATGTGAGGAGAATAACATATTTTCACTTCACATGTGAATTGCGATTTAACATGTGAAATTTGTGGTTTCACATGATAAAAATGTTCACATGTGAGAACCCAGTTTCACATGTGAATTTTTTTTACGTGAAAATCTGTTTCTCATGTGGAATTGCAAGTTCACATGTGAAAGTGTTTCACGACACTGTAAATTTGAGTAACTTTTGTACCATTTAAAAAATATATATAATAATGCAATTTAATAAAATGCCTCCCTTTTTCCTGCAATTTTCCCTATCTTTGGTTATGTTTTGGCACATTCATTTCAACAACATAGCACCCTTGATGGTTTGCCTCTGAAGCTAAGCAGGGTCAGTCCCTGGATGGGACACCAGATGTACTATAGCTGGAAGTGGTGAAAATAATAACGTTAAAAAAATAAACAACTGAAAAAAAAAATATCACTTGAGGGAAAACCTGCTGTGAAAATTTCATGTGAATATATATTTTTTTAAATATGTGAAAACCATGTGTTTTTTCATGCAATTTTTTTCATTTTGTTTTCTTGTAAGGGTAAGAAAGACAATTAATTAGACCACAGAGTGAGACAGTCAGGACCGGCACCGCTGCCAAGTCTGACAATTCATTTGGGATTACCTTATGGGAAGGAAGGAAGCATATTTCCCATCGTATCGGTGCTTGTAAACCGAGGATTTTTGTTTGAATTCTACTGTATCAGAATGATCTATCTGCGTGAAAATTCCTCCTTTGTTTCTGATCAGTGTTTTTTTATTTGACATTTTAGTCATTTAGCAGACACTCTTATCCAGAGTGACTTGCAGTTAATGCATTCATCTTCTTAAGTGCCTCAGCAGGCGACCTCCAGCAAAAGCATGTTGAGTGGAAGTCTCAGTGTTTGTGACATGTTCCCATAGGGGCTGGAGAAGTGTCCTGCAACGCTGTCTAGATTGGTGACAGACTCTCCCAAATGGACACTGTGCACGCTAGACTGCTGACTTTGGGGCTTTTGCAGCAGTCCAATGGCGCACCACACAGACCCCCACAGGGGAATAGGAAGTGTCCGTTTCACTATTTCACTGATATGCTTACTGACGGCCACAGTTAGACCTCCCTGGGATGCTGGGATGTCAGGACGGTCATTGAGATGAAACTGCGGCTTCACAACCTAACAGGGTGAGACAATCCCATCAATGCCTTTAGAAAGATGGGAACTATGTACATCTAAAATCATGCATTACTGTTAGAAATGCTGACAGTGTATCAAATAAAAGTCAGTTCATAATCATCTGTGAGAAAGCTGAGCCATGGATGTCATGGTTGGCATTATACACTTTCATCATTCACTATCCTCTAAAGCAGGGATTGGCAACTGGCAGCCATTAATTACATTTTTTATTTAGGAACTCAGACGGGGTCTCAATGTACTGTTGCAAGTTAGAATAGTAGAATACACAAGGTGCAATTTAAAAATGTGTTTTTGCATCAGCAGTTTTTCTCTTGTTATGTCAGTCACTAAAAGTCAGTCAATTAGCCCATGTCAGCTAAAATATTTTAGATTGCTAAGTTAGTTTTGCGGCCAGCTATCTACATTTGTTATCATGATCGAATTACAGATCGAATTGATTTTGTTAGTCAGTCTCACTCAGAAATCATATTAAAAACTGCAAACATTTCTCTCCACCCTATGGCAAAATGTGTAGAATTGCATGAAATTAGTGATAAAATTGCTAAATCTTCTCTACACCCCATGGCAAAATGTATAGAATTGTAGCAAACCTGCTTTAAAACTGTAACATTTTCTCTACACCCCATGGCAAAATGTGTAGAATTTACGAAATTAACTCTAGAATGGGGGGGGGGGGGAATACGCAGCACCGCAAGAAACTGCGGCCCCTCTTGAGTTCCGATTTTTTTGTGGCTCCCACCCCCATCAAAGTTGCCCATCCCTGCTCTAAAGCCACCCTAACAGATCATCCTAGAACCATATTAGTATTGAATGAAATGGAATGTCTGCATGGAACACATAAAATGGAGGTAGAAATGGAGGTAGATTAGAATCGACCATGAGACTGCAGACATCTTCACACATTTGATATTGTACATGACCTTCAACATCGTCCTTGTCCTTTGCAGAAAAATGGAAGATGGAGCGGTTTTGAAATCTCAGCAGTATTTCCCATTCTTCTTTCAAAATATTGCAAATAACAACAACTGACTTTTCGTCTGTTCCCCCAGATTGCTTTCTGTATATACTGTATGTTGAATAATTAATGAATGTTTACTTTCAGATACCGCTGGAACTATTGATGTGAGGTAAATTGCTGTTGATAGATGTTGGCAGAAATCTCCAAAAGCTCTCTATATAAATCACTTTGTTGTCAACAACATCGATAATTAAGCTTTGAGTGCAATATCTCAGGGGCTGCTGCACACAAACTAATAGACACTCTGCCCTTCAATCAAAACCAATGGCATGTCTCTACACTTTCACAATCATAAAAGAGATAAGCTATCTATCAACTCAAGAATATGTCTCTTCACCCATATCAACACATAAAAGTCACGCATCTTAAGTTACTCCAATAAACACAAAAACTCTCATCACTTGAAAAACAACACTAACAATGTATCAAATCTCGAAATAACAACGCATGGAGCATTTATTCAAACCAACACAATTCATAAGTCTTTCTTCAACAAGAGTGATTTCCTTTCTCTCACATTAAGCTGGCAGAGAGAGCCAATGGAAAGGCTTTCTGTTTGTGTGACAGTAAAAGCAAATCCCTGAGTGTGTTTGTTTGCAGTCTCAACACCTCTCCTGTGGAGGAATGCCCTAACCACTGTAATTAAAGATACTGTGGCTTTCCTCTCTCTCTCCACTGTGGAATTTCATACTCTTCCCCGTCCTCTTCTTGTGCTTCTCGCATTCTCTACTCTTTCTCCTTTCATATCCTCTCCCCTATGTCTCTCCGTAGCCTTCATCCCCACCTGGCTTCACTTCTTCTTCTCTTGGCTGTCTTCACCACTTTGTGATTCCTAAAGACAGCCTAGAGACTTCAAAATACCTGATTGACATTGGCTCAATGAGCCATTGCAGGATTCTGAAATGTACTAGGATTATGATATGATGAATACTGTATCTATCTGCTGAAAACGTACATCCAACCAGAATCTTTTGGGATTTTAGTGCACCAGTGATACTTCTGCCCTGTGATGGTACTGACTACTGAGGTAATGAATCAGGGATGACAGTCATGTCCCCTCTATAGATTACATTGGCTTTTCATGTTAGAATTTTCTCATTTACGCAAGGAGTATTGCCGTTTTGGTGTTAGATCCAACGTGTGTCAGGTGAACTGTGTAAGGCAACACATTAGTGACAACAAACAGACGCTATTTTCACAACGATGAACGATTACCTTAATTTAACCAACCAGAGAAATTATGCCTATTGCACCAACATACAGAATCTAAACGTGTTGGTTATGGAATGTGGTTATTTTAAAGTATTGTTTAGGTCTTAACATCAAGACATGGTTTTATCATTGAGTGTCGTGACGCGTCAATTCTAGGCTTATTCTAAACTTTAAGAAAATTCACATTTGTTAAAGCCGTCAAACATGTAATGTTAATTCTATGTGCTGTACTTAAAAACCTGTTGCTTGTGTGGCCATAGCACTATATTTTATACAATAGTCAAATCAAATCAAATTTGATTTGCCACATGCGCCGAATACAACATGTGTAGACATTACAGTGTTAAGTAAAAAAAATTTAAGCAAATAACTAAAGAACAGCAGTAAAATAAAAAAAACTGTAGGGAGGCTATATACAGGGGGGTACCAGTGCAGAGTCAATGTGCGGGGGCACCGGCTAGTCGAGGTAATTGAGGTAATATGTACATGTGGGTAGAGTTAAAGTGACTATGCATAAATAATAAACAGAGTAGCAGCAGCGTAAAAGAGGGGGGTGGGGATGGGGGTAATGCAAATAGTCTGGTTAGCAATGATTAGCTGTTAAGGAGTCTTATGGCTTGGGGGTAGAAGCTATTGAGAAGCCTTTTGGAACTAGACTTGGCGCTCCGGTACCGCTTGTCGTGCGGTAGCAGAGAGAACAGTCTATGACTAGGGTGGCTGGAGTCTTTGACAATTTTGAGGGCCTTCCTCTGACACCGCCTGGTATAGAGGTCCTGGATGGCAGGAAGCTTGGCCCCAGTGATGTACTGGGCCGTACGCACTACCCTCTATAGTGCCTTGCGGTCGGAGGCCGAGCAGTTGCCATACCAGGCAATGATGCCACCAGTCAGGATGCTCTCGATGGTGCAGCTGTAGAACTTTTTGAGGATCTGAGGACCCATGCCAAATCTTTTCAGTCTCCTGAGGGGAATGGGCTTTGTCGTGCCCTCTTCACGACTGTCTTGGTGTGTTTGGACCATGATAGTTTGTTGGTGATGTGCACACCAAAGAACTTGAAGCTCTCAACCTGTTCCACTACAGCCCCCGTCGATGAGAATGGGGGCGTGCTCAGTCCTCTTTTCTTTCCTTTAGTTCACAATCATCTCCTTTGTCTTGATCAGGTTGAGGGAGAGGTTGTTATCCTGGCACCACACGGCCAGGTCTCGAACCTCCTCCCTATAGGCTGTCTCATCGTTGTAGGTGATCAGGCCTACCACTGTTGTGTCGTCAGAAAACTTAATGATGGTGTTGGAGTCGTGCCTGGCCATGCAGTCATGGGTGAACAGGGAGTACAGGAGGGGACTGAGCACGCACCCCTGAGGGGCCCCCGTGTTAAGGATCAGCGTGGCAGATGTGTTACTCACATCGGCTACGGAGAGCGTGATCACATAGTCATCCAGAACAGCTGGTGCTCTCATGCATGTTTCAGTGTTGCTTGCATAGAAGTGATTTAGCTCGTTTGGTAGGCTTGTGTCACTGGGCAGCTCGCGGCTGTGCTTCCTTTTGTAGTCTGAAATAGTTTTCAAGCCCTGCCACATCCGACGAGTGTCAGAGCCTGTGTAGTACGATAGAATCTTAGTCTGGTATTGACTCTCTGGTTCGTCGGAGGGCATAGCGGGATTTCTTATAAGCGTCCGGGTTAGAGTCCCGCTCCTTGAAAGCGGCAGCTCTACCCTTTAGCTCAGTGTGGATGTTGCCTGTAATCCATGGCTTCTGGTTGGGGTATGTACGTACGGTCACTGTGGGGATGACGTCATCGATGCACTTATTGATGAAGCCAGTGACTGATGTGGTGTACTCTTCAATGCTATCTGAAGAATCCCGGAACATATTCCAGTCTGTGCTAGCAAAACAGTCCTGTAGCTTAGCATCTGCATCATCTGACCACTTTTTTATTAACTGAGTCACTGGTGCTTCCTGCTTTAGTTTTTGCTTGTAAGCAGGAATCAGGAGGATATAATTATGGTCAGATTTTCCAAATGGAGGGTGAGGGAGAGCTTTGTACGCGTCTCTGTGTGTGGAGTAAAGATGGTCTAGAGTTTTTTTCCGTCTGGTTGCACATTTAACATGCTGGTAGAAATAAGGTAAAACGGATTTAAATTTCCCTGCATTAAAGTCCCCGGCCACTAGGAGCACTGCCTCTGGATGAGCATTTTCCTGTTTACTTATGGTCTTATACAGCTCATTGAGTGCAATCTTAATGCCAGCATCGGTTTGTGGTGGTAGATAGACAGCTACGAAAAATATAGATGAAAAGTCTCTTGGTAAATAGTTTGGTCTACAGCTTATCATGAGATACTCTACCTCAGGTGAGCAAAACCTCGAGACTTCCTTAGTATTAGATTTTGTGCACCAGCTTTTGTTTACAAATATACACAGACCGCCACCCCTTGTCTTACCGGAGTAAGCCGTTCTATTCTGCCGATGTAGCGTATATCCCATCAGCTGTATGTTGTCTATGTCGTCGTTCAGCCACGACTCTGTGAAACATAAGATATTACCGTTTTTTATGTCCCGTTGGTAGGATAACCGTAATCTTAGGTCATCCAATTTGTTCTCAAATGATTGAACATTGGCTAATAGGATTGATGGAAGAGGCAGTTTACTCACTCGCCGTCAGATCCTTACAAGGCACCACGACCTACGTCCACGATATCTCTCTTTCTCTCTTTCTCATACGAATTACAGGGATTTGGGCCTTGTCGGGTGTCTGTAGGATTTCCTTTGCGTCCGGCTCGTTGAAAAAAATATATTCGTCCAATACGAGGTGAGTAATCGCTGTCCTGATATCCAGAATCTCTTTTTGGTCATAAGAGACGGTGGCAGAAACATTATGTACAGAATAAATTACAAATAACGCGAAAAAACACACATAATAGTACAATTGGTTAGAGGGCTGTAAAACGGCAGCCATCTTCTCCGGTGCCACTTCAAGTCTATGTTGAACTTAAACCACTGTCATAATATTGCCCTGAATGATGTTGATGCCTGTCAAGTACACAAAGGCCTTACTATGTCCTGATGTGTGACTGCTAATGGGTATAATCCTGTTTTCATACTTTATTAGAGTCTGTAATGCTCTAGTAAACACAGAGGCCATTGTTTTGAGATGCTTAGATTCTGTAGATAATCATACGAACAAGGAAGTGCGATGCTTCTCACATGGCTTGGTTTGACAAGTCAGTCAAGCACTCAAGCATGTATTTGAAAAGCGATTAATGGCTTTTTTTCTTCGGCGCTATAATTTGTTCTATTCAGATAAGAGCACCAGACACGTTAGAAAGGATGCCAGTTTTGCACCGCCGTCTCAGGTGCCATCTCCTGCATAGTGCTTTTTTCATCATCAATAATGTTGCGTTTCTGTCCAAATAGCTTTTCTCATAAGACAGATTCAGAGTTTTTCTTCTGAATGAAGAACATAAGAAGAAACAGGGGGAGGGATGGCAGCACTGACTCTTCAGCTTGGAGAGGATGCTGTAGACTGTGAAATATGAAGGTCACTGAATTCACTTCCAAAGTCTGTATCTCTGGCAGAATTTCAAACAAATCGACTGTTCTGGTTTCCTCCAAGTGACGTACTCTCATCTCCCACTCCACCCAACACAGGACTGACTCAGTCTTTCACTTCCTCACACTTTTTCTCATGAGCACACACACATACACACTCCTTCATTAATACACAGTCAACTGGTTGCAGCTCTGAGCGCATCATATCCCAATCATTCATCCCTCCTTGCGTCTGACACAAGCATATTATGATTGACAACCTCTGCATAGAGGCCTTTGGGCTCTTATGGGTTTTCTCAATCAAGTTGGGTGCATTTTGTCTCTATCTACAAGGCACACTTAGCAGACTGTATACACCAGCCTATATTTCACTAAAAGAGCTTTGCCTTAGCAGGACTCTGGGAATGCAAATGTAGGCAGGTCTCAGTCTGACAGCTTTATGCTGGTTCCTCTCTCAGCCTCCGCCACAGCCACACAGGTGTACGCCTCTGAAAAGAATGAAACCGTCTGCCTTCCAATGAAAATGCATTCTGCTGGAATTTATCATGTGTCTGACATGCACCAGGTGTCTTCAACCAAGCAGAGAGCTTTTGCTGAAAATCTGCGAGGGCCCATGCATTGCAGATATAGTAGACCTTGCTTAGGCTTGCTTCGAGAATATGACTGAAATTCTTCATTGCACATTTTTGGCTTTTATAGTTGGACAGCTCTGAGCATGGCTGACTAATGTTGCGATGTAGAGAGGGTGTTAGCGAACCCCATTCTATACGTCTTTAATTAGTGCTCTCGTTAATCTAGTGCTCTATGGGCTTGTTAATTAGACTCACTCTTCCTAAGGCCGCCACGCAGCCAGGCAGAAGACGGGACCAGCATCTCTCAGAGAACTCAAATCATCTTCAAACTCTTGACCCACCTCAATTTACCTTCAGGCTTGTCCTTCTGGATGTGTTCAAGTGTGGATGTCAGAAGAAGAAGACTGACTTGATTCCTCCCATTGAACAGTGGCTACAGGCTGAGGCGTCAGTTTTGATCGTGCTGGTTACAGCCCAAGGGCTCTCTTTATGATCCATAAGTAATGTTCCTTTCTCATTACCACTCCCCCCCTCCTTATGTCATTGACCGTCTCACCGATTTTTCCCTTCCAACCACTGAATATCACAATGACAGCCGTGATGACCAGGGCCAGACTAATGCATTTTGGGCCCCGGGAGCACCTACCTCTAGGTATCCCCAACCTTAATTGTGGTACAGTAGTTCAGGTGAGTTGACGTATCAATGGTGAGTAATTGGTCCTCGTCCATGACGAAGTGATGTACTGTACACTACTTAATTTGCCGGTTCAGATTTGGCACAAGGGTAGTCAGGTGGCCTACATAACCCAACACATCAAACCTATCATCACATAGACCCACATTGCGGCGTAGTCAACACACATCATGTTCACCCTCTGACAAAAGCCATTATGGGATGGGTCAGATGTGTTAACGATACTCTCATCTCTGTCTCCTCAGATAACTCTCTCTAAGGGGATGTGTGTCTGTGGTTAGGAGAGAGAGACGTGTGCGTCACGTGCGTGCAGGGAGCTTGTGCCGCGGTTGGCCATAATAACAATGGGTTCAGATATGGGGGTGAGAAAAGGTAAAGTTCCAACGTTACAACATAGAGACGTCATGGGGTCTTGGAGAACTTCACAGAACAACACAGACTCCAGGCTACTTGGGTTCCTGTGTCCATCCCCTCTTCCCAACTATCTCCCGGTCTCAGTTCTTCTCACACCCAGAAAGGCCATCTGAGGTTGGAGTTGTGAGCTGAAGTGACTCAGGATGTATGGAAGGGTCTAGAGGCAAGATTACCCACCTCCAGTCAGTGGCTGGCGTCCATATTGCAACGAGACGTTTGTCGCGCATGATGTGACAAATGGCCTTGTTGCAGGTGAGGAGGATTCAAGACAAATAGCGTCAATGCAAATAGTCATCACGCCATCTGAAGATGAATGGAAAGGATCATTAGTGGTATCAGAAGCTACCTGTTGAACTGCTCGTTTTACTATGTTCATTCTCTAGCATCATATTGATTTTGTGTGTGTACAGTGCATTCGGAAAGTATTCAGACCCCTTGACTTTTCCACATTTTGTTACGTTACAGCCTTATTCTAAAATGGATTACATTTAACATTGTACTCATCAATCTACACACCATACCCTATAATGACAAAGTGAAAACAGGTTTTTATAAATTTTTTCACATTTATATATAAAATAAATAAATATATTCCTTATTTACATAAGTATTCAGACCGTTTGCTATGAGACTCGAAATTGAGCTTGAGATGTTTCTACAACTTAATTGGAGTCCACCTGTGGTAAATTCAATTGATTGGACATGATTTGGAAAGGCACACACCTGTCTGTATAAGGTCCAACAGTTGACAGTGCATGTCAGAGCAAAAACCAAGCCATGAGGTCGAAGGAATTGTCTGTAGAGCTCCGAGACAGGATTGTGTCGAGGCACAAAACATTTCTGCAGCATTGAAGGTCCCCAAGAACACAGTGGCCTCCATCATTCTTAAATGGAACAAGTTTGGAACCCCCAAGACTCTTCCTAGAGCTGGCCGCCCGACCAAATTGAGCAATCGAGGGAGAAGGGCCTTGGTCAGGGAGGTGACCAAGAACCCGATGGTCACTCTGACAGAGCTCCAGAGTTCCTCTGTGAAGATGGGAGAACCTTCCAGAAGGACAACCATCTCTGCAGCACTCCACCAATCAGGCCTTCCACCCGAGTTACTGCCTGTTCACCCCGCTGTCATCCAGAAGGCGAGGTCAGTACAGGTGCATCAAAGCTGGGACTGAGAGACTGAAAAACAGCTTCTATCTCAAGGTCATCAGACTGTTAAACAGCCATCACTAGCACAGAGAGGCTGCTTCCTAAATACAGACTTGAAAATCACTGGCCACTGTAATAAATGGAACATTAGTCACTTTAATAATGCCACTTTAATAAGGTATACATATCTTGCATTACCCATCTCATATGTATATACTGTATTCTATACTATCTGAGTTTTGTAGTGTGTGTGTGTGTGTGTGTGTGTGTGTGTGCGCGCGCGTGTGTGTGTGTGTGTGTGTGTGTGTGTGTGTGTGTGTGTGTGTGTGTGTGTGTGTGTGTGTGTGTGGTGTACAAAACTCATCCCACTACCATTCTACCCTGGAGGGGAGCGGGGCCACCCGCCTCTTGCAATCATTAGTCTCTTTCAAAACAAATTAGCACGGAACCCTAGAGATGTGTTACAAGTGAGTGTTGTCAGCATGTGGTATGTGGCAGCCAAATTGAAATGACAAAGAAATGATCAGTCTATAATTTTAATGGTAGGTTTCTTTGAACAGTGAGAGACAGAATAACAACAAAAAAATCCAGACAAACACATGTCAAAAATGTTATAAATTGATTTGCATTTTAATGAGGGAAATAAGACTCTTAAAGGGAGTGCTCCTAATCTCAGTTTGTTACCTGTATAAAAGACACCTGTCCACAGAAGCAATCAGTCAATCAGATTCCAAACTCTCCACCATGGCCAAGACCAAAGAGCTCTCCAAGGATGTCAGGGACAAGATTGTAGACCTACACAAGGCTGGAATGGGCTACAAGACCATCGCCAAGCAGCTTGGTGAGAAGGTGACAACAGTTGGTGCGATTATTCGCAAATGGAAGAAACACAAAAGACCTGTCAATCTCCCTAGGCCTGGGGCTCCATGCAAGATCTCACCTCGTGGAGTTGCAATGGTAATGAGAACGGTGAGGAATCAGCCCAGAACTACACGGGAGGATCTTGTCAATGATCTCAAGGCAGCTGGGAACATAGTCACCAAGAAAACAATTGGTAACACACTACGCCGTGAAGGACTGAAATCCTGCAGCACCCGCAAGGCCCCCCTGCTCAAGAAAGCACATATACAGGGCCGTCTGAAGTTTGCCAATGAACATCTGAATGATTTAGAGGAGAACTGGGTGAAAGTGTTGTGGTCAGATGAGACCAAAATCGAGCTCTTTGGCATCAACTCAACTCGCCGTGTTTGGAGGAGGAGGAATGTTGCCTATGACCCCAAGAACACCACCCCCACCGTCAAACATGGAGGTGGAAACGTTATGCTTTGGGGGTGTTTTTCTGCTAAGGGGACAGGACAACTTCATCGCATCAAAGGGACGATGGACGGGGCCATGTACCGCCAAATCTTGGGTGAGAACCTCCTTCCCTCAGCCAGGGCATTGAAAATGGGTCGTGGATGGGTATTCCAGCATGACAATGACCCAAAACACACGGCCAAGGCAACAAAGGAGTGGCTCAAGAAGAAGCACATTAAGGTCCTGGTGTGGCCTAGCCAGTCTCCAGACCTTAATCCCATAGAAAATATGTGGAGGGAGCTGAAGGTTCGAGTTGCCAAACTTCAGCCTCGAAACCTTAATGACTTGGAGAAGATCTGCAAAGAGGAGTGGAACAACATCCCTCCTGAGATGTTTGCAAACCTGGTGGCCAACTACAAGAATCGTCTGACCTCTGTGATTGCCAACAAGGGTTTTGCCACCAAGTACTAAGTAATGTTTTGCAGAGGGGTCAAATACTTATTTCCCTCATTAAAATGCAAATCAATTTATAACATTTTTGACATGCGTTTTTCTGGATTGTTTTGTTGTTATTCTGTCTCTCACTGTTCAAATAAACCTACCATTAAAATTATAGACTGATCATGTCTTTGTCAGTGGGCAAACGTACAAAATCAGCAGGGGATCAAATACTTTTTTCCCTCACTGTATATATTGTTTGTATTTACCCTGTATATTAACTATTTGTACTGTGTGATTTAGAGTGCTAATTGAAGGCTATATTCAAAGCCCATTTTTATTGCCATATACACTGCTATTTGTGTAGCACTTAGCAGGGGCTCAACTTTCACTGGGAACGGGGGGGACATGTCCCCCATACATTCTGAAATTGCATTTTTGTCCCCCCCAGTTTTATCATTGGAACGTGATACAAAATGCGGCAACAGTGTGCTTTAGGACCATGCGGACCCCACCAAGCGGTCGGGTAGGCTGTTTGGAGTGTTTATCTGACTGGATTTAGGACATTGCGGACACCACAGAGCGGGCTGATAGGCTGTGTGAAGGCAAAGCTTCTGGAAGGCTGGCTGGACCAGCACGGGAGAGTTGAGCATAGTACAGTGTGTACTTGTTGCGCACTTTCACCGAGTTGTAAAAGGAAGCAGAACAGAAACTGGCTACTCTTTAGTTGACTCTAACCGTAAACTAGTGTTTATTCGCAGTGCTGAGCTAGAATTGTAACTGACATGTAATGATAGCTAATGTTTCATCCCCTCTTGACAGAGGTGAATGAATAAGCTACGCTAGTGAGTAGCTACCACAGTCAGATCAGCTCTAGCCTCTAGTTATCTTTCAGATAGCGATATGAAGTGGCTATTATTATCTAACAGCAGTTGTTTGTATGAACTTGGCAAGCTTTCGCCAGTTGATGTACCATTAGGGAGAGGGCTGGCCAAAAGTTGGCTTACATTAGCTATTATTTTTGCCTCAATCATACTACACCTGAATCAAATGATGAAACCATCGGCCAAACGATTGAAGATTGATATTCTGATATTCTGTTTTTTTTGTGCAATGTGAGTTGTATTAGTCAGTATGTCAATGTAATGTTATTGATCTGTCAGTTTCCCAAGCTAATTCCCTACTTTTCACACTGACACAGTAATAAACAGCTCTAACGTTACAGGCTTTACTGTCATGGTACACAGTAGAGGTCTGCGAGGGACCCATTTCTTCGTCCAGCTCCCGCCCGCACCCGCTGGCTTTCTGTCCGACTCCACAGTCCTGCAATGTTATTTTAGGTGTTTGTGATGCAGCTCACTTGCCAGCCATGGTCCCAGCAATTTTGTGCCCTATAGGCAATATCAAATGCGCAAAAATAACTTAAGAAATAGGTTAAATTACCAGAGATTCTAACATGGCCCTTACATTGTTTTACTGGGCTATATCAGCCAATATGCTAGATGTAGTTTGAAGAGAGCAGAGTTGGAAAGACTTGCACTTTCTCTTGAGCTATTTTTAAAGCCTACCTTTTAAGGAGAGGGAAGATTTTCAGACGGAGAAATATGGCTGATCAATATTTAGGCCTATTTCTAGGCAATATAGTAAACTATAGCCTAATCATAGGCCTATTTAGGAAGTACATTTCCTTGGAAAGATAACTGCCCCGTGCTTCTCCGCCCATGTATACATAGGCTATAGCCTACTCTATTTAATTGAGACCACACGCGCACCTGATCGCGCAGTATGGCTACTGAACTGGAAGCAGCAAGAATGATGACAGCGACACTTGCTACATTTTGCATAGTCCTATAGGATATAGCCTACCGTTTAGAAGGACGATTTGCAGGCAGAGACTAATAAATGGGTAATCCATACTTATTGAAAATGAAAAGGCGCAACTCTCATTCACCATAGTAGCCTAACCTATGTGCGCGTTATGCTTTTTCCTTTTCAATGATGATTACATTTTTTGATTGCACTTCGACTCACGTAGGTTGAGCGCCCTCCACTTCTTTTCATTATCAATATTTATTTACAGACACTGTAGTAAACTACCGCCTGCAGCATGAAAAATGCAGACCGCGCTGCAATGATCTCTGTCGGGACCCGCAGGTCCCTCTAGTGCAGTCAGTACCCAACACTATGCTCATCATGTCTTAGCAGGATCAAATGGTGACAGGGGCCCCAGCAGGGTCAGACAGCCAGGAAAGACCAGTCTATGGAGCTCAGGTGAATTTTGCAGTAAATTCAGTGAATGATACAAAGTTCCATCTTGAATTTATGGGTAGTGTTATGTGGGCAGCTTGTCTCTCCCTTTTCTGTTTCCCTTCCTCCTTGTTTTGTCCCCTCTGTGTCTGTTGTATCTGTATGTGTGTTTGTCCCCTTTATGTGGGTGTGTCTGGAGTGGATCAGGGGGCGTGCTCAGGATCTGCCTCTCCTGTGCAGCTGCGGGTTGTTTCCAGTGATTCCTGCCTACGCAGCTGCATCCTATTCTCTAATCAACCTGCACTACTAATTCCGGGCATGGCTCTCCACCGGCGCCAGATCGTTGTTCTTACCAGAGCGTTTCGGACATACCTCCCAACCTGCCTGCCTTCCTGCCTGTCGGCCTGCCTGCCTGCCTGCCTGCCTGCCTGCCTCAGCCTCTCCTTCCTCCGGAGCCGACTAGCCCACTCTGTTCCTTTACTTCAGTTGTTTTTGGACTAAGACAATTTTAACTTTTATTAAATATTTTTGTTTCTTCCACTCCCTTTGTCGTGTTTGTTTCTCTGAGTGCTGGGTTGAACCATAGCCTAACAGAACGATCTGGCCATGGACCCAACAGAGAGACAGCACGGGGCAAACGAAGACAGCTTCCAACAAGCTATCCAGGCTCAAGAAACGTTGCTAGGACAGCATGACCAACTGATTCGGACTCTTTTGGAAAATAATCATCAACTGCTGAACCAGGTGACTCAGTTAACTACACAAGTCTCTAAATTGTCTGTTATCAGTTCTCCATCTCTCTCTGACCCCCAGTTTGATGCACCCCAAGTTGGTTCCTCGGACATGATGCAGGCTTCGTTCCATCGGGAACCCCCTGTCACGTCGCCTGAACCGTTCAATGGAGAATTGGACAAGTGCCGGGGATTTTTGCTTCAGTGTGACTTGATTTTTTCGGCAGAGACCACTGTCATTTTCTACTGATTCCTCTAAGGTACATTATGTTCTGGGGCTGTTAAGAGGGAGAGCTCTGGTTTGGGCTGAGGCTGTGTGCTCAAATCAAACTTTGACTGGATTGACTTTCGCTGATTTTTCTGCTAAATTGAAGACTGTTTTTGACCATCCTGACCATGTGGGTAATTCCTCCAAGATACTTTTAATTTGAGGCAGGGTTCTAACAGTGTGGCTGAGTACTCTATTGAGTTCTGGACTTTGGCAGCGGACTCCAAGTGGAACAATGTGGCACTTCAAGGAGCATTTCTAAACGGTTTGAATGAAGCCATTAAGGATGAACTGGCTGCTCGTGACGAGCCACATGATTTACATTCTCTCGTTTCCCTGTCCATTAAGCTAGACAACCGGTTGCGGGAGAGGCGTCGGGAGAGAGGCGGTCGGCCGCATCTAGGAGGACGAGTTCCCCAGCCTTCAACCACTCGAGTCTCGCCTCCCGGAGCCGGCAGCTTCTTATTCCTGATTCCATCCCGAGCACAGAGGAGGAACCTATGCAAGTGGGTCGAGCTCGACTACCTCCAGCAGAACGGCAACGGCGCCTCCAGGCGGGTGAGTGCCTGTACTGTGGAGACGCCACACACATTCTGGCTACATGCCCTAAGCGGCCAAAAGACAAGGCTCGCTCGTAACGGTGGGTCTACTTGCGAGCCCAGAGTTAGATCCTGAACCCATCATTCCCCGATTACAAGTACCTGTAACCTTACGTTTCCAGAGTCATTCCCTGCCACTCTCAGCTCTCATAGACTCAGGTGCAGAAGACAACTTTATTAGCCACCAGTTCGTTACACAAGCTCGTATCCCCATGGAGCCACTACCTACCCCCCATTCGGGTCACAGCCCTTGATGGGCGCCTCCTCGCGGAGATAACTCATCAAACCACCCCCGTTTCCCTAGTGATTTCTGGCAATCATTGTGAAAGCATTCAGCTAAGAGTTATGTCTGGCTCAGCTACCTCCCTAATCCTTGGCTTCCCCTGGTTGGCTCTTCACAACCCACAAATTGATTGGACACGTCACACCATTCTCAGTTGGAGCACTAACTGCCATTCAGAGTGCCTTAGGTCAGCGGTTCCCCCACTAAGTGTAACCCAACTCATCCCTCAGCTCCTCTTGATCTGTCATCTGTCCCCAAAGAATACCATGACTTAGCGGAGGTTTTCAGTAAGGACAAGGCTCTGTCTCTACCACCACATAGGCCTTATGATTGCCCTATTGAACTGCTTCCTGGTGCTCCCTTGCCCTCTAGTCGCTTATACAATCTGTCCCGACCGGAAAGAGAGGCAATGGAGCAGTACATTGGTGATTCTCTGGTCTCGGGCATAATCCGTCCTCGTCGTCTCCTTTGGGTGCAGGTTTCTTTTTCGTGGAAAAGAAGGACAAGTCGTTACGCCCCTGTATCGATTTCAGGGGTTTAAACAACATAACTGTTAAAAACAAGTATCCCTCCACTCATCAACTCTGCTTTTGAACCTCTGCATGGCGCCACAGTTTTCTCCAAGCTCGACCTCAGGAACGCTTATCACCTTGTCCGGATCCGTAAGGGAGATGAGTGGAAAACCGCTTTCAACACTCCACTGGGACATTTTGAGTATTTGGTCATGCCCTTTGGGCTCTCAAACGCCCCTGCTGTTTTCCAAGCCATGGTGAACGATGTTCTTAGGGATTTTTTGAACCGTTTTGTCTTTGTATACCTGGATGATATTCTTGTTTTTCCAAGTCACCCGAGGAGCATGAGTCACACGTCCGTCAAGTCCTTCAACGGCTCTTGGAAAACAAGCTGTATGTCAAAGCAGAGAAGTGTGAGTTCCACAAACAGTCTACATCGTTCCTTGGTTTCATCATTGAGAGCGGGCAGGTGAAGGCGGACCCCGAGAAGATCCGGGCAGTGACGGAATGGCCCATACCCACCACCCGTAAGCAACTTCAACGATTTTTGGGCTTTGCTAACTTCTACCGTAGGTTCATTAAGGGTTTTAGTAAAGTGGTGGCACCCCTTACTAGACTCACATCCCCAAAAGTCCCTTTTCTGTGGTCCCCTGAGGCGGAGCAGGCGGTAGGGGTTTTGAAGTAACTGTTTTCCACCTCCCCTGTGTTGATACACCCCAATACCTCTCTGCAGTTTGTTGTGGAGGTGGACGCGTCGGACTCAGGTGTGGGAGCCGTCCTCTCCCAGCGCTCCCCCACTGACCAAAAGCTTCACCCCTGTGCTTTTTTCTCCAAAAATTGTCACCCACAGAACGGAATTACGACGTTGGAAACCGAGAACTGCTGGCGGTCAAGCTAGCACTGGAAGAATGGCGGCACTGGCTGGATGGAGCTGAACTGCCGTTTGTGGTCTGGACAGACCACAAGAACTTGGCTTACATCCAAGCCACTAAGAGACTCAACTCACGCCAAGCCAGATGGGCCCTGTTTTTTAGTAGGTTTAACTTTATTCTTACATACAGACCGGGGTCAAGAAATGTTAAACCAGATGCTTTGTCCCGCCAGTTTGCTGACCCTTCGGAGACCAGCGAGCCTGAGGCAGTCCTGCCTTCCTCATGCGTCGTGGCGGCTGTTCAGTGGGAGATCGAGTCTCTTGTGAAGACTGCACTTGCCACGGACCCGGGACCGGGTGATGGACCTCCCAACATACTCTTTGTTCCCGAGACGGTCCGGTCTCAGGTGTTGCAGTGGATTCACACCTCCCGTTTTGCTGGTCACCCTGGGATGAGACGCACGTTGACGCTACTTAGGAGACATTTTTGGTGGCCTTCAATGGAAACTGACGTTCGGGCTTTTGTGGCAGCCTGTTCAACCTGTGCTCGGGGCAAAGCCTCCCATCAGTCCCCTTCGGGGCTGCTGCTACCCCTCCCAGTTCCCAGCCGTCCCTGGTCCCACATAGCCATGGATTTTGTCACCGGCCTACCCAAGTCTGAAGGTAATGATACTATACTTACCATTGTGGACAGATTCTCTAAATCTGTTCACTATATAGCATTACCAAAATTACCGTCTGCCAGTGAGACAGCGGACCTCCTAGTCCAACATGTATTCCGTCCCCATGGAATACCTGTGGACATCGTATCTGATAGAGGCCCACAGTTTACTTCCCGTGTTTGGAAGGTTTTCTGTTCTGCTTTGGGTGCTTCCGTTAGTCTGTCCTCAGGGTTTCATCCCCAGACCAACGGTCAAACAGAAAGAGCCAATCAAGACCTCGAAGCAACCCTTCGTTGTGTGGCTGCTCAACATCCATCATCCTGGGCCAAACATCTGCCTTGGATAGAGTACGCCCACAACTCCCTCACCACCTCTGCCACTGGTCTTTCACCCTTCGAGGTTACCATGGGTTATCAACCCCCTCTGTTTCCTGCTCAGGAGAAGGAATTGGCTGTTCCTTCGGTTCAGGAGAACCTCC
Source organism: Coregonus clupeaformis (assembly GCF_020615455.1). Classification (NCBI taxonomy): domain Eukaryota; kingdom Metazoa; phylum Chordata; class Actinopteri; order Salmoniformes; family Salmonidae; genus Coregonus; species Coregonus clupeaformis. Next base: position 27,234,269 of record NC_059192.1, read on the forward strand.
GCCGCTGCCAGAGAGTGTGGCGCGACGCTCGGGAAGCGTTGCTTCGGACCACCGACAGGAACAAGATGACAGCGGATAGGAGCAGGACTCCCGCACCTGTGTTTCATCCTGGTCAAGAGGTTTGGCTGTCGTCTAAGAACGTACCTCTTCGTACCAAATCACGCAAGCTGTCTCCTCGGTACCTGGGTCCGTTTGTGGTGGAGTCCATCATTAACCCCGCTGCGGTTCGTTTGAAGTTGCCTTCAGCCATGAAGATACACCCTACTTTCCACGTCTCCCAACTGAAACCTGTGTCCTCCAGCCTTTTGTGTCCGCCGGCTGTTCCACCTCCACCTGTTCGTCTCATTGACGACCATCCGGCCTACACCGTCAGTAGGCTACTGGACTCTCGGAGGCGGGGTAGGGGTCTCCAATACCTAGTCGATTGGGAAGGTTATGGACCAGAGGAGAGGTCTTGGGTCCCTAAGCGTTTTGTGTTGGATCCTCAGTTGATCACGGACTTCCATCACGACAACCCTGACAGGCCTGGTGGGTCGCCAGGTGGCGACCATTGAGGGGGGTACTGTTATGTGGGCAGCTTGTCTCTCCCTTTTCTGTTTCCCTTCCTCCTTGTTTTGTCCCCTCTGTGTCTGTTGTATCTGTATGTGTGTTTGTCCCCTTTATGTGGGTGTGTCTGGAGTGGATCAGGGGCGTGCTCAGGATCTGCCTCTCCCTGTGCAGCTGCGGGTTGTTTCCAGTGATTCCTGCCTACGCAGCTGCATCCTATTCTCTAATCAACCTGCACTACTAATTCCGGGGCATGGCTCTCCACCGGCGCCAGATCGTTGTTCTTACCAGAGCGTTTCGGACATACCTCCCAACCTGCCTGCCTTCCTGCCTGTCGGCCTGCCTGCCTGCCTGCCTGCCTGCCTCAGCCTCTCCTTCCTCCGGAGCCGACTAGCCCACTCTGTTCCTTTACTTCAGTTGTTTTTGGACTAAGACAATTTTAACTTTTATTAAATATTTTTGTTTCTTCCACTCCCTTTGTCGTGTTTGTTTCTCTGAGTGCTGGGTTGAACCATAGCCTAACAGGTAGACCTACAGTAGCTACAGGACAGCAGCTTAAGCTTAAAGCTACAGTCTGGGATCTGGGAATAATGGTCATTTCAATTATTGAACCATTGATTCTATATTCTATAAATTAATGTATAAATGTACACCAAGGTAATTATTTGTCATGCCTCATTTTAGGAGGATCAGATGGTGACAGGGGTCTCAGCAGAGTCAGGCAGCCAGGGAAGACCAGTCTGTGCAGAGGTTAGGTGAATTTTTGCAGATACAACACTTTATTATCTCTGTCCAGCAAACACTGGACAAGCCAGATGCTATTTTCCAAAGTTGATTTCCAAACTGTATCAAGGGTTGATAGAGGCTTTTCCCGATGACACACAACATGTGAAACAAAAATGTGAGGAAGACCTGGGAGTTGCTATTGATGTTGATGAATGGATACAGATATGTTAGAATGCCCAGTCATGTTCATATAATCTCAGACATAAATTACTGCAGTTTACGACCCTCCATAGAACGTACCATATGTCAGTGAAACTGAATATCATGCACTCAGAAATTATGTTATTATGCTGGAGATGTAGAACACAAAAGGGGACATATTTGCCTATGTTGTGGTCTTGTGAAGGCTGGCTGAATTATGGCAAAGAGTACAGTTGAAGTCGGAAGTTTACATACACCTTAGCCAAATACATTTAAACTCAGTTTTTCACAATTCCTGACATTTAATCCTAGTAAAACTTCCCTGTCTTAGGTCAGTTAGGATCACCACTTTATTTTAAGAAAGTGAAATGTCAGAATAATAGTAGAGAGAATGATTTATTTCAGCTTTTATTTCTTTCATCACATTCCCAGTGGGTCAGAAGTTTACATATACTCAATTAGTATTTGGAAGCATTGCCTTTCAAATGTTTAACTTGGGTCAAACGTTTTGGGTAGCCTTCCAAAAGCTTCCCACAATAAGTTGGGTGAATTCTGGCCCATTCCTCCTGACAAAGCTGGTGTAACTGAGTCAGGTTTGTAGGCCTCTTTGCTCGCACATTATTTTTCAGTTCTGCCCACAAATGTTCTATAGGATTGAGGTCAGGGCTTTGTGATGGCCACTACAATACCTTGACTTTGTTGTCCTTAAGCCATTTTGCCACAACTTTGGAAGTATGCTTGGGGTCATTGTTCATTTGGAAGACCCATTCGCGACCAAGCTTGAACTTCTTGACTGATGTCTTGAGATGTTGCTTCAATATATCCACATAATTTTCCTTCCTCATGATGCCATCTATTTTGTGAAGTGCACCAGTCCCTCCTGCAGCAAAGCACCCCCACAGCATGATGCTGCCACCCCAATGCTTCACGGTTGGGAGGGTGTTCTTCGGCATGCAAGCATCACCATTTTTCCTCCAAACATAACGATGGTCATTATGGCCAAACAGTTCTATTTTTGTTTCATTAGACCAGAGGACATTTCTCCAAAAAGTATGATCTTTGTCCCCATGTGCAGTTGCAAACCGTAGTCTGGCTTTTTTATGGCGGTTTTGGAGCAGTGGGTTCTTCTTTGCTGAGCGGCCTTTCAGGTTATGTCGATATAGGACTTATTTTACTGTGGATATAGATACTTTTGTACCTGTTTCCTCCAGCATCTTCACAAGGTCCTTTGCTGTTGTTCTGGGATTGATTTGCACTTTTTGCACCAAAGTACGTTCATCTCTAGGAGACAGAACGCGTCTCCTTCCTAAGCGGTATGACGGCTGCGTGGTCCCATGGTGTTTATACTTGCATACTATTGTTTGTACAGATGAACGTGGTACCTTCAAGCGTTTGGAAATTGCTCCCAAGGATGAACCAGAGGTCTACCATTTTTTTCTGAGGTCTTGGCTGATTTCTTTTGATTTTCCCATGATGTCAAGCAAAGAGGCACTGAGTTTGAAGGTAGGCCTTGAAATATATCCACAGGTACACCTCCAATTGATTAAAATGATGTCAATTAGCCTATCAGAAGCTTCTAAAGCCATGACATAATTTTCTGGAATTTTTCAAGCTGTTTAAAGGCACAGTCAACTTAGTGTATGTAAACTTCTGACCTACTAGAATTGTGATACAGTGAATTATAAGTGAAATAATCTGTCTGTAAACAATTGTTGGAAAAATTACTTGTGTCATGCACAAAGTAGATGTCCTAACTGACTTGCCAAAACTATAATTTGTTAACAAGAAATGTGTGGAGTGGTTGAAAAACAAGTTTTACTGACTCCAACCTAAGTGTATGTAAACTTCTGACTTCAACTGTATGTTCTTTTGTCTCAGCATGTCTACAGATTCTCCCTTCTCCCTGTTTTTGTTTGCTTGGAAAATGTTGATACTGGAGACTGTTATCAGAAGAAACTGTGTTTATAGTGGCTAATAAATGCATTGCTATTAATTGGAAGGTTGGTTATCCTCCCCCAATGTATGCAAGAAAGTTATGTATAGTATTACTATATTTATTTTAAGATTAAGGGTATACTGTGCAACTTTCATAAAGTCTGGATGCCTTATATGGAATACTGTACGACAAAAGGAGTGTATTGAAAACATGCCCACATCAGGGGAGATACCTATTTAGGCAATCCCTAGCTGCTGGGCTGCTCAGTCCTGGTCCTGGGGGTCTTATGTACTGTTGTCACTCTGGCCTTGGCCTAACACACCTGAAACCAATAATGAATGTTTCACTAAGATCCTAAAGCTGAATGGGGTGTGTTGGGTTGGGGTGCTACAGGGCCGTGGACCGCTAGAGGCAGGACGGGGTGACCTAGCTGTATTGTGTGCAAGTAAAAAGAGCTCTACAGTACTGTTAGGCCTATGATGCAGAGCTCCACCTGTTTTGAGCCCCACCTGTTTACCAATGATGATTCACCAAGGATGGCGCCAGAGGGGATGGCTGCTGTTTTATGGACTCTTAACCAACCGCGCTATTTTGTGTGTTGTTTCGCATTGTTTGTAACTTATTTTGTACATAATGTTGCTGCTACCGTCTCTTATGACCGAAAATAGCTTCTGGACATCAGAACAGCGATTACTCACCTTGAACTGGATGAATAATTTTTATTTTATGAGTCGGACGAGAGGGATTTGCTCCAGACACCCGACAGGGCCCTCATCCCTGTCATTCGCAGTAGAAAGAAAAGGAGATATCACAGAAGGAGATCAGGGTGCTTGGTAAGGAGCTGGCGACGATTGGCTAATCTGCCTTTGCCATCGATACTATTGGCCAACTTACAATTGCATGATAATAAAATTGACGAACTACAGGCACGAATATCCTACCAACGGGACATTGAAAACTGTAATATCTTATGTTTCACCGAGTCATGGCTGAACAATGAGATGAATAACATACAGCTGGCGGGTTATACACTGTATCGGCAGGATAGAACAGCAGCCTCTGGTAAGACAAGGGGTGGAGGTCTATGTATATTTGTAAACAACAGCTGGTGCACAATATCTAAGGAAGTCTCAAGGTTTTGCTCTCCTGAGGTAGAGTTTTCATGATAAGCTGTAGACCACACTATCTACCAAGAGACTTTTCATTTATATTCTTCGTAGCTGTCTATTTACCACCACAAACTGATGCTGGCACTAAGACCGCACTCAATGAACTGTATACGGCCATAAGCAAACAGGAAAACGCTCATCCAGAGGCGGCGCTCCTAGTGGCCGGGGACTTTAATGCAGGGAAACTGAAATCCGTCTTACCTCATTTCTACCAACATGTTAAATGTGCAAGCAGAGGGGAAAAAAACTCTAGACCACCTTTACTCCACACACAGAGACGCGTACAAAGCTCTCCCTCACCCTCCATTTGGAAAATCTGACCATAATTATATCCTCCTGATTCCTGCTTACAAGCAAAAACTAAAGCAGGAAGCACCAGTGACTTGGTCAATAAAAAAAGTGGTCAGATGAAGCAGATGCTAAGCTACAGGACTATTTTGCTAGTACAGACTGGAATATGGATTCTTCCGATGGCATTGAGGAGTACACCACATCAGTCACTGGCTTCATCAATAAGTGCATCGATGACGTCATCCCCACAGTGACTGTACGTACCCCAACCAGTAGCCATGGATTACAGGCAACATCCGCACTGAGCTAAAGGGTAGAGCTGCCGCTTTCAAGGAGCGGGACTCTAACCCGGAAGCTTATAAGAAATGCAGCTATGCCCTCCGACGAACCATCAAACAGGCAAAGCGTCAATACTGGACGACTAAGATTGGATTGTACTACACCGACTCCGACGCTCGTCGGATGTGGCAGGGCTTGCAAACTATTACAGACTACAAAGGGAAGCACAGCCGCGAGGCAAGTAACACTGAAACATGCATGAGAGCATCAGCTGTTCCGGATGACTGTGTGATCACGCTCTTTGTAGCCGATGTGAGTAAGACCTTTAAACAGGTCAACATTCCCAGGATGTGTACTCTGAGCATGCGCAGACCAACTGGCAAGTGTCTTCACTGACATTTTCAACCTCTCCCTGTCTGTAATACCAACATGTTTCAAGCAGACCACCATAGTCCCTGGGCCCAAGAACACTAAGGTAACCTGCCTAAATGACTACCGACCCGTAGCACTCATGTCTGTAGCAATGAAGTGCTTTGAAAGGCTGGTCATGACTCACATCCACACCATTATACCAGAAACCCTAGACCCACTCCAATTTGTATATCGCCCCAACAGATCCACAGATGATGCAATCTCTATTGCGCTCCACACTGCCCTTTCACACCTGGACAAAAGGACCAGCTATGTGAGAATGCTATTCATTGACTACAGCTCAGCTTTCAACACCATTGTGCCCTCAAAGCTCATCACTAAGCTATGGACCCTGGGACTAAACACCTCCCTCTGCAACTGGATCCTGGACTTCCTGACGGGCCTGCCCCAGGTCGTAAGGGTAGGTAACAACACATCCGCCACGCTGATCCTCAACACGGGGGCCCCTCAGGGGTGTGTGCTCAGTCCCCTCCTGTACTCCCTGTTCACTCATGACTGCGTGGCCAGGCACGACTCCAACACCATCATTAAGTTTGATCAAAAGGCTACCCTCTCCTACCCACTCCTTGTCATGACACATGTACTGGAGGCAGCTCTGCAGAGTGGTCACTAGCTGGCACAGCCACAAAGTCATAAAATCTGATTTTAAACCTGACCCTAACCTTAACCACACTGCTAACCCTAATGCCTAACCCTAACCTTAATGCACATTTTTGTTTTAATAAATTTTTACGATAAAACCAATTTTGATTTGACTTTGCAGCTGGCCCATATAGCAGAAATCGCTCAGTTCTGCCTCCAGGGCAAGATTCATGATAATAAATGTCAACCTGCTTCCCAAGCGGCCAAAGCGGCCTACCAAGAGGCCTACCAAATGACATACCACATGGCCAACCAATCGGACACCCCGGCCTACCAAGTGGCCACCCACACCAACCAAGCGTCCATCCAGGCCCCAACCCAGGCCATCCAGGCCTTAACACAGGCCATCTAGACCTCAACCCAAACCCAGGCCATCAGGGCCTCCACCTAGGCCATCCAGGCCCCAACCCAAACCCAGGGATTCCAGACCTCAACCCGAATCCAGACCTCAACCCGAATCCAGGCCTCAACCAAGGCCATCCGGGCCTCAACCCATGCCATTCAGGCCTCAACCCAAACCCAGGGAATCAAGACCTCAACCCGAATCCAGGTATCAACCCGAATCCAGGCCTCAACCCGAACCCAGACCACCCAGGCCTCAACCCAGTCCACCCAGGCGTCAACCCGAACCCAGTCCACCCAGGCCTCAACCCGAACCCAGACCACCCAGGCCTCAACCCTGTCCACCCAGGCCTCATCCCGAACCCAGACCACCCAGGCCTTAACGTAGGCCATCCAGGCCCCAACCCAGGCCATTCAGGCATCAACATGAACCCAGGTCATCCAGGCGTCAACCCAGGTTATCCAGGCCTCAACCTGAACCCAGGCCATCGAGATCCCTACCCAGGCCAACCAGGCCTCAACCCAATCCATCCAGGCCCCAACCCAGGGCATGCAGTCCCCAACCCAGGCCAACCAAGCAGTCAACCCAGCCCCTAGCAGAGCGGCCAACACTACCCCCAGGCCCCCTACACTCGCCTAGCTGCAAGTTACCATCACCAGGATCCAGCCCTCCACGCAGCAACCGGCTCAGCCCTACCAGTATCCGGCCCAGCCTTACCAGTCTCCGGCTCAACCCTACCAGTGTCCGACACAGCCCTACCAGGCCCCCACACAGTATCCGGCCCAGCCTGACCAGGCCCCCACGCAGCAACCGGCTCAGTCTTACCAGGCCTCAGCTCAGCTACCAGTCCAGCCTTACCAGGCCCCGGCTCAACTACCAGTCTAGCCTTACCAGGCCCCAGCTCAGCTACCAGTCCGGCCTTACCAGACCCCAGCTCAGCAACCAGCCCAGCCGTACCCTGCGCCAAGCCCAGTGGCTCTAGCTCAGCAATTAGCTCAGCCTTACCAGGCCCAAATCCAGAAACCAGCTCGGCCTTACCAGGCCAAAGTCCAGAAACCAGCTCGGCCTTACCAGGCCAAAGCCAACAACCAGCCCAGCCTTACCAGGCCAAAGTCCAACAACCAGCCCAGCCTTACTAGGCCCAAGTCCAGCAAACAGCTCAGCCTTACCAGGCCCCCATGCAGCAACCGGCTCAGCCCTACCAGTCCCCGGCCCATCCCTACCATTCTCCAGCCCAGCCCAGCCCTACCAAGCCCACTCTCAGAAACTGGCCCAGCCCTACCAGGCTACCAGCTACCCCAAGCTCCAGATTACCAGCTACCCCCGGCCAGCCAGCTACCCTCAGCCCCAGCCTGCCAGCTACCCTCTGCAAGACGCCACCAGCCATTACCAAGCCCCCAGCCATGTTAGCCCCATCCTGCCACCAGAAGTGTGACCCCCCCGCCCGGAGTGTTACCCCACCAGTGCTCAGTGCACCATGCCCTCAGAGCACTCCCCCTCTAATGACCAGTGTGTCATTCTCCCCGAACACTCCCTCTTCAGCGGCCTTCAACCCCCCCAAGCTCCCCCAAGCGGCCCACCCGGCCCCCACATTGCCACCAGTAGCCAGTGTGCCCCCCAGAGTCCCTCCATTGGCCACCACCTACACCCCCCGATGTGGTGGCAATTGGCTCATCTGCCCTCTATGGCACATCACAGTTTGCAGCCCCCCTCTACCACAGGAGATGCATGCACATTTGAGGGGCGGCTGTAAAAAACTCTTCCCACTTCCCTTCAACCCTGGAGGTGAGCCTCCCACCTATTGGTCGCCACACAACTCATTCAATGTAAACAACCAGATCATGTCCACCTGAAAGAGGCGGGGCTACACCTTTAAATGCCCCCATCTGCAATCATTAGTCTCCTTCAAACCAAACCAGCACTGAACCCTAGAGGTGTGTTACTGACAGTAGGCAGGTATCCGTTTGCCCAGGTTTATTGAAAAAAAGCAATGTAGCAAAAGAAAACATTGCAACATGTATAATAGTAATGGCAGCTACAGGAAAAATGTTCTAATGATTTACATTTTCATCTGTTTGACAGGGAGGGATTTTTTATTTGTTTAACTTTCTTTGTTGCAACACATGATGATGAAAACTGTGTTTGTAGAATAAATTATGATTGCCGAATAATAACATATGCCGGGCACGTAATGTCATCACGTAACTATAAAGCTCCACTCTACAATTCTAAATGCCATGGCACGGACCGTGGTTGTGTGTTTAATTGTTGGGCAGGGGAGGGGAGGGAGTTTTTGCACTGGTTTACATTCGCTCTTCTGCTTGTATTTTCCATATAAACAATGGCTTGACTTACTTTTGATATTACCCTAATAAAGTTTAGAAACATTTGTGAAGGTTTGGTATCGTGTGACTATTATTAAGCTTTAGCTACTGCAGGCCTATGATATGAAGGCAGTGCGCCCCGGCGCTCCAACTGACTCCAACAGTTGAACTTGAGGTGAGGAAGTCTGTTTCAGGCCTACCAGAGTTACTCCTATAATCTAACAATATAATGCTTATCTTTATACAAAATATTCTGATAGAAAATTAACATCTATATCTGCATATCAGAAGCAGTAGCCATCTGACATACTGTAAATAAATGCATGTCGGTATCGCAGCATGCCACCGGCATATCTCTATCTCTCTCTATCTCTCTGGGGTTAGGGCTAAGCTTCTCTTCCTTTAAATATATACACCACCGGTCAAAAGTTTTAGAATACATTCTCATTCAAGGGTTTTTCTTTATTTTTACTATTTTTTACATTGTAGAATAATAGTGAAGACATCAAAACTATGAAATAACACATATTGAATCATGTAGTAACCAAAAAAGTGTTAAACAAATCAAAATATATTTTATTTGAGATTCTTCAAATAGCCTTCCTTTGCCTTGATGACAGCTTTGCACACTCTTGGCATTCTCTCAACCAGCTTCATGAGGTAATCGCCTGGAATGCATTTCAATTAACAGGTGTGCCTTCTTAAAAGTTAATTTGTGGAATTGCTTTCCTTCTTAATTTGTTTGAGCCAATCCAGTTGTGTTGTGACAAGGTAGGGTTTGTATACAGAAGATAGCCCTATTTGGTAAAAGACCAAGTCCGTATTATGGCAAGAACAGCTCAAATAAGCAAAGAGAAATGACAGTCCATCATTACTTTAAGACATGAAGGTCAGTCAATCTGGAAAATGTCAAGATCTTTGAAAGTTTCGTCAAGTGCAGTCGCAAAAACCATCAAGCGCTATGATGAAACTGACTCATGAGGACCGCCACAGGAATGGAAGACCCAGAGTTACCTCTGCTGCAGAGGATAAGTTCATTAGAGTTACCAGCCTCAGAAATTGCAGCCCAAATAAATGCTTCACAGAGTTCAAGTCACAGACACATCTCAACATCAACTGTTCAGAGGTGACTGTGTGAATCAGGCCTTCATGGTCGAATTGCTGCAAAGAAACCACTACTAAAGGACACCAATAACAAGAAGAGACCTGCTTGGGCCAAGAAACACAAGCAATGGACATTTGACCGTGGAAATCTGTCCTTTGGTCTGGAGTCCAAATTGGAGATTTTTGGTTCCATCCGCTGTGTCTTTGTGAGACACGGTGTGGGTGAACGGATGATCTCCGCATGTGTAGTTCCCTACCATAAAGCATGGAGGAGGAGGTGTTATGGTGTGGGGGTGCTTTGCTGATGACACTGTCTGTGATTTATTTAGAATTCAAGGCAAACTTAACCAGCATGGCTACCACAGCATTCTGCAACGATACGCCATCCCATCTGGTTTGGGCTTAGTGGGACTATCATTTGTTTTTAAACAGGACAATGCCCCAACACACCTCCAGACTTTGTAAGGGCTATTTGACCAAGAAGGAGAGTGATGGAGTGCTGCATCAGATGACCTGGCCTCCATAATCCCCCGACCTCAACCCAATTGAGATGGTTTGCATCTGGGTCTCATCCTGAGTCATGATAGTACGAACTGGCCGTGACTGACCCAGCAGACTCGCACCAGCTCTGCAACACTGTCTGCTCACAAGGAGCCACCATTGGAAGACACGAGGAGTTACTACATAACCTTATGGAAGGGTTCCACACCTTGGCGGAACACCATGACCATGCCGTCAGTGCATTGTTGGAACAATTCCACGGACTATCTATTAGGCAGCAAGCCACAATGGAAACCTCCCAGACTCTCAGTAACCCCACTACCAGGGGTGCTTCTCCCCAGCCTACCCCGGTTTCCCGAGAACCCTGTTTACCTCCTCCGGAGCGCTACGCTTGGGATGCCGGAATCTGCCGGGCGTTTCTCTCCCAGTGCTCCCTCATTTTTAAGCTGTAGCCCTCTTCTTTTCCGTCGGACTGTTCGATGATGGCTTATCTTATAATGCTGATGTCACGGGAGGGCACTCGCCTGGGCTATGGCGGTGTGGGAGCAACAATCCACCGTTTGCCTTAGTCTGGAGGATTTTGTGGTGGAAGTAAGGAAGGTGTTCGATTCTCCGTTGTCTGGGAGAGAGGCGGCTCGGGAGCTACTACTACTACTGCGTCAAGACTCCCGTAGTGTGGCAGACTACGCGATAGACTTTCACACTTTAGCCACAGAGAGTTCCTGGAACCCGGAATCCCTGTTTGACACGTTCCTTCATGGATTATCAGAGGGAATTAAGGACAAGCTCGCAGCCCGGGAGCTGCCCTTGGACCTCAACTCTCTCATAGCCTTGACCTTAAGGATCGATGGGCGACTACGGGAACGCGGTAGGGAGAGGAGGTCTGTTCCTGGGCACACACACCCGTCCACGGTTTTCCCCTCGCCTCCGAAGAACCCCGGAAATCCCTGATGCCTGCATTCCCGAGAGAATCCGATGTCACCAGAGTTCCCTCAGAAGTCATTGAGGACCGTTGACACGCCTCCTCCTGCTCCAATGCAACTGGGCAGGGCTAGATTGTCCCCTGAGGAACGTTTACGCAAACTGAGCTCTAAAAGCTGTCTGTATTGTGGAACTTCAGGATATTACATATTCACCTGTCCAGTAAAATGCCCAGATTCATCAGTAGTGCCTCCAGTGCCTCCTGGAGAACCAGTTGTTTGTTAAGGCTGAGAAGTGTGAATTTCATCGCTGCACTATCTCCTTTCTGGGATGCGTCATCGCTGCTGGGAAAATTCAGATGGATCCGGACAAGGTCAGAGCGGTGGTAGTGTGGCCCCAACCCACATCCAGAATGAAGCTGCAACGTTTACTGGGGGGGCCCGGCTAACCAGTTTTTCATCCCGGATTCTGCCTGGTCCCCGGTCCTGGAATGGGCTCATTCCTCTAATCTAATTTGCAATCCCGGCTCCCGCCGGCACCTGGCCTTCCTCTGATAACGTTTTTGGTGGCCCACTATGGTTTCTGACACCTCCGCATTCGTTGCCGCATGCACGGTGTGTGCTCAGAATAAGACTCCGCGGCAAGCTCTGGCTGGCCTCCTTCAACCACTCTCTGTTCCTCTTCGCCCCTGGTCCCATATATCCCTGGACTTTGTCACTGGTCTCCCTCCATCTGATGGCAACACCACCATCCTTACGGTGGTGGATAGGTTTTCCAAAGCCGCCCATTTCATCCCCCTTCCCAAGTTACCCTCAGCCAAGGAGACAGCCCAACTCATGGTACAGCATGTCTTCAGAATCCATGGACTTCCGGGTCGACATAGTCTCTGATCATGGTCCTCAGTTCTAGTCCCGATTCTGGAAGGCATTCTGCACCCTCATCGGGTCGTCGGCCAGCCTGTCCTCCGGGTTTCATCCTCAATCTAACGGCCAATCGGAGTGTGTCAATCAGGACCCGGAGATGACTCTTTGGTGCCTCGTCTTGGCCAACCCCACCACCTGGAGCTAGCAAATCGTGTTGGTGGAGTAGGCCCGGAACACCTTTCCCTGCTCGGCCACTGGTCTCTCGCCATTCGAGTGTTCCATGGGTTATCAGCCCCCGCTCTACCCTGAGCAAGAGGAAGAGGTCAACATACCCTCGGCCCAGATGTTCGTCCGCCGCTGTCGGCGTACCTGGAAGAGAGTCCGCCACCGAACCCCGGCTCCCCGCTATCGTCTCGGGCAGAGGGTATGGCTGTCTACTCGGGATCTGCCCCTCCGAGTGGAGTCCCGCAAACTTTCCCCCCGGTTCTTCGGCCCTTTCCCTTTCTCTAAAATCCTTGGCCCCTCTGCTGTTCGTCTTCTGTTGCCACGCCCCCTCCATATCGATCCTACGTTTCATGTGTCCAAAATAAAACCTGTGTCTCACTGTCCTTTGTCTTCTGTTTCCTTTGTCTCCTGCATTTTCTGTTTGTCTGTTGCCAGTTCGTCTTGTTGTTTCCTCTTTCTGGTTTTTGTTCTAGTCTACCCGGTTACGACCTGTTTTGCCTGTCCTGACCCTGAGCCTGCCTGCCATCTACGTCTGCCCACTATTACCAGGTTTACGAACCCCTGCCTGTCCACAACCTGCTTTTTGCCTGCCCCTGTACGTTCAATAAATCTCTGAGACTTGAATGATTTGCCACAGATGTCTGCATCTGGGTCTCATCCGGAGTCATGATAATATGCTTAATTTAGAGTTATTTATGTAACTTTCGTTGTGATACAAACGTTGGGCTATAAGTTTTGATTTTTAATCAATTTTAAGGCTGCATGATGTGACTGATGATTTGAAAAAAGTCGTATGAAAGGCATGAGCTCTGCTTTGTTTCTTGTGCAGGCTGTACACACTTCATCAGTCTCGCATTCACAATTTGACAAGCACTTGATAATGCCTCAAATTTCCCGGTGTCATCCCTTTTGTGTGGCTGTAACGCCCCCCTAAAAAAATCCATGCCTTTTGCGGCCATTGGCCATTGTGGCTGAATATAATAATTATAATTCCCTTCTCCTTCTCTCGGCTGCGTGCTTTAAAGCACCTCTCACTCGAATGGCTCTCAGTCACGTGATCGGGTCTTTCTCACAGGCTACAAGTGACGACAGACACATCGGGGACGCAACTGCTCGCGTCCTTATCCAATTCTGAGGCGCATATTGAAGATATTGGAAGAACTGTCCACATGTACTTTTCGTCAGCCAACAAAATGAGTAGGCCTAACGAACAGCAAAAGCACTAGCCTATGTCAATCTACTATTCCCCATAGCACAAAAGTTTACCTATTCTATTCTGTGCGAGAAATAAATATTCCAAACACGGTCTGGGAAAGTTGTGGGATGGGATAGATCCTAAATTAATACAACCACTAGCATAAAATAAATGTGTTTTTAAGCAATGAGGCTGACATAACAAATCAAAATAGTTTAGCTTAAAATGTTGATAAACTATTAGGCTATTTCTTAACATTATAAGCGCAATAATGCGCACATGACAGTAGGCTATAAGCTTAAATGTTCCATTAGTGGGAAAACCCCATTCTCAAAAGTGACTATGCAATTATGCATGTAATGCTTTTATTTTAAAGGTGCATTTCTATGGTGAAAATTATCTTCCCCAAACTTGAAACTCACACACTGCGTATGTATGCCAGTTAGGCTCTAAATCGGTTGTAAAGCTGATTAATGTGCTTAATTTTAAGAAGTTATTTGGCCACTTTAGTTGTGATACAAACCTTATCAAAACATATAGGCCTGTGGGCTAGGCTACATGAGGTGTGCGACTATGATTTGAAAAAGTAGCACAAAAAAAGCATGCGTTTCTTGCCTTACTGCACACAAGCTGGGCATCATTCACAAGCGATAATATATCATTCACAAATGATAGGCTAATATTGTCACCCATCAGACTTTTCTTGATTTAATCTTTACATTTTCAAAATAATATATGTAAGAGAAGAAATGTGCTTAATATTAGGAAAGTTGAGAAATAAATATAGTAGGCATAGCCTATAGAAAGCTGATGGGATTCTCCTCTTTTTAATAGAGGCCATCAAAACTCTGTTTTCTCACGCAATTGTATAGCCTATAGAAATGTTGCGCAACATGAGCTCATAATAATATAATAATATGCCATTTAGCAGACGCTTTTATCCAAAGCGACTTACAGTCATGCGTGCATACATTTTTGTGTATGGGTGGTCCCGGGGATCGAACCCACTACCTTGGCGTTACAATAATAATAATAATAATAATATGCCATTTAGCAGACGCTTTTATCCAAAGCGACTTACAGTCATGTGCGCATACATTTTTACGTATGGGTGGTCCCGGGGAGCGCCGTGCTCTATCATGCGCTCTCATTAAGTGTTTTGATAACATTTTTGATTACATTTGCATTGATGTCAGAGTGATTAGAGGGACAATAGAGTGCTGAGTACAAGGCAGTTAGCTAGTTTTGTAGGCTACTATGACCATCAGCAGCATCAGAGCTTGGAGAAGCCTAATTACTATGACTAAACGGTCATGTGGAATTTGACTGCCATCATGATGCGTGACCACCGGTGTGGCGGTAATACGGTCACCATAACAGCCCTAAGCCTAATTCCTTTAAGCAGTGTGTTGGAGCCTATTTCTTCCTAATCAAGAAATAAGAGGTAGATAGCCAAACGGAATTATAGTAAACTATCCATAGATTTTGTCAGCCAGTTCCTTCAGTCACCATGCACTCCTTAAATATCTGTCAGTAAAGGGATTGGTGTGTTAAGTTAAAACCAGGGCCAGAATTGATGGGGTATGTGAGGGTATTGTTGCTTTTCTTAAAGAAAATGGCTAAAAGCATAGGCCTACCCCTTGTTAGCTAAAAAGAAAATATAACAACGCTTTAGTCAACAATACTTTATGCTAGAAACAAGCTGTAAAATGCAGGGGAAAGACGTGACTCCGATGTATATGGGATATTTTTAGTTTGTCTCTTTGACATTCAGAGGCTGAGCTACAACCTTCTATAGCCGAGGAGACAAAACATTTACTTTGCTTGTGAAGTAGGCTAACGTGCGATTCTGTCACTACCACAAGCGTCCGATAGCACCTTAATTGGGGAGGACAGGCTCATAGTAATGGCTGGAACGGAATCTGTGGAATGATATCGAACATATCCATGTGTTTGATACCGTTCCATTTACTCCATTCCAGCCATTATTATGAGCTGTCGTCCCCTCAGCAGCCTTCTGTGGTCACTATCAATTGATGTTCAACAGGCTATTAAACAACATACTAACTCTAAATCAGTCAGGAGCAAGCCAGGTATCCTAAGCCAGGAATCCGAATGAAAATTAATAATTTAGGCTATATTAGTATTATTTCAAGGCTAGGCTATAGCCTGCTATTAAATAAATAAATTGTGAAGCATTTGTGACACGCTACAGGCTGGCAGGAGCACTCAGCATTTCAACAACACATCAACAACAGCACTTCAACAACATGCCTATAAATTTCGCATTTAGGCGGTATAACATTTATTTTTTTAAAGTATTACTTAGAATTAAATAATTCGGTTGTACAGTCATTTCTACAGTGCCTTTCAATTCACTTTAAGAAACACGAGTTCGGCCAGTCTTTGATTTGAGGATCATGTTGTCACGATCGTCCTGAGAAGAAGTGGACCAATGCACAGCGTGATAAGTGAACATACTTTTTTATTAATTCACCACGAAACAAAACAACAAACGATACGAAACGTGAAGTCCTTGGTTACAATACAAACCATACGGAACAAGATCCCACAACACACTGTGGAAAACAGGCTGCCTAAGTATGGTTCCCAATCAGAGACAACAAGCAACAGCTGATACAATTTGCCTCTGATTGAGAACCACACCGGCCAACATAGAAACAAATGAACTAGAATATAACCCTAGCACACAAAACACATAGAAACAACACACCCTGGCTCAACATAACAGAGTCCCAGAGCCAGGGCGTGACAGTACCCCCCCCCAAAGGCGCGGACTGCAACCGCGCCAAACATAAACCGAACAGGGGAGGGCCAGGTGGGCATTCCTCCTCGGAGGCGGTTCCGGCTCCGGGCTTGACCCCCACCCTCCAACAAACCCCCTAAAGCGCCCCTGGTCCGGTCTGGCCCTGCTGGCCGGAGCTGGACTGAACACTGGTGGAGCGGATTGCTCTAGCTCCGGAGTGGAGCAGCTGACCGGTGCCGGACCAGGCACCGGTGGAACAGGCACGGGCTGTGCCGGACTGACGACGCGCACCACAGGCTTGGTGCGGGGAGCAGGGACGGGCTGGACCGGGCTGACGACGCGCACCATTGGCTTGGTGCGGGGAGCAGGGAGCAGGGACGGGCCGAACCTGGCTGACGAAGCGCACCACTGGCTTGGTGCGGGGAGCAGGAACAGGCCGGACCGGGCTGACGACGCGCACCATTGGCCTGGTGCGGGGAGCAGGGACGGGCCGAACCGGGCTGACGAGCGCACCACTGGCTTGGTGCGGGGAGCAGGAACAGGCCGGACCGGGCTGACGACGCGCACCACAGGCTTGGTGCGGAGAGCAGGGACGGGCCGAACCGGGCTGACGAAGCGCACCACTGGCTTGGTGCGGGGAGCAGGAACAGGCCGGACCGAGCTGACGACGCGCACCACAGGCTTGGTGCGAGGGGCAGGAACATGCCGGACCGGGCTGGCGACGCGCACCACAGGCTCGGTGCGAGGGACAGGAACAAGCCGGACCGTACTGGGGACACACACCACTGGCCCTACGCGGGGATCAGGAACGGGCCGGACCGGACTGGCAACACACCCCAGTACCTCTCGCCGTGCCTCTACATTCTCCTTCCCCCTGGTGACCAGTGACTCCCGTAACCTGGCGGCCTCCTTTGCCAACCCGCTGAACCACTTTATCCCGGCCTCCTGCTGCCCCGTCGTCCACGGCGTGAGCCCCCCCCTAAAAAATTTCTGGGCGTCTCTCCTCCCCGTGGGCCAGGCCTCCATGGCTCTCGCCAGACTCTCGCTCCTCTGCTCCAAAGTCCAGCCTCTCTCCTCCTCACGCTGCTTGACCCAGTCGAGGTTGATATTCATCAGAGTCACCTCTGGCGTTGGCTCCTGGACACGCTGCTTGGTCCAATTATGGTGGGATCTTCTGTCACGATCGTCCTGAGAAGAAGTGGACCAATGCGCAGCGTGATAAGTGAACATACTTTTTTATTAATTCACCACGAAACAAAACAACAAACGATACGAAACGTGAAGTCCTTGGTTACAATACAAACCATACGGAACAAGATCCCACAACACACTGTGGAAAACAGGCTGCCTAAGTATGGTCCCCAATCAGAGACAACAAGCAACAGCTGATACACGTTGCCTCTGATTGAGAACCACACCGGCCAACATAGAAACAAATGAACTAGAATATAACCCTAGCACACAAAACACATAGAAACAACACACCCTGGCTCAACATAACAGAGTCCCAGAGCCAGGGCGTGACACATGTGGTGAGCTATGCATGCCTAGTTTGTTAATTTAGCCTAGCAGATGCTCTTATATTCCCATGCCCTAATCACAGTCAACACAAATCTATTTTGTAACAACAATATCATGGAATAAAATAGAATAAATTAGAAAATGATAGTTTCCTAAATGAATGATATGTGGCTGCTCTTAAAAAAAACGAATGGCTTTTTCTGTAATTCATTGATGATCAGATACTTCAGTTGTAACTGGTTCTGTTGTGCTCAATTTTGACAGTTGATAGAAAACTTTAGTACTGTTCCAAACTTAGACTATCCTCTTTTTTAACAATAGCCTGAATAGAAGTCAAAACGTCTCCGGTGCTGCAGCATGTGCTCATTCGTTGTCATGCTCTTTTGTGGTATAAAAACATATTCTGCTTGTCTCCAGTCATGTAAAATGACGTAGAATAGCATGAAATGTGTTTATAAAAGGATAAAAAAAATTTGAACCCAAATAAGATAATAGATTTATGCAGTACTTTTATTATAATGGAGATATTTTCCCCCCTACCCTTGTCTGTGGTGGTCTGTGAATCCACAACCTTCTGGCTACTTTGCCATGTAATGCTTACAAAACAAAGATCCGTTTTTAAAACTGCATATCTAAGGCTCTGGTCTGTCCTAGGAGTGAGGGTAAACGGTGGGCATGTTCTCTGCCACTTTATGTTTTAATTATTATTCTGGGTGTAGGGGAGGGTCACTTGTTTTTTTTCAAGTGTTCAGGGAGGATTGGGTAAAACTATATTTTACTGAAGAGAGGGCCATGCATTTTCATTACAGAGAGGTCAGATTTTCTCCAGGTATCCCTCATTATAAATAACGAAGAGTCCCTTAGTACAGTGCTAATTGAAGGCTATTTTCAAAGCCCATTTTTGTTGCCGTATAGACTGCTATTTGTGTAGTACTTAGTACCTCAGTTCGTATAAATACATTTACCTTTATTGCGCCTGTGCAACTGCTTTGTACTAACATTGCCTTATTTCTGTTTGTACCTTAATTAAACCATCTAAAATGTATTTCCCAAAAACCATCAATGAAGCCATAAAGACCAAAGACAAATCTGTTTTACTAAATTGGACAAAAGGCTACCATCTCCATGTGTTCTTGCAGAAGTACCCATTGCGTTGCCTCCTACCAAGACTTTAAGCAATTTTTCATGTAGTACAGTGCCTTCAGAAAGTATTCACACCCCTTTACTTTTTCCACATTTGTTTGTGTTACAGCCTGAATTTAAAATGTATTACATCTAGATGTTGTGTCACTGATCTACACACAATACCCAATAATGTCAAAGTGGAATTATGTTATTAGATATTTTAGATATTATTTTTACAAATTAATGAAAATGAAAAGCTGAAATGTTTTGAGTCAATAAGTATTCCGCCCCTTTGTTCAGGCAAGTCTAAATAAGTTCAGGAGTAAAAATCTGCTTAACAAGTCAGATAATAAGTTGCATGGACTAACTCTGTGTGCAATAATGGTGTTTAACATGATTTTTGAATGACTACCCCATCTCTGTACCCCACTGTACAATTATCTGTAAGGTCCCTCAGTCGAGCAGGGAATTTCAAACACAGATTCAACCACAAAGACCAGGGAGGTCGCAAAGAAGGGCACCTATTGGTAGTTGGGTAAAAATAAAAAATTAAGCAGACATTGAATATCCCTTCGAGCAAGTAATTAATTACACTTTGGATGGTGTATCAATACACCCATTCACTACAAAGATACAGGTGTAGTGGGCAGTAATTTTATAATTTTTATATGATATTATAAATACCTCACATGCGACTGGTAATAAGACTAAGTAATTAGCCTATTAAAATGTTTATCTGACTCCATAAGATAAATAGTAATATGCAAGAGACTATAGTTGAGTTACAGTAATTCACAATGAAGAAATGTCTGAGAATGGAATTCTGAATACAAGTGTATTTAATTACTTTGTAAAATGAATGATAACATTACAAAGCATTAACAAGTGTTACAAGGCATTATTCCAAGCATGATCAGAGAGAGGGCAAAGAAACCATGACTGGTGCCATGGCCCATAGCTCATGGGAGAGGGGGAGAGAGAGAAAGAACAATTGTAGGTATCTCACCACAGCAAGTCAGGAACATAAAAGAGAAAGAACAATGAATCTAAGACCCTTTTATGAGTTGTTTGGATTCAAAATCTGAGTTGTTGACCAATAGTATTGCTGTAAAGTTAACCTCCAATCAGATATCAGACCTACATGATGTAACCTCTGCTTCTCAGAGGAGAGACAATGGGGGTTGGCAAGATCAACACAGAGGAAATGATTGTATACTATTTATAAGAAGAGTCACTTCGGGGGCTGCCCTACCAGGCATCCTTCCTAACTCAGTTGACGGAGAGGAAGGAAACCGCTCAGGGATTTCACCATGAGGCCAATGGTGGTTTTAAACCAGTTACAAAGTTAAATGGCTGTGATAGGAGAAAACTGAGGATGGATCAACAACATTGCAGTTACTCCACAATACTAACCTAAATGACAGATTGAAAATAAGGTAGCATGTACAGAATACAAATATTCTAAAACATGCATCCTGTTGGTACTAAAGTAATACTGCAAAAAAAATGTGGCAAAGAAATGAACTTTTTGTCCTGAATACAAAGCATTACAGTGGGGGAAAAAACTATTTAGTCAGCCACCAATTGTGCAAGTTCTCCCACTTAAAAACATGAGAGAGGCCTGTAATTTTCATCAAAGGTACACGTCAACTATGACAGACAAATTGAGATTTTTTTTTCCTGAAAATCACATTGTAGGATTTTTAATGAATTTATTTGCAAATTATGGTGGAAAATAAGTATTTGGTCACCTACAAACAAGCAGGATTTCTGGCTCTCACAGACCTGTAACTTCTTCTTTAAGAGGCTCCTCTGTCCTCCACTCGTTACCTGTATTAATGGCACCTGTTTGAACTTGTTATCAGTATAAATGACACCTGTCCACAACCTCAAACAGTCACACTCCAAACTCCACTATGGCCAAGACCAAAGAGCTGTCAAAGGACACCAGAAACAAAATTGTAGACCTGCACCAGGCTGGGAAGACTGAATCTGCAATAGGTAAGCAGCTTGGTTTGAAGAAATCAACTGTGGGAGCAATTATTATGAAATGTGGGCGGCAGGTAGCTTAGTGGGTAAGAGCGTTGTGCCAGTAACCGAAAGGTCGCTGGTTCTAATCCCCGAGCCGACTAGGTGAAAAATCTGTCGATGTGCCCTTAAGCAAGGCACTTAACCCTAATTGCTCCTGTAAGTCGCTCTGGATAAGAGCGTCTGCTAAATGACTAAAATGTAAATGTAAATGTAAATGGAAGACATACAAGACCACTGATAATCTCCCTCGATCTGGGGCTCCACGCAAGATCTCACCCCGTGGGGTCAAAATGATCACAAGAACGGTGAGCAAAAATCCCAGAACCACACGGGGGGACCTAGTGAATGACCTGCAGAGAGCTGGGACCAAAGTAACAAAGCCTACCATCAGTAACACACTACGCCGCCAGGGACTCAAATCCTGCAGTGCCAGACGTGTCCCCCTGCTTAAGCCAGTACATGTCCAGGCCCGTCTGAAGTTTGCTAGAGTGCATTTGGATGATCCAGAAGAGGATTGGGAGAATGTCATATGTTCAGATGAAAACAAAATATAACTTTTAGGCAAAACCTCAACTCGTCGTGTTTGGAGGACAAAGAATGCTGAGTTGCATCCAAAGAACACCATACCTATTGTGAAGCATGGGGGTGGAAACATCATGCTTTGGGGCTGTTATTCTGCAAAGGGACCAGGACGACTGATCCGTGTAAAGGAAAGAATGAATGGGGCCATGTATCGTGAGATTTTGAGTGAAAACCTCCTTCCATCAGCAAGGGCATTGAAGATGAAACGTGGCTGGGTCTTTCAGCATGACAATGATCCCAAACACACCGCCCGGGCAACGAAGGAGTGGCTTCGTAAGAAGCATTTCAAGGTCCTGGAGTGGCCTAGCCAGTCTCCAGATCTCAACCCCATAGAAAATCTTTGGAGGGAGTTAAAAGTCCGTGTTGCCCAGCGATAGCCCCAAAACATCACTGCTCTAGAGGAGATCTGCATGGAGGAATGGGCCAAAATACCAGCAACAGTGTGTGAAAACCTTGTGAAGACTTACAGAAAACGTTTGACCTGTGTCATTGCCAACAAAGGGTATATAACAAAGTATTGAGAAACTTTTGTTATTGACCAAATACTTATTTTCCACCATAATTTGCAAATAAATTCATTAAAAATCCTACAATGTGATTTTCTGGATTTTTTTTCTCATTTTGTCTGTCATAGTTGACGTGTACCTATGATGAAAATTACAGGCCTCTCTCATCTTTTTAAGTGGGAGAACTTGCACAATTGGTGGCTGACTAAATACTTTTTTCCCCCACTGTATGTTTGGGACTAATACAACACAACACATCACTGAGTACAACTTCATATTTTCAAGCATGGTGGGGTATGCTTGTCATCAGCAAGGACTAGGGAGTTTTTTTAGGATAAAAAGAAAAGTAATAGAGCTAAGCACAGGTAAAGTCCTAGAGGAAAACCTGGTTCAGTATGCTTTCCAACAGACACTGGGAGACAAATCCACCTTTCAGCAGGACAACCTAAAATGCAATTATACACTGGAGTTACTTACCAAGACATTACATTTTACATTTTAGTCATTTAGCAGACTCTCTTATCCAGAGTGACTTACAGTTAGTGCATTGATCTTAAGTTGGCTAGGTGGGTCAACCACATGTCACAGTCAAGTACATTTTTCCTGAGTTGCCTAGTTACAGTTTTGACTTAAATTGGCTTGTAAATCTATGGCAATACTTGAAAATGGCTGTCTAGCTGTGATCAACAACCAATTTAACAGGTTGAAACATTTTATTATGTATTTTTTAATTCTTCAACTTTGACATTACTTAATATTTTGTGTAGATTGTTGACAAAAAAAGGACAATTAAATCAATTTTAATCCCACTTTGTAACACAACAAAATGTGAAAAAAGTCAAGGGGTGTGAATACTTTCTGAAGGAACTGTATATGAGTGTATACAGTGCATTTGGAAAATATTCAGACAACCTTCACTTTTTCCACATTTTGTTACGTTACAGCCTTATTCTAAAATTGATTAAATTGTTTTTCTCCCTCATCAATCTACTGCACAGTCGTGGTCAAAAGTTTTGAGAATGACACAAATACTAATTTTCACAAAGTCTGCTGCCTCAGTTTTGATGATGGCAATTTGCATATACTCCAGAATGTCATGAAGAGTGATCAGATGAATTGCAATTAATTGCAAAGTCCTTCTTTGCCATGAAAATGAATTAATCCCCCAAAAACATTTCCACTACATTTCAGTCCTGCCACAAAAGGACCAGCTGCCATCATGTCAGTGATTCTCTCGTTAACACAGGTGAGAGTGTTGACGAGGACAAGGCTGGAGATCACTCTGTCATGCTGATTGAGTTAGAATAACAGATTGGAAGCTTTAAAAGGAGGGTGGTGCTTGAAATCATTGTTCTTCCTCTGTTAACCATGGTTACCTGCAAGGAAACACGTGCCGTCATCATTGCTTTGCACAAAAAGGGCTTCACAGGCAAAGATATTGCTGCTAGTAAGATTGCACCTAAATCAACCATTTATCGGATCATCAAGAACTTCAAGGAGAGAGGTTAAATTGTTGTGAAGAAGGCGTCAGGGCGCCCAAGAAAGTCCAGCAAGCGCCAGGACCGTCTCCTAAAGTTGATTCAGCTGCGGGATCGGGGCACCACCAGTGCAGAGCTTGCTCAGGAATGGCAGCAGGCAGGTGTGAGTGCATCTGCACGCACAGTGAGGCAAATACTTTTGGAGGATGGCCTGGTGTCAAGAAGGGCAGCAAAGAAGCCACTTCTCTCCAGGAAAAACATCAGGGACAGACTGATATTCTGCAAAAGGTACAGGGATTGGACTGCTGAGGACTGGGGTAAAGTCATTTTCTCTGATGAATCCCCTTTCCGATTGTTTGGGGCATCTGGAAAACACCTTGTCCGGAGAAGACAAGGTGAGCGCTACCATCAGTCCTGTGTCATGCCAACAGTAAAGCATCCTGAGACCATTCATGTGTGGGGTTGCTTCTCAGCCAAGGGAGTGGGCTCACTCACATGTTTGCCTAAGAACACAGCCATGAATAAAGAATGGTACCAACACATCCTCCGAGAGCAACTTATCCCAACCATCCAAGAACAGTTTGGTGACGACCAATGCCTTTTCCAGCATGATGGAGCACCTTGCCATAAGGCAAAAGAGATAACTAAGTGGCTCGGGGAACAAAACATCAACATTTTGGGTCCATGGCCAGGAAACTCCCCAGACCTTAATCCCATTGAGAACTTGTGGTCGATCCTCAAGAGGCGGGTGGACAAACAAAAACCCACAAATTCTGACAAACTCCAAGCATTGATTATGCAAGAATGGGCTGCCATCAGTCAGGATGTGGCCCAGAAGTTAATTGACAGCATGCCAGGATGGATTGCAGAAGTCTTGAAAAAGAAGGGTCAACACTGCAAATATTGACTCTTTGCATACACTTAACGTAATTCTCAATAAAAGCCTTTGACACTTATGAAATGCTTGTAATTATACTTCAGTGTACCATAGTAAAATCTGACAAAAATATCTAAAAACACTGAAGCAGCGAACTTTGTGAAGACCAATACTTGTGTCATTCTCAAAACATTTGACCACGACTGTATATACTGAACAAAAATATAAACGCAACATGCAAACATTTCAGATTTTACTGAGTCACAATTCATATAAGGAAATCAGTCAATCTAAAGTAATTCATTAGGCCCTAATCTATGGATTTCACATGACTGGGCAGGGGTGCAGCCATAGGTGGGCCTTGGAGGGCATTGGCCCACCCACTTGGGAGACAGGCCCAGCCAATCAGAATGAGTTTTATTACAGACAGAAATACTCCTCAGCACCCCTCCACCCTGCCCATCCCCCTTCAGACGATCCCGCAGGTGAAGAAGCCGGATGTGGAGGTCCTGGGCTGGCGTGGCTACACGTGGTCTGCGGTTGTGAGGCTGGTTGGACGTACTGCCAAATTCTCTAAAACATTGTTGGAGGCAGCAAATGGTAGAGAAATGAACATTCAATTATCTGGCAACAGCTCTGGTGGACATTCCTGCAGTCAGCATGCTAATTGCATGCTTCCACAAAACTTGAGACATCTGTGGCATTGTGTTGTGTGACAAAACGGCACATTTTAAAGTGGCCTTTTATTGACCCCAGCAAAAGGTGCACCTGTGTAATTTTGTATTTTATTTTTATTTCACCTTTATTTAATGATCATGCTGTTTAATCAGCTTCTTGATATGCCACACCTGTCAGGTTGATGGATTATCTTGGCAAAGGAGAAATGCTCACTAACAGGGATGTAAACAAATGTGTGCACAAAATGTGACAGAAATAAGCTTTTTGAGCATATGGAACATTTCTGGGATTTTTTATTTCAGCTCATGAAACATGGGACCAACACTTTACATGTTGCTTTTATATTTTTGTTCAGTGTATAATATATGTGCTCTCCGCATTTAGCTCAAGGTCCTCCTAATTTATCACACTGCCACATCTTACATTATTCTTTTTTTTAAACAACACAAAACACACACAAACGACAGCATACAAGCACACACAAACATCAATGACATCACCTTGCCCAGACCCACCTGCTCACACCCCCATCTCCAGCGCCCACATCACTTCTCCGCCACATGGCCTCAAACTGCACCATTTTGTTTCTCTCCGTCTCCCACACACTTTCAACATTTATTTAATAAAGCATTTGACCTTTCCATTGTGTTAACGATGGAGGATTGGTTGATTTCTAGTTTTTAAGTATATGTTTTTTCAAGAGGATTGATGAGGAAAGTATCATCCAACCCATTAGGTATCGCACTGCAACCTCACATGCTATGTCTTGAAATATGCAGACAGACAGATTAAACGTACATTTACATTGTAATACTTCTGACAGCCAACTTTTTAACTCTGCCCATAACTTTTGGACTTTATAGCATTCCCAGAAGGCATGGATTATTGAGTCATTGTTAGTTTTACACTTAAGACATGACTCTGCTGTTGTGTTGTAGAATTTGTGAATGTTGTCTCTTGTATAATATATTATATACGTTAGTTTATACTGGATTAAGCGTACATTTTAATTAACTGTAATTTCGTCAGTTACGTTCCAACGTTCCCTCCATCTTGTGCCAATAGCAGTTATTTTTAAGTGTTGGTTCCAGTAGTTTCTAAGAGATTGTCAGTTGAATATGCTCTCTGCAAGTTTTTTTTATATATCTAACCTATCGTGTAAACTTTTACGTTACATTTACACTACATTACCAAAAGTATGTGGACACCTGCTCGTCGAACATCTCATTCCACAATCATGGGCATTAATATGGAGTTGGTCCCCCCTTTGCTGCTATAACAGCCTCCACTCTTCTGGTAAGGCTTTCCACTAGATGTTGGAACATTGCTGCAGGGACTTGCTTCCATTCAGCCACAAGAGTATTAGTGAGGTCGGACACTGATGTTGGCGATTAACCTGGTTCGCCATCGGCGTTCCAATAAATCCCAAAGGCTCTGTGCAGGCCAGTCAAGTTCTTCCACAGCGATCTCGACAAACCATTTCTGTATGGACCTCGCTTTGTGCACGGGGGCATTATCATGCTGAAACAGGAAAGGGCCTTCCCCTTTGATGCATGCACATCTTCAAATTTCATGCAATTCCACTCTTTTTGCCTTGGGTCAGAGAGAAAGTGTTTCAGTTTTAAACAAATTTCCTGCAATTCTACACATTTTGCCACAACTTATGCCATGTTACATAATGATATCTGAGTGAGAGTGACTAACAAAATGGAGGTCAGGGTCCCTGGGCACGTGCCCTGCATGCCCGGTCGGTATTCAGCCATTATTACTACAAGTTTAGATATCTGGCTGGACTAACTTACCAATCTAAAAATTGTTAGCTGACATGGCTAATTGAGTGACTGTCAGGTGACTGACATAACAAGATAACATTTGCTGATGCACAACTAAATTTTTAACCAGCACCTTGTGTATTCTACTCTTGTCACACCCTGACATAGAGATCTCTAGTTGGTTTGGTCAGGGTGTGAATATCTATGTGTAGATCTAGAATGTGTAGATCTATGTTGGCCGGATGTGGTTCCCAATCAGAGGCAGCTGTCGATCGTTGTCTCTGATTGGGGATCATACTTAGGTAGCCATGTTGCCTACCTTTTAGTTGTGGGATCTTGTTTCAGTTTGGCTTGTTGGATGTTTAGCCTTTTGAACTTCACGTTATGTTGGATATTGTTATTTTGTCTGTGTTTAATATAATAAACGACTACGTACGCATACCACGCTGCACCTTGGTCCAATCCTTTACACGACAAACGTGACAGAAGATCCCACCACCAACGGACCAAGCAGCATGGCCAGGGGGAGCAAACATGCTGGACACAGGTGGGGAACACATTTTGGACATGGGAGGAGATATTGGCTGGTAAAGGACCCTGAGCGAAGGAAGAGGCCCAGGCAGGAGAAGATCAACGGCGACATCGGAGTTCAGGACCGCGAAGGAAGCCCGAGACGCAACCCCAATAAAATGTTTGGGGGGGGCACACGGGGTGGTTGGCTAAGCAGCAGGAGGCCCAGAAAGACCTGCAGATTAGCACTCTGACAGAAGAGACAACCACCTTACGGGGGCTGATAGCGAAGAAGGAGCAGGAGATCTCCCTTCAGAAGGAGGCGCTGCAGGAGGCCCTCAGGGAGAAGGAGTCAGTGATTGCACGGAGAGAGGAGCTGGCCAGACAACAGGAGGAGCTGAGAGTGGAGATGACCCTCCAGCAGCAGAGAGCTCAGTCCTTAGAGCAGAGGCTGGCGGAGCCAGGTTTAGCAGAGCCAACTCCCTGCACTCGCTTTGAGGAGCGTGTGACCATGCAGGCACCAGGCTATGCGCTGGCTTTACGCACTGTGCCGTCAGTGCGCCTTCACAGACCGGTAAGGCCCATGCCTGCTCCTCACACCAAACCAGTGGTGCATGTCTTCAGCCCGGCACGGCCCGTGCCTGCTCCTCGCACCAAACCAGTGGTGCATGTTTCCAGTCCGGCACGGCCCGTGCCTGCTCCTCGCACCAAACCAGTGGTGCGTGTTTCCAGTCCGGTACGGCCCGTGCCTGCTCCTCGCACCAAATCAGTGGTGCGTGTCTCCAGTCCGGCACGGCCCGGGCCTGCTCCTCGCACCAAACCAGTGGTGCGTGTTTCCAGTCCGGTACGGCCCGTGCCTGCTCCTCGCACCAAATCAGTGGTGCGTGTCTCCAGTCCGGTACGGCCCGTGCCTGCTCCTCGCACCAAATCAGTGGTGCGTGTCTCCAGTCCGGCACGGCCCAGGCCTGCTCCTCGCACCAAACCAGTGGTGCGTGTTTCCAGTCCGGTACGGCCCGTGCCTGCTCCTCGCACCAAACCTGTGGTGCGTGTTTCCAGCCTGGTACGGTCCAGCCCAGGGTCAGAGCAGTCCACTCCACCGGTGCCTAGTCTAGCTCCGGTCAGCTGCTCCACTCCAGTGCCAGAGCAGTCCGCTCCACCGGTGCCCAGTCCAGCTCCGGTCAGCTGCTCCACTCCAGTGCCAGAGGAGTCCGCTCCACCGGTGCCTAGTCCAGCTCTGGTTAGCTGCTCCAGTCCAGAGACAGAGAAGTCTGCTCCACCGGGGTCCAGTTCAGCTCCGGGCAGCAGCTCCACTCCAGTACCAGAGTAGTCCGCTCCACCGGTGCCCAGTCCGGGTCCGGTCGTCTACTCTCCCACACCAGGGTCCAGACAGGACTTGGTGCATCGCGGGAGGACTGCAGAGCCAGAACCAGACGTCAACCCCTCTCCAGGGTCTGGGCCTCCCACACCAGGGTCCAGACAGGGCTTGGTGCATCATGGGAGGATTGCCGGTCCAGGCCCAGATGTCAGCCCCTCTCCAGGGTCGGTGCCTCCCACACCAGGGTCCAGACAGGGCTTGGTGCATCATGGGAGGACTAAGAGGGGATGCATCGTGCCGGGGTCCAGACCGGACCAGGTGTGCAACGAGGAGCCAGAAAAGGAGAGGACAGTAAGGTTGACGTCGCGCCCGGAGACGGCGCCGCCACCGAGGCTAAATGCCCACCTGGACCCTCCCCTAATGAGTCAGTTTTGCGGCTGGAGTCCGCAACTTTGGGGGGTACTGTCACGCCTTGACATAGAGATCTCTAGTTGGTTTGGTCAGGGTGTGAATATCTATGTGTAGATCTAGAATGTGTAGATCTATGTTGGCCGGGTGTGGTTCCCAATCAGAGCCAGCTGTCGATCGTTGTCTCTGATTGGGGGTCATACTTAGGTAGCCATGTTGCCTACCTTAGTTGTGGGATCTTGTTTCAGTTTGTCTTGTTGGATGTTTAGCCTTTTGAACTTCACATTCTGTTGGATTATGTTATTTTGTCGGTGTTTAATATAATAAACGACTATGTACGCATACCACGCTGCACCTTGGTCCAATCCTTTAAACGACGAACGTGACAACTCTTCTAACTCTCAACAGTAAGTTGAGACCCCGACTGAGTTCCTAATATTTATTTCAAGAAACATGTTTTTTGTTGTTTGTCTGGGGATCTGTAGTGGCCTGGGGCCCTAAGCGACCGTTTATGCCTGGAGTCGGCCCTGCATTAGGGTCCTGTCTAATTCTTTCTGGAAGAGTTCAATTGCAATTGCCAATTTTTTTTATTTACGTATTTAATACATTTCTGGTCTTGAAGATGCGTTCTGTTCATTCCTCATATTCTGTCACTAAGTGTATTTTCTGTTGGTGTAATTAAGCATGGTACCGGAGAATGATCCGATATCACTAACCCAGTAAATTGTTGAGGGCATTTTTGTAGATTTGTTTTTGTGTCAATTCTTGAATAGCTTTTCTTACTTTGAGAAAAAAAGCAGTAGTCTTTTGTAGTTGGGAATAGTAAACTCCATGTGTCCTGTAAATTATTTGTAGAGATTACATTTTTCAGCCTCTTTGAAGGCTCCTTGAATTTGCCCTTTTTATTGCTAAGTCTGTTAATCTTATCAAATGTATGATTTTAGGTTGCCTGCTAAAATAATAGTTCCTGTCTGGATTTTATCTAATATAGCTAGAATTCTAAAAATACCAGATTTGCCCCTGGTGGGATATACTGTACAATGAAATCAATGTGTATCTTTCACCATGGAAGGTACAATTCAACATTAGAAAATGGCCTTCTTGGTCCGTGTGCTAGGATATAAGGGAAAAGGGTGTATTCTTATTTATCAGGATGCCTACAGCTCTGCTGTTACTACAGCAGGTGGCAGCAAAGGCCTCTCCAACCCAGCTCTTGTTTAAATATTCAATATGTAATGTGAGGGCGGTGGGCATTCCATGGATTGGAAAAGTCATAGTATGAATACAGTTCATAGTTATTGTATACATTTGCCACATCTCAAATTATATCTAACCTATATGTAAACCGAGTGGCTGCAGATCTGACTTTTTCCTGACCTTTTTTTCCTAGCTCTAAAGGTCCTGATGCGTCTGCGCAGTTGTTTATTATCTACTTTATGCACAGTCTCTGCTCTACTCCTAGAGAACAGGCTACTCTGGCGAATGGTGCTCGTTTAATAAAGTTTGATCAAAGCTGAATCAATGTCTGCAAGACCACATAGTATTCTACGTAACATAACCGAATATAATAGCATACTACAAAGTTACTATAAGACAAAAACACCACTACTCATGTGGCCAAAACTCAACAGCGTGCAACACTAGGCAAAATGCACAGGTAGGCTTTTCACCTGTAAAACTACAAGAATTATCCTTCACGACTGACAATGAGAAATGTGAAGGGTAGGAGACCACAAATGTGTGCGTAGAGGTAAAGAAACACATGTGATCGACACATGCGCAGAAGCTTCAGGAACTTTAGTGCTGGGAAAGAAAGGTCCAGAAAAGTCGGATCCGTACCCACTGCCATATGTAATTTGTCCTGGATATCAAAACAGTACTATGATCATCATAACAACACCTTTTCCAACCCCAAGGTTCACTTATGGTGCTTGACCCTTCTGTCACTGTTGCTTGATTAGTCTATCAGAGCTTGATGTAAAGTCCACTGAACTACAATTAAGAAAGATAAAAATATGATAAGAAATTCTGAAATAGATAATGAGAGAACATTTAAACAATTAAAGAAGTAGTAGCTTAGGGGAGAAAATGTGAAGATGCCAATCTATATCAAAATAAAACGCATGATTTATAGATGACGCATGCTGCTTTTCATACACTGTAATGGAAAACTGTAATTTATACGGTAATTTTAGGTATCATCAACAGTAAAAAATAACTTTTTCAGGCAGCATACTGTAAATTCTGGTGCATTGTGGGAAAATTGCTGTATTTCGAATGGTACTGTAATTCCACCAAACAGAATACAGTGCCGTACCATATCTTTGGAGCGCCAAAAACCTTTTGACCAGTAGTAGGTGCATGGTATTGTTGTTTCTGGCTCATTAACATATTTTGAGGCGTGCCTTTTAAGAGGCTATATTTGTTGTGCCTGTTAGTGAGAATGCTGTACCAATTTAACTCCTATGTGTTTATAGTGCCCTTTCAATTTAAAATGTATAGGGGATAGATTAGGGTGGCAGACAGTCTTAAACCTTAAATGGTTGAGCATTTTGCCATGTCCTTTTGGTCTGTTTTGCCCTGTAGTCGCTGCCAGTTTGGAAGCCTTTGTTAAGGCCTCTAGAAGTGCAAGTGATATAAAACACAAAATATTCATTAATATACTGTAATGCATAAACACTTTATCAAGCAGCCAACCTGATTGCACCAATCTCTAGTAATTACAGTAAAATACTGTGAAGTACAAACCCCTACCATAAATTAATTTAATTCATTCATCCATTAATTAATCATAACATTATATGAATGTCCTGTGCAACCTAACTTAAACATTTGATGAATGTCATCACAACTGACCATATTTTGTGAACCTATCTCTTGTAATGTACCCACACTGTTCCCATAGCCTAATTAAATGTTCTGGGAACCTTTGAAGAACTCAGAAAGTCTGTTCTGTTAACATTCTTGAAACATAAATGGAATGTTTTGTGCTCCCTGATACAAACATTATCTGAACATCAGCACAACTGGACAATTTTAGTGTTTTGGGAACCTGTCTCTTGCCATATCCCCACAATGTTCGCACAACCTAAAGAAACATACTGGGAACCTTTTAAAGAACAGACAAAATGTGTTCTAGGAACATTATTTTAACATCAGGAATGTTTTATACAAAATTTCTATAATCATCTGTAGGACTGGACAGTTTTTGTGTCATGGGAACTTTCACAGAACCAATTTTGTTTTAATGGAAAACATCACTGGTACATTGTGTTATTACATTACCTGGGAACCTAATGAGAACTTTGGGGGAATGTTCTGTGGTGGTTGTTACAGATGTTGCGCACAACATGTTAGTTGATGTTAGGAGAACATTCCAAGGATATTTCTTTAATTTTTATGAGAAAACAAAGATTTTGTTATCAAAAGCAACTGTATAGCTATGACAGCACGCTTTTATGCACCAGCAAAACCATCAATTTGAGTGACATTTTTAAGTAGGTTTGTCTATACCTTTGAGGGTCAATTACCATACAAATTTAGACGAGAGACCTATTCCAAACGACCTTACCATCTAAAAAATGTATGAGTGGCCCTATGCTATACAAATCTCTGAGGTCTCACAGGTGATAATAGGCAAACAAAAGAGCGCAGAGCTGAGTTACCAACATGACAAGACTCACCACATCTCAAAGCAACCCTCATTAGATCAGCATCAATATATTATGGTGGCCTACGTTATTCCAAAACATAAGGAACATCGTGTGGGCCTATGATGTAGTAGGCTACATTATAATTACCATGTTTTTTTAAATGTAGGCCTAATTACAATACATGCAACGTTACAACAAGTATTTATAGTTGAGCAATGGGAGGGTCTTGGTGTTGATAGGCGGGTTGGCAGCCACATTGCTAGTCTCGTTTCCCTCCGCTCTTTCTAAATCCAATCTGAATAGGACAATATCCAAGCGGGAGAGCTGTGGGAAAGAGTGCACCCGGGAGTTTGTCCGCCTCCACCGAAGCAGCCCTTGTTCTAAACTCGGGTTGGACTCGGTCTCGGTCTGTTTGTGCGCGGAGCTCTGTGGCCAGAGAGAGAGAGAGAGAGAGAGAGAGAGAGAGAGAGAGCGAATGAGGAAGAACTCTCAGTGCACCTTTTTGTCCTCCGATATGCAGATTTGCTGATAAAGCATCAGTTATCTGATCATCTCATACAGGTCGTGGAAAACTGCCAGTGTATGGGAATCTTTAACTATTTTTTCTTCACATGGGTATCTCTCCTTGATCTCCTATCTAACCCAAAACGAATGTGAGCTGTAATAGGCTACTTACTACTGACAGCTCTTGCGGCTCTCTATTGGCATTTTTACGTCTAGCCTAGGCTACAACAACTACTATTGCTGACTTATTCTGCCTGTGGATCTTGCCGTTGCGTCTTAGAAAAGGTATGATTCTGTTACTATTGTTATCATTAACAGAGCAATATTGGGTATTTGTGTGACACAATCTTCTTACAGCAAGTTTAGTCCAGGCGATCACCCAATAGATGGAGTTGAGGAGTGCTTACTTCGATGATCGAATGTTGCCGCATGTCTTGGCTAGCCTATACTATTCTGTATAGGGTATTTGATATTTTACGGCTCTACTGGGATTAGTAGACTATTCTGTCTAAAATCAGAATGGTAAAGCCTGGATGGAGACTTCTATTGAGACTATTTTAGCTTTTGAGAATACCTCAATTTGTAGGCATTGGTTTTCCTTTTGCGCTTCCTTGCTCGCTTGCCTGCCACAAAAAGACGTGGTCGTTTGCGCTAAGCAGCATTCCCAGATACCGGTATGCAAGTGAAAGTTGTGTAAAACGTCCATTCACATAGCATAGATAGATTCATGTCCGCAATAGTAGGCTACATAAGGCAAATCGGGACCTATTTGCGCTACTCCATTG
The DNA here is from genome assembly GCF_020615455.1 of Coregonus clupeaformis. Taxonomy (NCBI): domain Eukaryota; kingdom Metazoa; phylum Chordata; class Actinopteri; order Salmoniformes; family Salmonidae; genus Coregonus; species Coregonus clupeaformis. The sequence continues at coordinate 27,268,479 of NC_059192.1, forward strand.
CGCCAAATGCATTCACGTAGCCTATGCAGGTTAAATGTGCAGGTTGTGCGGTCGCTCGCATTGTGGTGATTGGGACTTCTAATATGCGGATTCAATCTGTGGATTAGAAAATAGGGGTTTTCTATTGAATTATGTTCTGTAGGCCTAGTCATTAATATATCAAATGTAATAAACTGATGGTAACGTGTAAAACAATAGAAATCACATAACCGTCCATTTACAAGTAGCCTTTCTATTGTAAATCTGACAAGAATAGTAGGCGTTCAACCGGGTAAAGATGCACTAAAGGCGGCACCAAATTGTAGGCTATATACCGCGTGACCATTCCTTCATAATTGATTTATTATATAGCCTCAAAAGATTGATAAACTAGACCTAAATTATTAGTTATCATATTTAGCCTACTGTCTTATTAATTTCTTATTTAAGTTCATTTTAATAAAGAGCTATATAAAACAATAATTCATTATTATGAAAATATGCCTATGGAAAAGATGGCTTAAACTTCAATTATATGCTATTATAATCTTGGAAAACAGAAAGGAAAACGCCGCACACTGCTGCTCATGCTCCCAGGTGATTTTATTTATAACAACGTTTCGACCCTTAGGTCTTCATCAGGCATCCAGTCTATTATAATCTTGACTAGATCTTTGCGTGTCTGCTTCCTTTCTGACTACAATGATGCTGACTTGTCCAGCCCCGTGAGTAGTGTCGCATCACTCCCGCTTCACTGGATGCTTCCCTTACCCGCGGTGTCTTAGCGCATTTAGCAGGCAATGCACACTCAAGATCTACTCTCTTCCCTCTTATTTCAAAGGTCGGGGAACCGTTCCTCCCCCGACCTGCACTGTAAGAAGAATGATAGTCACCAATATTACTGGTCATTATAGAGCAGGGATGGGCAACTACAGGCTGAGTTTTTTTAGGAACTCAGTCGGGGTCAAGAGGGCGGCCGCTAAAATGTTTTGCTCGCAAGGTTGGGGACCCACAAAACGCCCGCTTAGGGCCCCCAAAAGGCTAAGTCTGGCTCTGACTGCATATGTTGGTATGGCTGTGGGTAGCAGACCCACAAGCCATTGCGGCCCCTCATGATGAGTTCAGATTTTTTTGTGGCCTCCACCCAAATCAAAGTTGCCCATCCCTGTAATAGAGCCTTGTAAAATATTCTGGATGCAATCAATCGGTCATAAACTGCAATGCATGTGACATATCTGCATAATGTTCCCTACAAAGCATATGAAATATGTGAAAAGTCATTATCCCTGCAGAGAATCAATAAAAATGTATCTGCTGCTTCCTCCCTTCTCTCCAACCAAGTGGCAGACCCTATATGGTTGGTTCTCTTATAGGCATCACAGCTACTCACCAGGGGAATTATCCACCAATATGCAATTGATATTAAATGTATACTATGGTCATATTATATTATCATATCATTAACGTGAATTACTACATTGTTATAACACTATTATTACAATGAGAGCATGTTGTGTTTCATTTCCAGTCATTCCATTCTTTCATTTCCCCCCTTTCTGTAGGTTTAGGAAGCAGAGGAAGTGAACCACTCCAGAATCATGGGACACTTTCAGATCTTCCACATTCTCTCCCTTGGCCTTCGGTTCGTGGCTGTTGTAGCGATCCTGTTCCTCAAATTCCAACATGTGACGGCTATGTCCTCGGACGTGGACTTGGATCAGATTGTGTCTCCTACTGCCAGCAGCAACGTTACTGTGTGCACTACAGCAGGCACAGCATGCGAAAAAGGGGTGATTCTGCCTGTCTGGGAACCTCAGAATCCCTCATTCGGGGACAAAGTGGCACGGGCAACAGTCTACTTCGTGGCCCTGGTGTACATGTTTCTCGGAGTATCCATCATCGCTGACCGTTTCATGGCGTCCATCGAGGTCATCACATCTCAGGAGAAAGAGATCACTATCAAGAGACCCAACGGAGAGACCACCACCACCACCGTGCGGATCTGGAACGAGACCGTGTCCAACCTCACGCTCATGGCCCTGGGTTCTAGTGCCCCTGAGATCCTACTGTCCGTCATTGAGGTTTGCGGACACGGTTTTGATGCGGGAGCCTTGGGCCCCAGCACCATCGTGGGCAGTGCCGCCTTCAACATGTTTGTCATCATCGGCATCTGTGTGTACGTGGTGCCCGACGGGGAGGTCCGGAAGGTCAAGCACCTGCGCGTCTTCTTCGTCACAGCCACCTGGAGCATCTTCGCCTACATCTGGCTCTACCTGATCCTGGCTGTCATCTCCCCTGGCATAGTGCAGGTATGGGAGGGCCTGCTCACCCTCTTCTTCTTCCCCATCTGCGTGTTGTTCGCCTGGGTCGCTGACCGACGCCTGCTCTTCTACAAGTACGTCTACAAGCGCTACCGTACCGGCAAGCAGCGGGGCATGATCATTGAGACCGAGGGCGACCGCCCGCTCCCGTCCAAAGTCGACATCGAGATGGATGGGAAGATGCTCAACTCTCACGCGGCGGACTTCCTGGACGGGCCTCTGGGGTTGGACCTGAACGTGAAGGACCTGGATGAGGAGGAGACCCGGCGCGACATGGCCAAGATCCTCAAGGAGCTGAAGCAGAAGCACCCAGACAAGGAGGTGGAGCAGCTGATTGAACTGGCCAACTACCAGGTATTGAGTTCGCAGCAGAAGAGCAGGGCCTTCTACCGCTGCCAGGCCACCAGGCTCATGACCGGCGCTGGGAACATCCTGAAGAAGCATGCAGCCGACCAGGCCCGCAAGGCCATCAGCTTGCACGAGGTCCGCTCCGATGTGGCAGATAACGACCCCGTCTCCAAGATCTACTTTGACCCTGGCTCCTACCAGTGCCTGGAGAACTGCGGCACAGTGGCAGTGAACGTGCTACGCCGAGGCGGCGACCTGACCAAGACTGTGTCGGTTGATTTCCGTACGGAGGATGGATCAGCCAACGCGGGCTCGGACTACGAGTTTACCGAGGGGGTGGTGGTGTTCAAGCCCGGCGAGACCCAGAAAGAGATCCGCGTGGGTATTATCGATGATGACATCTTTGAGGAGGACGAGAACTTCCTGATCCATCTGAGCAACGTCAAAGTGCTGCTGGCAGAGGGGGAGGAGGTAGAGAACCCAGAGACAAATCACGTGGAGGCGGTGGCCTGTCTCGGCCTGCCCGCTACGGCAACCGTGACCATCTTTGATGACGACCACGCCGGCATCTTCACGTTCGAGGAGCCGGTGGCGCACGTGAGTGAGAGTGTGGGCACCATGGAGGTGAAGGTGCTGCGTACATCGGGGGCACGTGGGGTCGTCATGGTGCCCTACAAGACTGTCGAGGGCACGGCACGCGGATGTGGAGAGGACTTTGAAGATACACACGGGGTCTTGGAGTTCCAGAACGATGAAATCTTGTAAGTTCTTATTTGACTTCTGTACTGGGAATGTTATGTTAAGTATTTAGTTATTTTATATGTGGGGCTGACATTACACTGCTTATAAGCGTACTATTATGCATTTTTTGGCATTTAAAATTGAATGAATACTTTCAGCCAAATTTCTCATAAAGTGAGTAGGCTTTTGAAATATGTAGTATAATATATGAATCTGTAGCCACCAATGCAGTTTATTGTCAGTCTCTTTAGATATGCATGTATAGTCTATGCTGATGCTATATTTTGTTTGTCTGTGAATGCATGTCTTGATGATGATGATGATGATGTGATGGATGCTGAGTGTGTTTGTGTCACGTCGTGGTTGTGGTGCAGTGGACTGCTCGTGTGCCATTAGGGGACGTCTTCAACTCCCTTAGTTTCCGATCTCCTCTCTGCTTCTTCTCATTCATTCATTATTTCATTCATTCGCTCATTTACTTATTGATTTATTTATCGAATGTGTGATTTCTGCTGAGTTCTCAGCAACTGTGTTTTGATCGCACTCAGATTTATCCATGTTTGATTGCTACTCATTAATTTCAGTGGCATGACTAGCCTGAACTCTTTAAGGTTGACTATTGCTGATGTGTCTTGAATTGATTGCTTAGTAGAAATTCTGAGTAGAAATGATTGACTTGACATTCTGGGTTAATGATCAGGCCAGGCTCTATACTGTTCTGGAAAAGAGCATGTCATATTTCTATACATTAAGGTTTGGGCTAGTTAATTCTTTTTTTAAAGGACAAGAGCTACTTGTCTCTCTCTCTATTCCCCTCTCTAACTCCCTCTCTTCCTCTGTCCCCATACTCACCCTCTTTGGCAGGCAGGGGACGAGTGAGACAGATTAATGAAAAGGGCTTGTTTTTAAACAGTTTCAAAGCAGATGTTTAGGTTCAATTTTCCGAGGCCCATTGCATAGTTTCCATAGTGTAGCTCTCAAAGCACAGCTAAGTGGATTTTAATAATATTTGTCTAAATGAAATGATGGAGTGTCAGAGGCGAGGGGGCGGCAGACCTTCTACTCCATCCTATATGAACCTGTAGGAACCAGTAGACTACAGTCTGGAGTCTAGACCAACAGCAGCTCTGGGAAAGGAGTGGAATGAATGGTGGAACTGGATTTTGAATTAATTACAGTTTTCGGCCTGGAATGGAGTGGTGTTAGCTGACTGTGTTGTAATTGTCCTTGCGAGGTGTAATTTGATTTTAATATGGCAATATAATATAGCATTAGATTAGATTAGATGAGTTTATTAGTCACGTGCACAGGGTCGCATATGTAATTGCAGAGTACAGTGAAATTCTTAAGCTCCGAGCTCCAACAGCGCAGGTCAAAAAGAGAAGTGAATGTCCTTGAGGGAATGTCCATAAGGGAATGTCCATAAGGGAATGTCCATAAGGGAATGTCCATAAGGGAATGTCCATAAGGGGAGCAGCAGGAGGTGAAGTGAGAAGTGAAAATAAATACATATTTACAACTGAAACAATGATAAATGTCCATTGGGGGGTCGGGGCAGGGTAAATGTTCATAGGGGGAGCAGCAGAGGGCGCAGGACCTGCCTAGTGGTGGCTATTCAGCAGCCTGATGGTCTGGGGGTAGAAGCTATTGGCCAGACTGACAGTCTTTGCCATGATGCTGCTATACTGCCCGCATCTGAGTGACGGAAGCGGAGAGAACAGGCTGTGGCTCGGGTGGCCGAGGTCCTTGATGATCTTCTTGACCTTCCTGTGACACCTGGTGTTGTAGGTGTCCTGGAGGGCAGGCAGTGTGCACCCAATGGTGCGTTCGGCTGAGCGTACCACCCTCTGTAGAGCCTTATGGTCATAGACATAGTCTCTGTCTACCTCATTGGTTTCATTTCCACCAAAATTATACTAGTATCTACATATAAACTTTTTATTCAATATCTTGCCAAAGTATATTTCATGAATTTTATTCTAGCAATATTTTGACCTAAGTAATGTTAATCTCTGAGTGGGTAGGAGTCCGTATCACAGTTTCATTTTCAGATGACAAGCAGGCTAAACCTCCTACCACCAGAGAGCTGGAAACACACGTGTTAAATGCCTCCCAACAAGCCCTTGAAGAGATAGATCCCAGAAGGGGAGAGGACATTTTTACTCTGGAAAAATGAATTACAAAGTGGATGATCTAAATTGGAGTGCCCGGGGGCTGCCTCTACCCTAATTCAGCTGCAAGGTCCCTCCTTCCTTTGTGTCACAGTCAAGCCAGGAGAGGATAAGTTTTAGCCCTTTCAGTAGGGCTTTTCTTCCCATCAGAAAGCGAAGTGTAATTTTTCTCCAGAATTGAATGTGAGGGCCTGAGTAGCCCTACTTGGAGACATGGGCTAGTGCAGTGGCTGTGATTGTGGTTTGTTTGACCGGAGGATAGATTGGGGAAATGACTGGAGAGTGGAAGATTGGGCAAATGATGGTGTTTTCAGCTCTCTGCTTTTGTCCTCTGTGGGAAGGATAGAGCAACTAATGTGTGGATAGACAGAAATAGCAAGACAAAAGAGAGACATGGCGAGAATCTTTATCATTTAAAATGTACAGTTGCATTGTGGTATAGTAAAGCACATTCATGCACTGCCGTTTTCAGTCATTGAATTTCAGGCTGACAGTATGAGGAGCTGGATAGAGATCCTTATTAACAGAGGTATTTCAGTTTGTGCGAGCTGCCGTAGCATCTTGCTATGCTATTCAGTGGCCCCACCACACCATGACACTCCGCATCCTCCCTCGATCCCTCCCGTGTGAGTGCTTGTCACATCCAAGCCGCCGTCCCCCTAAAGTTTAGTCATTAATCAGTAATGAGGCTTTTGTGAGGTCCGTGTCGCAGTCTCTCCTCTGACAGGCCTGTTGTACAGGAATACAGATTCATTTAATTAGCATGGATAATTAACAGATTTTCTGTCTGTCTGTTTTAGGGGCATGCCAGTGGCAGTGGTGACACCAGTCACCAGTGCTGTTCTGTGGTTGGGTTCACAGATGTCATGGCTAGTGTAGGTCCATTAGATAGAGATGGTCTTATGGATTATTGTGTAGCATTATAAGGAACTAAATCCTCAAGCCTCTTATAACTGAAAGTTGTGACTGTGTGTGGACATGATACAGAAGATCTTGGATCTGTTGATCAGTTTTGGTCTCCATTCTCAATATTAATTGTCTCTGGGTCCCAGGCCTGTAGGTTTAGCCTGTTTAGTTTCTATGACTGTGGCCATGGTATCTATGACACTGTAAAGTCGACCCCAGCTATGTGAGGACTGTTGCCCTTCAGGGGTGGGAGATAAAGGCTTGTGTTTAATGCAGAGGAATAACAGGTGGAAATAACTCCTGCCAAAGTAGTGCTATTACCATGTGCTCAGTAACCGGAGAACACATGCCCTTCACACCCATGGAAACTACTGCCAGAGGTGTGTGTGTGTGTTTGTGTCTGAGTAAATAAATACATGTACAATCTTTGTCTATGTTAGGAGTCTTCTTATTTGTCTATGTGTTCATATCCTGTGTACAGTATACCTCTACATTCAGGAGTGTGACTGGGTGTATTCATGGGACTGACATCATGACATCATGGCTTTGTGGTCTCCCTGGGCTGTTTACATGAGCAACATGGCTGCTCAAGGTGTGAAATAACCTTCTCACACTGATCTCACCCTGCTAGAGCTGCTGCTGCCACTGACATTTGCCCCAGTTCACATCAACATCGCCATAGATGAGTTATGCGTAAAAACAGACATGGAACACAGAATGTCAGTGACTTATCCAAAAAATATGTTAATTTCTGCTTCCCTAACCCAAATGTAAACATCTTGTCTCAACTCTCTTCACCTTCACCACGTTTCCATCCATATTCAGGCAACTTTGAGGGAAATGGGGCCATGGACATAGATGTTGTTTTTTGCTTTGTCATTTTGTCCTGGTTTTGTGGTGGTGCAGTGTGGCAGCACAGCCAGGTCAGTGGAGAGAGAGAGGAAGATGAAGAGGGTCAGTCGTTTGACAAATGAGCCCAAACCGGCTGCCTCCACAAAAAGGTAATCGCTAAGCAACAGATGTGATGGAGGAGAAGAGGAGGGCACCTCCAGGCTCCAGGTATATGAGACACAGGAACTGGAGAACCAGTAGGAGAGGACAGAGAGAAGGCCTGAGGGACAGCTGGAGGGAGAGAGAGAGAATGCTTAAAAGGGGGAGTAATGGGATATGGGGTGATGGAGGGAGAGACAGAAAGAGAAAAGGGAGATAGAAAGAAACATAGAGTGACAGAGAAAGAGAGTAAGAGATAAATAGATTGCGTTAGTGATTGGACTGGGAGTGAGGCTGAAAGCTGAAACAAAGCAGTTGGCATGGATGTCAGGCAGGTCTTTGTAGTGGATTAGTGGCTTTAGAGAGTGCTGTTTAGGATGTTTTTCACTGAGCTGCCAGTGGACAGATTAGAATAACTTGAAGTCTTCTTTTCCACTGCTCCCATCTTAGACTGGTGACACAGCACAGTCACAGTTGCTCTGATGACATGCTGGATGCAATGGCCACACACACAACCAGGCATACACATATCCTCTCTTTATCTCATCTGTACTTCTCTCACTCCCTTCTCCCTCTCTCTCCCTTTCCCTTCTCCCCCCCTCTCTCTCTCTCCCTTTCCCTTCTCCCTCTCTCCTTTTCCCTTCTCCCTCTCTCTCTCTCTCCCTTTCCCTTCTCCCTCTCTCTCTCTCTCCCTTTCCCTTCTCCCTCTCTCATTTTCCCTTCTCCCTCTCTCTCTCTCCCTTTCCCTTCTCCCTCTCTCCTTTTCCCTTCTCTCTCTCTCTCTCTCTCTCTCTCTCTCTCTCTCTCTCTCTCTCTCTCTCTCTCTCTCTCTCTCTCTCTCTCTCTCTCTCTCTCTCTCTCTCTCTCTCTCACTCACTCACTCACTCACTCACTCACTCACTTACACACACACACACACACCACACACACACACACACACACACACATGCACAATTAAATACACACATCTCAATTCAGTCATCATGTTACGATCAACTGCCACCACATATGCACACACTTATTGCAATCTGTGAGCACTTACAAACCTCAATCTACTTTTCATGTAACAGCATACACATAAACACAATCATACACAACGCACCTGCGCACGATCACACACACAGGCTCAAAAGTGCACACACACACCCACACAAACCATTTTTTACAAAGTCTTTAAGTACTTAACTTCCAAACCTCAATCCACTTGTCATGTAACCATTATCCCTGCACTGTCAGTTAGTGGCCTCTTATTCTAAAGTGAAACTTTTAAGCCTGCCTGGATTTTCTCCTGCTTTCAGCAACTTTTTTTGTGTGACAGGATTAATATGGTGGGCTCAGGGGCTCCATCCTGACTCAACTGACTCCACTGCTCTCTCTCCCCTCCTGTGCACATATCTGCACTACGGTGGCTCAGAAGTGACACTTTTTACAGTGGGTTGGGATGGGATAAGTCATGACTTCCTGAGAACGAGAGAAAATATTTTTAAGTGATTCTTTCAGAAATCGACCCCAATATTCAACAGCCACCTAGAACACTCACCTTGTGGAGACAGTATGATGAGGACTATGTCTAGTATGGTCTCTTCCATACACATTCATATTGCCTGTACATAATTTGTTCAGTAGACCAGACTTCTCCTCTGGCAAAGTTTAGGGACCTGGATTGAAGGCTTTTAAAAGGGAGGGGGACACAGACCATCTTTAATATAAATGTCACTTAATTCCCCCACCTGCACAGCTAAGTAGGTTTTATAAATGGTTATGAGGCCACTAATGCGCTTATTTTTATATGAATTATTGGGAAGACAATTTATCCACATTAGTCAATGTGAGTAGAGTGCTGGAGAGTGTGCCAATGTTTGTGTGTGTGTGTGCAAATGTGTGTGTGTGACTGTGTGTGTGTGTGTGTGTGTGCGACACTGCAACAGTGTGTGTGTGTGTGTATGTGTGTGTGTGCGACTGTGCAACTGTGCGCGTTTGTGTGTTCCAAAAATATGTTCTGTCTGTTTATGAGAGCACATTGTCACATTTGTGTGTACAGTGTGTGTCTGTGTTTGATCTATGAATTCACCTCAGTTAGTAAAGACACCTGCCACTGATGCAAAACAAGCCCAAGGCATAGATTATTATTCTACTAGTGGAGTGCTGAGGGTAACCGCTTTTGCAATACGTGGTCAAGTGTTTCTTCTGTAGTAAAGCTGAAACCATTTAACTCTTTGATGGGCCTGTGTGCCTTTTATGTGACTGCATTTTCAACCTTCTCAGAGAGAGAGAGAGAGAGAGAAGAGTGTAGCTTTCAGAGCCAAAGTCCCCTTCTTGAATCCGTAATGTCGGGCAGGGGCTTAGCACAGACAAGATCATGGCACAGCTCCAGACTCAGAACATGGCTTCTCTCGTTCACCCGGCCTCCACCGCCCGGCAAGAATGAGCTCCTCTCTGTTTACATACACCACATATCTGGAATAGTTCCGGTAAATTAGGAACAGGAACGTTCCAAAAAAGGCTTTGAGATATCCTCTGTGGCAAGGGAGAGTTGTTTTAGATCCAAAAGAGGATTCTGCTCTGTACTCTCCCTCACCCTCACCCTCTCCTTCGTTCTCTCCCTCGTTATCACTCCCTTCATCTCTATCATTACTCTCTTACTTCTCATTGTCAGTACATCTCTTATCATCTATTTGAGCCTGGCATCAGGAGTGATGATAGAGATGAAGGGAGTGATAACGAGGGAGAGAACGAATGGGCTGTTACAATATTGGTGTGTTCACACACGCTTGATTTTGTTTGAAACCTGGAGCCTCATTGCAGGCTTAAGGGATATCTCTACCTGATATTCTCCTGAGTTCCTCTGATACATCGACCACTGATATCTCCTCCTGCTTCTAACCTCTGTATATCTCTTCTACGTGCCTCTGCTCAGTATCCTGTGGCTCAGCTCCGTGACACCTTCATCTCAGACCGTCTGTGTCTGGTCCACTCTTATCTCCTCAACAGCCACCTGGATTGCAAGGCATCATGGAAATAACCGGCGGGCCCTGTCTGACCTTTTTTACCATATCATATTTTATCTCACTGAAACAGATTTGGTCATATCCGTAACCGGTCATACCTTTAATGTTATGGAGGTGACATGGTGTTATGGGGATGACTTATGATGGGGGTATGAATGTATTACCCCTAGGATGGTGGTGTTTTCAAGGATGACCTAGAATCCCAGATGAGCCACTTACAGTATTCTCTCTCTTCAGCTACGGAAAATGTTCACTCCCTCCCAAACACACCAAAGAGCTTGTTAACTAATTAGGCACATTTTAGGTATTTAATATCCGGAAAGGTTCCATTTACTGTAGCTGTGATGGTTCAGCTCACCTGATTAGCAATTACATCTGTAAACCCCTTGTTAAGAGGACCGCCCCATAGTGAATCACCTACCTGCAGATGACTCCCTCTCTCTAAGGGAGGAGAGCGGGAAAGAGAGTGAAACTGAGAGATAGAAAACTAAAGAACAAGAGAGAGCAAGAATAAATGAATGAGCACGTCTGTCATAGCTGGCAGGGAGCAGATCTGTGGAGGACAAGCCTATCCCATATCCCCCTTTCCTCGCCTCCGGCCTGTCACCATGACAATTTGTATCTCTCAGGCTAGCTCCCGTCAGATGGATGACCAGTCAGTGGGAGCATCCTGAGGGTGATCAGTGAAATATGGAGTGTATATCAAAGCTTTTCTCTCTCTTAATAAATTACTGGCTTTACTGGGAGTAGGCACTCAGCAGGACTCCCCCCTCATACCAGGCCCCCTGATACATATGTCCCGATACAGTACCCACACACACACACACACACACACACACACACACACACACACACACACACACACACACACACACACACACACACACACACACACACACACACACACACACACACACACACACACACACACACACACACACACACACACACACACACACACACACATGGATTTATTCACCTCAAAGGTGCAGACTGATGTGTGTGTGTGTCATCTCCCTGTGTGTGTGTGTGTGTGTGTGTGTGTGTGTGTGTGTGTGTGTGTGTGTGTGTGTGTGTGTGTGTGTGTGTGTGTGTGTGTGTGTGTGTGTGTGAGTGTGTGTGTGTGTGTGTCAGCTGGTGTGGCTGAGGTCTGGAGGTCCTGACAGCAGGACTCTGAGTTAATAAGCCTGGCCTGCCTTGTTTCTTGTTCCAGCACCAGATGTTCAAAAGCCTCGAGATCTTCACTGTGTGCGCGTGCGTTTGTGTGTGTGTGTGTGAGTGCTTGTTAGCCTGCATGTGTTTTCCATAAGTTTATGTCCTCTATGTAACATCATTTTGTGTTTATGTAGGTGTGATTGTCTGTCTCTTTCTGTGTGTGTGTGTGTGTGTGTGTGTGTGTGTGTGTGTGTGTGTGTGTGTGTGTGTGTGTGTGTGTGTGTGTGTGTGTGTGTGTGGACGTATGTGCAGTATATGTGTGCATGCATGTGTGTCAGTCTGTTTTCCTTTGATACCTTACACCCCGCGCGCCTAGTCCACTGCTGCCAGTAAGATTAAAGCCCTCATGCTGGTGGTTAGCTCAGAAAATATCCTTCATTGAAGACAACCTACCCACCTGGCTGAGGTTATCACACATTAATCCACATTGTCTGGGCTTTTTGTGGTATAGTCTATCTATGCATAGCTCTTATCTAGAATACATCTCCCCCTCACAGAAATTGTCTGAACATGTTCATAACACCCACCCTGCTGCACTTTCAGGGTGAAGACTGGAATAAACCTAATCTTCCACAGAACTGTTCTCTATGCTCTCTAAGACCGTAACAAGGGATGAGGTCAGTTCAATTATAACAGTCAATTCACGGAGTCTGTTGAAATTCAAACTGTGACTAGTTGAATAGTCCACTATTTTCAATCATTTTTCAATCCAAGAGGACATGTTTCCAATTAATCTCCTGGATAGATAGAGATGAAATTGAATTGAGCCCAACCCTGTCTATAGCAGAAGCATAGTGCACAGCCCTGTGCTGTATGACATGGCAGGACTGTGTCTGTCTGTCTGTCTGCTGCTACTTTGAGCTGGTTGTTACTTAGTGGATCAATGTTGTCGTTCATTTTAGCCTCTTTACATAATGATGGAGACTTGATAGTGCCTTAAAAGGGGTGAATGATAGTCTGAGGACATTCCTGTCTGTCTGCTCTGCTTGCATGTAGGCTAACCTGGAAAAACAGCTGAACTCATTGCAATGTAGCACATGATGTCCCAAGATGGTGCAAAGTCGAAGAAGTTACAAAAGTGCTGCAGGCTTGTTCTTTTTCTTTCTTACTATCTCTCTCTCTCTCTCTCTCTCTCTCTCTCTCTCTCTCTCTCTCTCTCTCTCTCTCTCTCTCTCTCTCTCTCTCTCTCTCTCTCTCTCTCTCTCTCTCTCTCTCTCTCTCTCTCTCTCTCTCTCTCTCTCTCTCTCTCTCTCTGAGGCAAGAACACACAAACGCACTCACACACACCCCGACACACACACACAGCCCAGGCCTACAGACAGCCTGGCATCCTAGTTTCAACAGAGCCATTATGATGAGAGCTTTGTTTGGAGACAGAGAGACACCTGATCTTAACACAAGACAAACACTAGGAAGGAAACTCTGCCAGCTCTGCCCTCTGCTCTCCTCTTCCCCCGTAGACTAGGTCTGTTCTCAGATCAGCCTTCCCACTGGGCACAGACATCAATTCAATGTCTATTGCACGTTGATTCAACTTAATGTCATTCAAATGATGTGGAAACAACGTTGATTCAACCAGTGTGTGCCCAGTGGGTCCACACTTCTGGGCTACATCCAGAATGGCACCTTATTCCCTATGTGGCCAAAAGTAGTGCTCTACATAGGAAATAGAGTGCCATTTCAGAAGTACCCCTTGTCTGGGCCCTGTGTATTGTTGTAGTTGAAACCTGGCCAGTTCATTAGGCTGATTTACAGGCTTCCTAAACAAGATGTGGCAGGCAGCAGGTCATCCATGTTGTTAAACTAGATAAACACACTGCCCTGTTTTCATCCAGCATTCACCCAGCTGTCATCTGACCATGAAACAAACACTGACAGACACTGTCCATGCTCTGCTGTTTAGAGCCAACCTTCCTGAACCACTGTAGAGGTATCACATCAGTTATACACACAGAAAGGCCTAGATACGCTCTGAGTCACCTATCACCACTAGCAGGGAATGATACATACAGTGGGGGAAAAAAGTATTTAGTCAGCCACCAATTGTGCAAGTTCTCCCACTTAAAAAGATGAAAGAGGCCTGTAATTTTCATCATAGGTACACGTCAACTATGACAGACAAAATGAGAAGAAAAAAAATCCAGAAAATCACATTGTAGGATCTTTTATGAATTTATTTACAAATTATGGTGGAAAATAAGTATTTGGTCACCTACAAACAAGCAAGATTTCTGGCGCTCACAGACCTGTAACTTCTTCTTTAAGAGGCTCCTCTGTCCTCCACTCGTTACCTGTATTAATGGCACCTGTTTGAACTTGTTATCAGTATAAAAGACACCTGTCCACAACCTCAAACAGTCACACTCCAAACTCCACTATGGCCAAGACCAAAGAGCTGTCAAAGGACACCAGAAACAAAATTGTAGACCTGCACCAGGCTGGGAAGACTGAATCTGCAATAGGTAAGCAGCTTGGTTTGAAGAAATCAACTGTGGGAGCAATTATTAGGAAATGGAAGACATACAAGACCACTGATAATCTCCTTCGATCTGGGGCTCCACGCAAGATCTCACCCCGTGGGGTCAAAATGATCACAAGAACGGTGAGCAAAAATCCCAGAACCACACGGGGGGACCTAGTGAATGACCTGCAGAGAGCTGGGACCAAAGTAACAAAGCCTACCATCAGTAACACACTACACCACCAGGGACTCAAATCCTGCAGTGCCAGATGTGTCCCCCTGCTTAAGCCAGTACATGTCCAGGCCCGTCTGAAGTTTACTAGAGTGCATTTGGATGATCCAGAATAGGATTGGGAGAATGTCATATGGTCAGATGAAACCAAAATAGAACTTTTTGGTCAAAACTCAACTCGTCGTGTTTGGAGGACAAAGAATGCTGAGTTGCATCCATAGAACACCATACCTACTGTGAAGCATGGGGGTGGAAACATCATGCTTTGGGGCTGTTTTTCTGCAAAGGGACCAGGACGACTGATCCGTGTAAAGGAAAGAATGAATGGGGCCATGTATCATGAGATTTTGAGTGAAAACCTCCTTCCATCAGCAAGGGCATTGAAGATGAAACGTGGCTGGGTCTTTCAGCATGACAATGATCCCAAACACACCGCCCGGGCAATGAAGGAGTGGCTTCGTAAGAAGCATTTCAAGGTCCTGGAGTGGCCTAGCCAGTCTCCAGATCTCAACCCCCATAGAAAATCTTTGGAGGGAGTTGAAAGTCCGTGTTGCCCAGCGACAGCCCCAAAACATCACTGCTCTAGAGGAGATCTGCATGGAGGAATGTGCCAAAATACCAGCAACAGTGTGTGAAAACCTTGTGAAGACTTACAGAAAACGTTTGACCTGTGTCATTGCCAACAAAGGGTATATAACAAAGTATTGAGAAACTTTTGTTATTGACCAAATACTTATTTTCCACCATAATTTGCAAATAAATTCATAAAAAATCCTACAATGTGATTTTCTGGATTATTTTTTTTCATTTTGTCTGTCATAGTTGATGTGTACCTATGATGAAAATTACAGGCCTCTCTCATCTTTTTAAGTGGGAGAACTTGCACAATTGGTGGCTGACTAAATACTTTTTTCCCCCACTGTAAGTCTTGCTGAACAGTGTGTCTGTGTGTGTGTGTGTGTGTGTGTGTGTGTGTGTGTGTGTGTGTGTGTGTGTGTGTGTGTTTGGCTGTGTATTTACACAGCATATAAAAGTATATATTGTGTTGTATGCATGTGGGTCTCTGTGTACTGTACACTACAGATTATATGTGTGTGTATGCGTGTGTGTGTCCATAGGTTGCATCTGTGTGTGTGTGTATGTGTCCATGCGTTGTGTCGATGTATGTTTGTGTGTGTGTGTGTGTGTGTGTGTGTGTGTGTGTGTGTGTGTGTGTGTGTGTGTGTGTGTGTGTGTGTGTGTGTGTGTGTGTGTGTGTGTGTGTGTGTGTGTGTGTGTGTGAGAGAGCGCTACTCTCCCTTTGTGTACTAGAAGGTCATGTGAGTGTAGAGGCTGTAGGGAGGACTGGGCTGGCTGGCTGATATAAAATATTAATGGCACTGCAGTGTTTAGAGCTCTGTCTCACAGGCAGCACAGCAGTTAGCCTGCCTTTAGCTAGCTGGGATGCTAGCCTCAACAGCTTTGTTCAGCTAGACCACTGTTGTGGAGAACGTTTATCATTAATAACATTGTTTAGGTAGTTAGGAAAACTTTGTAAAAATGTCAATAACTTTAGTTAAGCTCATAGCATGTGGTCTTCTGGTAATGAGAATGTGTTTGTTGAGTTAGGCTGAGCAATGTAATTGGGGAATGTTACAGTAGCTGTTTAGCACGAATACAGTACCTGTTTAGTTATTTGTGCAGTTAGCATGATGGCTACTTAAAGCTGCAATATGTAACTTTTTGGGCGACCTGACAAAATGTGCATAGAAATGTGAGTTATAGATCTGTCATTCTCATTGATAGCAAGTGTAAGAAGCGATAGATCTGTTCTATGTGCTCTATTTCTATGCTTCCCGTTCTATGCTTCCCGTCTTCTCGGTTTTGCACACCAGCTTCGAACAGCCGAAAATACAATATTTTTGGTTATGGAAAATATATTTCACAGTGGTTTAGATGGTGCAATGATTCGCTACACTATACTTGCTTGTTTTGTCACATAAACTGAAATTAGCCGAACTATTAGAATTTTTGCAACCAGGAAATGGCGAAGCGATTTCTGCATAGTGCATCTTTAAATGTATTAATTTTGACGAAGTATGGGTAGCTGCAGCCCAATATGGTGACCAGAGTATGGGCGAGTGAGTGAGTGTGTTGAAAGGAGTGGGTGTATGGAAAGCGAATCAGCTAATTGGGCAGATTTGTTGCCACTCAAGACCATTTTGCGTGGCTGATCGGGCTGCACTATGAGTCGATAGTAAGCCGGTGACAAGCACTACTGTCCAGCAACCGGAGTGGGAAGTAGCTACAGTTGAAGTTGGAAGTTTACATACACCTTAGCCAAATACATTTAAACTCAGTTTTTCACAATTCCTGACATTTAATCCTAGTAGAAATTCCCTGTTTTAGGTGAGTTAGGATCCCCACTTTATTTTAAGAATGTGAAATGTCAGAATAATAGTAGAGCGAATGATTTATTTCAGCTTTTATTTATTTCATCACATTCCCAGTGGGTCAGAAGTTTACATACACTCAATTACTATTTGGTAGCATTGCCTTTCAATTGTTTAACTTGGGTCAAATGTTTCGGGTAGCCTTCCACAAGCTTCCCACAATAAATTGGGTGAATTTTGGCCCTTTCCTCCTGACAGAGCTGGTGTAACTGAGTCAGGTTTGTAGGCCTCCTTGCTCGCACACGCTTTTTCAGTTCTGCCCACATATTTTCTATAGGATTGAGGTCAGGGCTTTGTGATGGCCACTACAATACCGTGACTTTGTTGTCCTTAATCCATTTTGCCACAACTTTGGAAGTATGCTTGTGGTCATTGTCCATTTGGAAGACCCATTTGCGACCAAGCTTTAACTTCCTGACTGATGTCTTGAGATGTTGCTTCAATATATATCCACATCATTTTCCTTCCTCATGATGCCATCTATTTTGTGAAGTGCACCAGTCCCTCCTGCAGCAAAGCACCCCCACAGCATGATGCTGCCACCCCCGTGCTTCAAAGTTGGGATGGTGTTCTTTGGCTTGCAATCATCCCCCTTTTTCCTCCAAACATAACGATGGTCATTATTGCTAAACAGTTCTATTTTTTTTTCATCAGACCAGAGGACATTTCTCCAAAAAGTACGATCTTTGTCCCCATGTGCAGTTGCAAACCGTAGTCTGGCTTTTTTTGGTGGTTTTGGAGCAGTGGCTTCTTCCTTGCTGAGCGGCCTTTCAGGTTATGTCGATATAGGACTCGTTTTACTGTGGATATAGATACTTTGTACCTGTTTCCTCCAGCATCTTCACAAGGTCCTTTGCTCTTGTTCTGGGATTGATTTGCACTTTTCGCACCAAAGTCCGTTAATCTCTAGGAGACAGAACGCGTCTCCTTCCTGAGCGGTATGACGGCTGCGTGGTCCCATGGTGTTTATACTTGCATACTATTGTTTGTACAGATGAACGTGGTACCTTCAGGTGTTTGGAAATTGCTCCCAAGGATGAACAATACTTTTTTTCTGATGTCTTGGCTGATTTCTTTTGATTTTCCCATGATGTCAAGCAAAGAGGCGCTGAGTTTGAAGGTAGGCCTTGAAATACATCCACAGGTACACCTCCAATTGACACACATGATGTCAATTAGCCTATCAGAAGCTTCTAAAGCCATGACATCATTTTCTGAAATGTTCCAAGCTGTTTAAAGGCACAGTCAACTTAGTGTATGTAAACTTCTGACCCATTGGAATTGTGATACAGTGAATTATAAGTGAAATAATCTGTCTGTAAACAACGGTTGGAAAAATTACTTGTGTCATGCACAAAGTATATGTCCTAACCGACTTACCAAAACTATAGTTTGTTAACAAGAAATGTGTGGAGTGGTTGAAAAACAAGTTTTAATGACTCCAACGTAAACTTCCGACTTCAACTGTACCTAGTAGCCAGTATCAGGGTGAGAGTCACAGTAAGAACACGTATACAACGCATGATGCAACAGTACTCCCATCATCAATACTTTTAATCCTAATAAACAATCATCAGTTTAATAACTGAAAATGTACAATTATTTGTGTAAAACTAACAGTGAAATACGACTCAGACTCATCCTCTGGCTTAAAAACAGAAGTCCAAACTCTCGCGGTACGGTAGCTCAATGTACGGTAGTTGCATGGTAAGAAACGGAAGACAAAAAACAGCTCAATCAAAATCGTCTAACCTATAGCAGAGCGCTTTCAACACACCCACTCCTTTCCACACACCCACTACTCTCCTTTCAACACACCCACTCCTTTCCACACACCCACTACTCTCCTTTCGACACACCCACTCCTTTCCACACGCCCACAACTTTCCTTTCAACACACCCACTCGTCCGTACTCTGGTTGCCATATTGGGATGCAGCTACCCCCTTCTCATTTTGACTGCTGCCAGTGAGAACATTAGCTTGAGGTGCACTTTTCCAGTTTGGCTGCTGTAGAGCTGAATATTAGTGTAAAAAGCTTTATTTTCTGTTTTGTGAATGAAACCCAACTCCCTTCTATACCTCTAACACTCCATCATGGTCCCCTCTTCAAAAAACCGTGTTAAAAACCACATTGGAGTGAATACCTTTTTATGAAGCCTGAAATTGAATCAAATCATCAGGAAGCTAAGCGCCACATGGCTAGTGTAGTTAGTAGAAAGTGTAGAGCAGAAGATGTGGCAGCCACCCCAAACCAAACCAGTGAGGAACCGTGCGTGAGGACTGAGCATATCACTCCTCACGCACGACGAAGGTCTGAGGGAAGAAGGTCTGAGGGAGGCCTGATTGTACTAAGGGCCCACATGGGGCTTCTCTAAGGAGAGCACACGCCACATCCCATCCACATTCCTTACACAAGAGATAGGCTGCTGACATGCTTGTCAAACACAGGAAACAGGCCCTCCTCACATGATTAATTCTGTCTCACCATGCTTTCACCCACTGGGTGACAAAACTAGACTGGGTGGAGAGGGAGAAAGAGAGGGGAGACAGAGGGAGGAGGGGAGGGTTGAAGGAAAAGAGAGATGGTAAGAGAGTGATAGAAGGAAAGGGATGAATGGAGTGGAGAGGAGAGAAAGAGATGGTGATGAAGGTAAAGGGAGGAATGGAGAGTAACAGATGCAGGGAATGTGAGAGTGAGAGTGAGAGGAGAAGAGAGGAAATGAAGAGGGGTAGAGAGCAGAGGAGGAAGAGTGCGTGACTGTCTGCCTGTGGCTCTCACCCCCTGACTGGGCAGCGTATCCCATCATGCAGTGTGTGTGCGTGTTGTGGGCCCTGCTCGCTCTCTGGGTTAGTCTTATTTAGGACTGGTGCAGAGCTTGGTGCCTGCTTGCATTTGTCCTCATCTAAATTCATGAGCTAACGTGCACACTAGGACTATAACATTGTAGGGGAGGGAATTACAGAGAGAGAGGGGGGTGGGGGTGATCACTGTTTTCCATTGCTTCACTGAGAGAGGGAGAAAGAAAGAGAGAGAGGTGAAGAGAATGAGGGAGAGTGTGTGTGGACACGGAGCATGCTGTGTTGAACTTGGCCCCTGGCGTAATTAGGATTTGAGAAACTGCAAATTACATTATTGTTTGTGTGTGTGTGTGTGTGTGTGTGCATGTGCGTGCTTGTGTGCATACATCCACACTCCTCAATGCCACACTAACATTAGCTGTGTGTCATGACCTGTGATGATCAATACACAATCAGTATTTATTTTACTTCGTATTGTTTGATTGGAGACCTGCTCTTAGTTGTTCTACTCTGTAGGACATAGAGACAAACAGTTGAGTGGGTTGATCCAGGACCAGTCAGCAGCTGGGCTAACCTGGGTCCGGTGGTGGTGGTGTCCCCATGGGCCTTTCCCTCTTCTGTCCCTGCTGGTTGCAATCCTAGGGGGAATTCATCTCACTGATTTCAATTTGCTGCTTGGTTGCTAACTGGAGATCTGAGCGCTAACATTAGCATAAGCTATTACTTTGTTTTTATGATAGCATGCATTTCTCCGGGTGATATTTTGGTTGCTTCTATGGCTTTGATCAAGCACCTATTGTCTTGTTAGGGATATTTGCTCCTTGCCTATTTCTCTTACCATCTCCACTTCCAATGCATGCTGGTGATTTATGGGTTTTAAACAGAAGGAATGAGGACATCATTCAGTTTCACAATAACCCCAGCCACAAAGGGTGCTCGTAAAATACATGCACACAGACACACACATGCATGTTTACATGCATGCACGTACACACGTCACATATATATGTACACGTACACACATATATACACACACACACAAAACAAAAACATACGCAAACAGATATATTCTAATATCATCAGAGGAACACCTGGACATAGCTTATAGCACGCATCTCTGCAAAGCGAAAAACATTTTTTTCTCCATCTTTCCGTTGGTTCGCCTGCTGTGCGGCACTTTATGTTGTTATCTAAAAGTGACAGAACATAAGCATGCACTCTGTTTCCAGCACAAGCACACTCTATTTTAAGACTCATGTCGACTTAGTGAGAGAATTAAGCAATTATCTGGAGCAGAGCCCAAAGACAAAATGTCCACTGGACCAACCAGGATTGGGGGAAGGTATGTGTCTTGCTGCTGTACAGCAGGGGTTCCCAACCTAGGGCTCACACACACAAAACAAACACGCACGCAAACAGAGATCTTCTAATATCACCAGTGATAGATCTTTATACCGATCTAAAATGACGCATAAATCTGCGACGCTTTAGTCTAGAAACAAGCGGTGACATACCAGAGGAAGACGTGACTGATGCACATGGGAATATCTTTGGTTTGTCGCTATGACATTCAGAAGCTGAGCTACGTCGAAGTCAAAGAAATTGGACTGCTTGGGAAGTAATCTTATACAATGTGTGACTCTGTCACCATCAATTGATCAAATCACTTTCTGTAAAAGAGAATATGTCAGATTAAATTGAGGGTTAATATAAATTATCATAATAAAACATAGTTGGTTGCGGAATAACATTTGGGGAAATCAGGTCTAGACTTTTTTTTCCTTATCCATTATTATTATGATGATGATGATGATGATTATTATTATTCATATTATTCATATTAAATAGTCATGAGTCTTGTTAAACTACGTAGAATTGCAGGAAATGATTTTCAAAACAACAGCATTTTCCTAATTAAAATTCCAAATTAAACAAAATCAAGCTGGTGTTGTATTTAACATAGGCAATCTCAATAAACAATCATTTTAAAAGGGGGAGGATGGGTGACATTTTTCCAATGTGAAAAAGGGGGCCCTGGGGAAAAAAGGTTGGGAACCCCTGCTGTATTTATTTATTTCGATAATGAAAAGTCTGGAGAACCCTGGCCGCAACATTACATTATTCATCCATTTTAGCACTCAGCCTCTGGTTGCCGGTGTTGTGGGGCTCTGCCAAGCAGGGCTTCCACCACAGGAGGTAACTAGATCAGATTGAAGAGCAGACGGGCTATAGGGAGTATGGAGGAGGAGAGAGGAGGAGGAGGAGGAGGCTACTGCTCTAGCATTCTAAAACCCTTCCGTGGAACGCCGTGCTGAATGTAAAACTCCCAAAGGAAATGTTCCATTCCCATAGATTAAAAAGGGAACAGAAGGCACAGGGGTCAGTGTGTGTGTGTGTGTGTGTGTGTGTGTGTGTCTGTGTGTGTGTGTGTGTGTGTGTGTGTGTGTGTGCATGCGTAAATGTGTGCGTGTGTGTGATATTGTGGAGACAGAGTGGAGGGGTACAGGGATTGGGAATTGTTTTCATCTTATTGATCAGGCATTTCCCCTGTAGTGCTGCTCCATCTTGAGTAATGTGACACTACACTGGCTAGGGCCCGGACACACCATCACTCTTTCTCTCTCTCTCTCTCTCTCTCTCTCTCTCTCTCTCTCTCTCTCTCTCTCTCTCTCTCTCTCTCTCTCTCTCTCTCTCTCTCTCTCTCTCTCTTGTTCTCTCTCTCTCTTGTTCTTTCTCTCTCTTGTTCTTTCTCTCTCTCGCTCTCCCTCTCTTTCTCCCTCTTTTTCTCTTTCTCCCTCCCTCTCTCTCTCTCTCTCTCGCTCTCTCTCTCTCTCTCTCTCTCTCTCCCTCACTCCCTCACTCCCTCCCTCCCTCTCTCTTATTCTCTCAGTGCAATATAGACCAACCTTTAACATGTTCAGGGATATGTGTCTAATGCACTTAGGAGAATACATTTCAGAGGGAACGTGCCATACTGTATGACATATTAAAAGGAATAAATATTTTAGGTCTTTGATGCGTATTGCGAGGGGCTATGCGTTCTATGGAAAATAATGAACGACGTGGAAGGTGTGTTCCACGGCGTGCTGGCGGAGTGGAACGGACTTTCCACAGAGTTGCATTATTTTCCAGAGAGCGCATAGAGCCATGAGTTAATTATCCCTTTTATACAGTACCATGGCTATAATTTGAAATGTGTTCATTTGCCAGTAGAAATGTGTTCAACATCCACTGAAGTAGCTAGCAAGTTTACTAGATAGCTACAGTAGTTGCCGTGGTAACCAAACAAACAGACTTGCTAGTTTAGCTAACCAAACCATCAGTCCTAGTTTGCTATTATGAAAATCAAAATCAACAATACCAATACTGTTTTTAATTTGACTTTTGCTTTCAAAAGCAGCTCAAACAAAACATGTCAAAATTAACAAAAGGCATTGAATTCTACCGTGCAAATATACTGTGCGTTATAGTGAAATAATACACGCTCTAGAATGCCCTTCAAGCCAAATCATTGAACAATGCCATGGTATAAGGAATAATGAAAGAACGTGTTGTGAATTAAATGTAGTGAAGTTCATATAGGTTGATATTAAACAATTCAACCTAAGACTGGATCCTACCCTCTATCTCCCAGAGAATGAACCTATTGTAGGCCTAATGGTCCTCCATTATACAGACTGAAGATGAACAGCAGGCTCAGGCTGCTCTGCACCCGTAATAAGACACACATGCACACACATATGAAGGGTGATAAATGCCATAAATGAACCATTGAGCATGTGTACGTGTGAACACCTGAACACTTAAAGGTGTGATTTAAATTATTTATAACAATACGACGTGTGAACATCTGCTTAATTACGTTCAAACCGTTGCATTAATGGAATTCACTCCACAATATAATAGCCACTCTACTAACAGGACCCCTGCACTGTTTTCCATCTGCCAATGTGGGGTTTATAATGCCTGTATATACACACAACACATTAACCACATTTTAACATTGTTCATTGGGTCTACATTAATTAGGTTGAATGTAAAAAAGTAATTGACCTGTCAATTCTTTCATGTTAGGCTATTACATAAGGTATAAAGCGGTAACATATATCAATATTCAATCAGATGTGTGAGTTAAAAGATGTTTGAATCTTTCTCATTCTTGGTGTCTTCACATATTTACACATAAATCAGTTATTTTCTTACATTTATGTCAGTGTATTTGTCAGTGTCCACAGCATCATAGTATGTCTTGCATTAAACATTTATAGAACATGTTATACTGCTTGGTAAGAAACCTGTATGAAGATCTCGGAATTGCAATCTAATGGCTTTACTTTTTGTGGTTAATGTGTTGTGTTTATATACAGGCATTATAACCCCCACTTTGACAGATGGTAAACAGTGCAGGAGTCCTGTTAGTACAGTGGATATTATATTATGGAGTGAATCCCATTAACGCAAATGTTTGGAACTGAATTATTCAGACTTTCAGGCGTCGCATTGTTATACATAAACTTGGTTGAATGTTTTTTTTTAAAGGCACACGTTCACACGTTCACACGTTTCAGTCACACCTTCAAGTCTCCCCACTCCCTCCCCCCAAAATCATGATAATAATAAAATAAAAATACACGTTCACACGTACCCGTTCATATGTTCACACGGTCAATGGTTCATTTATGGCATTTATCTCCCCTCAAACACACACACATATGTTACTCCTCCGCAGTGCTGCCTCCTCCACTTCCTCTACCACTTCCTCCTGATTATTTTGTCTTTGCTAATGACAGTGGTGGAGTGATAAAGGCCATCTATCTCTCCAGAGATAAGAACCAAGAGGGCCCTCCTCCCTCTATCGCTCCCCGATTAACAGCTCCTCTCCCTGGCTGATTCAGCTACAAAGCCTGTCTGTAGCCTAGCTTTCTGGTCACTCTAACCCATTATTAAGTATTAATGTCAGCGTGGGCCTTCCCACACTAAGGCCAATGTAAGGCTCTGTTTACTGTTGCCTAGCTGTTCTTGGCAACACAGCTTTCCATAATTAATTTCCCCCAGTGTGTGTGTGCGTGTGTGTGCGTCTGTGTGTGTGTGTGTGTGTGTGTGTGTGTGTGTGTGTGTGTGGATGTGTTTAACTATACTTGTTGGGACCAGAAGTCCCGACAAGAATAGTAAACCAAGAAACATTTAACCAACTGGGGACATTTTGTTGATCCCCACAAGGTCAAATGCTATTTCTAGGGGGTTTAGGGTTAAGGTTAGGAGATAGGGTTAGTTTTAGGGATAGGGTTAGGAGCTAGGGTTTGGTTT
Organism: Coregonus clupeaformis; assembly: GCF_020615455.1. NCBI lineage: Eukaryota > Metazoa > Chordata > Actinopteri > Salmoniformes > Salmonidae > Coregonus > Coregonus clupeaformis. The sequence goes on from NC_059192.1 coordinate 27,293,390, forward strand.
AGGGTTAAGGTTAGGTTTTTGGGTTAAGGTTAGGGTTAGGGTTAGGGTTAAGGTAAGGGTTAGGGTTAGGTTTAGGGTTAGGGGTTAGGGAAAATATGATTTTGAATGGGACTGAATTGTATGTCCCCACAAGGTTAGCTGCACAAGACTGTGTGTGTGTGTGGAAAACCCAGCGTTCAGAGCAGTGAGACAGGGACACTATAGCAAAGACCATGTAAGTAAGAGTGGGACTGGAGAATAGCCTTAAACGAGAGTGTAGCATTGAGGGCGTAACCATAGCCATGAATTTAGAGAGTTGGGCCATTAGCAAGTTGGGCCATGCCAAAAATTATATTGCAGCCATGCTAGCGTCCCATTAAGGGTGCTTTCACATATCCCCTTATGATCTGGATCCCGGAGCGTTCGGTACCCTGCTCCGCGCTATAAAGCATGTGTGAAATGCAAACGAACCCTGGCTGAAACTAATCATGGACCTGCGTGAGTAGCGGGTCCAAGATCCAGGACCAGAGTACCAGGTATTGTACTTCTACATAATGTAGAATGTACATCTTGCTAATCGCACCCTGAAACTGTTATTTTCAGGTCTTGTGAAAGCAAAACGTATTCTGTAGAGTTCTCACAAACGCTCCAGGAAACCGAACCAGCATTATTTATATATTCCCCATGTAATGTTATGTAACTGAATGTCTAGAATTAGAACAATATTCAAAATTCTAAGTTGGTGCAAGTCTAAATACATGGCTCTGGGTGTAACTATATCAGTATTAGTGTCAATGACTCATTACAAGCCTATTAATAGTGTATTAATAGGGTATTAAATCAAGACAATTAGTGTAACATTCAGCATGTGTTTTTGTACAGCATTTCATGTAACTTTGAAAGGATACATCCCCCTGAGCGCACACACACCACGCAGATAAAAGCACCTGTCCTGGCGTTGCGTCGAATGAGCGATGAGCATCAGTCGATGATTCCCGTCGTTATTCCTGCTCTAATGGGGGCAATGTTCCCAATCCCAGCGGATCCCAGGCTGTCCTGTTTTCTTTCCCTATTTCCGTTGTCCTGGTTCAGCCCTTTATTTTTAGCAGCGTGTCACTGAGCTCCTGAGGAGGCGGAAGGCCCCACTGACGATTGTCTTCACTCTCTCTCTTCACTGGCTACCTCCTTAGAGAGAGAAGGTGTCAGTGGGGAGGGGAAGTTGGTGTGTATTTGTAATTGTATATAATTAGGCTCAGATATTCCTTAGTGGGAATCATATAATGTTGCTCTATATGAAGGTGAACTTTTATAAATCATGTGTTAGTGATTAAATAAAAACATGTTATGAATTAGCTGTTAATTAATATATTATTATATAATGACATATTAGTTTGATTGGCACCAATATGTGCCATGTTTTAGAGGTGATTGACATCAACCATCAGCACAGCTGGCCTTACAACGGATAGAGCCACACTGGGCTGTACTACTGCATTATTACAGAAGGATCAGGAGACAGTACACACGCACTTACATATTCATATTCATATTTCGACACAACACACATTACATGAGCAGGCACACACACACACACACACACACACACACACACACACACACACACAGTCACAGTCCTCACAGTCCCATTTTCCTCACCCACCCCCCATTCTCTCGTCTCTTTTCAAGTTGACCTCTAATATGCTAATGCCCTGGGTGTTGAGTGTTTATGAAACCCTGCTGTCTCTGCTTCCCTCTTGTACTAATCACCCAGAGACACACACACGCACACACACTCACATACACACACACACACACACACACACACACACACACACACACACACACACACACACACACACACACACACACACACACACACACACACACACACACACACACACACACACACACACACACTCACACACTCTCTGTCTCACACACACACACACACATAGACAACACAGCACAAAGAGATCCTCTCCATCTCACGGTGCTTACTTAGGAGCTTCATCAGCAAGAGGAAAAGCCACTTCTATGCCAGTTTGAGGTAGTGTGATTGTGATGGAGATATTATGACTAGCAGTATTATCTTGGAGGCCCTGGGTCTCTAGGTCTGCTTCCACCAGACTGAAAGAGATTATCAGGGTAAACTGTTCCACTGGAAAACACTGTCTGCTCTTATGTAATGACCGTGGCAAAGCGGTGGAGGAGATGCTCAGATTGACAGAGGAAAATGAACTAGACAAGCAGGGAGCTACAATATTACTGACGCCCCCTCACTGTAGAGTCCAGCACACTCACAGCCAGAAGGCAGTAGGAGACACAGCAGGGAAATTACCTTCCATTTTGCCTGAGGAGAGAGATGAAGATGGAGGAACTCACCGCTTGACACTCTGTTAATGGACAGAAGCCTTTGGTTGTGCAGTATATATTCTCTATGTAGGGGCTATTATCTGTCAGACAGTGGCGGTTGGTGCCGTTTAAGATGAGGGAGGATGATAATTTTTTTATGAACATGGCCTTATTTCTATTACAGCATATTGGATGACTGTCATTCATATTCCATTCACCCAGCTCAATGTAACATCAATAGGTTTAGGCTACTACATGATACTCACATTTTCCCTGTACCCATCATGAGGTTACTACAAACTAGCCTATAAATGAAAGTTTACAAAGTAGGTGCACAGGTCGAGAGAATTTTGAGTAATCAAGGTGACACAGTGACACATTAGATACCACCTTGCACACTCTTGCCTGCATCTAGCTGATCTAGGGTGTAATCATTAGTCCAACAGTTACAAACAAGAGTTTCTATTGGACAAATTCAGGTATATTTATTCCCTTTTTGTTCCGTTTGTTTCCATTTAAGAACTTTTTTTTTTCTTCTCACAATTCCTGACATTTAATCCTAGTAAAAATTCCCTCTCAGTTAGGATCACCACTTTATTTTAAGAATGTGAAATGTCAGAATAATAGTAGAGAGAATGATTTATTTCAGTTTTAATTTCTTTCATCACATTCCCAGTGGGTCAGAAGTTTACATACACTCAATTAGTATTTGGTAGCATTGCCTTTAAGTTGTTTAACTTGGGTCAAACGTTTTGGGTAGCCTTCCACAAGCTTCCCACAATAAGTTGGGTGAATTTTGGCCCATTCCTCCTGACAGAGCTGGTGTAACTGAGTAAGGTTTGTAGGCCTCCTTGCTCGCACACGCTTTTTCAGTTCTGCCCACACATTTTCTATAGGATTGAGGTCAGGGCTTTGTGATGGCCACTCCAATACCTTGACTTTGTTGTCCTTAAGCCATTTTTCCACAACTTTGGAAGTATGCTTGGGTTCATTGTCCATTTGGAAGACCCATTTGCGACCAAGCTTTAACTTCATGACTGATGTCTTGAGATGTTGCTTCAATATATCCACATAATTTTCCTTCCTCATGATGCTATCTATTTTATGAAGTGCACCAGTCCCTCCTGCAGCAAAGCACCCCCACAGCATGATGCTGCCCCCCCCCGTGCTTCACGGTTGGGATGGTGTTCTTCGGCTTGCAATCATCCCCCTTTTTCATCCAAACATAACGATGGTCATTATGGCTAAACAGTTCTATTTTTGTCAGACCAGAGGACATTTCTCCAAAAAGCATCTAAAGCCATGACATCATTTTCTGGAATTTTCCAAGTTGTTTAAAGGCACAGTCAACTTAGTGTATGTAAACTTCTGACCCACTGGAATTGTGATACAGTGAATTATAAGTGAAATAATCTGTCTGTAAACAATTGTTGGAAAAATTACTTGTGTCATGCACAAAGTAGATGTCCTAACTGACTTGCCAAAACTATAGTTTGTTAACAAGACATTTGTGGAGTGGTTGAAAAACAAGTTTTAATGACTCCAACCTAAGTGTATGTAAACTTCCGACTTCAACTGTAATTCCTTCTCGCATCTATCTACGCGCTCTCCTCCTCTCATCTTTTCCCTTTGCTTGTGGACTTCAGTGCACAACACATCAGCTGTCTGTAACCAGGCAAAAAAAAACGTTACAAGCCAAACCTTCATATCATGACCGCTACACACAGCTTACATCGTTGTCACGTCATAGTCAACATAGCTACTAAAACTAACGCGTTAGTAAACCCGCTATAATCATGCAGTACAGTGTACAGTAAGCAGCAAGCAGTTTAGCAGTTACACCGGCGGGCCCTGGTGGCAATAAATGATAAAACCAAAAGCTTACCTTTTCTTGGAATAGTTGCAGTGTTGGATAGCCATATCCAGTTAGCTAACATAGCACCCCTCTCTGTTTGAGTAAGTGAAAAGAAAAATACTATGAAATATAGCTGTAGTATTGGTGATCTATATCTGTCTATATTAGTTACTATGCTGTTACTAAGCAGTAATGTATCACGGCAGTGTTATGTTACAACACCTAATAGGAAGTGCACATGCGCACTATTGGGCCTGTGGCTGTAGGCAACGAGATGTTTTTACTAAACAACACTAAACCGTCTTCTGCCTGGTGATATTCTCCACAACACAAATATTACAATAGCTAGCTCTCTCTCTCTCTCTCTCTCTCTCTCTCTCTCTCTCTCTCTCTCTCTCTCTCTCTCTCTCTCTCTCTTGCTTCTCCATAATTATGGAAGAAATTAATTTGTTCAAAACTGTTCAGCTATTGTCTTTCTCTCTTTGAGTTAACTACTCACCACATTTTATGCACTACAGTGCTAGCTAGCTATAGCTTATGCTTTCAGTACTAGATTCATTCTCTGATTCTTTTTCTCCCCAATTGGTAGTTACTGTCTTGTCCCATCGCTGCAACTCCCGTACGGACTCGGGAGAGGCGAAGGTCGAGAGCCATGGGTCCTCCGAAACACGACCCTGCTAACCCGCACAGCTTCTTGACACACTGCTCGCTTAACCCGGAAGCCAGCTGCACCAATGTGTCGGAGGAAACACCGTACAACTGGCGACCGAAGCCAGCTTGCAGGCGCAAGCCTGCCACAAAGAGTGGCTAGAGCACGATGGGACAAGGACATCCTGGCCGGCCAAACCCTCCCCTAACCCGGACGACGCTGGGCCAATTGTGCGCCGCCTCATGGGTCTCCCGGGCTGACTGCGACACAGACCGCTGCACCACTCGGGAGGCCCCCATTCTCTGATTCTTTGATTGTGTGGACAACATGTCAGTTCATGCTGCAAGAGCTCTGATAGGTTGGAGGACGTCCCTGGAAGTTGTCATAATTACTGTGTAAGTCTATGGAAGTGGGTGACAACCATGAGCCCCCTAGGTTTTGTATTGAAGTCAATGTACCCAGAGGAGGACAGAAGCTAGCTGTCCTCCGGCTACACCGTTGTGCTACCCTACAGAGTGCTGTTGAGGCTACTGTAGACATTCATTGCAAAACAGTGTGTTTTAATCAATTATTTGGTGACATGTAAATATATTTAGTATAGTTTCATCTGAAAAGGATATCTTTTTATATGTTTCACTATTTATTTTTTGGGGAACTTCTCCTCCTCTGAGGAGCCTCCACTGCTGTCAGGGTCTAGATTTGTAGATTTGAGATTGAAATGCTTGAGGACTCTTATTTGGTAGCCGATTAAGTCTATTATTGCAGGTTTTAGCCGAGGGCTATTATTTGGCAGGGTGTATATTTGCAGGTTTTAACCAGAGATGCTGTAGGGCTATTATTTGGCAGGGTGTATATTTGCTGCTTTTAGCTGGAGATGCGATAGGGCTCTTATTTGACATGGCGTATATATTTGCAGGTTATAGAGAGATATTAGTGTGGAGAGACAGTGTTGTGAGGAGAGATGCTGGAAGGAGTTCCAATGTAAATTTATCATTTTCCTCTCCTGAAGAAAAGCTCTAAACCCTGTCAGAGATTCTCTGCTCTTTTAATAAGCATCTTTTAACACAGGCTTAACACCTAACAAACACTTAGTACTTTTTTTTACACTTTTAACATAGGCCAGGCCCTGTTGTTACCTCATATCCCAGCGATAATATCTTGCATTACACCTGGGAAGAAAACACTTATAATTTGCTCAACTTGCCATTGGCTCAACCTTTGGCTCAACTTACCCCAAGGCAAACATTTTGACTATATTATCCCACACAGCTACAAGGATGCAATTTCATGCTAGGTTTCATATTGAAGCGTATAGAGACCCCAACTGATGTATAGAACAATCTTCAAATGATCTACTTTGGTTTAGATACAAGCATCATGAAACCTCTAACACAATACATTAATTTGACTTGGTAAAAATTAATAACTTGTTTACCACTTTTTCCAGGTGGTTTCTTCCTTCATAGACTCCATTAAATAATGACCTTTTCTTAAATATTTGGTCAAATTATTAATTTTGTGTATGGTTTCCTAGAAACAAGAGTGGCTCAACTTACCCCACTCTCCCCTACAGATTAACCCCATTCACCAGCTAGCAGCCCTCTTGTACAACCTTCTGTACCAACGCCCCAGAAAGAGCATATATGGAAAGTCCTAAGTGTTGTTTATTAAACGCCACAATAGCGTCCCTAATTAACAGAAAAAGCCTATTCCTGCCGCTCTGTGACAAGCCCTGCAGCACCATTAATAAGAAACCTGGCAGGGGTTGACATTAAGCTCTCAAAGATGCTTTCCCACAGGGTAAGTACAGTTAATGTTTTACTTGCCCTAAGGTCAAAGTTACTTGCCCAAAAAGTAATATGGTCTGTTACATGCACAAATGGTTAAAATTTAAAGTACCTTTCATTTTAACCCATTGTTTGAATGTGTCAGCACACATTTTCTACATTACTTGCATGCTTATTATGTAAGGCCTTTCCTTATTCAGCCAGACGTCTGTTGAAAAGGGTTAAAGTGTGTGTTAAAGTTACAAAACAAAGTAATGATCACATACTGTATGTAAACCATAATAATGAAGTTGTCTTTATTGAAAATGTTATGTAAACATACAGTTGAAGTCGGAAGTTTACATACACCTTAGCCAAATACATTTAAAATCAGTTTTTCACAATTCCTGACATTTAATCCTAGTAAAAAGTCCCTGTCTAAGGTCAGTTAAGATCACCACTTTATTTTAAGAATGTGAAATGTCAGAATAATAGTAGAGAGAATTATTTATTTAAGCTTTTAGTTCTTTCATCACATTCCCAGTGGGTCAGAAGTTTACATACACTCAATTAGTATTTGGTAGCATTGCCTTTAAATTGTTTAACTTGGGTCAAACGTTTCAGGTAGCCTTCCACAAGCTTCTCACAATAAATTGGGTGAATTTTGGCCCATTCCTCCTGACAGAGCTTGTGTAACTGAGTCAGGTTAGTAGGCCTCCATGCTCGCAAACACTTTTCCAGTTCTGCCCACAAATGTTCAATAGGATACCTTGACTTTGTTGTCCTTAAGCCATTTTGCCAGAACTTTGGAAGTATGCTTGGGGTCATTGTTCATTTGGAAGACCCATTTGCGACCAAGCTTTAACTTCCTGACTGATGTCTTGAGATGTTACTTCAATATATCCACATCATTTTCCTTCATGATGCCATCTATTTTGTGAAGTGCACCAGTCCCTCCTGTAGCGAAGCACCCCCACAGCATGATGCTGCCACCCCCGTGCTTCACGGTTGGGATGGTGTTTTTCGGCTTGCAAGGCACCCCCTTTTTCCTCCAAACATAACGATGGTCATTATGGCCAAACAGTTCTATTTTTGTTTCATCAGACCAGAGGACATTTCTCCAAAAAGTATGATCTTTGTCCCCATGTGCAGTTGCAAACCGTAGTCTGGCTTTTTCTATTGCGGTTTGGGAGAAGTGGCTTCTTCCTTGCTGAGCGGCCTTTCAGGTTATGTCGATATAGGACTAGTTTTACTGTGGATATAGATACTTTTGTACCTGTTTCCTCCAGCATCTTCACAAGGTCCTTTGCTGTTGTTCTGGGATTGATTTGCACTTTTCGCACCAAAGTACGTTAATCTCTAGGAGACAGAACGCGTCTCCTTCCTGAGCGGTATGGCGGCTGCATGGTCCCATGGTGTTTATACTTGCATACTATTGTTTGTACAGATGAACGTGGTACCTTCAGGCGTTTGGAAATTGCTCCCAAGGATGAACCAGACTTGTGGAGGTCTACAATATTTTTTCTGAGGTCTTGGCTGATTTCTTTAGATTTTCCCATGATGTCAAGCAAAGAGGCACTGAGTTTGAAGGTAGGCCTTGAAATACAGCCACAGGTACACTTCCAATTGACTCAAATGATGTCAATTAGCCTATCAGAAGCTTCTAAAGCCATGACATCATTTTCTGGAATGTTCCAAGCGGTTTAAAGGCACAGTCAACTTAGTGTACGTAAACTTCTGACCCACTGGAATTGTGATACAGTGAGTTATAAGTGAAATAATCTGTCTTTAAACAATAGTTGGAAAAATTACTTGTGTCACGCACAAAGTAGATGTCCTAACCGACTTGCCAAAACTATAGTTTGTTAACAAGAAATTTGTGGAGTGTTTGAAAAACAAGTTTTAATGACTCCAACCTAAGTGTATGTAAACTTCCGACTTCAACTGTATCAAGTACGCTGTATAATATCATAATTAAACTGTTCCAACAGCCCAACTGTTTTAGTCCCCATCATCAATAGGGAGGGGTGTTGAAATTCGGCTCCTCAATGGCATTGACCGAATCTTCTACCGGACCGAAAGTTTAAGAGTGTTGTAAATTTCGATGCCAAGTTTCGGTTCCAACGGGTCATTGCTGTACAGAAAATGTAATCTTGGTTGTCAAAAATGTATGACTGAAAGACATTAAAGGGGAACTGCACCTGCTGATTTGGCCTCATTTTTTGGCTTGCTTCTCAAGAAATGCTGGTGGCCATGACAGAAGCCAAATGTGTGTTGGGTTGAGGGTATTGGTTTGATGTGAGTGTTTCTTGGATGTGTCCTTGCCACCACCCAGACACAGCCATCTGTCAGAACCTTGCCCACAGCTGTTTTCCCCCACTCAATTACAACAAACAAACCTCCTGCAGGTTGAGTTCAATAACTACAGGCAGATGTATGGTGAGATGCCGGAAGAAGCTTTAAATAGGTAAGTAGCCTACAGACTAATATGAGAAGAATGCTGTTGCGGTGACCATATTACTGCAACACCGGCAGTCATGAGTCATGACCGCAGTAAAATTCCACGTGACCGTTGAGTCATGGTAATCTCCTCTTACGCACTCTGGACATGCGTTGGTAGTACCCAACTCGCTAAAGAACATCAGGTCACTAATGGCCTGGTACTCAGTGCTCTATTGTCCCTGTAACCACTCTGACATCAATGCAAATGCAATCGAAAATCACATTAAATGCTTATCAAAACAATGTGTTTTTAAAACTCACCTCACTGTGATTGATTAATTTGAAGAAAGAAGTTCAACAACAGGTTGAAACTGAGTGGAAAACATGGTCATTGTGGATGTTGTTTCAAAGCCTAATACAACGAAATAGACAGTGCTTTCTAAGGTGATGATTTATTAAAAACACCTGTACGCATATTAGAGTTTGTGCATACGCATAGGCCTATTAGCCCAAGCCTGAAAAAAACTCTGAATTAAAATAATGATTGTGCCCTTATACAATACATAGCCTACTGCATATTACACATGGCAGAAAAACATTTTAAGAAATTGACTTAAGATGTTGTAACGTGTACGCTGGGAGTCGGGAAGCAAGTACAGGGAGTGAATTTGATAATAAATGAAACATGGAAAAAACAAGAAACACGAGTAGCGTACAGACATGAAACACAGGAACAGAATCAATAACGCCTAAGGAAGGAACCAAAGGGAGTGACATATATAGGGGAGGTAATCAGGAAGGTGATTGAGTCCAGGTGAGTCTCATAATACCGCGCAGGTGCGCGTAACGATGGTGGCAGGTGTTCGTAATGAACAGTCAACTGGCGACCTCGAGTGCCGGAGAGGGGGAGCGGAGTAGACGTGACAAATGTTTTTGGTACATAATTGGTCTAGCCTATACTCTGAAATTAAACAAATTCCAGTAAACGCCTTTGAGTGTGGACTGTATTGTTATGCATACTGGATGGACTGGTTAGCTTATGCTATGCTCCAAACGTTCTATTCATGAGTCTGGGAGAGAACGTGTAGGCCTAAGCGATGCTGTTGGTTCATTGATTGTGCCTACAATTATAATGAATTTGTATTTGATATTGAATAGGCTAGTAATAGGGCATTTTTTATATTTTCATAATTAATAGGCTGACACATTACCTTTAGCTACAGAATATCTCACCACTGTGCATTTCCATCTCCTCCTCTCTCCTTTATTCCTTTCTCCAGCGTGCAGAGAGAGGGGCTGTCAACAGTTTAAATGAAATATGTTTTGTTGAGAAAACATGTTGCTATCGATGTTCACAAACAGATTTCACTAGGTTTCCCAAATTAAGCACTGGGTAAATGCAGGAGCAGGGTTGGAGAGCCAATGGCATACAGAGTTTGGGCGGAATGTCACCTGTAGCGCAGCGAGAGGCTGCATGCTCCTCAAACAGTGGTTGATGGGTGGAGTGAAATAACCGGAGTAGCCTGAAAAACGAAAGCGGCCTCCATTCACTATTCGAGTGCGTATGGATGACATGTTATTTTTCTCCTGCCCCTGTTACTTCCCATTTCATAATGGGCCATTCAAAATCGAAACTACTTTTACATATTAGTAAAGACAAGATGACATTTAGAATAGTGAAAATGATCACTTGATGAGCAAACAGCGTGCGCAGCCTGAGGCAAGGAGCAGATCAAATCATCAATAGCTTAAAGTCGCATCATGCAGCCCATATACACTTCAGTTCTTCCACTCCGTGCTCGGCCAACCATTTCTGTATGAACTTCGCTTTGTGCACGGGGACATTGTCATGCTGAAACAGGAAAGGGCCTTCCCCAAACTGTTGCCACAAAGTTGGAAGCACAGAATCGTCCAGAATGTAATTGTATGCTGTAGCGTTAAGATTTCCTTCACTCGAACTAAGGGGCCTAGCCCAAACCTTGAAAAACAGCCTCAGACCATTATTCTTCCTCCACCAAACTTGACAGTTGGCACAATACATTTGGGCAGGTAGCGTTCTCCTGGCATCTGCCAAACCCAGATTTGTCCGTCGGACTGCTAGATGGTGAAGTGTGATTCATCACTCCAGAGAACGCGTTTCCACTGCTCCAGAGTCCAATGGCGGCAAGCTTTACACCACTCCAGCTGACACTTGGCATTGCACATGGTGATCTTTGGCTTGTGTGCAGCTGCTCGGCCATGGAAACCCATTTCATGAAGCTCCTGACAAACAGTGCTTGTGCTAACCTTGCTTCCAGAGGCAGTTTAGAACTCGGTAGTGAGCGTTGCAACCGAGGACAGGCAATTTCTTTATGCGTAACGCGCTTCAGCACTCGGCGGTCCCGTGAGCTTGTGTGGCCTACCACTTTGTTGCTCCTAGACGTTTCCACTTCACAATAGCAGCACTTACAGTTGACCGGGGCAGCTCTAGCAGGGCATAAATTTGACGAACTGACTTGTTGGAAAGGTGGCATCCTATGACGGTGCAACGTTCTAAGTCACTGAGATCTTCGGTAAGGCCATTCTACTGCCAATGTTTGTCTTTGGAGATTGCATGGCTGTGTGCTCGATTTTGTACACCTGTCAGCTGGCTGAAATAGTTGAATCCATTAATTTGAAGGGGTGTTCACATACTTTTGTATATATAGTTTATGTTTTGATTTCTAAGACATTCTAAGGTTTGTATCATTCACAACTAAAGTTGCAAAATAACTCTAAATCTAGGGTTTAGGTCTTGTTTCAAATGATGACTTTTACAAATCAAAGCAAATCACATCAAATGTTATTTGTCACATGCGCCGAATACAACAGGCGTAGACCTTACTCTGAAATGCTTACTTACAAGCCCTTAACCAAAAATGCAGAGTTTTTTTAAGTAAGTAAGAAAATATTAGCTAAAAAAAATTAGACATTTTAAAAATTTATTTTTTAAAGGAACACAATACAATAACAATAACGAGGCTGTAGTCACTGTTCTATTACCAATGGCAGTTAGGATAGGTGATATCGACAAACATACACTATGTTGAAGTTTGATCAGGTCAGACTAAAACTACCTAATTCTGGTCTCCCCATCGATGACTATTGGTGAGCAGGCTGGAGGTAAGGTCATTGCCAGCACCTCATTGATGGGCATGGCAGCGTAGATCAGCTCCTGGCCTCTCATCAAAGATATTGGTCGGTCACACACAAAGAGCACTAATTACATTATCAATGGTAGTTATGATTAGCATGGATGAACCAACCTGGTCGCTGCATTCAAATTTACATTTACATTTACATAATTTAGCAGACGCTCTTATCCAGAGCGACTTACACATTGGTGCATTCAACTTATGATAGCCAGTGGGACAACCACTTTATTAATTTGTATTATTATAATTGTTTTATGGGGGGTGGGGGAGGGAGGGGTAGAAGGATTACTTTTATACTGTTACAGGTATTCCTTAAAGAGGTAGAGTTTCAAGTGTCTCCGGAAGGTGGTCAGTGACTCCGCTGTCCTGGCGTCGTGGGGGAGCTTTTTCCACCATTGGGGTGCCAGAGCAGCGAATAGCTTTGACTGAGCTGAGCGGGAACTGTGCTTCCGTAGAGGTAGGGGGGCTAGCAGGCCAGAGGTGGATGAACGTAGTGCCCTCGTTTGGGTGTAGGGTCTGATCAGAGCCTGTAGGTAAGGAGGTGCCGTTCCCCTCACAGCTCCGTAGGCAAGCACCATGGTCTTGTAGTAGATGCAAGCCTCAACTGGAAGCCAGTGGAGTGTGCGGAGGAGCGGGGTGACATGAGAGAACTTGGGAAGGTTGAACACCAGACGGGCTGCAGCGTTCTGGTTAGTTGTAGGGGTTTAATGGCACAGGCAGGGAGCCTAGCCAACATGGAGTTGCAGTAATCTAGACGGGAGATGACAAGTACCTGGATTAGGACCTGTGCCGCTTTCTGTCTGAGGTAGAGTCGTACTCTGCGAATGTTGTAGAGCATGAACCTGCAGGATCGGGTCACCGCTTTGATGTTAGCGGAGAACGACAGGGTGTTGTCCAGGGTCACGCCAAGGTTCTTTGCACTCTGGGAGGAGGACACAATGGAGTTGTCAACCGTGATGGTGAGATCATGGAGCGTGCAGTCCTTCCTCGGGAGGAAGAGCAGCTCTGTCTTGCCGAGGTTCAGCTTGAGGTGGTGATCCGACATCCACACTGATATGTCTGCCAGACATGCAGAGATGCGATTCGCCACCTGGTTATCAGAAGTGGGAAAGGAGAAAATTAATTGTGTGTCGTCTGCGTAGCAATGATAGGAGAGACCATGTGAGGATATGACAGAGCCAAGTGACTTGGTGTATAGAGAGAATAGGAGAGGTCCTAGAACTGAGCCCTGGGGGACACCAGTGGTGAGAGCACATGGTGCGGAGACAGATTCTCGCCACGCCACCTGGTAGGAGCGACCTGTCAGGTAGGACACAATCCAAGAGTGAGCAGCGCCAGAGATGCCCAACTCGGAGAGGGTGGAGAGGAGGATCTGATGGTTCACAGTATCAAAGGCAGCAGATAGGTCTAGAAGGATAAGAGCATATGTCATGATCAGGCTGGTTCCACCAGGCTAGGTTATGAAGGTGAATTGGGACAAAACTCTAAACTGTTTTGACCTTTGACCTGTTCCATTTATAGCGGTAAAATGCATTTTGTTATAAAGAAAGGACAAAGCTTTTTGATAATGCAATTCACAACCTAAATGACTACTACGTGTATCTGCTTGGCTGGGTAATTAACCTACTAGTTTATCAAAGCAGGTATTTTTTTATACACATTTTCACATAACACACATTACCGTTGTTGATGAAGCCATCCGTGTCATCGGGGCAGTAACTCATGTCAAGCTAATTCTAGGTCGTCACTAGTTACTACAGCCACAAAGTCATACAGGCCATCTATTTCTACAATTTATCTTCTTAAAATGTAATGTATACCTAACCTTAACCCTTAACCACATTGCTATCCTTATGCCTAACCCTAACCTTAAATTAAGACCAAAAAGCACATTTTAGTTTTCATGAACTTGATTTTGTGGCTGTGGTAACTAGTGGAAACCCAAGTTCTATGCTTTACAGATGTATTGGATTCGATTCAGGCTGGTCACGCCGTTACGGTTTGTTGCTCCTAGTTCACTGTACTTTTCAGACTCAGACATGAGTTAGCTATCAACATAGCTGCATCCATTATTTAGTTCTGCCCAATACAGAATACACTTGTATGACCTACGAACTAACTTGCAAATCCAACTTGTAGGCTAGCCTGCCTCGCTAGTATTATCAAATGATAACGTTACATAACCAGCAGTATCTAGCTACAACCTAACTAAGTTGTAATGAGGTAGCTAGCTAGTTATCTAGATAGATAGCTACGCTAATGTTAGCTAGAACACTAGCTAGCCTACCTCGCTTTATCAAAGGATAGCTACCTACATAAACAGCGATAATATTATCTACAACCGTTAGCTAAATTATACCAGAGAGGTCATTATATTCCAGTATCTCTGGTTATACTAACCACCACTGGTAGTTGCACACCGGAGCCCCATTCAATGGGCGGATTCGATTATGCTGAGCCATGGTGCACAGGTCTATGGACCGTGACGTGAATGGGAAAAATCGGTTAGGGAGGACCGCCCTTCTCAAATTGAACAGTAATCTGCGCCGCTCGGTCATGTTATCAACAAGGCAGCATGGTGCATCGTCCAGAAACATACATAATCTCTTTTCCATAAAATATATGTGAAGGCAGATAAAGCGTTTCTATCAAAAGCAATAACTTTTGCATGTGAATACACAGAATCATTTTTTATTTGAGCCGACTTCACCGTGGGCTTTGAACGGGGCAACTGGCTCATGCCCGAGAGGCAGCCCGGTTCCAAAACAAATGCAAGCCAATTATGCCTACCCGTGAAATGGGAGGAGGGGGAATTTGCACGTGGAGCTTGGCAAAAAAGGGTATGATTTATTGATATAATTGTAATCCAAACCCAACCTTAATTTACTCGTTTTAGACGAGACTGACTTTATGACCCAAATTATCCTATTTACACTTTGTAGTCAATTTTGACACTAGAATAAATGTTTTGACTCATATCGATGCCACATAGGCCATTTTTAAAGGGATTAGTTGTTTGTTACACACGAGTACAAATTAGTCAACAGTTGAGTCATCTACTTTTATGAAATTACAGCCTGATGCGCTCGCATTGGTTAAGGCCTATTCAACGTACTTACTGTACTTTTTTGTTATTTTAAGTTTAAAATACTTGTTGATTAAGGTCACAGCATATTATGCATATCTGCAAGCATAGCAACAAAGGCTGAACAAATATGACTTCTCTTTTTTTTTATGTTAAAATGCTATGTAGGCTACAGCAGGGTTTCCCAAACTCAGTCCTCGGGACCCCAAGTTTTGTTTTTTGCCCTAGCACTACACAGCTGATTCAAATAATCAACTAATCATCTAGCTTTGATCATTTGAATAATCTGTTGTGTAAGGGCAAAAAAACATGCACTCCTTGGGGTCCTGAGGACCAAGATTGGGAAACACTGGGCTACAGCATCCTATGTACATTTATAAGTGGACATTGTAAAGGGGAATCTTTTAAAAAATAAAACAATGGCTACTTTGGGTCGCATGTTTTTTTCTAAAAACCAACATAGCCTATAGGCTGTCTGGCCTGCAAATTTGTTGTGTTTTTTCATCATGGCCCGTGCAATGATTGAGTTTGACACTCCTGGCCTAACTGGAAAATAGACAGGATGCAATTAAAAAACATATTTCCCTAATTCAATCAACCAGTCCATTTTTAATTTCTGATAAAACTGTCATCATTTGGCAAGGAATGTGGCTTGAGTATCCCATCAGTTAGATATGTTTTTATAGGGATTTATTTCTGTGTATGTCTTATAGGCATTCGCATGTGCGTAGGCAGTGGTCGCAACACAATTGAGTGAGTGAGACACGGAGGGGAAAGGGAATTTAGGGAGAAGAACTGTGTGATGCTTGGCTTGTTTTCTTTTTGTTGTGTGCAGCTAATGCACATGCACAAATGGAACACAAGTCAACGCATAATAACATTGTCTTCAGGACAATTTCAATATTTGGGGGACAAAATTTCACCTGCCCGTACGGGCACACTGTAAAGGGTTTACTTTTAATTTAACAGTAGCTTACAAGCAGCTCGGTGGCATGTCAAATTCTGTATTTCATATTGCAGTACACCTACTGTAATATAAATACGGTATCAAAGCAAGTACTGTGTAATGACACACAGTACAATACCATAAAATTTACAGTATTATAATGTAAAAAAGTAAATGCTACCGTAATCGGAATGAATGAATGAATGAATAATGACATTTATTGAAGGGAGGGGTTTGTATTTCACAGTATTTTACTGTAATTACAAGGGATTGGTGGAAGCAGGTTGGCTGCTTGGTAAAGTGTTTACACATTACAGCATATTAATGAATATTTGGTGTTTTATATCACTTGCACTTCTAGAAGCCTTAACAAAGGCTTCCAAACTGGCAGCGACTACAGGGCAAAACAGACCAAAAGGACATGGAAATATGCTCAACCATTTAAGGTTTAAGACTTACTGCCACTACAATCTGTCCCCTATACATTTTAAATTGATAGGGCACTATAACCACATAGGAGATAAACTGGTACAGCATTCTCCCTCACAGGTGCAACAAATATAGCCTCTTGCAATGCACACCTCAAAATATGTTAATGAGCCAGAAACAACAATACCATGCACCCACTAGTGTTCAAAAGGTTTTTGGCGCCCCAAAGATAGGTTACGGTACTATATTCTGTACCAATCGAAATACATCAATTTTCCCACAATGCACCATCATTTAAAGTATGCTGCATCTTTTGATTACTTTTGATAATACCTAAAATGACCGCTTAAATTACAGTTTTCCGTTATTGTGCAGCCACAAAGCACCTTCCACATGCCCTACTGTTCAGTTTACTTGCCCCAGGCAATCGGGCAACCATTAATGTCAACCTCTGCCCATAGATGTTTTATGGTTATGGTTGGCCTGTAAACAGTGTCTGGTGCTCTAGTCTTGGCTAGTCTGGTCGGTATTAGTGCTGCCCTGGGTGGAAGTGATTGGTTGCTCAGCACCCTTCTAAAAAGCAGGCAGGTGAGAGAGTTGGCCTATATAGGAGAGCCGTGTGTTGTATTAAGTTGCCTCCTCTGCCATCTCACCTCCCCCAGTGAGCTTTATGAATGTGTGCTGTGTACCTCGTGTACCTGGGGCTGAGGTACAGGGACAGGTGGACAGATGGAGGGATGGAGGAAAGGATGGTTGGAGGAGGCTGTCTGTACAGAGCAGAGGAGGCTGGTGGGAGGAGCTATAGGAGGACGGGCTCATTAATGGCTGGAATGGAATAAATGGAACGGTATTAAACAAATCAAACATATGGAAACCACATGTTTGACTCCGTTCCATTTATTTCATTTTAACCATTACAATGAGCCTGTCCTCCTATACCTCCTCCCACCATCCTCTGGTACAGAGGCTGTTTGTCCAGTCTCCATGGAGTGTGTTAGTAACAGAGAAGTACATGCCCTATCTGTATTTTTCAATTATTTGACGTATTTGACGGTATTTGAGGTTTTTGAATAATACAAGTTCTTAAATTGCTTCATGAGTAGTGCGTGACCCTAGGGTGGCAAGACATACATTCTAAGGGATTTAAATGGGTCTTTCTCCGTTCTGATTTATTTATACTGTTCAATTAAACTTCAACCAAAAATAATATCCTCCATTTCCATCAATTTCTGCATTTCCTGCACTCATTTGAGATCATTTCCACACTGCCACGTAGGGCTGCATGATATGGGCGAAACACTATGCCTTATTTTTAACCAAATATTGCAATTGCGATTTGACTTGCGATTTAGATCAAAACACTTGGATGAACTGTTGGAATTATGGAAATATAATGTTTATTCTAAAATATAAGTAATTCTATGCTGTTTGACATGACACCAATGAAAATGCCAGGGAGGAGTTATTGTGACAGGCAGTGGTGGAAAAAGTACACAATTGTCATACTGTAAAAGTAAAGATACCTTAATAGAAAATGGCTCAAGTAAAAGTGAAAGTCATCCAGTAAAATCCTACTTGAGTAAAAGTCTAAAAGAATTTGGTTTTAAATATACTTGAGTATCAAAAGTAAATGGAATTGCTAAAATATACTTAAGTATCAAAAGTTAAAGTAAAAGTATAAATCATTTCAAATTCCTTATATTCAGCAAACCAGACGGCACCATTTTCTTGTTTTCTAAATTTACGGATAGCCAGGGCCACGCTCCAACACTCAGACGTAATTTGCTAACGAAGCATGTATTTAGTAAGTCCGCCAGATCAAAGCTCCCGAGTGGTGCAGCGGTCTAAGGCACTGCATCTCAGTGCTTGAGGTGTCACTACAGACCCCCTGGTTCGATTTCAGGCTGTATCACCACCGGACGTGATTGGGAGTCCCATAGGGCGGCGCACAATTGGTCCGGTTTTGGCCGGTGTAGGCCGTCATTGTAAATAAGAATTTGTTCTTAACTGACTTGCCTAGTTAAATAAAGGTTAAATAAAAAAATAAAAAAAAAGAGGCAGTAGGGATGACCAGGGATGTACTCTTGATAAGTGTGTGAATTAGACAATTTTCCTGTCCTGCTAAGTATTCAAAATGTAACGAGTACTTTTGGGTGTCAGGGAAAATGTATGGAGTAAAAAGTACATAATTTTCTTTAGGAATGTAGTGAAGTAAAAGTAAAAGTAATCAAAAATATAAATAGCAAAGTAAAGCACAGATACCCCAAAATACTACTGTTAAGAGAATTTCTATCTCTAATTCAACCTAAGCATGAATCATTACCAGAGGTTGTAAGGCTCTGGTTTTAATCATAAATGATTCAAGGTCCACAACCAGCAAGAATGATCTGTATTTTTATTCATGGAGAGCTCTGGCGCCAAAATCCATACACTCCTGTTTTATACCTCTTGGCACTTTGCTCCGCCCACCTTTAGGAGGCTTTCTTAAACAGTTTCCACCTTTCTCCTTCACCCTGGAATGTTTAGTCCCGCCCCCCACTGTTAGTGGGTTGATAATTCTAACACAGTTTACACATTTATACTGTATTTGGGGTGAAATCCTTTAGTCATTATTCTTAAAATACAAATTAATCTAACAACTACTTAAGTAGTACTTTCAAGTATTTGTACTTAAGTACTTTACACCACTGGGGGACCCTATAATCTTTGGCTACATAGTCATGCTTCGCCTATTCCTCTCTGATGTATATACTATTGCACAAACAACATGCTGATTTAGGCCTACACCAGCAGTGGTATCAGGCTGTATTAGCTAGCTACGTTTGCTCTGACTCAGTACATTTATTAGCTAGTTAGCTAGCCAGCTAACTAGCGATTAGCATTAGCGGCTAACACAATTTAGCTAAAACTTGCTAAGAAAATACAAACTAGCTGTTTGCAGATGTAAGAAACACAAAGTAATAGTGTAATTATATAATGCTTATGGATTTATATTTATATTAAGAAGCAAAGTGGAAACAACATTGTTGCATGTGCTCTCGTGGTCAAGTAAAAACAAATGAGCTCCTTGAGTGACAGCGGGCGGAGCTAGGTCTGTGAGGAAAGTGCATGGAGAGAGAGCGAGAGCGCTGACTCAAGTAGCGGTGTAAACAGTAAAAATGGACGTTACACACGGCATATCACATAACAAACCAAACATTAACATTCCATTATAGAAGGTAACGTAAAAACCCAAACCGGTCTGTGCATCAATACCGGTTTATAGTAAAATATGGTATATCGCCCAACCCTACCTAGCTGTAACCCCTACTTAGAATGGATGTTAAGGGGTTTATGGTTTTGAAATGCTATTTTAGGATGCTTTTGATGCAGTGTCCTCGAACTGGATAAACTCTTACTAGGGGAATAAAAGCAGGCTTGTTTGGTGTTTGTGCACCGTGAATAGCTGGTTTTGGATGGCTTGTGCTGATTGAGTTTGTTTTGGATAAACTGTGTTGTGTTGAGCTTGTAGAGCTGATTGCTTATTGGCTGTGTTTTACCTGACTTGTGATTGGCTGGGCTTGGGGTGTTAAGCTGCAGTGCTAATGCATCCTCTGGGGTGTATAATTGGGAGGGAGTGTGTTTCACTGCAGTGAAAATCATAAGCTCCAACTCCCTCCTATCTCCCTCTCGCCTTCCTTCCCCTGCCTCACTCTCCTTCCCATCCATCCATCTTCTCTCCAACTCTCCTCCCCCTGCCTTCCTCTCCCTCCTCTCTCTATCTCCCTCCTCCTCTTCCTTCTCTCTCCATCTCCCCATGCCTCACTATCTCTACTCTCTCCATCACTTCCTCTCCTTCCTCTCCCTCCTTCTCTGCATCAGAATGAACTTTCCATGGTTCATGCAGCGAACATTGATAATCTTTTATAGCCTATATCCCCTGGCCTCACACAATCATGGAGCGAAACAGAGAGATACAGTAGATAGAGAGAGAGGGGGTTTTGGTGGTTGGGATGGTGATGCTAAGCGGAGGTAGATAGAGAAGTGAGAATAGTCCCAGTACAGGGTGTGTCAGTAAGGATGACCACAGGGCAAGACCACAGTAGAACAGACAGTACTGCTACCAGGATGGGAAGGAACAGCCTCTTATCAACTATCTGCTTCTCCACTGATAACAACAGACAGTTACACTAGAGGGGAGAGGAGGAAAGAAGCAGGGAGAGGGGGATTGAGAGAGAGAGAGAGAGAGAGAGAGAGAGAGAGAGAGAGAGAGAGAGAGAGAGAGAGAGAGAGAGAGAGAGAGAGAGAGAGAGAGAGAGGGAGGGAGGGAGTGAGTGAGTGAGAGGAGAGACTGCAAGAGAGAGGCGATGCTGTACCAAAGACCCTCCCCCACCCCTTATAGGCATCAGAGCTATAGTGTTAGTGATACTCAAACAACCCATGTCTAAACACTCACCGGTGGTCATGTCACTAGATGACTTGTGTGTAATCAAAGCTGTAATGAATATGCTGCAGTCCAGTTCACCACACACAGAGCTGTAGTCTTCAGTCTCTGGGGCGTTGGTGTCTGAGCTGCACTGGCTTACTGTTCTCACAGACAGTGATGGGCTCAGTTTAGGTCTGGTCCACTCTAGTTCAGAGAGGTCTAAAACCACATGAAGGAACACACATACAAACACACACACACACACACACACACACACACAAACACGGGGCACGCATATACAAACACACACACACACATACACACACACACACCGCCCTAGAGCCCTGCTGCTGTCCTAATGACACTGTAAACAACAGTATGAAAATAAGAGGGGATTAGATTAGCCAAGCCTGGCACAGGGACCAGCACTGCGGCACTACTGTTGTTGTTGATGCTGGGGCTAGGTTAGCGCTAGCAGCATCCTCGCTAACACACCTCGACACACCCAGAAAACTGCTAATTGTGCTATGTCTCTCTCTCTCTCTCTCTCTCGCTCTCTCTCTCTCTCTCTCTCTCTCTCTCTCTCTCTCTCTCTCTCTCTCTCTCTCTCTCTGTCTCTGTCTCTGTCTCTGTCTCTGTCTCTGTCTCTGTCTCTGTCTCTGTCTCTCTCTCTCTCTCTCTCACTTTCTTTCTCTCTAACTAGCGAACTTGCACCTTTCGTTGAGTCAGCGCTCCTCTATCCCCTCTGGGATTATCCCCCTAATCTCCACACTGACATGTTCAACTTACTTTCTCCTCCTTTTTTCTCTCTCTGGAAGTTTTCTTTGACATCCCCACTTTCAAAGGCAGAATACATTAGCACAGGGAGGATACCTTACATGGGAGGATTGCTGCACTTCAGGCCCTTCCTTCCTTTTTCTTCTGCTTCCGTTTATGGCGCTGAGAGGCAACGTTTCTGGAGAGGTGCAGCAGTTATGAAGTTCTATTGACCCCTGACCTCTATTTAGGTTACTAGATGGAGGGAGGAGAGGAGCAGTGTTCTGTCTTTATTCATATGGATTTGGGGGCCAGCCTGGGAGAGCCCTAAAGATAATCCCTGCCACAGTTCAGAGAATGATTAGTCAACTGTTTCTACGCGTCTCTATCTCTAACTCCTCCATCCTGTCATCCTTTCTTCAGCCCTGCACTGCATAATCAGGATCAATGTTCATCAGTCAGTGACACTGCTGACAGAATAGTTTAATTTTAATGTACTAACTTTAGCAGGAGGAGCTGTGAATGAGATGGTAAAGTGATGCCAAACTCTCTAAGATGAATCAGGGGAAGCTGGTTTGCCCTGACCATGTGACCTGACCATAATAACTTATATACTATAAGTTCACATGGTCCTAGTTATAGTAAAACTACAGTGTATAGCAGGGTTCCCCAATAGGCAGCCCGTGGGCCAAATTCGTCCCGCAGGTGATTTTATTTTAACCCCCAAGTTTTCTGAGCAAAAATACATATATATGCAGTACCAGTCAAAAGTTTGGCCTCACATACTCATTCAAGGGTTTTTCTTTATTTTTACTATTTTTTGACATTGTAGAATAATAGTGAATACATCAAAACTGTGAAATAACACATATGGAATCATGTGGTAACCAAAAAAGTGTTAAACAAATCATAATATATTTTATATTTGAGATTCTTCAAATAGCTACCCTTTGCCTTGATGACAGCTTCACACACTCTCGGCATTCTCTCAACCAGCTTCACCTGGAATGCTTTTCCAACAGTCTTGAAGGAGTTCCCACATATGCTGAGCACTTTTTGGCTGCTTTTCCTTCACTCTGCGGTCCGACTTATCCCAAAACATCTCAATTGGGTTGAGGTCAGAGGATTGTGGAGGCCAGGTCATCTGATGCAGCACTCCATTACTCTCCTTCTTGGTAAAATAGCCCTTACACAGCCTGGAGATGTGTTGGGTTATTGTCCTGTTGAAAAACAAATGATAGTCCCACAAAGCCCAAACCAGAGGTGATAGCGTATCACCAGCAAAGCACCCCCACACCATAACACCTCCTCCTCCATGCTTTACGGTGGGAAATACACATGCGGAGATCATCCGTTCACCCACACCGCGTTTCACAAAGCCACGGCGGTTGGAACCAAAAATCTCCAATTTGGACTCCAGACCAAAGGACACATTTCCACCATTCTAATGTCCATTGCTCGTGTTTCTTGGCCAAAGCAAGTCTCTTCTTCTTATTGGTGTCCTTTAGTAGTGGTTTCTTTGCAGCAATTCGACCATGAAGGCCTGATTCACACAGTCTCCTCTGAACAATTGATGTTGAGATGTGTCTGTTACCTGAACTCTGTGAAGCATTTATTTGGGCTGCAATTTCTGAGGCTGGTAACTCTAATGAACGTATCCTCTGCAGCAGAGGTAACTCTCGGTCTTCCATTCCTGTTGCGGTCCTCATGAGAGCCAGTGTCATCATAGCGCTTGATGGTTTTTGCGACTGCACTTGAAGATTCTTGAAATGTTCCGTATTGACTGACCTTCATGTCTTAAAGTAATGATAGCCTGCTGTTTCTTTTTGCTTATTTGAGCTGTTCTTGCCATAATATGGACAACATTGTCAACAGAGTTACCCCATGGTGGCGGTGGGGTTATGGTATGGGCAGGCATGAGCTACGGACAACGAACACAATTGCATTTTATCAATGGCAATTTGAATGCACAGAGATACCATGACGAAATCCTGAGGCCCATTGTCGTGCCATTCATCCGCCGCCATCACCTCATCTTTTAGCTTGATAATGTACGGCCCCATGTTGTAAGGATCTGTACACAAGTCCTGAAAGCTGAAAATGTCCCTGTTCTTCCATGGCCTGCATACTCACCAGAATGTTCACCCATTGAGCATGTTTGGGATGCTCTGGATCGACGTGTACTACAGCATGTTCCAGTTCCCGCCAATATCAAGCAACTTCGTACAGCCATTGAAGAGGAGTGGGACAACATTCCACAGGCCACAATCAACAGCCTGATCTACTCTATGCGAAGGAGATGTGTCACGGTGCATGAGGCAAATGGTGGTCACACCAGACACTGACTGTTTTTCTGATCCACGCCGCTACTTTTATTTTAAATGTATATGTGACCAATAGATGCATATCTGTATTCCCAGTCATGTGAAATCCATAGACTAGGTCCTAATGAATTTATATTAACTGTAACGCAGTAAAAACATTTACATTTACATTTTAGTCATTTAGCAGACGCTCTTATCCAGAGCGACTTGCAGTTAGTGAGTGCATACATTATTTTTTTATTTTACATACTGGCCCCCCGTGGGAATCGATTCCACAACCCTGGCGTTGCAAACGCCATGCTCTACCAACTGAGCTACATCCTTGCCGGCCATTCCCTCCTCTACCCTGGACGACGCTGGGCCAATTGTGCGCCGCCCCTTGGGTCTCCCGGTCGAGGCCGGCTACGACAGAGCCTGGATTTCAAAATCTTTGAAATTTTTGCATGTTGCGTTTATATATTTTTCAGTATACAGGTGAAGTCGGAAGTTTACATACACACAAACTATAGTTTTGGCAAGTCGGTTACGACAGCTACTTTGTGCATGACACAAGTAATTTTTCCAACAATTGTTTACAGACAGATTATTTCACTTATAATTCACTGTATCACAATTCCAGTGGGTCAGAAGTTTACATACACTAAGTTGACTGTGCCTTTAAACAGCTTGGAAAATTCCAGAAAATGTTATGGCTTTAGAAGCTTCTTATAGGCTAATTGACATCATTTCAGTCAATTGGAGGTGTACCTGAAAATGTATTTCAAGGCCTACCTTCAAACTCAGCGCCTCATGGGAAGAAAAATACAATAAAAATAATAATAAAGACCAAGACCTCAGAAAAAAATGGTAGACCTCCACAAGTCTGGTTCATCGTTGGGAGCAATTTCCAAACGCCTGAAGGTACTGCATTCAACTGTACAAACAATAGTATGCAAGTATAAACACCATGGGACCATGCAGCCTTCATACCGCTCAGGAGGGAGACGCGTTCTGTCTCCTAGAGATGAACGTACTTTGGTGCGAAAAGTGCAAATCAATCCCAGAACAACAGCAAAGGATCTTATGAAGATGCTGGAGGAAACAGGTACAAAAGTATCTATATCCACAGTAAAACAAGTCCTATATCGACATAACCTGAAAGGCCACTCAGCAAGGAAGAAGCCACTGCTCCAAAACCGCCATAAAAAAGCCAGACTACGGTTTGCAACTGCACATGTGGACAAAGATCGTACTTTTTGGAGAAATGTCCTCTGGTCTGATGAAACAAAAATAGAACTGTTTGGCCATGATGACCATCGTTATGTTTGTAGGAAAAAGGGGGCGGCTTGCATGCCGAAGAACACCATCCCAACCGTGAAGCACGGGGGTGGCAGCATCATGCTGTGGGGGTGCTTTGCTGCAGGAGGGACTGGTGCACTTCACAAAATAGATGGCATCATGAGGAAGGAAAATTATGTGGATATATTGAAGCAACATCTCAAGACATCAGTCAGGAAGTTAAAGCTTGGTCGCAAATGGGACTTCCAAATGGACAATGACCCCAAGCATTCTTCCAAAGTTGTGGCAAAATGGCTTAAGGACAACAAAGTCAATGTATTGGAGTGGCCATCACAAAGCCCTGACCTCAATTCTATAGAATGTTTGTGGGCAGAACTGAAAAAGCGTGTGCGAGCAAGGAGGCCTACTAACCTGACTCAGTTACACCAGCTCTGTCAGGAGGAATGGGCTAAAATTCACCCAACTTATTGTGGGAAGCTTGTGGAAGGCTACCCGAAACGTTTGACCCAAGTTAAACAATTTAAAGGCAATGCTACCAAATACTAATTGAATGTATGTAAACTTCTGACCCACTGGGAATGTGATGAAATAAATAAAAGCTGAAATAAATCATTCTCTCTACTATTATTCTGACATTTCACATTCTTAAAATAAAGTGGTGATCCTAACTGACCTAAAACAGGGATTTTTTACTAGGATTAAATGTCAGGAATTGTGAAAAACTGAGTTTAAATGTATTTGGCTAAGGTGTATGTAAACTTCCGACTTCAAGTGTATATATTTCGCTCTTGGACATAAAAGACTGTAGAATCACCAGGAAATGTGCTCAAAGTGATTTTTATTTAGGAAATCTGTTCGTAAGTATTCCCATGCATAAATAAAGAGGCATACTGTATGTGATCGTATCCCTATGTAATCAAGGTTTTAAATGATTCTGTTTTTGTCAAATACTATATCTGTTTGCAATTCTTGCGGTCAATTTGCAGTGTACAAATTATTTATAACTATGTTCTGGCCCCCCGACCATACATTCAAGGACAAATCTGCCCACGGCTGAATGTAATTGGGGTCCCCTGGTGTATAGCTTAACTTTGTTTTGTGTATGGGTTCAGCCCCAGCCCCAGCCTGTGTGTTGAGACTGGGAGAGAGCCTGCCTGCCTGCCCCGTGTGTTTGGAAACATATGTCATTTCCCCATTGGAAAAATTAACCGTCCGTGCCTACATCGTTCCATTCATTTGTGTAATTGAATAATATTTTAATAATTTTTGTAAGTGTGTAAATTGTGTACAGGCTCATATTTATTTATTTATGTAGCCAGCATGAACTTCGGAGAAGGAAAGGTGTTTTTGTCAGCTTGTGTGATGGTTTCACTGACACTGTATAAACATTCCTGTAGGCTTGCTTGCTATTGCTGAGGGTTGTGTGTGTGACTGTTATCTGTGTGTGTGTGTGTGTGTGTGTGTGTGTGTTTGTGTGAGTGTGTTGCCATTCTGAGATTGATTTGTATGCGTATATCATTTGTGAAGGGGATACATTTCTGGTTTACGTGTGTGTACTAAGAGGGTTGCATGTTCAGTGTTTATATATTGGATGTCTTAAGGGCTGAACAGAATGTTTTATGAATTTATATATGAATTATATTCCCCTAAGGGGCCATCTGTACTATATATGTATGATTATGACTAAGCAGATTCTGTCTTGTTCTGTGGTGTATATCTGTGTGTATGAATGTGTGTGTGTGTGTGTGTTTTTGTGTGTGTGACAGTGTTGTGTCTCCCCTAGTCTAAAACAGCCATAAATAACCTGGTCTGTAGAGTAGGAGAGCAGAGTGGAGTTGGTCACTCTGGTGAATCACATTGTACCAGAGGACATGAACACACACACACACACAGAGGGCACATAGTTACCAGGCACACTGTTTCTATCTATGAGCAAGAAACATACACATACTCACTCACTCACTCACCTTTTCTTTCAATTTATTTCAAGGTAATAATCCTTCATTGACTTCACTAGCAATAATGTAGCTAAATCAGCATACAATTCAACCAAATGAAATGACGAGATACCTTCTCTCCTTTCTCTTTCATGTATTTTTCTTTCATGCTCCCACACACCTCCCTTCCTCTATCACTCTCATCCTCCCATGGGGCCCACTGTTGGTACTAGTGCTATGGTCCATGACAGCAGGGAAATAGGACTTGTACTGTGGTTCTAACCACCAGAGACCCGGCCTGTATGTCTTACATCACTGGGCATTATGGAATAGATGTCTTCCCTAGCCTGACATAATTTATTTGGCTGCAGAACTGTGTGTGTGTATGTAGGAGGGAGAAGGAAGAAGATAAATGGAGGTAGCATTAAAAAGGGAAGCGGGTGTGTGTGAGGAGAGGAGATATGTAGGTGCAATTCAAAGAGGAGAGAAGACAGCTGTAGGTAGGTACTATCTGAGAGAAGAACAGAGAGAGAGAGCGAGCTGTGATGCTAGCTGGAGCGTAATCGATAACTGTGTGCTCCGTCTGTCACATTCCATTTGATCGTTGCCAGATCCTGCTCCCCTGGAAGTGAGCTGTCTCTGTCTCAACCTGTCATCCCCGCTGTCCAGCTCTGCTAACACACACACACGCACATTCATGCACGCGCATGCACACACTCAAGCACACACACACACACACACTCAAGCACACACACACCCTGAATGTTGTGTTTTTATTTGTTTGTTTATCAACAAGGACTGAGGAGTGGACAGTGACTCAGCCGCTCCATCACTTTCCATTTATCATCATTCCTCCTTTATCCTTCTCTCCCTATTTCTCTCCTTTCTCTCTATCTCTCTCTCTTTCTTTCTCTCGCTTCGTCTCTCTCCATCCTCAACTCCGCCCCTCAGTCCAGTTGTGTCACTATCTCCCTTCAGCAGTCTTCTATTTCTGTGTGCCTGTCTGCTCCTTAGAGGCTCATGTCTTTCCTGTGACTGTCTGTGTCTGTCTAGCTGGCCTCTGGGTGGTCTCTGCCTACAGCAGGTATCTCTGATAAGTTACGTTCATAGGGCTTGTTAGCTGCTAGCTCCCATGCCTTTTATGGGATGGCTACAGTGATGAGAGAATCTGTGCAGCTGCATCTCCCTGCATAACCCAAGGCAGTGTGTGTGTGTGTGTGTGTGTGTGTGTGTGTGTGTGTGTGTGTGTGTGTGTGTGTGTGTGTGTGTGTGTGTGTGTGTGTGTGTGTGTGCGCGAGCATGTGTGAGTGTGTGAGCGTGTGTGTGTGTGCGTCCGCGAGTGTGTGTGCGCGAGCGTGTGTGAGTGTGTGAGCGTGTGTGTGTGCGAGAACGTGTGTGTGTGTCTGTGTGTGTGTGTGTGTGTGTGTGTGTGTGTGTGTGTGTGTGTGTGCGAGCGTGTGTGAGTGTGTGTGTGTGTGTGAGTGTGTGTGCTTGTGCTTGCTTGCGTGGGTGTCCGTGGGTGTGTGAATTGTTCTGCATTCAACATGCTTTTCGAACATGCTTAAATGCCTGTTAGCTCCATCAGCTGGAGAGGAATGCTAGTTCCTCAGGCTAAGTGGTTCCATAGAGGCCTGTTAGAGAATGTCTCTGGTTGCATAGTAGAAGTAGTACTGGATATGATGGGACTGGGACTGGAAAGTGGGACACTAAAAATAAACCCTAGGTTTGTGGAAGAAAGGGGGAGGACAGAGGGGGGTAGATAGGAGTCAGGGTGAAAAAATACATTCTCTTCTCCAGCTGCAAGACAGGAATGAAGGAAGATGATGGGAGAGAGAGAGAATAAGTAGATGAGTATAAGGGTTTATGTCAGGGGTTGTGTGTGTCTGTGTTTTGTGGGGGCAGAGGGGTGGGTTGTGTGTGTGCATGGGATGGCTAAGTAGGAATTTCTGTGTGAGGTCTCTTCGTATTAAAAACCTTGTGGTGTGTGCATGTGTGTTTTTGTGTGTGTGTTTAGGTTATATCAGACCTGTATTTCTTGGATGACTCTGAGTACACGCGTGCACACACACACACACACACACACACACACACACACACACACACACACACACACACACACACACACAGAGGGTTGGGTAGGTTACTTTAAAAATGTAATCAGTTACAGTTACTAGTTACCTGTCCAAAATGTGTATAGGTAACTGATTACTTCCAGTTACTTTTAGGTTACTTTCCCCTCAAGAGGCATTAGAAGAAGACAAAAAGGATCCATCAAACGCATTTGGTGTGTCATCATAGTGGTGTCTGACTGGTGGTCATCATTTGGTGTGTCATCATAGTGGTCTCTGACTTGTGGTCAGACTCGCTAAGTTACTTTGACCTTTTTTCAGTGCTGAATTGAATGTCATTGAGAAAGCAGAAAGGTGTCAATGTATTTGTTCCCACAAACATCCTTTCTGAATGTAAAAGTAATCCGAGAAGTAATCATCTAGTTTTCCCAAAGTATCTGTAATCTGATTACAATATGTTTTTGCTGGTAACGTAACTGATTACCGTTACATGTTTTTTGTAATCAGATTACATGTAACCGATTACATGTAATCAGTTACTCGCCAACCATGCACACACACACACACACACACACACAGTGCTATTCCCCCTTAGGCCTGTGCTGCAGCTGGGTCGCTGCTCCCTTCACTCCTAATTTGTTTGACTTTCCCCTCATGTGATTCCAGCCTGTCACGTCCCCCTCTGTCCCAAAACCCTCTGCGCTCTCTCTCTTTCTCTCTCTGTATCTTGTTAAAGCACAGAGAGATGCTCTGAATGGGGATGCTCACACACACGCAGGCACACACACACACACACCCCTCAGGATGGCAGTGGCCAGTCGGCTGGCGCTCACCTTCAGTGGCTGTACAGTCGGGGAGATGTCTCAATAAACCAGTCAGGCTGCTAATGCAGAAACAGGGATGACGTCTCCCCTGTGCCAGATGTCTGGAAAAACCCTACAACATTCCACCATCACATTATCCTGAATGGGAAATCCAATAGGCTGTCCTATTTCCAGCTCTTTCTGGTCAAATACTGTATGTAATCATATAGTGAAATACTAGCTGCTTCTATCTTCTGCAGCGGACCAGACCCTCAAGGGACTAAGGGAGAACGAGTGTTAAACTGACAAAATGAGGAAAAAAATCCAGAAAATCACATTGTACGATTTTTAATGAATTTATTTGCAAATTATGGTGGAAAATAAGTATTTGGTCAATAACAAAAGATTCTCAATACTTTGTTGGTAATGACACAGGTCAAACGTTTTCTGTAAGTCTTCACAAGGTTTTCACACATTGTTGCTGGTATTTTGGCCCATTCCTCCATGCAGATCTCCTCTAGAGCAGTGATGTTTTGGGGCTGTCGCTGGGCAATACGGACTTTCAGCACCCTCCAAAGATTTTCTATTGGGTTCAGGTCTGGAGACTGGCTAGGCCACTCCAGGACCTTGAGATGCTTCTTACGGAGCCACTCCTTAGTTGCCCTGGCTGTGTGTTTCGGGTCGGAAGACCCAGCCACGACCCATCTTCAATGCTCTTACTGAGGGAAGGAGGTTGTTGGCCAAGATCTCGCGATACATGGCCCCATCCATCCTCCCCTCAATACGGTGCAGTCGTCCTGTCCCCTTTGCAGAAAAGCATCCCCAAAGAATGATGTTTCCACCTCCATGCTTCACGGTTGGGATGGTGTTCTTGGGGTTGTACTCATCCTTCTTCTTCCTCCAAACACGGCGAGTGGAGTTTAGACCAAAAAGCTATATTTTTGTCTCATCAGACCACATGACCTTCTCCCATTCCTTTTTTTTCTGAGGTCTTGGCTGATTTAGTTTCATTTTCCCATGATGTCAAGCAAAGAGGCACTGAGTTTGAAGGTAGGCCTTGAAATATATCCACAGGTACACCTCCAATTGACTCAAATTATGTCAATTAGCCTATCAGAGGCTTCTAAAGCCATGACATAATTTTCTGGAATTTTCCAAGCTGTTTAAAGGCACAGTCAACTTAGTGTATGTAAACTTCTGACCTACTGAAATTGTGATACAGTGAATTATAAGTGAAATAATCTGTCTATAAACAATTGTTGGAAAAATTACTTGTGTCATGCACAAAGTAGATGTCCTAACCGACTTGCCAAAACTATAGTTTGTTAACAAGACATTTGTGGAGTGGTTGAAAAACAAGTTTTAATGACTCCAACCTAAGTATATCTAAACTTCTGACTTCAACTGTATATATATATATACACTACCGCTCAAAAGTTTGGGGTCACTTAGAAATGTGGGGGAGGGAGGGGTAGAAGGATTACTTTATACTATTCCAGGTATTCCTTAAAGAGGTAGGGTTTCAATTGTCTCCGGAAGGTGGTCAGTGACTCCGCTCTCCTGGCGTCGTGGGGGAGCTTGTTCCACCATTGGGGTGCCAGAGCAGCAAATAGCTTTGACTGGGCTGAGCGGGAACTGTGCTTCCGTAGAGGTAGGGGAGCTAGCAGGCAAGACGTGGATGAACGTAGTGCCCTTGTTTGGGTGTAGGGTCTGATCAGAGCCTGAAGGTAAGGAGGTGCCGTTCCCCTCACAGCTCCGTAGGCAAGCACCATGGTCTTGTAGTAGATGCAAGCCTCAACTGGAAGCCAGTGGAGTGTGCTGAGGAGCGGGGTGACATGAGAGAACTTGGGAAGGTCGAACACCAGACGGGCTGCAGCGTTCTGGATAAGTTGTAGGGGTTTAATGGCACAGGCAGGGAGCCCAGCCAACAGCGAGTTGCAGTAATCCAGACGGGAGATGACAAGTGCCTGGATTAGGACCTGTGTAAAACAGAAATTACTTACATTTTTGTCATTTTAGCAGACGCTCTTATTCTTCAAAGTAGCCACCCTTTGCCTTGATGACAGCTTTGCACACTCTTGGCATTCTCTCAACCAGCTTCACCTGGAATGTTTTCCCAACAGTCTTGAAGGAGTTCCCACATATGCTGAGCACTTGTTGGCTGCTTTTCCTTTACTCTGCGGTCCAACTCATCCCAAACCATCTCAATTGGGTTGAGGTCGGGTGATTATGGAGGCCAGGTCATTTGATGCAGCACTCCATCACTCTCCTTCTTGGTCAAATAGCCCTTACACAGCCTGGAGGTGTGTTGGGTCATTGTCCTGTTGAAAAACAAATGATAGTCCCACTCAGCGCAAACCAGATGGGATGGCGTATCTCTGCAGAATGTATTTAATCCGTTTTAGAATAAGGCTGTAACGTAACAAAATGTGGAAAAAGTCAAGGGGCCTGAATACTTTCCGAAGGCACTGTAGATAGATACATTTACATTTACATTTTAGTCATTTAGCAGACACTCTTATCCAGAGCGACTTACAATTAGTGAATGCATACATTTTCATACAGATAGATAGATAGATAGATAGATAGATAGATAGATAGATAGATAGATAGATAGATAGATAATAGATAGATAGATAATAGATAGATAGATAGATAGATAGATAGATAGATAGATAGATAGATAGATAGATAGATAGATAGATAGATAGATAGATAGATAGATAGATAGATAGATAGATAGATAGATAGATAGATAGATAGATAGATAGATAGATAGATAGATAGATAGATAGATAGATAGATAGATAGATAGATAGATAGATAGATAGATAGATACAGTGGGGAAAAAAGTATTTAGACAGCCACCAATTGTGCATGTTCTCCCACTTAAAAAGATGAGAGAGGCCTGTAATTTTCATCATAGGTACACGTCAACTATGACAGACAAATTGAGATTTTTTTTTCCAGAAAATCACATTGTAGGATTTTTAATGAATTTATTTGCAAATCATGGTGGAAAATAAGTATTTGGTCACCTACAAACAAGCAAGATTTCTGGCTCTCACAGACCTGTAACTTCTTCTTTAAGAGGCTCCACTGTCCTCCACTCGTTACCTGTATTAATGGCACCTGTTTGAACTTGTAACACACGACGCCGCCAGGGACTCAAATCCTGCAGTGCCAGACGTGTCCCCCTGCTTAAGCCAGTACATGTCCAGGCCCGTCTGAAGTGCATTTGGATGATCCAGAAGAGGATTGGGAGAATGTCATATGGTCAGATGAAACCAAAATATAACATTTTGGTAAAAACTCAACTCGTCGTGTTTGGAGGACAAAGAATGCTGAGTTGCATCCAAAGAACACCATACCTACTGTGAAGCATGGGGGTGGAAACATCATGCTTTGGGGCTGTTTTTCTGCAAAGGGACCAGGACGACTGATCCGTGTAAAGGAAAGAATGAATGGGGCCATGTATTGTGAGATTTTGAGTGAAAACCTCCTTCCATCAGCAAGGGCATTGAAGATGAAACGTGGCTGGGTCTTTCAGCATGACAATGATCCCAAACACACCGCCCGGGCAACGAAGGAGTGGCTTTGTAAGAAGCATTTCAAGGTCCTGGAGTGGCCTAGCCAGTCTCCAGATCTCAACCCCATAGAAAATCTTTGGAGGGAGTTGAAAGTCTGTGTTGCCCAGCGACAGCCCCAAAACATCACTGCTCTAGAGGAGATCTGCATGGAGGAATGGGCCAAAATACGGGGGCGTGCTCCCTCTGCTGTCTCCTGATGTCCACGATCAGCTCCTTCGTTTTGTTGATGTTGAGGGAGAGGTTATTTTCCTGGCACTACTCCATCAGGGCCCTCACCTCCTCCCTGTAGGCTGTCTCATCAATAAAGTGTACCTTTTGGTGAAAAAGGAACAAAAACAAAGAAAAAAGGACAACAGTGTGTCTAAAAATCCTGTTCCAGCAACATAACATTAAATAATATGCCTTGATGGCCATTGGCTGAATGTAATCTGCACACTTGAGGATTGAGCAGGCGGCATGCGTAGCCACGCAGTCATGGGTGAACAGGGAGTACAGGAGGGGTTTAAGCATGCACCCTTGTGGGGCCCCTGTGCTGAGGATCAGCATAGTGGAGGTGTTGTTTCCTACCTTCACCACCTGGGGGTGGTCCCAGTTTCAAAGGGCGGGGTTCAGACCCAGGGCCCCGACCTTAATGATGTGCTTGGAGGGTACTATGGTGTTGAAGGCTGAGCTGTAGTCAATAAACAGCATTAATAAATAGGTATTCCTCTTGTCCAGATGGAATAGGGAAGTGTGCAGTGCGATGGCGGTTGCATCGTCTGTGGATCTATTGGGGCGGTATGCAAATTGAAGTGGGTCTAGGGTGTCAGGTAAGGTGGAGGTGATATGATCCTTAACTAGCCTCTCAAAGCACTTCATGATGACAGAAGTGAGTGCTACGGGGTGATAGTAATTTAGTTCAGTTACCTTTGCTTTCTTGGGTACAGGAACAATGGTGGACATCTTGAAGCAAGTGGGGTTAGCAGACTGGGATAGGGAGAGATTGAATATGTCCATAAACACTCCAGCCTACAAATCTGATTCCTGGCCATGCGACTTGTGTCTGAACTGTCAAATCGAATTTATTATTTTTAGACTGTTATTTGG
The DNA here is from genome assembly GCF_020615455.1 of Coregonus clupeaformis. Classification (NCBI taxonomy): domain Eukaryota; kingdom Metazoa; phylum Chordata; class Actinopteri; order Salmoniformes; family Salmonidae; genus Coregonus; species Coregonus clupeaformis. The sequence goes on from NC_059192.1 coordinate 27,328,314, forward strand.
CATATCTTGTTGTCTGCTAGCTACTCTGTTGACAGTTTCAAAAGAATGTGTGGTAGCTAACTAGCTTGTTAATTGTTTACAAACAAATTAGTGAATGTGCTAGAAAGCTAAACAGCTATACCTAGTTAGCTAGCTGACTGCTGTGGCTAGCCAAAAAATACTAGTTTTGAAAGTTGGATCATCTTATCCTTTGAGGCTTTAAAAGTGTTCTTACACCATAATTTTGGACATTCAAAGCAACTGGGAAACATCCATGGCAGGCATTGTTGTCACCTTAGCTTGCTACACAACCTTTGAGATATTGGAAGCACGAGCACCACCACCAATCAGCCTACACCACTGCACACACACCCGTTGATACTATGACAACTAGCATAGCCATGTCAGCAAATGACTGCTGTCTGAGCACACACAAATCCAATTTGGTGATTTGTAACTTGCTGTTTGGGCAGTCAGTATTCCAAAACAGTATAATAATTTAGCTTTAAGGCCTGCAGTGTGAACATGGCTTTACAGTACTCTCTCTGTCTCTTTCTCTCTCTTTCTCTCTCTCCCTCACTGTCCCTCTTTCATCATCTAAAGGGCATGAGTTTGAGATTTTCCTAGATATGACTAAGTGTGTGTGTGCACAGATGAATTATAAAGAGACGTGCTGATGTGCCGCTAAGGTTACCAAGTATCTCAGAAGCTGGCCTAGGCTGGGAGTGATGTCACATGGGGAAGCACACGTGATCCAGCCTCCCAGCAGGCCTTGCAGCTCTGCTCGAATGCAGATGTCAGGTCCTGGCTGGCACAGCCCTGGTGCATTGTGGGTGACATAATAACAAGGTCACCCAAGGTTAGCTGATAGACTGGAGCACAATGAAGTACACCACACTAGTCACATTAAAGGGGCAAACTGCATTTACTATATCCATTTCTGGACTTATAAATTAATTATATGTACCATTGGTTCTTGAAGAATATAACTAATAAATGCCTCATGAGCTTAGTTCAACTGTCGTACACCATCATAACCCAAAATATAAGCTTATTTTACTCCAATGTTTGTAAACAAAGTAAATGTAAACAAAGACTGTATAGCCTCAAAACATCGGTAAAACTATAATTTTGATATAATGGAGGGTCAGTCCTCACATTCAAAGCGCTGTCCCATCCCTCAGCTTTTTACTGAAACAGGGGCAGGGAGTACAATTTGTTATTGTTTCAACTGCTGATTGCTGCTTTAAACAATCAGGTTTAACAACCTATGACTGAACACACACTGAAATGTCTCTCAGGTTGAAACCACTGAAATGTCTTTCAGGTTGAACCCATTGAAATGTCTCATGGGTTGAACCCACTGAAATGTCTCTCAGGTTGAACCCACTAAAATGTCTCTCAGGTTAAACCCACTGAAATGTCTCTCAGGTGTACACACTGAAATGTCTCTCAGGTACACACACTGAAATGTATCTCAGGTACACACACTGACATGTCTCTCAGGTACACACACTGACATGTCTCTCAGGTACACACACTGAAATGTCTCTCAAGTACACACACTGACATATCTCTCAGGTTGAACTCACTGAAATGTCTCTCAGGTTGAACCCACTGAAATGTCTCTCAGGTTGAACGCACTGAAATGTTTCTCAGGTACACAGACTGAAATGTCTCTCAGGTACATACACTGAAATGTCTCTCAGGTTAAACCCATCGAAATGTATAACAGGTTGAACCCACTGAAATGGCTCTCAGTTTGATCACACTGAAATAGCCATGAGATTTAACTAGTGCTGAACGATTAGCCAAAATTGTAGTTTATTTTTCGCTTTAAAAAAACGAATTGACCGACGTGGGTTCAATTATTAGAATTCCATTTAGTTTTTTTTTTTTTGCGTGAGCTCAAAGTGCTGTTGTAGAACTTTGTAGTTTTCAAAAGGCAAATATTCAACATAGTTTACAGCAGAAAACATGGTAATTAACTACAATGACCATAATGTGGTGTGTGTTCTTGACACACAGACCGAGGAAGGGACAGCAGAGCGCGACATGAGGGAGGGACAGAGACAGAAGCAGTTGCTTGTGAGGTAGCCTATCTCTAGCCGACAATACATCTAATTGATTGATAGTTGGCATTAAACAGTCTTGAAAGTATGCCTTATCTACTTTGAAAAACGACTACAGTAGTGATTTTGTCAGACAGCATAGCCAGATAGCTAGCTAGCTAGCCTAATTAGGATCACTCATTAGGGAGCATAGAGATAGATGGTGGCTGCTCCTGCCTGAGCAGTAGTGTGATAAAGTAATGGGATAAAGGATGATTTGTTAATAAGTAATAAGCAGTAATGGGCCATCACTACCATTGCTTTTATTAGCTAATAAAGTCATAATCATACTAAAACAAATATGTAATATACACATCTAAAATATTTTATATTATGGTTAATAAGTGATAAGCAGTAATGGGCAGTCACTACCATCATGGGGCTTTTATTAATTGTTTTATTCTGTGTTGATACAGCATTCAACCTCAATAATGCATAATGCATTATGTCAAGAAACAAAAGTGGGGGGAAATTGAAACCGAACCGACCTCAAAAAGCACTAATTGATCAGCACTAGGTTTAACATCTACACACACTGAGATACAGGTTTCTGCATGGCTCCTGTCCCTGTGATGAATGGCTCAGCCTCATTCCTTGAGCCCTGCTAATCACTTGAGCCCGGGCTTTAATTAACCAAACAGTGGTATCAATCGATTAACTAAAACCAATTAGGTACAAAATAGTTGGGCTCAGCCCATCAAGTGGGCACTCTTGGCAGGAAGTAATATATTAATTTAAAAATTTTGATTGGAGGGAAGTCATCTTTTAGATGAGCCGTTGGTAGCCTAAAGCAGACCAGATTTAATTATGTCTATTATTACACTGGCCTCTATTCTTCACACAGCTCATTCTCCAACATGGGAAGTTTTGAGCGTGGCCTTGTTTCCCTGATACTGCTAGATGAGCCCTACAGGGTTCTCTGTCTGACTGGCTTTTTCTGGACCAGGATACTCCCTAAAGTTACTTATAGTACTGATACTATTACAGCCTATGACCAGCTTTACAGAGGCCACTGCAACTGCAGCTCACACCAAACTTCGTCCCCCTTTTTATTCTCCACACATTGACACGGTACCGGTACACCCTGTATATAGCCTTGTTATTGTTATTTTATTGTGTTACTTTTTCTTACTTTAGTTTATTATATTTGTTGTATACAATTTTTGCATATTTCTTACTTACTTAAAAAAAACTGCAATGTTGGTTAAGGGCTTGTAAGTAAGCATTTCACAGTAATGTCTGCAGCTGTTGTATTCGGGCACATGTGACAAATACAATTTTATTTGATTGGAAACACTGAAACACTCTTTGATTAAACTAAAAGGAAGAGCTTGTATTGTTGGAGTCACAGTCAGGCACAAAGTTTCAGGCCACCAGATTAGATTTTTAGTCAACGCCATCAGTCTCTGTGTTTTCTATGTGACACCTACTTTGTGGAGTGACAGTGAGACAGATGCTGGCTATGAGTTTTCCAGAATCCCTGGCTGTGTAGTTTGTATGATGGATGTTCCAGATTGGTATTTCTGGGATATGCAGTTTGTATGATGAATGATCACCAGGGGTATTTCTGGGGTGTGTAGTCAATGTGATACTGGGGATAATATACGTAATGTATGTGTTCTGTTCCCTCTCACCCCTCTGGAATAGGATCTTAATCTGCCTGCTAGCTTGTGAATATTTCATGGGGATTCTATCTTCAATCATCGCTCCGATATGGACGGTAATGGCACCGACAATTTCAGTGTACTAAGACCCTTATCGAGGGATCCTCTTAGAAAGCTCTAGAAATGTTCGTCTGGCATACCCCTGTTAGGGATTTACAGATGGTATCTTCCATGATGAATGCCTTAGCCTACATAATGTCTGGATCCCTTCTCTGCAATTTCAGCCTCCCACTGGCCCATCTACCTCTGTCCCTCCCTCCTTTATCCCCCCCCTCCTTTCCCTATCTCTCTGTGAACTTATCCTCTTTCAATATCCATCCCTTTTTCTGCTTTCTTTCTCGTATCGCTCTCTTTTCTGTCTGATGCTATGGGACATGAGATGTTTTTTGAGGCAATGTGGTAATTCTCCAGTAATTGGAGTGTGCGGTGGCCGTTGGCTCTGAGACTGGTGTGAGCTGGGAGTTGGTTGTTGTAGAGGCTGAGTTGGTTACATGGAGGTTTAGGTTCTAGTCTGGCTATACTGCTCCTGTCTATAATAAATGAGCCCTAGATGTTGACAGCAGCACAGCTACGCTCCACGTACAGCTGCTCTCCACCCCATTTAATGTAATCTCTCTCTCTCTCTCTCTCTCTCTCTCTCTCTCTCTCTCTCTCTTTTCTCTCCCCTCTCTTTCTCTCTCTCCCCTCTCTCTCTCTTTTCTCTCTCTCGCTCTCTTTTCTTTCTCTCTCTCTCTCTCTCTCTCTCTCTCTCTCTCTCTCTCTCTCTCTCTCTCTCTCTCTCTCTCTCTCTCTTTCTCTCTCTCTCTCTCTCTCTCTCTCTCTCTCTCTCTCTCTCTCTCTCTCTCTCTCTCTCTCTCTCTCTCTCTCTCTCTCTCTCTCTCTCTCTCTCTTTCTCTCTCTCTCTCTCTCGCTCTCTTTTCTCTCTCTCTCTCTCTCTCTCTCTCTCTCTCTCTCTCTCTCTCTCTCTCTCTCTCTCTCTCTCTCTCTTTTCTCTCTCTCTTTTTCTCTCTCTCTTTTCTCTCTCTCTTTTCGCTCTCACTCTCGCTCTCGCTCTCGATCTCTATCTGTGTTCATAAAAGCATACTGGGTGCAGAAGAAAGCTTCTTGTGGGGTGGACTGACTCGGTCTGCTTGGCCCATGCCTGTGGCTACCGCTCATTAATACAACATGATTTACAGTGCACGTCTGCCCCTGCTGCCAACTTGCCATCCCTAATTTGTATGTCCTAACTCTGCCACGCACCGCAGATGGATGAGAGCTTGGCGTTACCGTGGCAACCTTCCCTAATTGGCATGGCATGACTGACACCTGCTGTTAGGTCTGATGGCTTTCCTGACAGGCAGGTTTTTCTCCGCCCAAAATTTGTTCATGAAAATAAGGCCACAAAGTGAGGAATGTTTGTATAGAGGTCAATGAGAGAGTGTAATTGCTAATTTGCTACATGAGACTAATTTGATTGAATAGAAGTTTCATAATGGTTAGGTTGTTACGAATGCACTGATATAAGTGGACCTACGTGGCTTTTCGGCAACTTACCTAAAAACGACTTTATATTTTTTATTTTTTTATTTCACCTTTATTTAACCAGGTAAGCCAGTTGAGAACAACTGCGACCTGGCCAAGATAAAGCATAGTAGTGCGATAAAAACAACAACACAGAGTTACATATGGGATAAAAAACATAAAGTCAAAAAATACAACAGAAAATATATATACAGTGTGTGCAAATGTAGCAAGTTATGGAGGTAAGGCAATAAATAGGCTATAGTGCAAAATAATTACAATTAGTATTAACACTGGAATGCTAGATGTGCAAGAGATTATGTGCAAATAGAGATACTGGGTTGCAAAAGAGCAAAATAACTAACAATATAGGGATGAGGTAGTTGGGTGGGCTAATTTCAGATGGGCTGTGTACAGGTGCAGTGATCGGTAAGGTGCTCTGACAACTGATGCTTAAAGTTAGTGAGGGAGATAAGAGTCTCCAGCTTCAGAGATTTTTGCAATTCGTTCCAGTCATTGGCAGCAGAGAACTGGAAGGAATGGCGGCCAAAGGAGGTGTTGGCTTTGGGAATGACCAGTGAGATATACCTGCTGGAGCGCAGACTACGGGTGGGTGCTGCTATGGTGACCAATGAGCTAAGATAAGGCGGGGATTTGCCTAGCAGTGATTTATAGATGGCCTGGAGCCAGTGGGTTTGACGACGAACATGTAGTGAGGACCAGCCAACAAGAGCGTACAGGTCACAGTGGTGGGTAGTGTATGGGGCTTTGGAGACAAAATGGATGGCACTGTGATAGACTACATCCAATTTGCTGAGTAGAGTGTTGGAGGCTATTTTGTAAATGACATCGCCAAAGTCAAGGATCGGTAGGATAGTCAGTTTTACGAGGGCATGTTTGGCAGCATGAGTGAAGGAGGCTTTGTTGCGAAATAGGAAGCCGATTCTAGATTTAACTTTGGATTGGAGATTCTTAATGTGAGTCTGTAAGGAGAGTTTACAGTCTAACCAGACACCTAGGTATTTGTAGTTGTCCACATACTCTAGGTCAGACCCGTCGAGAGTGGTGATTCTAGTCGGGTGGGCGGGTGCCAGCAGCGTTCGATTGAAGAGCATGCATTTAGTTTTACTAGTGTTTAAGAGCAGTTGGAGGCTACTGAAGGAGTGTTGTATGGCATTGAAGCTCGTTTGGAGGTTTGTTAACACAGTGTCCAATGAAGGGCCAGATGTATACAAAATGGTGTCGTCTGCGTAGAGGTGGATCTGAGAGTCACCAGCAGCAAGAGCGACAACATTGATATACACGGAGAAAAGAGTTGGCCCAAGAATTGAACCCTGTGGCACCCCCATAGAGACTGCCATAGGTCCAGACAACAGGCCCTCCGATTTGACACACTGAACTCTATCTGAGAAGTAGTTGGTGAACCAGGCGAGGCAGTCATTTGAGAAACCAAGGCTATTTAGTCTGCCAATAAGAATGTGGTGGTTGACAGAGTCGAAAGCCTTGGCCAGGTCGATGAAGACGGCTGCACAGTACTGTCTATTATCGATCGCGGTTATAATATCGTTTAGGACCTTGAGCGTGGCTGAAGTGCACCCATGACCAGCTCGGAAACCGGATTGCATAGCGGAGAAGGTACGGTGGGATTCGAAATGGTCGGTGATCTGTTTGTTAACTTGGCTTTCAAATACTTTCAAAAGGCAGGGCAGGATGGATATAGGTCTGTAACAGTTTGGATCTAGAGTGTCACCCCCTTTGAAGAGGGGGATGACCGCGGCAGCTTTCCAATCTCTGGGGATCTCAGACGTTACGAAAGAGAGGTTGTACAGACTAGTAATAGGGGTTGCGACAATTTCTCTCTCTATATCAGAGTTGTGCCTGTCATAGGGATAGATAGAGGATACATCATCGATATAACTCGTTTTAGCATGGACATGTCACAGACGCTGTGATGGCACAAATACAAAGATGAGTTCTCTATCTATCTCTATCTGCCCTCTCATTGGCTAGAATGGTCCCACCTGATGGTCCCTCCCTTCCTTCCTTCTTTGAGGACATGTTTTTCCATTGTTAGAGCGGTCACTTGAATATCTTGTCAATATAATAGACAATCTTTGGTAGTGTGAAGTTGAGAGTGGCTGGTCATTGCTCAGAATAAACTGATGCTACAGTATTGAAGCCCACTAAGCTTCCTGAGACTACTACTACCGTTTATTTTATAAATACATTTCCACAACCAAACATCATGCCTGATTGCTATGGGACAGCCATATCACAGTTCCTGAGCAAGACATGGTAGTGACATTGAGGTTTATGATTGATTTCTATGGCCTTCAAACCATGTGCTGCATTTCATAATCCACCACCATCCTCAAAGCAAAATACCCTTTTCACTTCTAAACCATACAACATATCTCTCCACATGAATGTCTTGTAATCCCCCATTACCTTCCAGTAGCTGTCTGTCTGTGCCAAATGACACCCTATTTCCTTTAATAGTGCACTACCTTTGGTGAAAAGCCATGCACTATATAGGGATTAGGGTGCCATTTGGAACTCATCCTGTGTCTGTGTGAATGTGTAGCTGCTTAGACTGGGTGTAGACCTGCTCCTCTCTGACCAGCACCGGCACCATACATCACTGTCAGACAGAGAGAAGGCATTATGGATCAGGGTCTGATGCCTCCTACAGAGCTGTCACACTCCACTTATCCATTCTCCTCCTGTTTTCCTCTCTCTCTCTCTCTCTCTCTCTCTCTCTCTCTCTCTCTCTCTCTCTCTCTCTCTCTCTCTCTCTCTCTCTCTCTCTCTCTCTCTCTCTCTCTCTCTCTCTCTCTCTCTCTCTCTCTCTCTCTCTCTCTCTCTCTCTCTCTCTCTCTCCCTCCCTCTCTATTACTCTCACTCTCTCTCTCTCTCTCTCTCTCTCTCTCTCTCTCTCTCTCTCTCTCTGTCTCTCTCTGTCTCTATCTCTCCCCCCCTCTCTCTCTCTCTCTCTCTCTCTCTCTCTCTCTCTCTCTCTCTCTCTCTCTCTCTCTCTCTCTCTCTCTCTCTCTCTCTCTCTCTCTGTCTCTCTCTGTCTCTATCTCTCTCCCCCCCTCTCTCTCTCTCTCTCTCTATCTCTCTCTCTATTTCTCTCTCTCTCTCTCTCTCTCTCTCTCTCTCTCTCTCTCTCTCTCTCTCTCTCTCTCTCTCTCTCTCTCTCTCTCTCTCTCTCTCTGTCTCTATCTCTCTCTCTCTCTCCCTCTTTATTACTCTCTCTCTCTCTCTCTCTCTCTCTCTCTCTCTCTCTCTCTCTCTCTCTCTCTCTCTCCTCTCTCTCTCTCTCTCTCTCTCTCTCTCTCTCTCTCTCTCTCTCTCTCTCTCTCTCTCTCTCTATCTCTCTCGCTCTCTCCCTCTCTATTACTCTCTCTATGTCTGTATCTGACTATGCCTCTCTGGATCTAGTGTTTCTGGGATAATGGTGTGGAAATTTGGTGCATGTTTGGTGCTTTTCTTTTCCAATACATTTCTGAACACCAAATACATAATATATTCATGACTGCAGTAATCCAGTTTGCTTCATGCATTACCACTGGACCATTAATGATGACAGCAGAGCGGGAAGTTGCCAATGAATGCTCGGTTTTCCTCTTGTTTTCATCAAGTAGCACAGCCACCTTGGCTTTCATGTTCCCTCACTTTCTCTTGTATGGGCAGTTGTGGAAAACCCACAGTCCCTATGGGGACGGCTCAAACATTCCCCTTAGACCTGTTTCTGTTTCTGGACTCCCAGCACCAAACACAGTCACTTCTGATTGGTTCTGCACATGGCCCTGGTCCCGCTGCCCGGGAAATGACACCACTCTTTCCCCTCCTTTCTCTCTCTCTCTCTCTCTCTCTCTCTCTCTCTCTCTCTCTCTCTCTCTCTCTCTCGCTCTCTCTCTCTCTCTTTCTCGCTCTGTTTCTTACCTTTCCCTCTTTCTCTCTCTGTTTCTTACCTCTCTCTTTCTCGCTCTCGCTGTTTCCCACCTCTTTCTCAGCTCTTTCTCTCCCTCAATTTCAATTCAATTCAAAGAGCTTTATTGGCATGGGAAACATATGTTTACAGTACCAAAGCAAGTGAAATAGGCAAGAAACAAAAGGGAAATAAACAAGCGAAATAAACAATCAAAAATGAACAGTAAACATTACAAAAGTGTAAAAATATATAGACATTTCAAATGTTATATTATTGCCAATGTTGTAACAATGTGCAAATAGTTGAAGTATGAAAACGAAAATAAATAAATAAATAGATAAATATAGATTGTATTAGAAATTTCAATCAATCAAAATGTATTTATAAAGCCCTTTTTACATCAGCAGATGTCACAAAGTGCTGTAGAAGCACGGTGGCTAGGAAAAACTCCCTAGAAAGGCAGAAACCTAGGAAGAAACCTAGAGCGGAACCAGGCTCTGAGGGGTGGCCAGTCCCCTTCTGGCTGTGCCGGGTGGAGATTATAACAGTTCATGGCCATTAAGGCCAGATTTTTCTCCAAGATGTTCAAACGTTCATAGATGACCAGCAGGGTCAAATAATAATCACAGTGGTTGTAGAGGTTGCAACAAGTCAGTACATCAGGAGTAAATGTCACTTGGCTTTTCATAGCCGGGCATTTAGAGGTTTAAATAGCAGGTGCAGTAGAGAGAGAGAGTTGAAAACAGAAGGTCTGGGACAAGGTAGCACGTCCGGTGAACAGGTCAGGGTTCCATAGCCGCAGGCAGAAGAGTGGAAACTGGAGCAGCAGCACGACCAGGTGGACTGGGGACAGCAAGGAGTCATCAGGCCAGGTAGTCCTGAGGCATGGTCCTAGGGCTCAGGTCCTCCGGGATGGGAGGGTGTTTGTGCTCCACTGGTTGCCGTTTTCTTGTGGCAACAGGTCACAAATCTTGCTGCTGTGGTGGCACACTGTTGTATTTCACCTATAGATATGGGAGTTTATCAAGATTGGATTTGTTTTCAAAGTATTTATGGGTCTGTGTAATCTGAGGGAAATATGTGTTTCTAATATGGTCATACAGTTGGCAGGAGCTTAGGAAGAGCAGCTCTGTTTCCACCTAATTTTGAGGGCTGTGGGCACATAGCATGTCATCTTTTGACAGCCAGGTCTGCCGATGGCGGCCTCTCTCGATAACAGGGCCATGCTCACTGAGTCTGTACATAGTCAAAGCCTTCCTTAATTTTGTGTCAGTCACAGTCACAGTGGTCAGGTATTCTGCTATGGAAGGTTTGAGAATCACTTATTTTAGGTGGTTGTATCATTTAATTGCTATTTTCTGGATTTTGATAATTAGTGTGAATCATCCTAATTCTGCTCTGCGTGCATTATTTTGTGTTTTACGTTGTACATGGAGGATGTTTTTGGAGAATTCTGCATGCAGAGTCTCAATTTGGTGTTTGTCCCATTTTGTGAATTCTTGGTTGGTGAGCGGACCTCAGACCTCACAACCATAAAGGGCAATGGGTTCTATAACTGATTCAAGTATTTTAAGCCAGATCCTAATTGGGATGTCCAATTCTATGTTCCTTTAGATGGTGTAGAAGGCCCTTCTTGCCTTGTCTCTCAGGTCGTTCACATCTTTATAGAAGTTACCTGTGGGGCTGATGTTTAGGCCGAGGTAGGTATAGTTTTCTGTGTGCTCTAGGGCAACAGGTGGAAATTGTATTTATGGTCCTGGCAACTGGACCTTTTTTTGGAACACCATTCTTTTTGTCTTACTGAGATTAACTGTCAGGGCCCAAGTCTGACAGAATCTGTACAGAAGATCTAGGTGCTGCTGTAGGCCCTCCTTGGTTGGGGACAGAAGCACCAGATCATCTGCAAACAGTAAACATTTGAGTCTAGCATGGTGAGGCTGGGTGCTGCAGACTGTTCTAGTGCCTTCGCCAATTAATCTATATATATGTTGAAGAGGGTGGGGCTCAAGCTGCATCCCTGTCTCACCCCCGGCCCTGAGGAAATTAATTGGTGTGTTTTTGGCTAATTTTAACCACACACTTTTTGTTTGTGTACATTTTATAATGTTGTATGATTTCCCCCCAACACCACATTCCATCAATTTATATAGCGGACCCTCATGCCAAATTGAGTCAAAAGCTTTTTTGAAATCAACACTTTGCTTTTGTTTTGTTTGTTTGTCAATAAGGGTGTGCAGGGTGAATACATACGGTAATTTGGTAAAAAGCCAATTTGACATTTGCTCAGGACATTTTTTTCACTGAGGAAATGTAGGAGTCTGCTGTTAATGATAATGCAGAAGATTTTCTGCATATTGTTGATGCATATCCCACAGTAGTTATTGGAGTCAAATTTGTCTCCACTATTGTAGATTGGGGTGATCAGACCTTGGTACCAAATATTGTGGAAGATGCTGGGGCTGATGTTCAAGAGTTTAAATATAGCCAATTGGAATTTGTGGTGTGCAAATTTTATCATTTAATTTAGGATACCATCAACACCACAAGGGTTTGTATTTTGTCCTGTAGTTCATTCAATGTAATTGGAGAATCCAGTGGGTTCTGGTAGTCTTTAATAGCTGGCTCTAAGATTTGTAATTGATCATGTACAGTACCAGTCAAAAGTTTGGACACACCTACTCATTCAAGGGTTTACCTGTATTTTTACTATTTTCTACATTGTAGAATAATAGTGAAGACATCAAAACTATGAAATAACACATATGGAATCATGTAGTAACCAAAAAAGTGTTAAACAAATCAAAATATATTTTATATTTGAGATTCTTCAAAGTAGCCACCCTTTGCCTTGATGACAGCTCTGCACACTCTTGGTATTCTCTCAACCAGCTTCACCTGGAATGTTTTTCCAACAGTCTTGAAGGAGTTCACACATATGCTTAGCACTTGTAGGCTGCTTTTCCTTCACTCTGCCATCCAACTCATCCCAAACCATCTCAATTGGGTTGAGGTCGGATGACTGTGGAGGCCAGGTCATCTGATGCAGCACTCCATCACTCTCCTTCTTGGTCAAATAGCCCTTACACAGCCTGGAGGTGTGTTGGGTAATTGTCCTGTTGAAAAACAAATGATAGTCCCACTAAACGCAAACCAGATGGGATGGCGTATTGCTGCAGAATGCTGTGGTAGCCATGCTGGTTAAGTGTGCCTAGAATTCTAAATAAATCACAGACAGTGTCACTAGCAAAGCACACCCACACCATCACACCTCCTCCTCCATGCTTCACGGTGGGAACTACACATGCAGAGATAATCTGTTCACCTACTGTGTCTCACAAAGACACAGCGGTTGGAACCAAAAATCTCAAATTTGGACTTGGATTTCCACCGGTCTAATGTCCATTGCTCGTGTTTCTTGGCCCAAGCAAGTCTCTTCTTCTTATTGGTGTCCTTCAGGAGTGGTTTCTTTGCAGCAATTCGATCATGTTGTCCCACTGGCTATCATAAGGTGAATGCACAAATTTGTAAGTCGCTCAAACTTTTGACTGGTACTTTTGTATGTTTTTGCTGTTTGATATTTGTTATAGGGCCAAAAAGATTGGAGAAGTGGTTTATGCATACATCTCCATTTTGTATAGATAGCTCTTCGTGTTGTTGTTTGTTTAGTGTTGTAACACTCTGGCTCCAGGGACTCTGATGTTTGAGCCAGGGTTGTTATTTTCATTTAGGGTGTCTTTTGTTTTGGTTTTGTATTTCTAGGTTTGCCTTTCTGTTGGTTGTATTTCTAGGTTTGTCTATGACTCCCAATCGGAGGTAACGAGTGTCAGCTGTCGGCTCGTTATCTCTGATTGGGAGCCATATTTATTCTGAATGTTTTCCTGTGGGGTTTGTGGGTTTTTGTTTCCGTTACGGTGAGTGCACCGTGGAACTTCATGATCGTGGTTTATTGTTTTGTCGTGTTGCACTTTAATTAAATAAAGTCATCATGTTTATCGGTACACGCGCTGCGCGTTGGTCTCATCCTTCAGACGATCGTGACAGAAAAACCCACCATACCAAGACCAAGCAGCGTGTACAGGAGCAAAGAGACTGGACATGGGTGGAGGCGCCGGGCAAGGAGATGGAGAGGCTGGCGATGGCCCAGGTGGGCACATCGTGGTCCTGGGAGGACATGCTCGGAGGCAAGGGACCTTGGGGAAAGATCAAGGCCCTGGCGAGAGAGGAGCATCGGCGGCAGCAGGTTTTTCGTCGGAAGGACGAGAGGCAACCCCAAGAAATTTTTGGGGGGCACATGGCTTGGGGGCTGGGCAGCAGGAGGCTGCCACAGGGAGAAAAGGAGAGAAGGCTAACGGAATACGGGAGCCATTGGCGAGTAGAGGAAGGGAAGTGTTTGTGGCACGGCGTGAAAGACTGACGTGTGTTGCCAGTCCGGTCCGGCCCGTTCCTGATCCTCGGTTGAGGCCAGTGGTGTGTGTTCCCGGTACGGACCGGCCTGTTCCTGCTCCCCGCACCATGGATACGGTGCGCTACGCCAGCCCGGCCCGGCCTGTTCCGGCCACTCGCACCAGGGATACGGTGCGCGTCGCCAGCCCAGCCCGGCCTGTTCCTGCTCCCCGCACCATGGATACGGTGCGCTTCGCCAGCCCAGCCCGGCCTGTTCCTGCTCCCCGCACCATGGATACGGTGCGCTTCGCCAGCCCGGCCCGGCCTGTTCCGGCCACCCGCACCAGGGATACGGTGCGCTGTCGCCAGCCCAGCCCGGCCTGTTCCTGCTCCCCGCACCATGGATACGGTGCGCCGCCAGCCCGGCCCGGCCTGTTCCGGCCACCCGCACCAGGGATACGGTGCGCGTCGCCAGCCCAGCCCGGCCTGTTCCTGCTCCCCGCACCATGGATACGGTGCGCTTCGCCAGTCCGGTACCTCCAGTTCCGGCACCACGCAACAGGCCTACGGTGCGTCCCCAGGGCCAGGCATGCCCTGTTGCTTCTCCCCGCACTAGCCCTGTGATGCGTGTCCTCAGCCCGGTACCTCCAGTTCCGGCACCACGCCACAGGCCTACGATGCGCCTCAGACGGCCAGAGTCTGCCGTCTGCCCAACAGGGCCTGAACTGTCCGTCGGCCCAACGGCGCCTGAACTGTCCGTCGGCCCAACGGCGCCTGAACTGCCCGTCTGCCCAACGGCGCCTGAACTGCCCGTCTGCCCAACGGGGCCTGAACTGCCCGTCTGCCCAAAGTCTGCAAAGCCGCCCGTCTGCCATGAGCCATCAGAGCCGTCCGCCAGACCGGAGCCGCTAGAGCCTTCCGCCAGACAGGATCAGCCAGAGCCTTCTGCCAGACGGGATCAGCCAGAGCCTTCTGCCAGACAGGATCAGCCAGAGCCTTCTGCCAGACAGGATCAGCCAGAGCCTTCCGCCTGCCATGAGCAGCCAGATCCGTCAGCCAGCCATGAGCAGCAGGATCCGCCAGAGCCAGCCAGCCAGGATCCGCCATTCAGTCCGGAGCTGCCCCTCAGTCCGGTGCTGCCACTTAGTCAGGTACTGTTCCTTAGCCTGGTGCTGGTCCTTATCCCGGTGCTGGCCCTTAGCCCGGTGCTGCCCCTTAGCCCGGTGCTGCCCCTTAGCCCGGTGCTGCCCCTTATCCCGGTGCTGGTCCTTAGTCCGGTGCTGCCCCTTAGTCCGGTGCCGCCCCTTAACCCAGTGGGGTGTAGTTGGGGGTAATGTGTAGGAGGCATATTAAGTGGGTAATGACTATGGTGGGGTGGGGACCACGACCTGGGCCAGAGCCGCCACCTGGACAGACGCCCACCCAGACCCTCCCCTAGACGGTATGCTGGTGCGCCCCGGGAGTGCGCACCTTTAGGGGGGTACTGTAACACTCTGGCTCCAGGGACTCTGATGTTTGAGCCAGGGTTGTTATTTTCATTTAGGGTGTCTTTGTTTTGGTTTTGTATTTCTAGGTTTGCCTTTCTGTTGGTTGTATTTCTAGGTTTGTCTATGACTCCCAATCGGAGGTAACGAGTGTCAGCTGTCGGCTCGTTATCTCTGATTGGGAGCCATATTTATTCTGAATGTTTTCCTGTGGGGTTTGTGGGTTTTTGTTTCCGTTACGGTGAGTGCACCGTGGAACTTCATGATCGTGGTTTATTGTTTTGTCGTGTTGCACTTTAATTAAATAAAGTCATCATGTTTATCGGTACACGCGCTGCGCGTTGGTCTCATCCTTCAGACGATCGTGACAAGTGTGTTTACATTTTCCCAGAAATGGTTAGACTCTATGGATTCTTCAATTACATTAAGCTGATTTCTGATGTGCTGTTCTTTCTTTTTTCTTGGTGTATTTCTGTACTGTTTTAGTGTTTCACCAGTGCTTTATTGCTTTTTTACTCACTCTCTCTCTTCCTTTCTTGGCTGATCTTTTCTCTACTCCTTTATTACTCTTCTCTCTGCTCCATGCTGGTAAGAAAAAGCACAGCACATTAGAAGCCAGTCATTTGTTCTCAGCGTGTGTACAGTAAAAGCGTTGTTTTCCAAGGCCAGCTGTAGATCATAAATAGTCTGCTAGAATCTCTCCCGTGTTGTTTAATGTACAGAGAAAAAATATGTTATCTTGGGTTTGGCCCTAGCGCTCCCTACATCAAATGAATGTGGTGGATGTTGTATAAGCTGAATTCTCTGTAAAGGTAACAGTGTTCTAGATAAAGAAACATAAGATGTTTTTCCAGCGACCGTTCCATGCTTCGTTTCTTTTCTATACTGTGGTGGATTGAAATGCCAATCTATAGTGGATACTCGAATGTCTAGTATGTCCACTGCAGCCAAGGCAAGAGAGAGAGAGAACAGACAGAAGAAGAGTTCTAGTGGCTCATCTCTCTTCCTTCCTGTGTTCTCTCTGGGGTTGTTCCAACTCAAATGCACAAGAAAGAGGATTTCAACACCCACCATCTCAGATTGTTCTGAAATCGTTTCTGCAGTTGGTAACAGATATGATTAGCATCGTATACTCCAGACCCAGGCCGGGGCAGTCGCTAGGCCAGACAGGTCGAGCAGGTTTCTGAGCAGGGCTGTAGTCATAGAAAATAATGCCAGAGTTTTCAAAATATGCAGCTTTTCAAATCAATTAGCAGTGCCAATAAAAGAGGAAGAGATAGAGAGAGAGAGAGAGAGAGAGAGAGAGAGAGAGAGAGAGAGAGAGAGAGAGAGAGAGAGAGAGAGAGAGAGGATTGGGGAGAGCAGTAGTGGGCAGAGAATCATTCCATGTCATTTCAGCAAGCCATGACACCCACCATCTCAGATTGTTTTGAAATCGTTTCTGTAGTTAGAAACAAGTAAGATTGGCATTCCTGGAACATTATAATTTGATCTCTGAGAAATGAAGCTAATTGACTGTCCAAATCGGATGTTGGGTACTCTATTTATTGAATATGATCTGTATTCTATAAATTAAAATGGCCAATTTGGGTGCAATCAATTAGCTTAATTTCTCAGAGATCAAATACCATTTTTACAAATTAATGTTTCAGGAATGCCAATCTTACCTGTTTTTAGCTGCAAAACTGTTTCAGAACAATCTGAGATGGTGGGTGTCATGGCTTGCTGAAATGTCACGGAACAATTCTCTTTCCACTCCTGCTTGATGTGGAAATTATGAAATGAGTTGGGAGCGTGAATATTAAATTCCTCTAGACACATACAGCTGGCTGCTGCTTCATTTCAGCACCTCTCTCTCTCTCTCTCTCTCTCTCTCTCTCTCTCTCTCTCTCTCTCTCTCTCTCTCTCTCTCTCTCTCTTTCTCTCTCTCTCTCTCCCTTCCTCTTTTATTGGCACTGCTCCTTGTTTTGAAAAGCTGTATATTTTCTATGACTTCAGCCCTGCTCAGAAACCTGCTCGAACTAGCGACTGCCCCAGCCTGGGTCTAGAGTAGGGAGGTTGGCCTAGCAACTGCACGGGCCCAGGTCTGGAGTAGGGAGGAAGGGAGAGGGAGGAAGAGAGGACACAGCGCAGCCCCATAGAGCCCTGGGAAAATAATAAAACATGAAGGAAAGGAGGAGGGGGTTAGCGGTGTGTCACCAGGGCAACCTGAGACCAGTTGGAACGTGACATGTTTACGTTAGCCAGTCTTCATTGTGGAAGGAGAACCCTAGTGTATACAGATGTCGGATCTTAATTTAATCACTATTTTGTCGCAGATGATACTGTACATAGGCATGTCGTTTTTTTTATTATTTTGTTTGAAGGCGTCCCCAAACCATAGCCCTAACCTTAACCACTCGGAATTAATGCCTGTTAACCTTTGAGTTGTTTCTGTTTTAACCCTGTAACCACATGGAATTAGTCCTGTAACCACCCGGAATGAATGCGTCAAAAATAGATGTTTATCCATGAGTCAAAGGGTAGTGGGCTAGATTCAAACCCATGCCGACTCTGGCAAATGTGTGCCGGGGTCAGTGGCTGGACCACACAGGCATTGAGGAAAACAATAATTTATTCTGCCTGTTGCTTGCCTTCAAAATAATATAAAACAACTGATCTAAAACAACTGATTTTCCCTAACGGAAAATACATCTACCCCCTACAAATATGCCAATTTATTATAATCCATATATTAATTCACAAATCCCTTAACCACGCCACTAAATCACAAGTCTATTAGCTCCAATTCTGAGACTGTCAGGGGAGAGGAGGGGGAGTGGGTGGGGGGCTGAATGTTTGGTGCCCTGCTGGGGCTAAAAGCTGGAGCCCCATAGGGAAGCTCTGTCTGGACCTAAACACACAAATCAACATACAAACTGTGAATCAATAGCTATGAATATACACTGCTCAAAAAAATTAAGGGAACACTTAAACAACACAATGTAACTCCAAGTCAATCACACTTCTGTGAAATCAAACTGTCCACTTAGGAAGCAACACTGATTGACAATACATTTCACATGCTGTTGTGCAAATGGAATAGACAACAGGTGGAAATTATAGGCAATTAGCAAGACACCCCCAATAAAGGACTGGTTTTTCAGGTGGTGACCACAGACCACTTCTCAGTTCCTATGCTTCCTGGCTGATGTTTTGGTCACTTTTGAATGCTGGCGGTGCTTTCACTCTAGTGGTAGCATGAGACGGAGTCTACAACCCACACAAGTGGCTCAGGTAGTGCAGCTCATCCTGGATGGCACATCAATGCGAGCTGTGGCAAGAAGGTTTGCTGTGTCTGTCAGCGTAGTGTCCAGAGCATGGAGGCGCTACCACGAGACAGGGCAGTACATCAGGAGACGTGGAGGAGGCCGTAGGAGGGCAACAACCCAGCAGCAGGACTGCTACCTCCACCTTTGTGCAAGGAGGAGCAGGAGGAGCACTGCCAGAGCCCTGCAAAATGACCTCCAGCAGGCCACAAATGTGCATGTTTCTGCTCAAACATTAAGAAACAGACTCCATGAGGGTGGTATGAGGGCCCAACATCCACAGGTGGGGGTTGTGCTTACAGCTCAACACCGTGCAGGACGTTTGGCATTTGCCAGAGAACACCAAGATTGGCAAATTCGCCACTGGCGCCCTGTGCTCTTCACAGATGAAAGCAGGTTCACACTGAGCATGTGACAGATGTGACAGAGTCTGGAGACGCCGTGGAGAACGTTCTGCTGCCTGCAACATCCTCCAGCATGATCGGTTTGACGATGGGTCAGTCATGGTGTGGGGTGGCATTTCTTTGGGGGGCCGCACAGCCCTCCATGTGCTCGCCAGAGGTAGCCTGACTGCCATTAGGTACCGAGATGAGATCCTCAGACCCCTTGTGAGACCATATGCTGGTGCGGTTGGCCCTGGGTTCCTCCTAATGCAAGACAATGCTAGACCTCATGTGGCTGGAGTGTGTCAGCAGTTCCTGCAAGAGGAAGGCATTGATGCTATGGACTGGCCCGCCGTCCCCCAGACCTGAATCCAATTGAGCACATCTGGGACATCATGTCTCGCTCCATCCACCAACGCCACGTTGCACCACAGACTGTCCAGGAGTTGGCGGATGCTTTAGTCCAGGTCTGGGAGGAGATCCCTCAGGAGACCATCCGCCACCTCATCAGGAGCATGCCCAGGCATTGTAGGGAGGTCATACAGGCACGTGGAGGCCACACACACTACTGAGCCTCATTTTGACTTGTTTTAAGGACATTACATCAAAGTTGGATCAGCCTGTAGTGTGGTTTTCCACTTTAATTTTGAGGGTGACTCCAAATCCAGACCTCCATGGGTTGATACATTTGATTTCCATTGATACTTTTTGTGTGATTTTGTTGTCAGCACATTCAACTATGTAAAGAAAAAAGTATTTAATAAGATTATTTCATTCATTCAGATCTAGGATGTGTTATTTTAGTGTTCCCTTTATTTTTTTGAGCAGTGTACATAATGTAAGACAAATGATTTAAAACAGTCGATCATTGAATCAAATCAGAGGGTAAACATGTTGTTACTGTAAACAAGCACTGCATACCCCATGTCTTATTTTAGAGGGATACTGTTCATAAGTATCCCCCCTGCGTGTTCCTGTACTATTTACCTCAGTGAAATATATAGGTGTGTGGCTGTCACACGCCCTCTAGCCTGCACGTAGCCTACATAAGATACAATGTAGGTCCGGCACTGCATTGTATATAGAAGCACCACTTCCAGCTGCCCCCTGGTGGCAATAAAATAAAATAAAATCTTCCTGTGATGAAAGGGGTCAAATTAAGGTCCGACATCTGAACAGCCAGGAGGGACTAGAGAGGACTGGAGGGGAGGGGGCTACAGTACTGTAACATAAACACCTGCTCACTGACAGCCACACACCTATATATTTCACTGAGGTAAATAGTACAGGAACACGCAGGGGGATACTTATGAACAGCAGCCCCCCACCCACTTCCCCTTCTCTCCCCTGACAGTCTCAGAATTGGAGCTAATAGACTTGTGATTTAGTAACATGGTTAAGGGATATGTTTCTAAACATATTTCCACTCTGTTTGATGTAAAAATTATGAAATGAGTTGGAAGCGTGCATATTAAATTCCTCTAGAGACAGACAGCTGGCTGCTGCTTAATTTCAGCACTTCATTCTCTCTTTCACATTCACTCTCTCTCTCTCTCTCTCTTGATCTCTCTCTCTCTCTCTCTCTCTCTCTCTCATCCACTCCCTCTCTTTAGCTGGCATAGCAGTATGCTAAATACAGTATGAGGTGAACTCACATTTTATCTAATAAATCTATGCATCTGCTTAACGGTGAGGGGGGGGGGAACTATTCTCACCAATATCTCCGGTTTTGGACTTATGAATATGTGCGTGTGTGTTAGTGATATAGTAGTATTGTCACGATCGTCATGGAGAGACCAAGGCGCAGCGTTGCGGGTGAACATATTATATTTATTAAATGATCACACGATCAAAACAACAAACGAAAAACGTGACGTCTATGGTTAAACACACACCAACACGAACAAGAAACCACCAACACAACGTGAAAGACAGACAGTTAAATATGGCTCCCAATCAGAGACACCCAGCTGACACTCGTTGCCTCTGATTGGGAGTCACTCAGACCAACATAGAAAAATCAAACATAGAATTACACACCCTGGCTCAACATAACATTGTCCCCAGAGCCAGGGCGTGACAAGTATAATCTGTTTGTGGTCTGACAGTGAGAATGGATACATCATTAAAATTAATATATAGTGAGGGTACAGTATGTGTTATGTGTGGTAATCACAGTACAGAATGTGTCAATAAGCCCTTTCTCCCTTCTCACTCAACCTCCTCATACCTGTCCTGTGGGGAGTCATAGGTCAAAAGGATACAAGTCAGGTGGTCAAAGACAGGGTCAGAGAGCAGGATTTAGGAGGTGTTTGGCTGTGAACTGAAGGCTAACTGTTTACTTATTGTCTCAGTCCCTCTCTCTCCCCTGGCCCATAGCTGGCTCAGTCTGGCCTGGCTGCCACTGATGTTCATCCTGAGGATCAGTGAGTGGTGTTCTTGAAATGAACCCCCCTATGGGGAAAGACGGGCCGTATGAGAGATCCTAGTATGTTACAGACTAACGGACAGACAGACGGAATACTCTCAGTAGACTGTCCCATAAAACACACATACAGATATTGACATAAGCCATAGTGATATGTGAAACCGCTAGTTGGCTAGCTCAGATATACATTTTACATTTTACATTTTAGTCATTTAGCAGACGCTCTTATCCAGAGCGACTTACAGTTAGTGAATACTTTTTTAGTATTTTTTTTTATACTGGCCCCCCATAGGAATCGAACCCACAACCCTGGCGTTGCAAACGCCATGCTCTATTAACTGAGCTACATCCCTGCCGGCCATTCCCTCCCCTACCCTGGACGACGCTGGGCCAATTGTGCGCCGCCCATGAGTCTCCCGGTCGCGGCCGGCTGCGACAGACCCTGGATTCGAACCAGGATCTCTAGTGGCACAGTTAGCACTGCGATGCAGTGCCTTAGACCACTGCTACATACTTTCTTACACATTACTGCTTTATATTACATGATGAGTATGTTGGAGCTTTGTTGACACAGTACAACATATCTGCTCTGTTGCTGTGATGTGGGCCCAACTGACAGACCTCCCTATAGGAATTTGGCAAGAGGTTTCAGACAGCGACTCATATTCTGTTCCCACATCCATTTCAACCGCAAACCAGAACAGAGAAAGTGTGTGTTTGTGTGTGTGTGTGTGTGTGTGTGTCCAGAATTAGGTAATATCTCACTCTTCTACATTACTCCTCCCCCACCAAAGCTCTTTCACCTGTCTGTTGAGACTGAGTGTATCGATCCTCTACTAAACACTCAAGATGTTAAGCGGTGTTAAATATCCAGTGTGTCTCTGTCCGTGTGTGTCTCTGTGTGTGTGTGTGTGTGTGTGTGTGTGTGTGTGTGTGTGTGTGTGTGTGTGTGTGTGTGTGTGTGTGTGTGTGTGTGTGTGTGTGTGTGTGTGTGTGCGCGTGCGTAACAAACCTCATCATGTGCCAAATGAGGTTCCATCTCTCTATCTATTATTGGAGACCTTGTACCGCTCCTCACACAAGAGGATAGTTTTACTGCAGGCCATGGATGGAGGAGAGGGGGAGGCTGCTTTCTAAACTCTTCCCCACAGGAAACATGATGATCTCTCCTTTAGTTTAAGGCTATTCCCATGCAGATAATGTTTTTTTTGTTTGTTCCCTCATAGAGTGTGTGTGTGCACGCGCACGCATGTGCATAGGTGCCTGCTTGCATTCATGTTTGTGTCAGTGTGTGTGGCAACCTGCTGTTAAACTATGCGTGTTGTTTGAGCTGAATACCACAACCAATGTTCCCTCAAATTTTATGAGGCACTGAGCTAATTTTATGTCTTGTGAGCGGAAACTTGAATGTTGTGAGAATTTTGTGCAACTTCCGACGCGCGTTTACAGTGAACACCGAGGCTGTACCCTTACAGTTTTAGACAGTAGCCAATACGCTATTGTGGCTATTTGAGCATAATGTAGGCCTACCAACAAAACCAATGGAGCAAATCCCATAACATGGAAATAGCTTTTGACTTCTATGATATAGTCTACAGTAGCCTATATGTAGTGTTCAATGCAGACCTACATTGCATGAAACGTTTTTACATTATGAAGGGCTTGATATTAATAATTTTTTAATTGGTCTGTAAAACCATGGGCCAAATAGGTGACTGTAAATTGCATTGTATTGTGTTGTATGATGCAAGAAACCACTTTACAAAATAAAATTAATTATTATTACCATACAGCGAATTAGACAATGTAGGCTACCCCTCTGCCTATTGGCTTATTTGTATATTCAAGCCTGTCTCAAAATACAACACTGCACCTTTAATTAAGATGTAAGCTTTTTACTTGACTGACTTTTCAAAGATAGCTTGAAATGTGGCCTTCACGTTTTGTGCTCTTGTAGGATGCAGTAACTCCACATTGCTGACCTATACGTTATGTATGGTACGACGTGCTATACGTTGTTATGGTTTACGACAGTGTGCTGCTTGATGTATGAATAGGTTGTCAGAATGAGTGGCACACGTCATTAAACGTCAGAGTGATGTACAATGTGAAACAGTACAGATGTGCGTTCTTCTACAGCTAAGCTAGATATAACTGAATTCAGCTTACCACCGTCAACGCCATTCCTCGCCGTGCCTGGTGAACCTCCAGTCCTGTGGAATAACTGGCTTGAAAGTTTTAACACTCATCTCGAAGCTATGGACTTTTCTACAATCCCAGACAAGTGGACGACAGCACTGCTCATTCACTGCCTCCGTACAGAGGGACAGAGGATTTTCAGAGCGCTTGGATCGGCTCCTACATTCACCGCTGCAGTCAGCCTCCTACGGAACCACTACGTCGGGAAAGAGCGAGTGCTCCTCCAACGCTACGGGCTACGGAAAAGACACCAACGGCCGGTGAGTCCATTCAAAGCTACGTGGCTAATCTAAGGGATTTGGCTAGCTCTTGTAACTACGGGACACTTCGGGACGAGATCATCAGGGATCAGCTGATCGAGGGGACGTTATGTGAAAAGACAAGGGAGAAACTGCTTTTGGAATCAGATAATTTATAACTTGATGGAGCTATTCAAATAGCACTCCAGGTTGAAGCGGCTTTGGAAACAGACCTGCAGCGTACACTCGAACCCCCAGCCATTCTCACACAGCAGCTTCAGCCCGCACAGGCACACTACAGTGATCACGCGCTGCGCATGCCCTCCCACGTCGATGGCTGCATAGACACCGGCATGCCCGTGCAGCAGGCACATAGACAAACAAACAGAAGTAGCTGTCACAACTGTGGGGCTAGCTCTCACGATTCAAGGGCTTCAAACTGCCCAGCCCGTGGACTGCCCAGCCCGTGGAAAGATATGCAAGAACTGTTCAAAATACAATCACTTTGCAAAAGTGAGTCGTTCTGCCCCAGCTACTAGCTCCACTCATAACAGGCCCTTATTTTCATCTCACTCTCAACATTGAAATCCGAACATTCTCCACCAACCATGTGTCATTCAAGACATGCACTTTGCAGCTGGGCGAGGTGGGTTTGCATTTGCTACTGGATACTGGCACTGCGGTGTCATTGCTCAACCTTGCCACTTACTACAGGTTTTTCAGTCACCTACCACTCCAACAGCCCTCCACTGCCCTGTGTGGGTACTGTAGCTCCAAGATAGACATTGCAGGCACCCTCCAGGTCCCAGTGCACTACGGCGCCAAGCATCTACCGTTCACACTGAGAGATGACAGTGGGTCAGCTATCCACCAGGTTACCTGCACATGGCAACAGAACTGGTCAGCTCTCCCGAGTGGCGCAGTGGTCGAAGGCACTGCATTGCAGTGCTAGCTGTGCCACTAGAGATCCTGGTTTGAATCCAGGCTCTGTCGTAGCCGGCCGCGACCGGGAGACCCATGGGGCGGTGCACAATTGGCCCAGCGTTGTCCAGGGTAGGGGAGGGAATGGCCGGCAGGGATGTAGCTGAGTTGGTAGAGCATGGCGTTTGCAACACCAGGGTTGTGGGTTCGATTCCCACGGGGGGCCAGTATGAAAAGTAATGTATGCACTCACTAACTGTAAGTCGCTCTGGATAAGAGCGTCTGCTAAATGACTAAAATGTAATGTACTGGGCTGCCTCACAGGCCCCTAGTGAACCCGGATGTGACCCCAGTCATGCAGCCCTTGCGGAACATCCCCTTTGCACTGCGGGATGACATCACAAAACAGATCTCCAGTTACAATTGGAGGCAGACATCATTGAGCCAGTCAACGCTGCCCCCTGGATTTCAAACTCCTTGCCTACAGCTGAGGAGCTGATTGCACAATTTCACGGCTCCAGGGTTTTCACGAAGCTCGACCTGCGTCAGGGTTATCTTCAGGTGCCCCTCCACTCAGCCAGCAGAGACCTCACGGCCTTCGTCACACACGCTGGCGTGTTCAGATACACACACATGCCTTTTGGACTTAGCTCCGCCCCCAGCTGCTTCCAGAAGGTGATGAGCACCATCATCGCTGTAATACCCGGGATGGCAGTCTATCTGGACGACATCGTGGTCGACGGCCCTGACCTCCACATCCATGACCATCGACTCCACAGAGTATTCAGTGCTCTACTGCGGAACAACCTGACCCTGAACAACCTCACCTTTGCAGCTCCAGCCACCGAGTTTGTTGGGTTCCGCCTGTCGGCCAAAGGCATTTCCCCGCTCATGTCGAACATTGAAGCCGTCCACTGCATCCCAGAACCTACCTGAGCCTCTCAGGTGGCTTCATTCTTGGGCATGACAGCCTACTACTTCCGGTTTCTACCCCACTACTCTCAGACCACAGCGCATCTTTGCCAGCTCCTCAAGAAGGACGAACCATGGGCCTATAGACTGCAGCCTGCTCAGACATGGTCCGCTCATTGAAGAGCCAGCTCACTGAGCAACGGTACTCTGTGGGCAAACGAGAAGCACTGGCCTGTGTCTGGGCGTGCGTAGGGTGGCACCTCTACCTGTTCACACTCCAAACCAACCACCAGTCCCTCACAACGCTACTGTCAGCCTCAGGAACTGGCCACAAGCCACTTCAGCTGCACAGATGGGCCGACCTCCTCAGTCAGTATGACTATCAGCTGAGGTTCACTCCGGGGAGGGATAACGTGGTGGCAGACCTCCTCTCACACTCTATCGATGCTCCTACTCCGACCGTCTTGCCAGACGACAATGAAACAGAGCTCGAACAAATGCTCTATGCTCCCCTTCAGCCAGACGTCTCACTGGAGGAGATGAAGCAAGCATTGGTACAGGACCCCACACTGTCTACCATGCGCACCTACATATGCACTGGATGCCCAGCACGTGTGCCAGAACAGCTGGCACCTTTCGCCAGGGTGAAGCACAAACTTTCTTGCTGGGAAGAGGTCTGTGTCTATCAAGGGTTTTGCACTGTGGTCCCGAGTGGCCTGCATGTGCATGTTCTATCCATGGCGCATAAAGGTCACTTGGGCATAGAGAAGGTCAAGCAGCGATGCCGAGACCTTGTGTGATGGCCAGGCATTGACCACGACGTTGAAGCCCTGGTCAGGGATTGTGCTGCATGCCTCTCGCATGGCCGTCCCGCCCCTGGGAGCACATCCAGCTGGACATCTGTGGCGAGATCCATGGGCGCGCAGTCCCTCACCATCAGCGCTTCCTGGTGGTGGCGTATGACCTCCATTCTAAGTGGCCAGAAGTGGTTCCTGTCTGAACTGTCACAGCACAGGCCATCGTGGACATCCTAGACAGCCTGTTCACAAGATGGGGCCTACCGCTCACCCTCACCACGGACAATGGGCCCCAGTTAACCTCTGTTGAATTCTCGTCCTATCTCAGCAAGAAGGGAATCAAACACATCCGCACGGCCTACTACAACCCACAAGCTAACAAAGGGGTGGAACGATTCAACAAAACACTTAAGAATTGCATCAGAGTGCACCTAGTCCAGGGGTGCACGTTCCAAACTGCCTTGAACCAAACGCTAATGCACTACAAACACACAACAACACAGGTCCTCTCGGCATCTCTCATGCTAGGTTGTGAAATGGATCTGCCACTGGACAGACTCAGAACACAGAGCGTGGCAGCACCGGTGACTAGACGCACCCAAGCAAAGCAGGCAGTGACCAGGCACGAAAGAGCAATGAAACAGAGTTTCGACAAGGCACACAGGGTGAAGAAGCCGATCATCCAAGTGTCAGACTGGGTCCGAGCCCGACGGCCTCAGCGGTACAACAAAATGGCCTCATTCTGGTCGGACCCCTTGCAGGTCAGTCGACAACTGGGGCCTGCCACCTTCATGTTGAGCAATGGATCACACTGGCACGCCAGCAGCCTCAGAAAAGTCCCTGCCCCTCAAGGAATACAAATGCCCACAAAACGGACATACAGGCCAGAGACGCCACCTGATGGATCTCCTCCACTACTACCACCCGAGCCCCAGCATCTGTGGGCTCCCCAAGGGCTAGAGCCGCAAGCGGTGGCTGTCACAAGCCGGGCTAGAAACTCCGGTCTCAGATGTGGAGAGCTGGGGGTACTACCCCTTAGCCACAGAGGAGGTGTTGTAGGACCCAAATGAAACACCCAAGGCAATACTCCAGGCAAGTAGATTTAATGTTCCAAAACAGGAGGCAAAACAAAACAACTCCACGAGGGGAGAAAAACAAACTAAAGATAACTTTGAACAACTACTAGGACAGACACGGTGGGACAAAGCAGGAGACACATAGTCAGGACGCAATAACCAAGTGAGAAACAAGGGGAAAACACACAGCTAAAATACACAAGGGGAAACAAGGCACAGGTGACCTGGATCAAGCTAATTAGGACACATGAGGAAGAACTAAGGCAGAGGGGAACACAGATGACCTCTAGAGGCCCGGAGACAAACAGGAGGCAGGAAGCTGACACACACGAGGAAGAACTAAGGCAGAGGGGAACACAGATGACCTCTAGAGGCCCGGAGACAAACAGGAGGCAGGAAGCTGACAGGACCCCCTCCTCTAGGAACGACTCCTGACGTTCCTTCCAGAACACCCTGGCCCCAGGGTGCGAAAATCTCGGATCAAACCTGGGTCCAGGATGTCCCTGGCTGGAACCCAGGAGCGCTCCTCCGGCCCGTAGCCCTCCCAGTCCACCAGATACTGCAGAGAGTTCTGGACCCTCCGGGAGTCCAGTATCCGGCGGACTGTGTAGGCTGGCTGGCCGTCAATGATCCTGGGAGGTGGCGGGGGTCTGCGTGGGGGGGCAAAGGGAGAAGACAAGACAGGTTTAAGGAGTGAAACATGGAAAGTGGGGGTTAACTCTAAGGGAGCGAGGAGAACCAAACGATACGACACAGGGTTAACCTTTCTAGCAATGCGGAAAGGCCCGATGTATCTCTGGGAAAGCTTCCTGGATTCGACCCGGAGGGGCAGGTTTTTAGTGGCCAACCAAACTCTCTGACCAGCTCGGAAACTAGGGCGTCCCGGCGGTGGCGATTAGCCTGACTTTGGTATCTCTGGGAGGTCCGAAGGAGGGCACGCCTGGCCTTCTTCCAGGTCCACCTACAGCGTTGGACAAAGCGCTGGGCCGAGGGAACACCAACTTGCGCCTCCTCCTCTGGAAACAATGGAGGGTTGTAACCGAACTGGCATTCGAAGGGGGACAATCCGGTGGCTGAGGACTGGAGGGTGTTGTGGGCATATTCAGCCCAAATGATATAGGTGGCCCAAGACGTGGGATTACTGGCCGCCATACACCGCAGGGTGGTCTCCAGATCCTGATTAATCCGTTCCGTTTGGCCATTAGACTCTGGATGGAACCCCGACGATAGGCTGGCTGTGGCCCCAACAAGCCTGCAGAAGGCCCCCAAAACCGGGACGAGAATTGGGGACCTCGGTCAGAGACCACGTCCAGGGGAATACCAAATATCCGGAAGACATGGTTCATGAGGAGCTCAGCAGTCTCCTTAGCCGAGGGCAGCTTGGGCAGGGGAATAAACCGGGCAGCCTTAGAGAACCGGTCTACCACCACTAGGATGACGGTGTTGCCCTGGGATAGAGGAAGTCCCGTAACAAAGTCCAGAGAAAGGTGTGACCATGGCCTTCGAGGAACAGGTAAGGGATGGAGCAGTCCCTGGGGTCGCTGGCGTGTCGACTTTCCCTGGTTGCACACAGGGCAGGCCTCAACATAGACCTGCACGTCCTTCTTGATGGACGGCCACCAAAACCGCCGTCGGAGGAACTCCAGTGTGCGAGCACTGCCTGGATGGCATGTCAAGGGCGACTCATGACCCCACTGCAAGATGCGGCCCCGAACAGAGAGAGGAACGTACAGGCGACCGGCAGGACCACCGCCTGGATCGGGCTCCTGGACAAGAGCTTCTCGTACCCCTCTTTCTAGTTCCCACTGAAGAGGTGCGACGATCCTAGACCTCGGAATAATCGATGCCAAGGGCTTCTCTTGTAACTCGGGAGAATAGACTCGAGACAGAGCATCCGGCTTGACGTTCTTGGTGCCAGGTCGGTAAGTCAGGAGGAACTGGAATCGATTAAAGAAAAGGGACCATCGTGCTTGCCGAGGGTTCATCCGCTTAGCCTGTTGGAGATATTCCAGGTTCTTGTGGTCTGTGAGAACCTGGAAAGGGTGCTGAGCCCCTCAAGCCAATGGCGCCACTCTTCCAATGCCAGTTTTACCGCAAGCAACTCTAGATCCCCCACGTGGTAGTTGCGCTCGGCCTCAGACAGGCGGCGAGACATGAAGGCACAAGGGTGTAATCTCCCATCCGCACCCCTCTGTGACAGGACGGCTCCCACCCCCACCTCTGAGGCGTCCACCTCCACCACGAAAGGTCTCTCTGGGTCAGGGGTCACCAGAATCGGAGCAGACGTGAAGCGGCGCTTGAGATCCTCGAAGGCCCCTGCTGCTTCCGGACCCCAGTGAATCTTGGTCCCTCCTCCCTTGGTAAGCGTCGTCAAGGGGGCTACCACCGAGCTGAAATTCTTAATGAACTTCCGATAGAAGTTAGAAAAGCCAATGAACCGTTGAACCTCCTTGACCGTGGCAGGTGTGGGCCAATCGTGGACCGCCTTGACCTTCTTGGGATCCATCTCTAGGTGCTCGGGAGTGACAATAAACCCGAGAAACTGAGTCTGAGAAACATGAAATTCACACTTCTCAGGCTTAACGTAGAGGTGATTGTCAAGGAGCCTTTGGAGAACCCTGCTAACATGCCCCTCATGCTCCTTCAGTGACCTCGAGAAGATGAGGATATCGTCCAGGTACACGAAGACGAACAGATTAAGCATATCCCGGAGAACATCATTAATCAGGGCTTTGAATACTGCGGGGGCATTGGTGAGCCCGAACGGCATCACCCGATATTCATAGTGCCCCGTGGGCGTGCTGAACGCCGTCTTCCATTCGTCTCCTTGCCGGATCCGCACGAGATGGTAAGCATTGCGGAGATCCAGCTTAGTAAAAATGGAAGCCCCTTGAAGCAGCTCAAAAGCAGTGGCCATGAGAGGAAGGGGGGTATCGATTCCGAACCGTGATCTTGTTGAGTCCCCGTAATCAATACAAGGCCTAAGACCCCCGTCTTTCTTTTCAACAAAAAGAAGCCCGCCCCAGCCGGGAAGTAGAGGCATAGATGAGGCCGGCTGCCAAGGACTCCTTAATGTAGGTGTCCATAGCTGCGTGCTCGGGGGAGGACAAGGAAAAGATCCGACCTCTAGGAGGGCAGCACCCAGGGAGTAGATCAATGGCACAGTCATACGTGCGATGAGGCGGTAAGGAAGTAGCCCGGGCCTTGCTGAACACTGCCTTGAACCGATGGTAAACACTGGGGACTCGGGAGACGTCAACAGACTCTTGAAACTGGGTACTAGGGGCTGAGGGACTCTGAAGCATGCAGGTGAGTTGGCAGGCGGGACCCCAGCTTAGAATGGTGCCCGTAGGGCCAGTCGATCTGGGGATTATGTCTGCATAGCCAAGGGTGACCCAGGATAATAGGATACTCGGGAGAGTCAATGAGATAGAAGGTCTCCTCCTGCTGGTGTGAGAGATGGTAAGTCGCAGGGACTGAGTCGCCTCGGTAACCTTTCCTGGTTCCAGAGGTCTGCCATCTAAGGCTGTAACTGCCTGGGGTTGAGGAAGTAGTTGGGTAGGGATCTTAAGTTCCTTAGCCAAGGTTACATCCAGGAAATCACCTGCGGCACCGGAATCGATCATAGCCTGGACCCGATGCTGGTGGCCCCCCCCAGGACAGAGTGGCTGGAATAGCCAGGACAGCGTTAGTAGGAGGCGCTCTAACTCTCCCCATCACAGCCCTCCTGTAGCTGGGCGGGGACAGGCGTTTCCCGAAAGCTCGGGGCAAGTGGAGCGGAAGTGGCCGGCAACCCCGCAGTAGAGGCACCGACGTTCCCTCATGCGACATTCCCTTTCGTTGGGAGAAAGCCTGGAACGGCCTAACTGCATGCTCTCCGGGAAATCCTGGAGCAGTTCAGGAGCCGGGGAAGCTCTGAATGACGGAGTCCAAACAGGAGAAACAGAGCTGCTCAGAGGAACTTGGGAATGAGACACCTGACGGCGAGCCGTTCTCCGCTCTCTCTAGAGGCCCGGAGACAAACAGGAGGCAGGAAGCTGACAGGTGGCGGCTGAAGAACGACCTATGCGGGCACAAATGCTGTATGTTATGTATGGTACTGTAACGATCCCGGCTGTCTGAGTCGGGTCCTGTCTGGTGACTAGTTTTTCCTGTTCGTAATCTCCAGTTTCCCGAGGGTTCGGGAACGCTCCGGGGAGCGCTCTGGTTTTCCGCACCTGCATCCCATCAGCAATCTGCACACCTGGTCCTGATCATCACCCTTCTTAGGCTCTGGCCGAACATCCAGTTCCTGCCGGATCGTTAGCTATGAACATCTCTCACCCGGAACCTTCACCCAACCTCTGCCTGATGGTCGGCGGCTGCCGAGCCAGTACCGGACCAACCACTGCACCCTCAACAACCCATCCACGCCACCCGCTCTGTTCCCTGGATTATCCAGCCTCACTCGGAATCTACTAAATAAACACTCACCTTTCTCTCAACGTACCTTGTCCTTGTCTGCTTCTGGGTTCTGGCATAGTAAACCGTGACAGGTACGACGTGCTGTACGTCATGCTGTACGTTGTTATGGTTTACGTATGAATGGGTTGTCAGAATGAGTGGCATATGTCATTAAATGTCAGAGTGATGTACAATGTGAAACCGTGCATATGTGCGTTCTTCTACAGCTAAGCTAGATATAACACTGTACTTATAACTGGGCTAGTAACTTGCTAACTAGCAAAGAATATCAACAAATGTGCACACGCGCAGCTCTGCGCTCTGATCTGAACTGATCTGAAAAGCCCATTCACTTGCGGATGATTGAAAGACCGCTCATGGGCTACCCCTGCCAATAGAAGTCTACTCCATTGGGCTCTGGCTCTGCCTACAGCAAAAATCAGACTCAATCTTGCAAAGTGTGGTTTGTTTTGTTTTGTTGCATTGAAAAGGGGCTGATATAATGTTGATTCTATCACAGAAAAAACGTTAATCTAAATAGGGCAAACTAATGGGGCGAACTCATTGAAGTTCAATCTGTTGCGTCTCTGCGCGGCATGGCATTTCTTCTGCGCAGCAGTCCATGAGGAGATGCCAGGAGGAGGTGTGTGGCTGCGCAGCCCGCGCAGCTTAGAGGGAACATTGACCACAACCACTGACTGTGTAGAACACAACAGGACTCCGAGAGAGGGGGAGTGTGTGAGAACTTTTTATGTCTTTGTACAATTACATATACTATTATATGCTACAACTATTTGCCTTTGTATAGAGTGTACAGTTGAAGTCGGAAGTTTACATACACCTTAGCCAAATACATTTAAACTCAGTTTTTCACAATTCCTGACATTTAATCCTAGTAAAAATTCCCTGTCTTAGGTCAGTTAGGATCACCACCTTATTTTAAGAATGTGAAATGTCAGAATAATAGCAGAGAATGATTTATTTTATTTCACATTCCCAGTGGGTCAGAAGTTTACATACACTCAATTAGTATTTGGTAGCATTGCCTTTAAATTGTTTAACTTGGGTCAAACGTTTCGGGTAGCCTTCCACACGCTTCCCACAATAAGTTGGGTGAATTTTGGCCCATTCATCCTGATAGAGTTGATGTAACTGCTCGCACACGCTTTTTCAGTTCTACCCACAAATGTTCTATAGGATTGAGGTCAGGGCTTTGTGATGGCCACTCTAATACCTTGACTTTGTTGTCCTTAAGCCATTTTGCCACAACTTTGGAAGTATGCTTGGGGTCATTGTCCATTTGGAAGACCCATTTGCGACGAAGCTTTAACTTCCTGACTGATGTCTTGAGATGTTGCTTCAATATATCCCCATAATTTTCCTTCCTCATGATGCCATCTATTTGTGAAGTGCACCAGTCCCTCCTGCAGCAAAGCACCCCCACAGCATGATGCTGCCACCCCCGTGCTTCACGGTTGGGATGGTGTTCTTCGGCTTGCAAGCAACCCCCTTTTTCCTCCAAACATAACGATGGTCATTATGGCCAAACAGTTCTATTTTTGTTTCATCAGACCAGAGGACATTTCTCCAAAAAGTACGATCTTTGTCCCCATGTGCAGTTGCAAACCGTAGTCTGGCTTTTTTATGGCGGTTTTGGAGCAGTGGCTTCTTCCTTGCTGAGCGGCCTTTCAGGTTATGTCGATACAGGACTCGTTTTTACCGTGGATATAGATACTTTTGTACCTGTTTCCTCCAACATCTTCACAAGGTCCTTTGCTGTTGTTCTGGGATTGATTTGCACTTTTCGCACCAAAGTACGTTCATCTCTAGGAGACAGAACGCATCTCCTTCCTGAGCGGTATGATGGCTGCGTGGTCCCATGGTGTTTATACTTGCGTACTATTGTTTGTACAGATGAACGTGGTACCTTCAGGCATTTGGAAATTGCTCCCAAGGATGAACCAGACTTGTGGAAGTCTACCATTTTTTTCTGAGGTCTTGGGTGATTTCTTTTGATTTTCCCATTATGTCAAGCAAAGAGGCACTGAGTTTGAAGGTAAGCCTTGAAATACATCCACAGGTACACCTCCAATTGACTCAAACTCATTTTCTGGAATTTTCCAAGCTGTTTAAAGGCACACTCAACTTAGTGTATGTAAACTTCTGACCTACTGGAATTGTGATACAGTGAATTGTAAGTGAAATAATCTGTCTGTAAACAATTGTTGGAAAAATTACTTGTGTCATGCACAAAGTAGATGTCCTAACCGACTTACCAAAACTATAGTTTGTTAACAAGAATTTTGTGGAGTGGTTGAAAACCAAATTTTAATGACTCCAACCTAAGTGTATGTAAACTTCCGACTTCAACTGTATTTGTCAATGTGTGAGATTGTACCCACTGGGCACCCACTGGTTGAATCAACGTTGTCTCCACGTAATTTAAATGAAATTACGTTGAACCAACGCGGTATAGACGTTGAAGTGACGTCTGTGCCTAGTGGATACAGTGTGTATGAGGTAAAACTTACTGTGTACGGTGAGTGCACAGTGCATGTGCTCTAAGCCCATTCATTAAGCAGCATGCAGAAACAGTTGGATCTCCTCCAATGAGAATGCATTTATTCTGCATAAGCACACTCATCTCACTGGCTCTGACTGTATCTCACTGGCATCTCACTGGCTCTGACTGTATTTGCCAGTGATGTTTTGTAGCCCTATAGATAATTCCCATTGCTATACATATTATAGTCATTCAGCAGAACATTCCAACACACTCTCAGTCTGTGCAAACCGCTGTTGGTCGTATAGTGGACACACAGTGGTTTTAGACCTTAACCCCTCCCCCAGGTTAATATTGACACGGCATTATAATAACAGGAGAGAAATGAAAATCAAATGCTCCACCCTCTGCCAGCTCTTTTCTCCCCCTCTGAATGAGAGCTATTTTCCCCTGTGCTCTCCAACATGTGTACATCCCAAATTAAATCAGTGCTCATTAATAAAAGTGGATGCTGTACAGCGCCGGATTGCCAAACTAGATGGCAGCAGGAGTGCTTCTGAGCAGAAGGTAGGGATGACTGGCTGAGCAGCAGTGGGTTTGTTTAGGCTCAAAGCATTCAGCTAGGACTGGGCACATGTATATATGTCCTCTGTCTCTATAAGTCTGTCCTCTGATGGACAATTTGGACGCCCCTCACTCAAAGACATCCTCCTCCCATCCCAGCCCCCACTTTGGCTGATGTCATGGCTCTCAGCCGGAGCATGAATAATTGAACAAACAAGTTAAATTAAAAGGCCTAAAGATCCTGTTGGCAAGGAGAGCGTCACCGGGGGAATATATGGGGATAAATAATGGATAGGAGGAGGATGGGAGCCGAGCAGAGTATAACCAAGCAGAGTATAACCAAGCAGAGTATAACCAAGTCAAATAAAATATAATTGTATTTGTCACATGCTTCGTAAACAACAGGTGTAGACTAACAGTGAAATGCTTACTTATGAGCCCTTCCCAACAATGCAGAGGGGAACAAAATATAAATAATACAACAAATAATAACACAAGGAATAAATACACAATGACTAACGATATCTTGGCTATATACGAGGTACCAGTACCGAGTCGATGTGCAGGGGTACGAGATAATTTAGGTAGATATGTATAGTTGAAGTCGGAAGTTGACATACACTAAGGTTGGAGTCATTAAAACCCGTTTTTCAACCACTCCACAAATTTCTTGTTAACAAACTATAGTTTTGGCAAGTCGGTTAGGACATCTACTTTGTGCATGACACAAGTAATTTTTCCAACAATTGTTTACAGACAGATTATTTCACTTATAATTCACTGTATCACAATTCCAGTGGGTCAGAAGTTTACATACACTAAGTTGACTGTGCCTTTCAACAGCTTGGAAAATTCCAGAAAATTATGTAATGGCTTTAGAAGCTTCTGATAGGCTAATTGACATCATTAGAGTCAATTGGAGGTGTACCTGTGGAGGTATTTCAAGGCCTACCTTCAAACTCAGTGCCTCTTTGCTTGACATCATGGGAAAATCAAAAGAAATCAGCCAAGACCTCAGAAAAACAATTGTAGACCTCCACAAGTCTGGTTCATACTTGGGAGCAATTTCCAAACGCCTGAAGGTACCACATTCATCTGTACAAACAATAGTACACAAGTATAAACACCATGGGACCACACAGCCGTCATACCGCTCAGGAAGGAGACGCGTTCTGTCTCCTAGAGATGAACGTACTTTGGTGCGAAAAGTGCAAATCAATCCCAGAACAACAGCAAAGGACCTTGTGAAGATGCTGGAGGAAACAGGTACAAAAGTATCTATATCCACGGTAAAAACAAGTCCTGTATCGACATAATCTGAAAGGCCGCTCAGCAAGGAAGAAGCCACTGCTCCAAAACCGCCATAAAAAAGCCAGATTACAGTTTGCAACTGCACATGGGGACAAAGATCGTACTTTTTGGAGAAATGTCCTCTGGTCTGATGAAACAAAAATAGAACTGTTTGGCCATAATGACCATCGTTATGTTTGGAGGAAAAAGGTGGTTGCTTGCAAGCCGAAGAACACCATCCCAACCGTGAAGCATATATTGAAGCAACATCTCAAGACATCAGTCAGGAAATTAAAGCTTGGTCGCAAATGGGTCTTCCAAATGGACAATGAACCCAAGCATACGTCCAAAGTTGTGGCAAATGGCTTAAGGACAACAAAGTCAAGGTATTGGAGTGGCCATCACAAAGCCCTGACCTCAATCCTATAGGAAATGTGTGGGTAGAACTGAAAAAGCGTGTGTGAGCGAGGAGGCCTACAAACCTGACTCAGTTACACCAGCTCTGTCAGGAGGAATGGGCCAAAATTCACCCAACTTATTGTGGGAAGGTTGTGGAAGGCTACCCGAAACGTTTGACCCAAGTTAAACAATTTAAAGGCAATGCTACCAAATACTAATTGAGTGTATGTAAACTTCTGACCCACTGGGAATGTGATGAAAGAAATAAAAGCTGAAATAAATCATTCTCTCTACTATTATTCTGACATTTCACATTCTTAAAATAAGGTGGTGATCCTAACTGACCTAAGACAGGGAATTTTTACTAGGAGGAAATGTCAGGAATTGTGAAAAACTGAGTTGAAATGTATTTGGCTAAGGTGTATGTAAACTTCCGACTTCAACTGTACATATAATGTACGTAGGGATAAAGTGACTATGCAACAGGATAGATAATAAACTGTAACAGCAACGTATTTGATGAGTCAAAAGTGTGAGTGCAAAAAGGGTCAATGTGGATAGTCTGGGTAGCTATTGGTTAACTATTTAACAAACTATTTAGTAGTCGCTACCAGACATAGGATGTCTGCCACCTGTCACAGAAGTGAGTGGCGGCTCCAAAGCTGGGGGTTGTCATGGGGTCGTCACGTGAGGAGATGTCAATCAAAGTGTTTGATTATGTTGAGTAGTGGTGGCTGGTGGCACTTTAAATGGGTAGGATGAGCTCATAGTAATGGCTGGAACGGAACAAATGGAATGGCATCAAACACATCAAACACCTGGTTTTCCATGTGTTTGATACCATTCTATTCACTCCATTCTATCCACTATTATGAGCCGTCGTCCCCTCACCAGCCTCCTCTGATGTGGAGGGAGGGTCAGTTGGAGCAGAGCGAGAGGAGGTTGAAGAGATTACTCAGATTGGAATACTGGTCTCAGCACAGACTCTCAGGAGATTATGATATGACATGATGATGGCTTTGGTCCAATATCTACACTAGCATGCTACTAAGTATGAAGCAGTCAGTCACTCATCCTGAGTAGTGTGTTCTTCTGATAGGTAGTGTGCTCTGATAGCTGGCCTGTCTGGTTGAAGGGACTGGAAGATGGACAGGGTATATGAAGGAGTGTCGTCTCATTTACATGTCTTTCTCTGCCTGTCTGTCCACAGGATGAGAGCACGGCTTTATTTTCAAAGCAGGGCCAAAACAGTCCAGGTCAAAGGCATGAGGAGGAAATCCCCTAAACCAAAACAAAACAAACGCCATGTGAAATTGTCTCGTGTCTTTCCCCTTCATGTAAGGGCAATTCTGCGTTACTCATTCTAACCGCTCTCATATGTTCCTCACATACAGAGAGAGAGAGGGTTAAGAGCTTCCGGGGCTGTGATCATGGGAGATGACACCGCATATAGCAGCAAGCATATAGAGCTGTGATTCCTTTTGACATACAACTCAGAGAAATATCATTTATATTGACAGAGGGGGTATGAATAGAGAAGGGATTGGTTTGGTTTGGTCCACACACAGTAAAGCCTTGGCACGCTAAATGCTGGCTCTGAGCCATCAGTGATTATATTTTATAATGGGGAAAGAGGACGAACACAAAGGGTAAGGAGGATTCCCATGAGCGTGTGAACAATGGCTACTAAAGGGGCCTGATTAAAACTGCGTAAGTAAGGCTAGTTACATGTAGAATGCATCATGGCTGCCATAAGGGCCACTGGTGTTGCATTGCTATGCTCTTCGGCTGCCAAAAGACCAGTTACGCTACATTGTGTTGCTTCATTATTCCCAGAAGGGCAGTGACAGTACATGGCAGTGTGACCTCGGTATGCTGTCCTGGGACTAGGCTGTGCTGTGTAGTGCTGTGCTGTGTTGTGTTTAGGGATTTTGTCTTACTGTTAAGCAAGGCAGAAATGTAGGCTACAACCTGAGAGAGCTCACTTTCATTTTCGTAACATTCCAGCATATTGTGTCAAGCCTCTCCAGATACCTCCCCACTTTCTGTATATATCTACACACCAAATCCACTGAACAGAGCAGAGAGTCGCCACTACGACAGCGGCATTGTGTAATTTTCCTGCAACTATAATTGAATTGTGTATTTTTAAAGCTCTGTTAACCCCCACCCCATCCTCCTTTCCTCCATTCCCCCTTAGCTTCCCACTCTCAAGAGCATGGGAGATGAGGTGGAGGTGGAGGTGGGGAAGGGGAAGGAGGGTAGCTGTGGTAAATTGATTTTTTGGGGGAAGTAATCACCTTCATGAATTTAGAATAGTTTGTGGAGCGGAGAGGCAGAGAGAGAGAGAGACACACACAGAGAGAGAGAAAGAGGCAGAGAGAGAGAGAGAGAGACACACAGAGAGAGAGAAAGAGGCAGAGAGAGAGAGATGTAGAGAGACAGAGAGACGCAGTGAGAGAGAGGTAGAGAGACAGAGAGATGCAGAGAGAGAGAGACAGAGAGAGAGCTTGAGAGAGGTAGAGAGAGAAGGAGAGAGAGAAGGAGAGAGAAGGAGAGTCAGGAAGTGGTTGAGGGGAACAGCCCTGATGAGAGATTAAGGGGGAGTGGGGGGGGGGATTACATCTGTGTGAGTGATGGCTCAGTCTGTTGCTGGGCCTGTTCTCCAACTGAGACAATTAAACATGAGAGGAGAAGAGGGGAGGGAGGGGTGGAATTACAGGGAAGAGGCCTGATTGGCTGTCTGACACCATGGAGACAAGCATTCTTAAATGTTTTGCTGTTTGTATTTGGTAGTTTGGAACGAGATGACAGCCTCCAAATATGCCCTGTTTCTCTCTTTCTCTCTCTCTGTCTCTCTCGCTCTCACTCTCTATCTTCTCTCTATCTATCTCATGTCTTGAAATCCTAGTTATGATCAATACAACAAAATCAACAGATAACTGAAACCAGGATTAAATACATGTATTGTGGTTAAAAGTTAATAATATAGATTGTTATGATTATACTGCGCTAACCACTAGCTGCAGCAGAGCCAAGGAGCCAGACAGTGATTAGTTATTGTGATTCCCCTTATGTAAATCTCATCTATGCTAATAGTCGCTGTGGTTTTTTAATCTTGATTAATAATTAATTTATGCTGATAATGAGCCTGTGTGCACAGCACAAATGTCTGTGTAGATCGCTACAGAATAGTGAAGAGTTGAGCTCTTATCTTGTCTTGAGGACCAATCATTTTCACCAAGGGCCAGACTAGGTTCCTGATTGGGCTGGGATGGGATAGGGGCCATGACAAAAAATAATAAAATAAAAAAAGTTAGGGGCCATGACAGGTCGGCTCAGTAAGTGATTCCTGCAGCACTAGTAAATGGACCCCCAGGAGTGTTTGAGCTGGAAACAAGTCAGAAGTCACTGAACACAAGCACACCCTCACTATGTGTGGTGCAGTTCAGTTTATTAATTGGTTTTGACTAAATGCCGACTAAATGCCTGAAAACTCCTTAGAAATTGTCTTCCAATATTTCTCCATACAGTACATCCATGTGTGATCCTAGTGAGACGACACCTCAGTAGATAGCTGCTGTGTCTCTGCCTCTCCATCTGTGCAGTATGTCTGTCTCGAGGCTCAGCTGTACAGCCTCATGGTAAATCTGATCACATAACCAGAATGAACCACACCTCAGATACACACTCTGTGTCAGTTTAGGCTGCTTGAGCTTTCTACACAGATCATTCCTTGTCGTTCCTGAAAACAACACACACAGTGAGATTAGAAAGTAAACTGGTTTTTCCCAACCATCTGTCTTTCTCTTGGTCCACTGACTCCAGGCTAATGCTACTGATCTGTTCTTGGTTCAGTGTGTGTAGACCCATTGCAGATCTATACCATTTACCCACTGTTACAGTGCTACTGGATCAGTGAACTCAGAACAGTTTATGCCAATTACATATTTTATTGATTGGTTAATCTCATTCATCATTACATTTTGCACTACAAACTTGTCAACGTAAAATATTATTCTTAGTAAGTGGAAACTTTGGTTCCTAGAAGGAGCTGTGACACGACCAACAGTCGATAGCTGTGACACATACAGTTGAAGTCGGAAGTTTACATACACATAGGTTGGAGTCATTAAAACTCGTTTTTCAACCACTCCACAAATTTCTTGTTAACAAACTATAGTTTTGGCAAGTCGGTTAGGACATCTACTTTGTGCATGACACAAGTAATTTGCCCAACAACTGTTTACAGACAGATTATTTCACTTATAATTCACTGTATCACAATTCCAGTGGGTCAGAAGTTTACATACACTAAGTTGACTGTGCCTTTAAACAGCTTGGAAAATTCCAGAAAATGATGTCATGGCTTTAGAAGCTTCTGATAGGCAAATTGACATAATTTGAGTCAATTGGAGGTGTACCTGTGGATGTATTTCAAGGCCTACCTTCAAACTCAGTGCCTCTTTGCTTGACATCATGGGAAAATTAAAAGAAATCACCCAAGGTCTGGTTCATCCTTGGGAGCAATTTCCAAATGCCTGAAGGTACCATGTTCATCTGTACAAACAATAGTACGCAAGTATAAACACCATGGGACCACGCAGCCGTCATACCGCTCAGGAAGGAGACGCGTTCTGTCTCCTAGAGATGAATGTACTTTGATGCGAAAAGTGCAAATCAATCTCAGAACAACAGCAAAGGACCTTGTGAAGATGCTGGAGGAAACAGGTAGAAAATTATGTGGATATATTGAAGCAACATCTCAGACATCAGTCAGGAAGTTAAAGCTTGGTCCTAAATGGGTCTTCCAAATGGACAATGACCCCAAGCATACTTCCAAAGGTGTGTCAAAATGGCTTAAGGACAACAACGTCAAGATATTGAAGCAGCCCTGACCTCAATCCTATAGAAAATTTGTGGGCAGAACTGAAAAAGCGTGTGCGAGCAAGGAGGCCTACAAACCTGACTCAGTTACACCAGCTCTGTCAGGAGGAATGGGCCAGAATTCACCCAACTTATTGTGGGAAGCTTGTGGAAGGCTACCCGAAATGTTTGACCCAAGTTAAACAATTTTAAAGGCAATGCTACCAAATACTAATTGAGTGTATGTAAACTTCTGACCCATTGGGAATGTGATGAAAGAAATAAAAGCTGATATAAATCATTCTCTCTACTATTATTCTGACATTTCACATTCTTAAAATAAAGTGGTGATCCTAACTGACCTAAGAGAGGGAATTTTTACTAGGATGAAATGTCAGGAATTGTGAAAAACTGAGTTTAAATGTATTTGGCTAAGGTGTATGTAAACTTCCGACTTCAACTGTACATTGTCTCTGTGTGTGTTGTTGCTGGTAGTGAATGACAGGCCAGTATTAGACATCAGGGACCCAGAGAAGATTAAGTCTCAGTAGTAGTCACTTCCTTCCCTCAAACCTTGGAGCAGCAGGTAGAGCTGTGCTTATTGCAGCACACATTCCAAACTACAACACAGAAGGCATTGAAAGCGACTCACTTCACAGCCTATTGACATCAATGTACAATTTGTGCAAACGTTAGGTACTGTAGTGTGTTTCAAGTTAGGATATGGCTTTTAGATCTCAGTGCTATGTTATTATGGATGCGGCACATTTCATTCAATTCACTAGCTGGAGATAGACTGAGAGAAATGTCATGTGAAATGTACATTTTAGTAATTTAGCAAACACTCTTATCCAGAGCGACTTACAGTTAGCGCATTCATCTTCAGTTAGCTAGGTGGGACAACTACGTATGTCAGCCATAGTAAGTACATTTTTCCTCAATGAAGTAGCAAACAGTAAAGTCAATGCTAGTAATGGTGAAAAAAGTCAAGTGCGTGAGATACTCTTTGAAGAGGTAGGGTTTCAGATGGGCAGGGAAGATGGGCAGGGAATCTGTTGTCCTAGCTTCAGGTGGATGCTGGTTCCACT
The DNA here is from genome assembly GCF_020615455.1 of Coregonus clupeaformis. Lineage (NCBI taxonomy): Eukaryota > Metazoa > Chordata > Actinopteri > Salmoniformes > Salmonidae > Coregonus > Coregonus clupeaformis. The sequence continues at coordinate 27,370,791 of NC_059192.1, forward strand.
ATTCGGGTGCAGGACAGAAAAGAGCTTTGACTTGGCTGAGCGGAAGCTGCCCTCCCTGCCCTCCCTTAGGGGTGGGAGGGCCAAGAGACCAGAGGTAGCAGAACGGAGTACTCGGGTTGGGGTGTAGGGTTTGAGCATAGCCTGAAGGTAGTGAGGGGCAGTTCCTTTTGCTGCTCTGTAGGTAAGTACCATGGTTTGTAGTGGATGCGAGCTTCAACTGGAAGCCAGTGGAGTGTGCGGAGGAGCGGGGTGACATGGGAAGGTTGATCACCAGGTGGGCTGCAGCGTTCTGGAAAAGTTGCAGAGGTTTGATGGCACAAGCAGGGAGCCCAGCCAACAGCAAGTTGCAGTAGTCCAGCCGAGAGATGACAAGTGCCTGGATTAGGATTTGTGCCACTTCCTGTGTGAGGTAGGGTCATACTCTACAGATGTTGTAGAGCATGAACCTGCAGGAGCGAGTCACTGCTTTGATGTTTGAAGACAGGGTGTTGCACAACTGAATGCATTCAACCGTAATGTGTCTTCCACATTCATCCCAACACCTCTGAATCAGAGAGGTGCGTGGGGCTGCCTTAATCAACGTCCACATCATCAACGCCCAGGGAATGGCTGTTATTGGGGGCTAACTGCTTTGCTCAAAGGCAGAATGGCAGATTTTTCCACTTTACAGGTTCGGGGATTCAAACCAGCAACCTTTCGGTGATTGGCCCAACACTCTTAACCACTAGGCTACCACTTAGCAGGGAGCCCAGCAAACAGCAAGTTGCAGTAGTCCAGCCGAGAGATGACAAGTGCCTGGATTAGGATTTGTGCCACTTCCTGTGTGAGGTAGGGTCATACTCTACAGATGTTGTAGAGCATGAACCTGCAGGAGCGAGTCACTGCTTTGATGTTTGAAGACAGGGTGTTGCACAACTGAATGCATTCAACCGTAATGTGTCTTCCACATTCATCCCAACACCTCTGAATCAGAGAGGTGCGTGGGGCTGCCTTAATCAACGTCCACATCATCAACGCCCAGGGAATGGCTGTTATTGGGGGCTAACTGCTTTGCTCAAAGGCAGAATGGCAGATTTTTCCACTTTACAGGTTCGGGGATTCAAACCAGCAACCTTTCGGTGATTGGCCCAACACTCTTAACCACTAGGCTACTTACGGTCACACCAAGGTTCTTTGCAATCTGGGAGGGGGACACCGTGGAGTTGCCAAAAGTGATGGAGAGGTCTTGGAGCAGGCAGGCCTTCCCCGGGAAGAAGACAAGCTCCGTCTTGTCGAGGTTGAGCTTGAGGTGGTAGGACGATATCCAAGCTGAGATATCTGCCAGGCATGCAGAGATGAGTGTCGCCACCTGAATGTCAGAAGGGGGGAAGGAGAAAAGTAGTTGAGTGTCATCCACATAGCAATGATAGGAGAGACCATGTGAGGATATGATGGAGCCGAGTGACTTGGTGTATAAAGAGAAGAGGAGAGGGCCTAGAACCGAGCCCTGGGGGCACAAGTAGTGAGAGTATGTGGTGCAGACACAGATCCTCTCCACGTCACCTGGTAGGAGTGGCCTGCCAGGTAGGATGCAATCCAAGAGTGTGCAGTGCCTGAGACGCCCAGCCCTGAGAGGGTGGAGAGGAGGATCTGATGGTTTACGGTGTCGAAGGCAGCTGATGGATCTCGGAGGATGAAAACAGAGGAGAGAGAGTCAGCTTTGGCAGTGTGGAGAGCCTGACACAGAGGAGAGCAGTCTCAGTTGAGTGGCCTGTCTTGAAGCCTGACTGGTTAGGGTTGAGAAGATCGTTCTGAGAGAGATAGTGAGAGAGTTGGTCAGAAACGCCACGCCCAAGTGTTTTGGAAATAAAAGAAAGGGTTACCGGTCTGTAGTTTTGACGAGTGTTGGTTTTTTGACAAGGATAGTGACTCTTGACCTTTTGAAGTCAAGGGGATGAGTTGATGAGAGAAGTGAGCAATGGGAGGTCTCCGGAGATGGTCTGGAGAAGAGAGGAGGGGGTGGGGTCGAGCGGGCAAGTTGTCGTGCGGCCGGACCTCACTAGCCGCAGGATTTCATCTGGAGAGAGAGGGGAAAAAGAGGTCAAGGCGTAGGGTAATCTGTGTGAGTGGGACCAGTGGACTTAATAGGCTGAGTGAATGAGGAGGGGATGTAAAGTGTGTTCACGTGATGACAGTGAGGGGTTTGCCTGTATCAGGTGTGACAATAGAATGTCACTCTGCAGCAGTAGAGACAGACACTTCTAATCCACTTTCTCCCTGTGCTGTAGAGTAATGAGATTACCGTGAGGTGAGACCTACGGCATCTCTCTCTCACGTCTGCCAATTCAATTACACTGACATTGTCTCAGGTCACAGCGTTTAGCAGTGTCCCTTTCAAAGTAACACAGGAAAAGCAGATAAGGCTGGGCTCTCACATTTCTGTTTGACTTAAATGTTTTGTTGTGTGACAGGAGTAGGAGGAGGTGTATCTGTTTATTGTGTAGTAGCAGTAGACATAAAAACTAAACTACTCTGTGTGGTGTACACAAATAGCTGGGGTGTAGGCCTATATGTTAGCTAGGTGTTGTATTACATATAGGACAAGAGAAGTAATGTATGTTCAAAGGTGTGATGAACATGAGAAGGACAAAGTACCAATGGAGTGTACATTTCATTAGGTCTGTTGGAGTGACTCCACCAATAGCGGTTGGATCCTGTTCAAGCTAAATCAAGCGCACCTAAAATACTTGACATTCAGTATGTTAGGGTGTCCACACACTCTGCCCATAGTGGGTGAAAATGTGCTTTGGTGTGGGAATTTCACTTCCTTATGTTATAAAAATACATTTTACCAAGACAAATATGATTCTTCATGTTCTGAATCATTCAGTGTGGTCTTTCGCTAACATGTCATTAACATTATATAAAAAAAGTCTGATTTCGTAACCTAATACATCCGATAATAAGCATCGAGCTCTGTTGACAGAGCGGCGCCGCTTCCTCGCAGCAACTTGAGGATTTTATATGTTGTTGTGGTCATCTGCAAAGTTGTTTTTGCGGTTTGCAAAAAGCCAAATTAACATGACACAAACTGAATTAAATGTAAAAGGCTTTGTATGCTCCGTTGACATTTCACAGAGTTACACTTGTTTTTGTGAGAAATCTTTGAAAAATAACAGGAATTTCGCATTAATATGAAAATGGTATACTAAAACATGAAAATACTACGTCATGTCACAAAATCGATATCTATCGTAACTCTAAATTGTTTTATGTCCTCCGGATTCGAGAAGAAAGATGACGAGTTCAACGGTGAGCCTGTCAATTAGCCTTAATTCTCGCACAACATCCAGCCTAGCAGACACAAAGCTATTTTCCTGATTTCTGATTTCTGACCACTTTTTTTTTTCTGGCCTCCATTGATTTAGTCAATTTTTGCCATTTTACAAGGGTAAAAACGCTAATAACTTTTGAACAGATTATGATAAAGACATGAGGTTTAGACCTTTGACTTTCTTAGAGGAGTATCCATGCAATTACCCATTGGTCAAAATATGTGTTTTTGATTGAACACTATGTTTTTGACCCAGGTCTTGTTGGTACTGTCATGGTCTCTCTGTGTTCTCTGGTCTCTTTCGTCTACATTGGCCTTGTATCACCTTTCTCTCTCCTCTCTCTGTTCCTAAGTGAATGATGCAGCATCTTCTCTCCTATCCTGTCCTCCCCGGCCTTAGAGGACATACACAACACAAACAACATCAATCAGACAAATTGGATTTCTCCCTTTATATGCTGCTGTAGGCTAATAGAGAGCCACCTGACTAGCAGATTCTTCAACTGTAAAATGACTGCACAGCATGAGCTGAGAAAACAAAATATAAGGGAAAGTATCTTTCAGCTCTCTATTGACTTAAACTCATTTGTAACAGGTACAAGCTTAGGGCTCATATAAGCATTGGTAACAGCTAACAGGTTATCAGACGACTTACTGTATTATAATATATGCCAAGTAGCAGATGCTTTTTTTCATAGAGACTTACAGTCATGCGTGCATATACATTTTACATATGGGTGGCTCCAGGAATTGAACCCACAATCCTGACATTGCAAGTGCCATGCTCTACCAGCTGAGCCATACAGGACCATGTTACAGTATGGGGAAGGTTAACACATAGATAAAGGTGTAATGTCTACTTCAGGTTAAATCATTTTTTTGTCTATTTTTTTTTGGCTGTATGTCCTGTAATCTTTGGGAAGCCCTTGCACCGGATGTTATCCTTAATCCATGTGTGTGTTTGAGCGTGTGTGACTGTGGACACTGTGGATTTAAGCTGTAATCAGGGGATTGAGTCTCCTCTTTATCCCTCATAAACAAAAGCCAGCTAGTAGGCTCTCTGACTACACAGGAATCAAGCTGTGTAGCGTGTCACTAATACCACGAATACTGATACTATTAGACTATGACCTCTACTACTATTAGTATACTATTACTATTGGTATGACAACAAGCAGCAGTTAGGCTAGCGGTTAAGAGTGTTGGGCCAGTAGCCAAAAGGTTGCTGGTTTGAATCACTGAGCTGACTAGGTGAAATATTTGTTGATGTGCCCTTGAGCAAAGCACTTAACCATAATTGCTCCTATAAGTCACTATGGATAAGAGCATCTGCTAAATGACAAAAATGTAAAACTCCAAATCAAAGAAATGTTCATTAAAGGTACCAGTAAATATGCTACAAATTATATCAGTGTTGTAGGGGCATGTGTGGTCCATCTGCCCTGTATTATCCTGTTATCTTCACAGCAGTCAGGCAGCTTGACAGCAGCTGTGTCCTAGTGTCACCGTGGGAACTATTAAAGGGCCTTGGGCCTGAGGGATCTGGGGATACAGAAGTTGAAACAAGAAGAATCAATGGCCCCACATGTTGACCAAGTGACCAGCATCCCCTGTATATGACAACATAATATTGAGGGAGCCAAGCAGTGGAACGAGGCCTCCAGATGGATACATACTGAGGTGAGGAGAGCTGAGCTGGCCTGCGCTGGCCTGCGACCCAGAAGGTGCATACCAGGCCACATTATAAGAGGACTGAAATTAAAGCCTTGACTCTGGGCTGATTTAGACTCCTGGCGCTGTACGCTCAATTTACAGATATATGGAACTGACACACACACACTCTCACAGAGCGGGAATGGAGAGAGAAAGCGAAAAGAAAGAAGAGAGGATGACATGAAAGTAGGACTAGATGGAGATGGGGGTTGGGGTATTTTGAACCAAACTCCATGTATCTCCTCTTTCATATAGTCATGACACATGCAAGTGGACAGTGTAGAGGTCTGACCATAGAATTACATATTAGGATGTCTGTGGGTCCACTTTCCGCGGAGTCGGCAAAAAGCGGATGTTTCTGGTTTTCAGGGATACAGTATTTTCAACGTAACTTCCGTTTCCCCTGAAAAACTATAAAACACAGAGCCTGAACCAGGCTATAAACACACAGAGCCTGAACCAGGCTATAAACACACAGAGCCTGGCCATTGACTATAATCCCACTCTGTGGTGTGATAATCCCAATTACCACTGACCGAATCCTACACTCTCTTATCATAGTCTCCTGCCCAGTCAATGAACTGGATGACATTGTGTAGGGTGGGACATTACATAAGAGTTCAACATTCCTGGCACCTGTTTAGTCCCTCCAAAGCCCCTCCACTTTTGTTGTTGTATTTCTTAGTGCAGCCTTTCTTTGTATTGCAGTGGCAACATTTCTCTCTCTCTCTCTCTCTCTCTCTCTCTCTGGACGTGGTGATCAATGAGAGCAACACTTTCCCCATTCTAATTGTCTTAATGTAAAGTTGTTGTTCCCAGTGGGGCCATGGCTTTAATAGTGCTGGTCAGGGCTAAAGTGTGGGGGATTCTTTTAAGATGTCCCATATACTGTAGCGGTGGGAAAGGTCAGCTATTTACCGTCTTTGCATCAGCACTGTAATTAATTGGTGTGTGAGTGTGTGTTTGGGAATGTATGCATTTGTCAGTGTTACATTTAAGTGTTCAATGTAAGTGTTTGTGTCTGTTTGTGTGTGTGTGTGTGGAAAGGAATACTGACTAGACAAAGAGGCTGATGTCAGCAGCCCAACTATCCACTCTTAATAGCGTTCCTGTCTGTCTGTCTGTCCATCCGTCTGTCAGTCTGATTGACACAGTTGGGCAGGCCTGTTTGAACTTAAAAATGGGCCACTAAAAGGATTTTCTAATATAGCTCTCTCCCTCTCTCTCTTGCTCTTTTTCACTTCTTCACACTCTCCATTTCTCTCTCTCTTTCTCTCTCCCTCTATCTCTCTCCCGGATTGTTTGTGTCAGTTTAATTTAATTAAAGCCGTGACAGCGCTCACAAAGGACCATATTGAAATGCTACAAAAGGTCAGCAGAGCTGCAAAGAGAGGGAGACATCAGTCAAAGAGAGTGAGGGGAAAAACACTGCACAACAAAATTGTTATTTAAGCGCTCCAAAATCTGTTTAATCAACACTAGGGACATCAAAGGCTTATCTGGCGATCCATGCAGCTCTGCTGATATCATTGTTGAGAAATCCTCCAATATGGAAGGGGTTTAGTAGGTTAACACCTCAGATGCATGGCTAGCGCAGGGGCTCGCACTGTCGTTAACACCACCACGATTAGGGGGAACAAAAACCGAGACACAGAAGGCACAGGTCCCAGAGATAGGGGCTTAGAGCAGGTCACCCTCTGGAGTCAGGTTTCTCTCCAGTTTCCTTCCTTTCAGCGTGTTTAGAATTGCTCAGTGATTTTGATCCTACAATAGACTTTGTTCCTATACTTAAACGTGTGCTTTGAAGTGGGATCTGATCTCAAATTAAAAGCCAGTACATAGTGATGTGTGTTGATGACAGCCAGTAGTGATGTGTGTTGAAGACAAGGCTGCTGTTCCTCAGCTCATTCCCTACTGAGCTGAACCCTGATCAACCCTGACCTCTGACCCCTGACTTCATTCTCCTGGGCTGCAGGATGACTTCCTCCTATACACCCTGCTTAAGACAACAGCAGTGCCACCTGGTGTGCTGGTGCCTGTGTGGATATGTGTGTTGGATCCACAGTCCTATGTCTGTGCTGCCCAGTGCCCACAGCTAGCCACATTATTCACACGTGTTTTCTATTTTGATCTGTTTTCTATAAACATCTCATTGTTTTCCCCAGAGATACTATTAAGTGCTGTTTTGTGTGCATGTGTGCTGGTAAGTGGAGTCAGCCTCGTAAACACAACATGTAATCAAAGTAACTGGATTTGTCACAGCCACTGATCCATGACCCCCAATTGGTTCCGCTCTTACCTTAGAAACCTTTGTGTGCTGAAATTAACTTACATTAACACATGATAAACACATCTACAAAACAATACACACACGTGCACACATGCGTACACATGCGTGTGCACACACCAACAATGGGATAGGAGGCAGAGGTGTGTTGATGAGAGAAATGTGTGTATGTGTTTGTGTCTGTGTCTGGATAGCATAGTTAACCCTTTACACTCGTAATATGATAAGAATATTCCTGGAAAGTGCAACATAAGAAAAAATAAATGAGAAGGTTTGAGTGAGAGGACTAGCTGGTGTCTCCAAGTGACCATATAGTAATTTCAATAGACTTTTATGACTCAAAGAAGAGTCTTCAACTATAAGATGCATTTTTGAGCTCTCCTAGCTGTGTCGTTAAGGAACTAGAGCAAGCACACTTGTAGTTGTTTTGTTTGGAACACAACGCATCCCCGCTATCACACAATTAGTATTGTTGCTTACGCAATCCAAAAACGGCCCATTTTAAATCGTAATCTGGGTCAAGTGGGCATCATTTGAAAGCTTGTTCTTTGCCAACATGACTAGCTAAGGTATAAAATACGATCTTACAGTGTTAGGCTTTCACAATGCAATTCAGAGAAACAGATCGTAATTTTGGTGCACATAGAAAGGAGTCATTAGTGCATTCAGGTGTGTGTTCCTCTGCGAATATTCTTCACAATAGACAAACATACACTCATTCTCATCAGAACAACCCAGGGTATGACGCCATGTCATCTTTTAACTGTACGAGTGTAAAGGGCTACGACACACATACCATATCCACACTGGGAGGCATAGCCAGCCCATCTGCTCAACCCGCACGCCACTGTTCGTTTAGCAGCAGCCCTAATGCACAGATCTAATCAGTCTGAAACTAACGCCAACTAGTGTGTGTGTGTGTGTGTGTGTGTGTGTGTGTGTGTGTGTGTGTGTGTGTGTGTGTGTGTGTGTGTGTGTGTGTGTGTGTGTGGGTGCCTGCGTGGTAAGCCAATCTGGGAGGTCCACTCTGCATCTGCGTTCGCTGTTTATCTGCATCATGTGGTTTGAATAATGGATTGACTAATAATTATAATGATGTTTAGCAACATATTTGCATATTCTCCCATGCAGACACAGCCGAGATGACTAAGTGTTCAGCAGATAGGCCAACTGTACAGTAAAATATGATATAGTCCTACAGTAAATTAAATTTCTGTTGAGTTCAATAAAAAGCAATCTTGTACACTACTTCTCATCTGGGTTCATCAAAAGCCTCTCATTTCCATATAGTACTTTTGGGTGTGTGCGTCATTCAGAATGGCTTCAAATATTGGGTCCAATGCTCCAATTATTTTGCTATTTTTCATTGATTTTTCATTGAATCATTTAAGGGAGTCCTCAATAGTGTGAGTCTTCGTGCGTGCTTGCTTGCATGATTACATGCGTGTGTGTGTTCCCTCTCAAGTTCAGCTGTTATGATAGTTATTAGTCATTGGAAGACATGGCTGCCCCTCCTCTCCATCCTCTGAGTTAAATGTTTTGCACAGTTATATTTTGCCTAGTTGATAGATCATGTATTCAGAGAAACTCTAGCCTTATTGGTTATTTCCATGGCTGTGCTGATGGCGCTGTAACTGTGCCTCGACAGTAGCACTACAGTCAATACAGGGCAGTGGGAGTGTCTCAGGTCCAATGACATCAGATCAATGTGGGGTCCTGAAGGGGCGGCCATCTTGGCTCTAGCCGTCCAAAAACAGATGCCTGTGGAGAATGGAATACGATAGGCCCTGTGATCCCCCTGCAGACAGGGGGCCAGCGTCTAAATAACAGGTTGCGCTGACAAAAAACAAAACATAAATTAGCGACATAACAGCTAGACTTGTTTACAATGTACCACATCTCTGGTGAACACAAGGGAGAAATGTAATATTGTTTTGAAAAGAGATGCGTGTCAGCTAAGCTAACAGCAGCTAAATTCTTTATGATGGCAGCCATGTTTGTTTATGTTTGACAAGCGAAAACTCTCTAATCCCAGAATGCCATTCACTATAACACGCAAATAAACAATTGCCTGAAAAATATGAACTTAGTTTGGCCACTTTTTAGCATATTCCAAATCTTCGATGTACTTATTATAGTGTATACAAGAACTGGAGCACATGACTTGACAAGTCGTTTACCGTTTTTGACCAATCACAAAGCAAATAAAATGTTACCACCTCACAGATCATCACCCGAAATACAAGCCTACTGCCTTGCCTAACCGTAGTGCGAATGCTAAACAGGGATGAAACCGTTTTAGGGGGGTTTGTGGGGGGGTTAATTTCTGTGGGGGGTTTTCAAGTCGATGGGGGGTAGAAATGGGGGAAGGTATCGTGGGCGAATATGATGCAGGAAATATTACTATGATGGGGGATTTATCAATAAATGGGGGGTAAACACAGGAGAAGTTTATACACTAAATAAAAATAAAACCCTGGCAAAGGGGGGTCTGAGCTGGCAACCCTGAAGTACAATAGTTACAATCTGATGCCGTGTTCAAAACAACTGGGAACTGGGAATTCAGAAATCTCAGACTTCTGACTTCAGTGCATTCAAGACAAGTGGGAACTCGAGCTCCAACCGGGAAAAATATTTTTGAACGGTCATCCTGGCCTCTTTCTAGAGCCCCGACCTTCCGACCTGAAGATCACTGATGTCATGATTTGACATTGTATTTTTCAGAGTTCCCAGTTGTCTTGTCAGTCGAGTGAACTATCGAGTGAGTCAGTCGAGTGAACTATCCCTTTTCATAACATCTTTGGTCTGACAGACGCTTACATGACAACCAGATTGCATTGTATGATGTCAACAAACATGGCGCAACACATAGCTGGCAAATAGCTTAGCATTAGCTCATCATAATCAGTACAACCTTCAAAAAAGTATTTTACACACATCATATGTGTCCACTACAGTCTATGCAAGAATCGGAATGCATGATTTGTCACCAGTACTTGAAAACGTGAAAAAAACTGTAAATACATTATGCTCTATACATACATACGGTATGCTACAGTAGAAATGACAACACGATATACAGAAAATAAGGCACTTACTATGATAGGAACGCACACATGTCCAAAGTTATTATTTGTAAGGAAAACAAAAAGAACAGGAGTGGAGAAATATTATTTCTTTCTTTCAGCATCTTGTGAGAATGTGGATGCCCAGTTAGGGACCATCTGTAGAGATGCTATCTTTATCAGAATCATAAAAGCTGATAGTATTTCAACCACATAAAATATGCATCCAAGCCGATCTTACATTTTATCAGAAACATGTTGGGTTGTTTTCACAGTTTTCTATCTCCTTACAACCGGTCACTGATGTCATTTGGAAATTTTGCACAGAAAATCGTTCAATTAATTGGGTTATTTGCCTTTTCTCCCCTGTCCCTAAATGTCTTTGCTCCACGAAAGAAGCAGTGATGACAGAGAACTTTACCGATGTCTACTAGATTTAAGCATTTATTCTATAATTTATGACATTATTCTGATGAGCAAGGGTTTATTTAGTCTTATAGGGCAACATATAACGACAGAAGAGAAGCTGCATGTATATTATAGACAAGTTGACTAACAAATAGCCTACCACAATGTCGGAAATTATAAGCAGAAACATATCTAAACGATCAAAAAGAAAATCCTGCACCCCCTGTCAAAAAATCTCTTCGCCATCTCTGACTGTAGCCTACAGCGCGGCTTAAGGTCGGGTGTGGGCCTCAGATTTTCACTTTATCACATATTGTCAGGCGGTTGCGGATGGGTTATTAGCAATTGCGGGCGGGTGAACAAACAGCTGACCCGCGCACCACTAGTAGAGAACCACAGAGCTGCATAACACACCCCTCCACCGCTCTCCCTCCCTCTACCACATCATCCCTCCATCCTCAGATAGCACTGTGGACCGGGCCAGAGGTTTTTTTTATTTTTTTTTTTTTTTTTTTTTTTTTTCACCTTTATTTAACCAGGTAAACCAGTTGAGAACAAGTTCTCATTTACAACTGCGACCTGGCCAAGATAAAGCAAAGCAGTGCGATAAAAAACAACAACACAGAGTTACATATGGGGTAAAACAAAACAAAGTCAAAAATACAACAGATATACATATATATACAGTGTGTGCAAATTTAGCAAGTTATGGAGGTAAGGCAATAAATAGGCTATAGTGCAAAATAATTACAATTTAGTATTAACACTGGAATGATGTGCAAGAGATGATGTGCAAATAGAGATACTGGGGTACAAATGAGCAAAATAAATAACAATATAGGGATGAGGTAGTTGGGCGGGCTAATTTCAGATGGGCTGTGTACAGGTGCAGTGATCGGTAAGGTGCTCTGACAACTGATGCTTAAAGTTAGTGAGGGAGATAAGTGTCTCCAGCTTCAGAGATTTTTGCAATTTGTTCCAGTCATTGGCAGCAGAGAACTGGAAGGAATTGCGGCCAAAGGAGGTGTTGGCTTTGGGGATGACCAGTGAGATATACTCCCGCTGGAGCGCAGACTACGGGTGGGTGTTGCTATGGTGACCAATGAGCTAAGATAAGGCGGGGATTTGCCTAGCAGTGATTTATAGATGGCCTGGAGCCAGTGGGTTTGGCGACGAATATGTAGTGAGGACCAGCCAACAAGAGCGTACAGGTCACAGTGGTGGGTATTATATGGGGCTTTGGAGACAAAACGGATGGCACTGTGATAGACAACATCCAATTTGCTGAGTAGAGTGTTGGAGGCTATTTTGTAAATGACATCGCCGAAGTCAAGGATCGGTAGGATAGTCAGTTTTACGAGGGCATGTTTGGCAGCATGAGTGAAGGAGGCTTTGTTGCGAAATAGGAAACCGATTCTAGATTTAACTTTGGATTGGAGATTCTTAATGTGAGTCTGGAAGGAGAGTTTACAGTCTAACCAGACACCTAGATATTTGTAGTTGTCCACATACTCTAGGTCAGACCCGTCTAGAGTAGTGATTCTAGTCGGGTGGGCGGGTGCAAGCAGCGTTCGGTTGAAGAGCATGCATTTAGTTTTACTAGTGTTTAAGAGCAGTTGGAGGCTACTGAAGGAGTGTTGTATGGAATTGAAGCTCGTTTGGAGGTTTGTTAACACAGTGTCCAATGAAGGGCCAGATGTATACAAAATGGTGTCGTCTGCGTAGAGGTGGATCTGAGAGTCACCAGCAGCAAGAGCGACGTCATTGATATACACAGAGAAAAGAGTTGGCCCAAGAATTGAACCCTGTGGCACCCCCATAGAGACTGCCATAGGTCCAGACAACAGGCCCTCCGATTTGACACATTGAACTCTATCTGAGAAGTAGTTGGTGAACCAGGCGAGGCAGTCATTTGAGAAACCAAGGCTATTTAGTCTGCCAATAAGAATGCGGTGGTTGACAGAGTCGAAAGCCTTGGCCAGGTCAATGAAAACGGCTGCACAGTACTGTCTATTATCGATCGCGGTTATAATATCGTTTAGGACCTTGAGCGTGGCTGAAGTGCACCCATGACCAGCTCGAAACCGGATTGCATAGCGGAGAAGGTACGGTGGGATTCAAATGGTCGGTGATCTGTTTGTTGACTTGGCTTTCAAAAACGTTTGAAAGGCAGGGCAGGATGGATATGGGTCTGTAACAGTTTGGATCTAGAGTGTCACCCCCTTTGAAGAGGGGGATGACCGCGGCAGCTTTCCAATCTCTGGGGATCTCAGACGTTACGAAAGAGAGGTTGAACAGGCTAGTAATAGGCGTTGCGACAATTTCGGCGGCTAGTTTTAGAAAGAAAGGGTCCAGATTGTCTAGCCCAGATGATTTGTAGGGGTCCAGATTTTGCAGCTCTTTTAGAACATCAGCTGTCTGGATTTGTGTGAAGGAGAAGCGGGGGGGCATGGGTAAGTTGCAGCGGAGGGTGCAGAGCTGGTGGCCGGGGTAGTGGTAGCCAGGTGGAAAGCATTGCCAGCCGTAGCAAAATGCTTGTTGAAATTCTCGATTATTGTAGATTTATCGGTGGTGATAGTGTTTCCTAGCCTCAGTGCAGTGGGCAGCTGGGAGGAAGTGCTCTTATTTTCCATGGACTTTACAGTGTCCCAAAACTTTTTGGAGTTAGTGCTACAGGATGCAAATTTCTGTTTGAAAAAGTTAGCCTTTGCTTTCCTAACTGCTTGTGTATATCGGTTCCTAACTTCCCTGAAAAGTTGCATATCGCGGGGGCTATTTGATGTTAATGCAGTACGCCACAGGATGTTTTTGTGCTGGTCAAGGGCAGTCAAGTCTGAGGAGAACCAGGGGCTATATCTGTTCTTAGTTCTGTATTTCTTGAATGGGGCATGTCTATTTAAGATTGAGAGGAAATTACTTTTAAAGAACAACCAGGCATCCTCTACTGACGGAATGAGATCTATATCCATCCAGGATACCTGGGCCAGGTCAATTAGGAAGGCCTGCTCGCTGAAGTGTTTTTGGGAGCGTTTGACAGTGATGAGGGGTGGTCGTTTGACCGCGGACCCGTTACGGACGCAGGCAATAAGGCAGTGATCGCTGAGATCCTGGTTGAAGACAGCGGAGGTGTATTTAGAGGGTAAGTTAGTCAGGATGATATCTATGAGGGTACCCATGTTTACGGATTTAGGGTTGAACCTGGTAGGTTCGTTGATAATTTGTGTGAGATTGAGGGCATCTAGTTTAGATTGTAGGATGGCCGGGGTGTTAAGCATATCCCAATTTAGGTCACCAAGCAGTACGAACTCTGAGGATAGATGGGGGGCGATCAATTCACATATGGTGTCCAGGGCACAGCTGGGGGCTGAGGGGGTCTGTAGCAAGCGGCAACAGTGAGAGATTTATTTCTGGAAAGGTGGATTTTTAGAAGTAGAAGCTCAAACTGTTTGGGCACAGACCTGGATAGTATGATGGAGCTCTGCAGGCTATCTCTACAGTAGATTGCAACTCCACCCCCTTTGGCAGTTCTATCTAGACGGAAAATGTTATAGTTGGGGATGGAAATTTCAGAATTTTTGGTGGCCTTCCTAAGCCAGGATTCAGACACTGCTAGAACATCAGGGTTGGCGGAGTGTGCTAACGCAGTGAATAACTCAAACTTAGGAAGGAGGCTTCTGATATTTATGTGCAGAAAACCAAGACTTTACGGTTACAGAAGTCAACAAATGATAGCTCCTGGGGAGTAGGAGTGATACTGGGGGCTGCAGGGCCTGGGTTAGCCTCTACATCACCAGAGGAACAGAGGAGGACTAGAATAAGGATACGACTAAAGGCTTTAAGAACTGGTCTTCTAGTGCGTTGGGTACATAGAATAAAGGGGGCAGTTCTCCGGGCGTTGTAGAAAAGATTCAGGGCATTATGTACAGAAAAGGATATGGAAGGATATGAGTACAGTTCAGGTAACCCTAAGCGTTGGGTAACAATGAAAGAGATAGCGTCATTGGAGGCATCGATTGAGCCGGTCTCGGCGTGTATGGGGGGGGGAACAAAGGAACTGTATGAGGCAGTTTGAGAGGGACTAGGGGTTCTACATTGAAATTGTATAATAAGAACTAACCCAAACAGCAATAGGCAAGGCATAATTGACATGGGAGAGAGGCATAAAGCAGTCACATGTGTTATTAGAGAGAGCTAAGACACAACTGGAAATAGCGATAACGTTTGGGCTAAGACTAAACAGAATAAACAGGACAGGATACCGTGTAAAGAAACAGTCCAGCAGGCATCAGCTGTGCAGCTGAGTGATCATAAGGTCCAGTGAACAGCAATATGTGAGTCCGAGAGCAGTTCAAATTGGTGCTTCAGCACAGCTAGCAGGGAGCACAGTTGTGGTTTGCGTGTGCTAGCGGGCCGGGGGTGGCAGATGGATCTTCGTGGTCGTCGCAACGGGAAGCCTGTTGAAACCACATCAGACTATTTCGTCGGGGGATAGGTTATTGTGATCAAATAAGCTGGTGGATGAAGCTGAATGCTTATTATTATTAGCCATGCTTTAGACCCAGGGAACTGTTCTCAATGGCTCCATCACAGCCATTGGACTGTATATGCTGTATAGGGCAGCTAAATGGCCGTCGACAGCCCGTACAATAGAGCCTGTTTTCATATGCCCCGTAGAGCCCAGGCACCATTCATACAAATAGCAGACTCCGTATGTAGGTAGCACCAGAAAAGCAGAACATACACATTTTGGTTAGAATTCCATATGAGAAAAAAAAGAAGAAACCCTAGCCATTGAAAATCCTCACAGATGATGTGTGAAGGGCAACATTCATTCCAAAGGTCGTAGGATTGATTCTTATGTTTTATATTAGATATTGACTCAATCTGTTGATGACTAGAAACAAAACAATTCGATGGAAATGAAGACCAGACTAATCAAAGTTTTCCAGTGGTGTCTAATGTGTTGTTGTTATGCTAGCTTCTTAGTCTTCTTAACTGTGTTATAATCACTGTTGGCATCAGGCTTGTGGTGGTGATCAGGGGTTAATGTGTTGACCTGGTAATAGACGCTTCCCCCTGCCCTATGCACGCTCCACTCACTATACAGACAGAAGGCTGACGTGGCCTGCTCCAAATGGAATTTTCCACCCAATTAACTCTGACTTTTTAATTTTAGAAACTTCTCACTGAGATAATGATTAAACTATTTTTTTCACTCCTCTCTCCCTCTCTCTCTCTACCTCTCTCTCTCTTCCTCTCTCTCTCTCTTCCCCTCTCTTTCTCTCTATCCATGCTGCGAGGCAGGCTGCCTCCCCTGTATTCGATCATGTGTCCTGTGCAGAAAAATATAGTTGAATGTCCTGTAGAATCGTTGTCTCTAGAGGTAGCTAGTTGTTAGTCTACTAGTGTAGAGCTAGTGTGTTGTGTCTGTGTGGAATTGAGTTGTTATTGGATTGCCATGGTTAGCTGGCATGTGGTATCATACTCACTGTTCAGTGTCAGCAGCAGAACTGACTGAAGAGACGAGAGGAAACTAGAAAGTATTGCATTCTGAGAACAGATGGGCTGTTCTGTGTGCTAATTATGGAAGTCTTAATTAATCTGGCGATAAAGGAAGCAATCTTTGAGTTTGTCGAAGCTCTCACAGTCACAGCTCTCTCTAAATGTTTCGGAAATTAAAATCCCTAGAGATGTCAAGTGCTACAATTGACTTCCTTCAGACAGAAAGAAAGACTCAGTGAAGTCTATAGATTGGTATTAAGACCTACTCAGTCACCACCCAAATATGGAGTCTGTGAAATGTCTCACTCTCTAGCGCTGTGATGACATCACATCCTTCCAGAAATGAAAAGTTGAAAGGTTTGCAAGCTACACTCTAAATAAGGCTGTGTTAAAAGCAACCCAGCGCTTGGTAAATTGTGGACAGAACACACGTTGGGTTATGTTTGTCCCAGTCTGTTGGGTCACTTAGTTGGGTTATTGAGCTATGATCCACCGGGTCAGATCAGAAGACTGGAGGCGTGGCTTAGTAGTGGTGTGGCTGTCAGATAGTTATTTTTGGCCACCGGTGAGAGTAAATGTCATTCTGGTTAATCTGTTCTGTTGTATTGTCAACACATGTAAAGGTTGAGCACTGACACTTTTGTAGCTTAATGAGGCTTACACAACTTCAGTTCCTCAAATGCCTATGCATATCCCAATGTTGGGATAGTTAAATAATAATGTTATTAATTCTATATTAAAATATGTGATCTGCAAAAATATTGAAGGGAAATTTAAAAACAAACATAACATGATGTACCAATGGATGACATTAAAAAAATACCCATCTTCTGGGTCAACCCAGCATGAAAGTAAATAAAACCCCAACTGATGGTTAAATTAACCCATGTTTGGGTAATCCAAAGGCGTGGCTTTCAGATAGTTGTTTTTGGCCACCAGTGAGAGTAAATATCATTCATGTTTAGTTTGTAAAAATGTTCCTTCAATATTTTTTTTTGTGTGTAACATTATTATTTAAATATTATAACTAAGTGGTAACTATCCCAACATTGGGATATGCATGGGAACTCATACTTTGTAAGCCTTATTAAAGCTACAAAAGTGTCCGTGCTTAACCTTAACATGTGTTGACAACATAACATATTAACTGGAATTACATTTACTCTCATGGGTGGCCAAAAATAACTATCTGAAAGCCACACCCCTACTAAGCCACACCTCCAGTCTTCTGATCTGACCCAGTGGATTATAGCTAATTATACCATTCTAGAGCGTGCATTATTTCCCTATAACACACTGTGTATTTGCACTGTAGAATTCAATGGCTATAGTTCTTACGTTTGAGCTGCTTTTGAAAGCAAAAGTAAAATTAAAAACATTGGCATCGTTGAATTCGATTTTCATAATAGCAAGCTAGGACTGATGGTTTGGTTAGCTAAACTATCAAGTCTATTTGTTTGGTTACCAAGGCAACTACTGTCGCTATCTGGTAAACTTGCTAGCTACTTCAGTGGATGTTGAACACATTTCTACCTGCAAATGAGCACATTTCTAGTGGTAAATGTGTTAAATTATAGCCATGGTATAAAAGGGATAATCAACTCGAGGCTCTATGCGTAGTGAGTACTGGTGGGAGGAGGAATTTAAGTGGTTTTCCACCTATTTCTCGAGCCAGCATTTTTCTGTTTTCAAGACTCTCTTTTGGTTTAGGTTTGATTGGGGCTTTGTGCAATGTTAACATGGCAATGATGTAGTCACCCTAAGTAGAGGTTGTCATTGTTATGCCGCACCGCCTTAGCAGCTTTGGCCCCTGTTTCTCACCGCACTAGGGTTATTTTCATATGCTAGCAGTGAAGACTAGTACATAGAACATTTTAATTCCTTATGTTTCCACGTTTATCTAAAAGTGGCCATTTTCATCTATTATTGGCTTTAGTCTCCTAGGAGTCATTTTCAAATGGCTACGGGTCTAAAAGATGAGTCTTTGTTCACTCTGCTTAATAAGAACAGTGGTTTGGAGTTGGGTTATATTCCACCCCACAGAGAAAATATTGTTTCACATGAAATATTTAAAACCTAAAGCGAGGATTCAGTTTAGTGCCATTGTATTACCTCATCATCTACACCATGTACCATCATAGCTCATCCTGATGCATATTGTCTCCCGTGAACATGCTTAACTGCTTTGTATCCGAATGCAATGCGCTACAGAGGGTAGTGCGTAAGGCCCAGTACATCACTGGGGCCGTGCTCCCTGCCATCCAGGACCTCTAAACCAGGCGGTGTCAGAGGAAGGCCCTAAAAAGTGTCAAAGACTCCAGCCACCCAAGTCATAGACTGTTCTCTCTTCTACCGCACGGCAAGCGGTACCGATGCACCAAGTCTGGAACCAACAGGACCCTGAACAGCTTCCACTCCCAAGCCATAAGACTGCTAAATAGTTAGTTAAATAGTTAACCAATAACTTTTGCACGCTTTTGACTCATCACATACGCTGCTATTACTCTTTATTATCTATCCTGTTGCCTAGTCTCTTTATCCCTACCTACATGTACATATTTACCTCAATTACCTCATAACCCTGCACATCAACTCAGTACTGGTACCCTGTGTATATAGTCAAGTTATCATTACTCATTGTGTACTTATTCCTTGTGTTATTATTTTTCTATTATTTCTATTTTTTCTCTCTGCATTGTTGGGAAGGGGCACATAAGTAAGCATTTCACTAGTTAGTCTACACCTGTTGTTTACGAAGCATGTGAAAAATTACATTTGATTTGATTTGACCAGACTCCTGACTGAACTTGTGCTGAAACCTGAAGCTCCCTCTGTATATAGATAGATACATGCATACCCACGGATTTCCAGCCCATCTGTCAAGATGTGATGGGTAGTCCAGCCCATAGGAAGCTGCTGTCTGCTGGTTGACATGCAGTGATGTACAGTACAGTACAGAGCACCTCTGACAAAACACTGTCTTTCTTATATCCTTGCATCTGCTTATCTACGTCTAGCCTCTATAGGTCCTTGCCCTGTGCTGTCTCCAGTCTGTCCACCTGTCAGTCTAGAAGAACTAGCTAGCCTACATCTCAGTGAGAACTCTTCCTCTAGTCTAGATCACCCAAGAGAGGCCATGACACCACGCTCACAAGTGAAAGCCTCCAGCACACTGCCCCCTTTTTCAGCGCACCCCTCCTCCCTTTACCCACAATGCCCCTCTTTCCATCTAAGCTATGCCCACTGAGCAGTGCATCATGGGTCGCATGGGTTAGCTGCCAGGGCTTTGACGTCTAAATGGAAACATAGTCCCTGCGTTTATGGAAATAACTGTCGGTACGTTTAACTGCTTTCTCTTTCGCACAGGGTTTTGTTATTAATATGATGGAATATATGGAATCATTTAATTGTTATTATTTCCTATAGCTGGATAGGGTGTTGGGAATTTGGGAGTAATTCCTCATTTGTGTGCTGTAGGATATGTTCACCCAGAGTGAACCCTCACTTCATAAATTCTAATGTTGATTTCATATGCATATACATATGAACATAGTGTCCTGTACTGACTCAGTCCCAGTTAGATTGTGTCATTACATATAAGTGTCCCTGGGTAGAACACATTGATAAGCTACAGCAGTCACATCACTAACACACACAGGGCTAGAATTTACATTGAAAGTGCTTTTAGTCCAGAAATTGGAGTAACCTGGGTTCAGAAAACTGTCTAGACTTTTCTGACCTACTGATCATCCACAATTCACATGCTGAGGTAAGCCTTTGAAATATGTCACTGAAATGTCACATATTGCAGTCAGCACTCAGAAATTTCCCTCATAAACATCATTCTAAAACCACAGATCTCTCACCGAAATCTATATATATACAAAAGTATGTGGACACCCCTTCAAATTAGTGGATTCGGTTATTTCAGCCACACCCGTTGCTGACAGGTGTATAAAATCGAGCACACAGCCATGCAATCTCCATAGACAAACATTGGCAGTAGAATGGCCTTACTGAAGAGCTCAGTGACTTTCAACGTGGCACCATCATAGGATGCCACCTTTCCAAAAAAGTCAGTTCGGTCAAATTTTGTCCTGCTAGAGCTGACCCATTCAACTGTAAGTGCTGTTATTGTGAAATGGAAACGTCTAGGAGCAACCACGGCTCAGCCGTGAAGTGATAGGCCACACAAGCTCACAGAACGAGACCGCCGAGTGCTGAAGTGCGTAGCGAGTAAAAATTGTCTGTCCTCGGTTGCAACACTCACTACCGAGTTCCAAACTGCCTCTGGAAGCAATGTCAGCACAAGAACTGTTCATCGGGAGCTTCATGAAATGGTTTTCCATTTGCCGAGCAGCCGCACACAGCTTAATATCACCATGCGCAATGCCAAGTGTCGGCTGGAGTGGTGTAAAGCCCGCTGCCATTGGACTCTGGAGCAGTGGAAACGCTTTCTCTGGAGTGATGAATCACGCTTCAACATCTGGCAGTCCGACGGACGAATCTGGGTTTGGTGGATGCCAGGAGAACGCTACCTGCCCCAATGCATATTGCCAACTGTAAAGTTTGGTGGAGGATGAATAATGGTCTGGGGCTGTTTTTCATGGTTCGGGCTAGGCCCCGTAGTTCCAGTGAAGGGAAATCTTAACGCTACAGCATACAATGACATTCTAGACGATTCTGTGCTTCCAACTTTGTGGCAACAGTTTGGGGAAGGCCCTTTCCTGTTTCAGCCTGACAATGCCCATGTGCACAAAGTGAGTTCCATACAGAAATGGTTTGTGGAAGAACTTGACTGGCCTGCACAGAGCCCTGACCTCAACACCATCGAACACCTTTGGGATGAATTGGAACGCTGACTGCGAGCCAGACCTAATCGCAGAACATCATTGCCCAACCTCACTAATGCTGTTGTGGCTGAATGGAAACAAGTCCCCGCAGCAATGTTCCAACATCTAGTGGAAAGCTTTCCCAGAATATTGGAGGCTGTTATAGCAGCAAAGGGGGGGGTTAACTCCATATTAATGCCCATGATTTTGGAATGAGATGTTCAACAAGCAGGTGTCCACATACTTTTGGTCATGTAGTGTACTTCAAACCTAACCCTCTTCTTACATTTTCCAGTGAAAAATAAAATAATAGATTTGCTTGCGGTGCAGCTCTGCACTATAAAGAATTCTCAAACATCACACTGGGAGAAAACATCTATTATTGGCTTTAGTCTCCTAGGAGTCATTTTCAAATGGCTACGGGTCTAAAAGATGAGTCTTTGTTCACTCTGCTTAATAAGAACAGCGGTTTGGAGTTGGGTTATATTCCACCCCACAGAGAAAATATTGTTTCACATGAAATATTTAAAACCTAAAGCGAGGATTCAGTTTAGTGCCATTGTATTACCTCATCATCTACACCATGTACCATCATAGCTCATCCTGATGCATATTGTCTCCCGTGAACATGCTTAACTGCTTTGTATCCGAATGCAATGCGCTACAGAGGGTAGTGCGTAAGGCCCAGTACATCACTGGGGCCGTGCTCCCTGCCATCCAGGACCTCTAAACCAGGCGGTGTCAGAGGAAGGCCCTAAAAAGTGTCAAAGACTCCAGCCACCCAAGTCATAGACTGTTCTCTCTTCTACCGCACGGCAAGCGGTACCGATGCACCAAGTCTGGAACCAACAGGACCCTGAACAGCTTCCACTCCCAAGCCATAAGACTGCTAAATAGTTAGTTAAATAGTTAACCAATAACTTTTGCACGCTTTTGACTCATCACATACGCTGCTATTACTCTTTATTATCTATCCTGTTGCCTAGTCTCTTTATCCCTACCTACATGTACATATTTACCTCAATTACCTCATAACCCTGCACATCAACTCAGTACTGGTACCCTGTGTATATAGTCAAGTTATCATTACTCATTGTGTACTTATTCCTTGTGTTATTATTTTTCTATTATTTCTATTTTTTCTCTCTGCATTGTTGGGAAGGGGCACATAAGTAAGCATTTCACTAGTTAGTCTACACCTGTTGTTTACGAAGCATGTGAAAAATTACATTTGATTTGATTTGACCAGACTCCTGACTGAACTTGTGCTGAAACCTGAAGCTCCCTCTGTATATAGATAGATACATGCATACCCACGGATTTCCAGCCCATCTGTCAAGATGTGACGGGTAGTCCAGCCCATAGGAAGCTGCTGTCTGCTGGTTGGCATGCAGTGATGTACAGTACAGTACAGAGCACCTCTGACAAAACACTGTCTTTCTTATATCCTTGCATCTGCTTATCTACGTCTAGCCTCTATAGGTCCTTGCCCTGTGCTGTCTCCAGTCTGTCCACCTGTCAGTCTAGAAGAACTAGCTAGCCTACATCTCAGTGAGAACTCTTCCTCTAGTCTAGATCACCCAAGAGAGGCCATGACACCACGCTCACAAGTGAAAGCCTCCAGCACACTGCCCCCTTTTCAGCGCACCCTCCTCCCTTTACCCACAATGCCCCTCTTTCCATCTAAGCTATGCCCACTGAGCAGTGCATCATGGGTCGCATGGGTGAGCTGCCAGGGCTTTGACGTCTAAATGGAAACATAGTCCCTGCGTTTATGGAAATAACTGTCGGTACGTTTAACTGCTTTCTCTTTCGCACAGGGTTTTGTTATTAATATGATGGAATATATGGAATCATTTAATTGTTATTATTTCCTATAGCTGGATAGGGTGTTGGGAATTTGGGAGTAATTCCTCATTTGTGTGCTGTAGGATATGTTCACCCAGAGTGAACCCTCACTTCATAAATTCTAATGTTGATTTCATATGCATATACATATGAACATAGTGTCCTGTACTGACTCAGTCCCAGTTAGATTGTGTCATTACATATAAGTGTCCCTGGGTAGAACACATTGATAAGCTACAGCAGTCACATCACTAACACACACAGGGCTAGAATTTACATTGAAAGTGCTTTTAGTCCAGAAATTGGAGTAACCTGGGTTCAGAAAACTGTCTAGACTTTTCTGACCTACTGATCATCCACAATTCACATGCTGAGGTAAGCCTTTGAAATATGTCACTGAAATGTCACATATTGCAGTCAGCACTCAGAAACTTCCCTCATAAACATCATTCTAAAACCACAGATCTCTCACCGAAATCTATATATATACAAAAGTATGTGGACACCCCTTCAAATTAGTGGATTCGGTTATTTCAGCCACACCCGTTGCTGACAGGTGTATAAAATCGAGCACACAGCCATGCAATCTCCATAGACAAACATTGGCAGTAGAATGGCCTTACTGAAGAGCTCAGTGACTTTCAACGTGGCACCATCATAGGATGCCACCTTTCCAAAAAGTCAGTTCGTCAAATTTTTGTCCTGCTAGAGCTGACCCATTCAACTGTAAGTGCTGTTATTGTGAAATGGAAACGTCTAGGAGCAACCACGGCTCAGCCGTGAAGTGATAGGCCACACAAGCTCACAGAACGAGACCGCCGAGTGCTGAAGTGCGTAGCGAGTAAAAATTGTCTGTCCTCGGTTGCAACACTCACTACCGAGTTCCAAACTGCCTCTGGAAGCAATGTCAGCACAAGAACTGTTCATCGGGAGCTTCATGAAATGGTTTTCCATTTGCCGAGCAGCCGCACACAGCTTAATATCACCATGCGCAATGCCAAGTGTCGGCTGGAGTGGTGTAAAGCCCGCTGCCATTGGACTCTGGAGCAGTGGAAACGCTTTCTCTGGAGTGATGAATCACGCTTCAACATCTGGCAGTCCGACGGACGAATCTGGGTTTGGTGGATGCCAGGAGAACGCTACCTGCCCCAATGCATATTGCCAACTGTAAAGTTTGGTGGAGGATGAATAATGGTCTGGGGCTGTTTTTCATGGTTCGGGCTAGGCCCCGTAGTTCCAGTGAAGGGAAATCTTAACGCTACAGCATACAATGACATTCTAGACGATTCTGTGCTTCCAACTTTGTGGCAACAGTTTGGGGAAGGCCCTTTCCTGTTTCAGCCTGACAATGCCCATGTGCACAAAGTGAGTTCCATACAGAAATGGTTTGTGGAAGAACTTGACTGGCCTGCACAGAGCCCTGACCTCAACACCATCGAACACCTTTGGGATGAATTGGAACGCTGACTGCGAGCCAGACCTAATCGCAGAACATCATTGCCCAACCTCACTAATGCTGTTGTGGCTGAATGGAAACAAGTCCCCGCAGCAATGTTCCAACATCTAGTGGAAAGCTTTCCCAGAATATTGGAGGCTGTTATAGCAGCAAAGGGGGGGGTTAACTCCAT
This sequence comes from Coregonus clupeaformis, assembly GCF_020615455.1. Taxonomy (NCBI): domain Eukaryota; kingdom Metazoa; phylum Chordata; class Actinopteri; order Salmoniformes; family Salmonidae; genus Coregonus; species Coregonus clupeaformis. The sequence continues at coordinate 27,395,387 of NC_059192.1, forward strand.
ATTAATGCCCATGATTTTGGAATGAGATGTTCAACAAGCAGGTGTCCACATACTTTTGGTCATGTAGTGTACTTCAAACCTAACCCTCTTCTTACATTTTCCAGTGAAAAATAAAATAATAGATTTGCTTGCGGTGCAGCTCTGCACTATAAAGAATTCTCAAACATCACACTGGGAGAAAACAGAGGGAGGGCTTGAACAGAGGGAGCGAAAGAGGGAAAGCGCGCCCTGTGAAGGCTAACACCTACGGAAATCACAGGACTCCTATTCACTGTCCGGTTTCCATAGAGATAACTACAGGTAGTTTGCCCTGCATTCTGAGATGGTTGACCGCTACCCACGCCTCGAAGCCGATGTCTCAAAAAGCTGCCAAAGTGAAGGAGTATCATTTGCTGGTGGCTTTGATTGTAAAAGCCTTTTCTTTAACAACATCCACCTGGTTGTAGGCTTCATGTTGAGGTGCCATCACAGTCCCTTCCATCTTCTCTCTCTCTCTCTCTCTCTCTCTCTCTCCCTCTCCCTCTCCCTCTCCCTCTCCCTCTCCCTCTCCCTCTCCCTCTCTCTCTCTCTCTCTCTCTCTCTCTCTCTCTCTCTCTCTCTCTCTCTCTCTCTCTCTCTCCCTCTCCCTCTCCCTCCCTCTCCCTCTCTCTCTCTCTCTCTCTCTCTCTCTCTCTCTCCTCTCCCTCTCCCTCTCCCTCTCCCTCTCCCTCTCTCTCTCTCTCTCTCTCTCTCTCTCTCTCTCTCTCTCTCTCTCTCTCTCTCTCTCTCTCTCTCTCTCTCTCTCTCTCTCTCTCTCTCTCTCTCTCTCTCCCTCTCCCTCTCCCTCTCTCTCTCTACTGGCCAGGCCAGCTGTTAAGTCATGTCTTGTTCCCTCCACCGATCTGCTCCCTTCACAACTCCTCATCACTTTCTTTAATAGAAATGGGTTGCTCTTGATTTGATCGTGATGACCTGGCTGGATGGTGAGCAGCAAGTATTTGTGTCTATGTACTGTGCCAGAGCTCTTTTATTTCAACAAAGCCCTGTTGGGCTGCTGTTCTAGCTTTACATAGTATCACATTGAACTAACTAAAGGTACAGATGCAAGGATGGCGAACGCTAAGGGTGCAAAGAAGACCATCGTTTTAAGTGAATGTCATGGTTTCACTTCCCTCTGTAACTTTTTGTATGTAGACAGTGATTCGCACACAGAAAGAGAATGATTCAGAAAGAGACACCCAGACACAGAAAGGGACAGAGACTGATAGATGAAGAGAATATAACTTTACCTTTACTTTCTCAGAACCTTTTGATGACTGTATCCTGTGTGGCCCACATTTGTCATTGAACAAGGTCGACTAGACCATTACCTCTCTCCATAGATCTCTCTATATCACTTTGTTTGACATCCTGCTCTTTCATTTTGCGACTAGCCCTGCTCTCTCTGCTTTATTTCTGTCTTTCTCTCGCTCTCTCTCTGACTGATTTTATTTTCTTCTCTCCAGCCTTTGTCCTTCTTTGTCTCTGTGATGGGCTTATCCCCCCAGATCCTCTTTGATCACAACTCTCAATTATGTTAACAGCTTTAATTACTGTAGGCTGGGTCATGAATACACACAGGGATTCCACAGACAGATCACCAAACACTCGCACCTGACTGTGTGTGCGCACACACATACACATACTGTACACACACACATTTTCTTTCACACACACACACACCGACAGACATAGTTAGCGTATGCTGAAGATGTGGCTGATCCCAGGGAATGAGACTATCCTGACACCAGCTGTCTTTGTTGTCTCCTCCTCCCATGTTAACAGCGATTGCTTAGAGGTCTTCTCGGGTCCAAAATGCCCCGAACCCGAATGAACCCGAGGACAACCAGACCAAGACCCGACCCGTACACTAACGGGTCTGGATCTAGACCAGACACGATTGGACCCGAGTGACAAGACAATTATGTTTATCAGCCAAGTTGCTTTTCTGGTTAATGAATAGGTCTTTATATGTTGGCTAGACCTTCTATAAGTCAATAAATTCACCCTATTAGTGTAAAATAAATATGCTATAGGCTATGCAGAGCTGTGGTCGGGTCCATTAAAGGTCCACTCAAGTCTATCCGTTGTAGTTACATACACCCGAGACCCGATGACAATCATACAGGACCTGACCCGGACCTGAGGAAAAAGTTAGAATTTTGGACCCGGACCCTCTCAGGTATTCTGGTTCGGGTAGACCCGTGAAGACCTCTACTCCACGTGACTACTAACCACTCCTGTGTGTCTTAAAATGCTAATGCTGTTACTCCACCTCCTTCTTCCTCTCTCCTCTCTCTCTCTCCTCTCAATTCAATTCAATTCAATTTAAGGGCTTTATTGGCATGGGAAACGTGTGTTAACATTGCCAAAGCAAGTGAAGTAGATAATAAACAAAAGTGAAATAAACAATAAATATTAACAGTAAACATTACACTCAGAAGTTTCAAAAGAATAAAGACATTTCAAATGTCATATTATGTATATATACAGTGTTGTAACAATGTGCAAATAGTTAAAGTACAAATGGGAAAATAAATAAACATAAATCTCTCTCTCTCTCTCTCTCTCTCTCTCTCTCTGTCTCTCTCTCTCTCACACACACCCACACACACACACGCGTTTGTTTTACTATCCTTGTGGGGACCAAACAATTACTTCCCATTCAAAATCCTATTTTCCCTCCCCCTAACCTAAATCCTAACCCTAATTGTAACTCCTAAGACTAAAATAGTATTTTTCCTTGTGGGGACCAGCAAAATGTCCCCACTTATCTGAATTTTCCACAAGGATAGTAAAACACACACACACACACTCCCCTACTTTTCTCTAAGTAATTGCTTCCTCTTTTTGGCTCAATTAGTCCAAAGAGTCACTGTGGTTGGTGGTGCCTTTCAAAGTGAGTGTGTGACAGATCATTCTCTCCTTCCAGAATATTACTGTGCGTGGCTCTGTGCCTGCATGATTGCTGTAACCCTGTAACCTGAGCTGACATGTGTCACGGTTTCGGCCGAGGCTGCTCCTCCTCCTTGCTCGGGCAGGCTTCGGCGGTCGTCGTCCCCGGAGTACTAGCTGCCACCGTTGTATGTTTTCGATGTTCGTTTGGTTTTGTCTAGTTGTTGTGCACCTGTTCCCTGTTAGTGTGATTATGTACCCTTTATATTGTTCCATTTGTTTGTCATGTGTTGTGTGTAATTGTTTTCCTGTCGTTTGGTGCAGTGCTGTTTGCCAGTCGCTCTTTGTGTACCGTCGCACTATTGTTTGTGCGCAGTTTCGGTTTGGGCATGTTTTACGCACTGTGGCATATATTTTCGGTTGTTTGACCCGTGTTGTTATTTTGGAATTACTAGTAAAGTCTGGATTGACTTAGCTCCTGTGTCCTGCAATTGATTCGCACCACACCCGCATCAGAGTTCGTGACAACATGCTAACTTCAGCTAGTTGCAATGCAGGTCAGAGGCTTGTCACCTGCTCAGGGACACAGAGAGACAGGTCCAAAGACTGGGCTCTATTCTCAGCCCTGTGGGGGTTTGGTTACTGTCAAAATGTAGTGGTTGGTTGGGCTCCCATTGGATTGTGTGTGGATAGAGTAGCTCTCGCTCCTGGGATATATGTATGTTTGCTCACGATATTTACTAGTGATGGGGGAAAAAATCAATACAGTTACATATCTGGATATTACTTTTGACGATACATCGTATCTGTCACGCCCTGGCTCTGGGGACTCTTATATGTTGAGCCAGGGTGTGGATTTTCTATGTGTGATTTTCTATGTTGTGTTCTAGTTCGTGTTTTCTATGTTGGCCAGGGTGGTTCCCAATCAGAGGCAGCTGAATCTCGTTGTCTCTGATTGGGAACCATACTTAGGCAGCCTGTTGGCACTAGTTATTTGTGGGATCTTGTTCTGTATAGGTTTGTGTTGGTGAACCTTTAGACTTGACGTAACGTGTTGTTGTTTTGTTGTTGGTGTCAAGTACTCATTAAAAGATGTACGCCTATCACGTTGTGCCTTGGTCCGGTTCCTATAACGATCGTGACAGTATCATTTTGACAATATCGCAATATAATTTTTCCTTCATAGCTTGTTCTATCACAGTATCGAATCGCAATACATATAGAATCGTAAGAATCATAATATGTATCGTATCGGCACCTAAGTATTGTGATAATATTTTATTGTGAGGTCTCTGGCAATTCCCAGCCCTAATATTTACTCTCAGTTACTGCAGCCCAAGTAAACCATCCTATGAGGACATACTGGATGTAGGCTCTACTGTTTTAATTGTATAGTTTTGTATTGCTCCAGTAAGACTTCAAGCTCACCTGTACCTCTGCTGGTTTTGTTGTGTGTGTGTCTTGCACTCCGGTACTCTCCTGTCCTTTGTCATATGATCTGGGTGTTGGCAACCTGTACACTAAAAGAAAATGGTTCCAAAAGGGTTATTCGGCTGTCCCCATAGGAGAACCCTTTTTGGTTGCAGGTAAGGGTTCTACATGGAAAGGGTTCTACATGGAACTCAAAAGGGTTCTACCTGGAACCAAAAATGGTTCTTCAAAGGGTTTTCCTATGGGGACAGCCGAAGAACCCTTTAAGGTTCTAAATAGCACCTTTTTTTCTAAGGGTGTACCCTCTTACCCCTTTGTCCCCCCTCGTCACCCCGTTCCCCTCTGGCAGTGATGGCTCTTTCATCAGCATGTCCCCTCAGTGGCCTTGTGGTCAGGTTTCCAAGGCTTCAGGATGGGTCTCTGTTCCTTGCAGGGCATGGTGGCTCCGATGGCAGCAGGTATGGGATCACACACATTCCCACATTACATTCTCCTCTTCACCGGATCCTTTACCTCAGAAGCTTCTACCAGCCTAGCTCCTACGCTATGTTTAGAAGGATGATACTAATACGAATATCTGAGACATGGCGTGCATGTACATACATATATACATACATACATACCAACACACACACGCACTCACACTATATGAGAGCTTTATATTACTCTTGTAATTTACTCTTCGCTGATAATGACACTGCTTCAACAACTGATAATCATGTATTTTCTCAGCAAGGGCACACAGAGTCATTAAGAGTATTGAATGGAGAGTTTGAGTATGGCTTCAGAGTGTCATGTTACTGTCTTGGAATTGCCTCGACAACATAAAATGGAATTGAGGGGAAGGAATGCAGAATGATTTAGCTGGAAGTGTGTTGTGTGTGTGTGTGTGTGTGTGTGTGTGTGTGTGTGTGTGTGTGTGTGTGTGTGTGTGTGTGTGTGTGTGTGTGTGTGTGTGTGTGTGTGTGTGTGTGTGTGTGTGTGTGTGTGTGCGTGTGTGCGTGTGCGAGATAGAGACAGTCCTGTCCAGCTCTGTCCAGAGTGCTTTTATAATTGTTGTTTTGCTGTCCATTCACTGGACCATTCTCTTTCAGGCTAAATTAAATCCTGTTAATTTATGTCTGGATATTTTTGTTGGGTAGAATCTTTGCACTCCATGGCAAATTGATCTCAGTGTTTGAACCCCACAGTGAATGGTAAGTAGAATGAGAGAGATTATCCAAGAGTGGCAGACTGAGAGATTAAGAGGGTTTTTGTAAGAGTGCAATAAAAGTTTGAGGAGGAGAGTACTAATGGAAAAGAAGAGTACTGTAAGAGATAGAGAGAGGAGGAAGAGCAGAAGAGTGGAATAATAGAGGAGGAGAGTGTCTATCAGATGGAGAAGGCGTTGGTGTGTGCTGGTGGAAGTGCTGCCATTTTGTGGAGAAGCAGATGACTGAAAGGTTACCTCAATACCAGAGGGAATTATTCTAGACCAGAGAGCCTAGAGGACAGATGTTCTCTCTCTCTCTCTCTCTCTCTCTCTCTCTCTCTCTCTCTCTCTCTCTCTCTCTCTCTCTCTCTCTCTCTCTCTCTCTCTCTCTCTCTCTCTCTCTCTCTCTCGCTCTCTCTCGCTCTCTCTCTCTCTCAGCACTAAACCCAATAACCTTCAACCTCAATGTTTCAATATTTTATGTCCACTGTAATGATGCTGCAATGGCATTTACATGCACTCTGAGTGAAGATGAGAGTTGATGACAGAAATTGGATCTGCTGATGTTATCAGAATCAAATGGCTGATTTGGAGAAAAACATAAGTATACACCATTTTTATTTTGATACATTATATCTCATCATGTTTCATTTAATGGTATAATGGTGATTATGCCCCAGATTATTGTTATTTTTTAAAAGTATGTGGACACCTGCTCGTCAAACATCTCATTCCAAAATCATGGCCATTAATATGGAGTTGGTCCTTCTGTGTGCTGCTATAACAGCCTCCACTCTTCTGGGAATGCTTTCCACTAGATGTTGGAAAATTGTTGCAGGGACTTGCTTCCATTCAGCCACAAGAGCATTAGTGAGGTCGGGAACTGATGTTGGGCGATTAGGCCTGGCTCGCAGTCGGTGTTCAGATTTAATTTTTGACAGTATCCATTAGTCATGTTTAGACAGATGACTAACACTTACATTTTAGTCATTTAGCAGACGCTCTTATCCAGAGCGACTTACAGTTAGTTAGTGCATACATTTTTCATATCTCCCTTCACTGGAGCTTAGGGGCCTAGCCCTAACTATGAAAAACAGCCCCAGACCATTATTCCTCCTCCACCAAACTTTACAGTTTGCACTATACATTCGGGCAGGTAGCGTTCTTCTGGCATCCGCCAAACCCAGATTCGTCCATCAGACTGCCAGATGGTGAAGTGTGATTCATTACTCCAGAGAACGAGTTTCCACTGCTCCAGAGTCCAATGGCGGCGAGCTTTACACCACTCCAGCCGACGCTTGGCATTGCACATGGTGATCTTAGGCTTGTGTGCGGCTGCTCAGCCATGGAAACCCATTTCATGAAGCTCCTGACAAACAGTTATTGTGCTGACGTTGCTTCCAGAGGCTGTTTGGAACTCTGTAGTGAGAGTTGCAACCGAGGACAGACGATTTTTACGTGCTACGCACTTCAGCACTCGGCGGTCCCGATCTGTGAGCTTGTGTGGCCTACCACTTCGCAGCTGAGCCGTTGTTGCTCCTAGACATTTTCACTTCACAATAACAGCACTTACAGTTGACCGGGGCAGCTCTAGCAGGGCAGAAATTTGACGAACTGACTTGTTGGAAAGGTGGCATCCTATGACGGTGCCACGTTGAAAGTCACTGAGCTCTTCAGTACAGGCCATTCTACTGCCAATGTTTTGTCTATGGAGATTGCATGGCTGTGTGCTTGATTTTATACACCTGTCAGCTACGGGTGTGGCTGAACTAGCCGAATCCATTAATTTTAAGGGGTGTCCACATACTTTTGTATATATAGTGTATGATGTCAATGAGCCTGTTGTGTGTCTGTGTTGTCTCTCCCTCAGGTATGTGTTACTGTTGGCTGGTTTAGCTCCCGGGAGATCTGACATGTCTGTCTGTGTGTTTGTTTGTTTGTATGTACAGTATGTGTGTTTTGTATGTGAGTCTGCACATGTAGGTATGCTGGTGTGTGTAGACACAGTATGTGTGTGTGTGTGTGTGTGTGTGTGTGTGTGTGTGTGTGTGTGTGTGTGTGTGTGTGTGTGTGTGTGCACTGTAAAAAACAACATCATTTGATTCAACTAGTTGCAAAAGGATTGTGAGTTTGCTCAACAAAATAGCATTGAAGTTGATTCAATGTACAATTTTAAGGCAACCAGCTGCAATAGGATTGTGAGTTTGCTTAACATTTGGGCATATAGCTGAACCAAACTATATTCTCAAGTTGAATTGTATGTTCACTCAACTCTTTATGACACTACATAACATACTGTATATATCATAAGACCTTTCTTTGAGGGCCTAGTTACACCCTAATTCAGTGGTCTGAAACTCCTGGTTTACAGGCCACATCAAGCCTGCAATTAACATTATGCTGGCTTGCAAAGTGATGTGTAATTCCGATTGGATTCCAGCCAGAGTGAGGATATCGAACAATTATCCAACCTGCATTTAGAATGACTGCCAGGGTAGGGGGGATTGATTATTGAGACTACCTAAATCATATAAACTGAAACAGCCATCTCAGCAACAGATTGGATTAGTTTCGTAAAATGTATGTTATTTATGTTTTGTAGCATAATATTAATCAACCAATCAATGTGCATGCAAAAACACAGGTATTGAAACAACAATTCTGAAAAATAAAGCTGCAATAGAGCATTTTGGGAAATATGATAATGATGGGTATGGTTTTGAGCAAACATGAATGAATGTTACTCAACAAGCTTGTTCAAATTTTCAGGTCACTTCCGTCCTTTTGAAGTCCACTCAACTCACATAATAACACTTTTTTACAGTGTGTATAGACATTGTGACCTCAGTGCATGTGCTGTAGTCACCCTGTGAGTTTGGCATGGCTGCCTCAGTAACCTGCTCAGCTGCTGCCCAGTCAACAGAGACACACACACTGCTCTGTTCTCAGCTCACTGGCCACAGCGCTCAGCAGTCAATACTACAGTACAATGTACTGCACTCTACAGTACAGGATCAGTGTGGAGTCACCTCTTCCACTCTTGACCTGGTCTGTGACACTCACTGGCCACCCAAGGATTAAACTAAACACCAGCCAGTCAGCTACTTAGTCAGCTATTGGGGGACTTGACAGGGTTAGGAAAAGGAGGAGTGGAAGGGTTGACGATACGCTCCTCCGTCTCTCGTTCTCCTGGTCCCTGTCTGTCAGCACTGATGAGGGAGCTGGAGCCTGTGGAAGGGCCCTTTCGTTTTCCCTAGAGAGGTCGCACACAGGGATGGACTGGAGGATGGGCTGTCCGGCTTCACTGTCATCTGTCCTGCAAATGCAAATGCCATTGTCTTCTTTTTCAATGATATACAGAGAGTGAGAGAGAGTGACAGTGGAAGAAGTGTTACCTTATTAACCATTCAGTGGATACATCTGTAGGCAAATGAGGAAAGAATAAGCATACTAAAGAGAGAACGTATGGAGAGAGAAACTATTGAGTCTAGTTGAGTCACAGGAGCACAAGACAGGGTTTTCTTTCTTTTCTCTCGGTGGCGGGGTGGTAAGATTGTTCCAGATTGTTCCAACTCGGGAGTGTGGCGGCTGATGGGGAAACAAGCTGCTTTAAGAAGCAACCATAATTCCGTCCCGTAAATCCTGGATTTATATGCCTGCGTTTCCCTGGCCAAGGCCCAGCCTCGGAGAACAGCGGGAAGCCCACCATTTTACCCTCTTTCCCCCTGCTTATTCAATCTGCACCATGAATGTAGCGTTGTGTCCTCCTGGGCAGCTAAAGGCATTTAGTGAAACCATGGTGAAACATTGGCATCTCCAGACACTGGCACAGGAGAGCACAGCGCCAACATTACCATCAAACTCTCCCTTTCATCTCTCCTCCCCCTCTACTTAACCAACTGAGAGAGAGAGAGATATTTATATTGTGGTGTCAGGCTCTGAATGGCCTTGCCATTAGCTTTTTCTCTCTTCCTCTATATGTTCTCCAGCACATGCAGTCGCAAATCACTCAGTATTACCCAGAGTCCTGTTTTCTCTTTTCTCCATGTTAGTGCATAAAGGCCAGTCCCAGATGGAAAGTTGGTGGGAAATCAGACAGAGTTGTGAATAGAGCTCTAGACCCAGTCAGGTCCCATCCCTGTCCCCACCCCTCTCAAACCTACAAACACACACGCACAGACACCAGAGGGGGTATCAGTATGGTTGTCGATCTGGCATGATAAAGCAGAGCTGAGAGGAAGACCAGAGAATTATTCTGCCTGACTGATGTACACACGCTACATTGTCACCTGTGATTAACAACACACACTCATAGACACACACACACATACACTGACACACACATATACACATACACGTTTCCTGTGTGCCCAGGCCACAGTTATGCAGTATAAGATACAACCCAAAGGTCAGGAAGCATCAGAGGATGAATGGAAATCATCAATTCACTGTCCCAGGATGACCAGATGACCGTGTTTAGTAGGCACCAAATGGAAGAACTACTACCCAAACTTCTCCAATAGGATCATTTTGAAGATTTTACATTTCAAAACACATTCTGTTATTTGGTGCCTACTGAACAGGACCCTGGTGTATTAGCTCTGGAAGAGAAACAGTGGTTGGCTACTGGTCTGCAGGGTGTTATACAATGGTAATTGAAGAGAAATGGAGCGAGCAGACCTTTTAGGTCTGACCATGCACTCTGGTCCCCTGTTTTAACAGATTGCCTTCTGCTTCCTGCTTCCCCTTCAGAGCAAATAGGAATGGATCATTTGTCTGATTTGTCAGTAGCCCCACCAATCATGTAGGCAGTAGGGAGGGAGGGGGCCCGGACAGAGAGGGAGCCTGGACAGAGAGGGAGCCCAGTGAATTATGGGATGGGGAGAGGAAGGCGTAATGAGAATGAATATCTCTGCTGTGTCATTAGCAGACTTAACTACCTCTCCATTTCTATCTCTCTTTCTCTCTCTCGTTGGAGTGCATGCTGGGAGTAAGTCGTGAAGCAGTAGTGATTGTGAGAGCGACTGGAATTATTTTCACTCTATTGGGTTTTGGTGTGTGTATATATACACTGCTCAAAAAAATAAAGGGAACACTTAAACAACACATCCTAGATCTGAATGAATGAAATAATCTTATTAAATACTTTTTTCTTTACATAGTTGAATGTGCTGACAACAAAATCACACAAAAATGATCAATGGACAAGCTAAGATGTCAATTTCTCTGAGTAGGAAACATAAGATAGAAACGGGATATGGGCAGGATGTAAGATATGTTTTTAAAGGATTAGTGAAAGCGAGAATAAAAGTAGATTTTGAGTTCTTCTCAGCTATAAAAGATCTCCCATTGTTTGAGGAGAAGTGGGCCTACGAAGGAACGGTTTGTTTTGTGGAGGAGGGGAAACTATTTTTTGTTGATGAGATGAGTTGAATGTTTTTTTTGTATTTTTATTTAATTTATTTTGTTTTTTGTTTTCATTTTTATTTAGGAATGACATTTGTTGTTTCATTTCTGAAAAGGCAGTGTGCCAATATTTGTGTTAACACTTGAGTATAAAATAAAGGTTTTATAAAAACTCAAACTCTCATCTGCCTTCATTCTCTCTATGCTTCCTAACTTTTTATTCTCTTTCATAACTCCCTCCCTTCCTCTCTCTCCCTCTCCCTCATCTCCCCCCTGCTGTCTCTCTGTACCATTGACAGTACCAGCGGGTATGAGATATTCACAGGTCATTTACCCAGCATGCAGTCTGTGTGTAGAGTCTTCAACGGTCGTCTGCTCCTTTTGAGGGCCATACACTTTTGCATTGTTCTGTAGAGATTGTAATACCCTAAATCCCCCCCTCTCACTGACAGAGCATCAGAAGCCTGTTAAGGCCTTGTGGGTCGCTGCAGGAAGGTTCCTGCTGTGGCAAAGGGCTTTCTGTACTGGGTAACACATACACACACAGTTTGTGTCCTCGCACTACAGTCTCTTCTTTTCTCTGTCTCTGCTGGGTCTTTCTCTGTCTTTCTCTGGTCTTTCATATTATAAACAATGCAGTTAAGCATGGTCTGTGTAAACACAGTTGATTGTGGTGGGTTAATGTTTGGATTTGTGAACAGACAGACATATAGCCGTAACACACCAGAGGAGGTCTGGGCCCTGGCCCCTGGCCCCTGAGTTATTCTACACATAGTGTGATACTGTACACACACCTTTGAGTGTCTGACACACCGCAGGCCCCTGTCTACAACAACACACCGTCATTCACCTCTGTTTGGACTAACACACCAATGAATGAGTGTGTGTGTGTATGCGTGTGTGGGGTGGGGGGAGAAAGACTGCAGCTCCTTGGGATGCTACATAATTAATGATAATCTAAACAAACTGCTTCAATGTTTAAGTGCTCTTATCTCCATCACTCTTAATGGGACATTGCCAGCATTGTTGCTGTCAGTGGAAACTAGTTTAGATAGTTCTAATAAAGTCACTTAAAGTGTGCCACTCAAAGTCAAAAACGTTTCCCTAAAGGACCGCTTTATAATGAACTAGAGACAGAGAAAGCGATGCAGAGAGAGAGATACACCAAGGTGGGCTGCTCATCCTTTCTGGGACATATGTGATGCTCAGTACTTTGAATAAAGTGATGCTTACATTATATAATGCAACTGAATTGGCAACGTATGAATTAACACAGTGGAATTGATCCCCTCCCCTGTCTCATGGTGTTGAGTTTGACAGGGATGAGTTTACATTCCCCCAAAACAGGTAACTTACAATATTGTTATGAGCAGTGACTGCCACTAAACAGGGTGGGACAATTAGGTTTGCTTAGCTAAAGTGTACTCTTTAAAAGGTCTTGTGGTCAGCCCCAGAGAATGACTGACATTTCCAGTAGGTTGCTGATGTATTGTTGGTGTTGTTGGGACTGGAATTGATCATCAGATTAAACAATCAGTGGTTCATACACTCTTAGAAAAAAGGAGCTATCTAGATCCTCAAATGGTTCTTCGGCTGTCCCTATAGGAGAACCCTTTGAAGAACCCTTTTTGGTTCCAGGTATAACCCTTTGTTTCCAGAGGGTTCTACATGGAACCCAAAAGGGTTATACCTAGAACCAAAAAGGGTTCTACATGGAACCAAAAAGGGTTCTCCTGTGGGGACAACTGAAGAACCCTTTTGGAACTCTTTTTTCTAAGAGTGTACAGTATCTGTAGTCATGTCCACGAAAGATGATGCAGAATAGTGCTGAAGAGTTGAATAACAGGGCCATCTTATATTCATATCCCACCTGCTAGCCAGATAACCGGTGAGTATACTGTACTGGATGTGCGTACATGAAGGAGAGGAGTGGTCCCGCTTCACACACCATCTGTTGAGACAGCTCTTCACCCTCTCTCTCTTGCTTCCCCTCCCTCCATCCTTCCCACCCTTCCTCTCTCTTTCACTTTCTCCCTCTCTCACTCCCGTTCGCTTCCTCCCTCCACTTCTTCCCCCCCCCCTCCCTCTCGTGCCTCGTCTCTCTCCCCTTCCTCTGTACTGTATAACAGTGTTGACGTATTCATCATTCTGCCAGTAGTCGACCAACGACATGTGAGAATCATAAGAGGTGGGGACCATGTGCCATGAAGCTTTAACAACTGCATCACGCAATGCAGCAGAATGTGGCATAACCCAACCCATAACCCCCTATCTCTCCACAGGGCTGTGTAGTGTTGTGTTTCCGTCCAATGCTGTGACTGACTGAGTGCTCATGCATGGCTTAGCAAAGCTTTGTGGGAAAAATTGGAGACATAATCCGCACTCTAAACCAGAAAAATACACGTTTCGGGGGGGACATTGTCATACAAATTCCCACTCAATCAATAGCAAACAGGCTTACTGTAGTCTATTCTGGGAGGGCTAACTGCATTATGTATGGAGGTAGCCTAGATCTCCTCTCTCACTCTTCCTTTCAGGAATTCTCTAAAGGAACAGGTAACATGTATTATTGTTTTCCTAAAAGGCCTATCTGTGCAGTTGCAGCTTATTCAGCTCTAACTCCACTCCATTATTCCAGCCATTGTCCGTGGAAGCGGGCCTCACACATGAAAGGACTCTAATTTCATCTGAATAGATCAATACCTGGAGTAAGATTGCATAGCGCTCTGCTCTGCTCTCTCTGTTTCTCTAATAAGAGTATATGTCAGTGGCCTCTCTCCATTCTGTACACACAGATTATAATTTATTTGTGCTAGTTTTTCCAGCATGGCCGGCCATATTGGGCAACGGGGGATGATGAAGCATGTGTGTGTTTCCTTCTATGCTAGGGTCACAAGAAATGAGAGCCTAGTTGTATGTGTGTGCGTGTGTGTGTGTGTGCGCGCGTGTGTGTGTGTGTGTGTGTGTGTGTGTGTGTGTCCGCGTGCGTGCGTGTGAGTAGATGGATGTTAAAATTAGCAGGGAGGTTCTGAGCAGATAGAACAGTAATGGACAAACTCGACCATGCTCATCCAATCTCCTCTACAAACACATTTATCTTTGTTTCTTTCATTTTGTCCATACAGATGTGCTATCTTAATTTGATCCCCCTGTTGTCGCAGAGAATTTTGCTGCACTGCAGGAAATGCTATCTTGTAGTGTATTTGAGTTTTAAAAATACTTCTAAAGTTGGTCATTTCCACTTTCAGACTTGATTTGCCCTAAAGAAAAATGTCCTATTAATTTTAATCCACATAATAATTCACATTTCCTGTTGCTGCAGGATTATTTTCCAGCTGTGAGAAACTAGTCAAATTAAGACGGGCTGCGGCATTCTGGGCTACGGCGGATGATGAAGCATGTGTGTGTTTCCTTCTATGCTAGGGTCACAAGAAATGAGAGCCTAGTTGTATGTGTGTGCCGCAGCCCGTCTGGTGTTCAACCTTCCCAAGTTCTCTCACGTCACCCCCCTCCTCCGCACACTCCACTGGCTTCCAGTTGAAGCTCGCATCCGCTACAAGACCATGGTGCTTGCCTATGGAGCAGTGAGGGGAACGGCACCTCTGTACCTTCAGGCTCTGATCAGTCCCTACACCCAAACGAGGGCATTGCGTTCATCCACCTCTGGCCTGCTGGCTCCCCTTCCTCTGCGGAAGCATAGCTCCCGCTCAGCCCAGTCAAAACTGTTCGCTGCTCTGGCACCCCAATGGTGGAACAAGCTCCCTCACGACGCCAGGACAGCGGAGTCACTCACCACCTTCCGGAGACATTTGAAACCCCACCTCTTTAAGGAATACCTGGGATAGGATAAAGTGTTCCTTCTAACCCCCCAAATTGTAAAGTGGTTATCCCACTGGCTATAGGGTGAACGCACCAATTTGTGAGTCGCTCTGGCTAAGAGCGTCTGCTAAATGACGTTAATGTGCCCTTGAGCAAGGCACTTAACCCTAATTGCTCCTGTAAGTCGCTCTGGATAAGAGCGTCTGCTAAATGACTAAAATGTAATGTAAATGTAAGATAACACATCTGTATATGAGCAAGTCAGAGCTTGATTACTCATGTGTGTGTTTGTGTGTGTGTGTAGACAGGTTGATCAATGTCTGACTGTTTTCCACTCTTTGCTCTTTTTTCTTTCTCTCTGTGATTACTCATTCAATCAGCCAGTGTCTGTCCATCACTCTTCCCTCCATCTCTCTGCTCTCATGTATCAGCCCCTACTGTACACTCCAGTCAGTTTAGACTTTACATCCCTCTCTACACTGGAGAGCACCTCAGTCCAGCCCTCACCTTACTGTGGAGTGGGACAGACAGACAGGAGGGTCAGCTAGGGACAGTTCATTACAAGTCATTTCACCTACTGTCATATGGGGTTATACTGTAGTCTCTTCTTGGGGACTAGTACTTCCATACTCAATGACTCACGTAGGAAACCTGAGACAATAAAAAGCAGGAAAGCTCAGAATACAATCAATGAAACTGTGGTCAAAGTATTAGCTGATCTGGTGATTTTAGCCGACCCCGCCCTTCCCTCTTCCCCCCTCCCTTCCCTCTTCCCCCCTACCTTCCCTCTTCCCCCCTCCCTTCCCTCTTCCCCCCTCCCTTCCCTCTTCCCCCCTACCTCCCTCTTCCCCCCTCCCTTCCCTCTTCCCCCCTCCCTTCCCTCTTCCCCCCTACCTCCCTCTTCCCCCTCCCTTCCCTCTTCCCCCCTCCCTTCCCTCTTCCCCCCTCCCTTCCCTCTTCCCCCCTACCTCCCTCTTCCCCCCTCCCTTCCCTCTTCCCCCCTCCCTTCCCTCTTCCCCCCTCCCTTCCCTCTTCCCCCCTACCTCCCTCTTCCCCCTCCCTTCCCTCTTCCCCCCTCCCTTCCCTCTTCCCCCTCCCTTCCCTCTTCCCCCTCCCTTCCCTCTCCCCCCTCCCTTCCCTCTTCCCCCCTCCTTTCCCTCCTCCCTCCCTCCTCTGACTGCGCTGCTGGCCCGGCTGGCTCTGATGTATGGGAGAGCTCTGGCATTGACCCAGTAGCCATTAAAGTTGTCATTTCCCACCAACAGAAGAAGTGCTCCGTTCAGCACAAAAGCCTGTCTTGCTCAGAATCCTAAACAGCCATCAATTAGTTGACTTACAAAACCCTGCTGTTAAATCTCCTTTCTCTCTGCTTCCTCTCTTCTGTTCTCTCGCTCGCTACACCTCTCTCTTGCTCTTGCACCTTTCTGTCTATCTCTCTCTCCCCACCTTTCTCTCTTCCCACCTCTCTCTCTTGTTCTCTCTCTCTCTTGTCATGGCATTAATGTCTGAGAATACATATTTCCATTTGGGAGATTCAGGGCCAAATTAAATTTAACTAGCTATTTTTCTGGGGGCGGGGCCAAAGCGGAAGAGACCAGGAAAAGTGAAGGCTAGATCCATTTGTCTCCCCTGGAAATTCATCCTGGATAATTTGGACGGGGACACAAATATGATAGCTATGAAGGGAACTAATCTGAGGATTCCAAATGGATTTCCGGGCACTGCCGAGTCCCTCTAATGATTTTACACAGCCAGTTAGGATCAAGAGATACACACAGTACATACAGTTCACACACACACACACACACACACACACACACACACACACACACACACACACACACACACACACACACACACACACACACACACACACACACACACACACAATACATACGTACACACACACTTGCGGTCAAACACACACAGCATGTCATTCCTAAGGGTGGCGGGAACAGATATACGCTGGTTTCAATAATAATAATAATCTGTGTAAAGCTGGACTATTTTGGCTTGTGTGTGTGGTTGCTAGGCAGGTGCAGTGATGATTCTAGGGGGGGGAGGGTTCCATGTTGCCACATTGGCGGCTGTGTGCCCAAATGCCCGAGACAATTTAACAAACTCCTTTGGGACTGTGGATGAGAAACCACCAACAGTTCTGGTTGAGTTATATACTTTTTATAGAAGTGTAAGTACTGCAGTGTTTATCAGCTTTAGCTGGTACCGTAAAAGTAATTGAACCAATGGCAGTCTTGTTTTTCACCATTTAATCTCTTATATTGTGACATGTACAGTATGTAACAGGCCTACACAGCAGACCATCTCAGCTCCTTGGGTTGGTTGGATCGATAAAACCAATAGTCCCTCTCTGTGTCCGTTTTGTGTTTCATTTCATTTGTTTGTCTTCTCAGAGTAGTCAGGGTGTCTGCTGTAAGGTTCGATACGAGAGTGCCCTCCATCGTTCTCTGTCCAGGGCTCATGTCGTCTAGTCAGCCCTGCTCTACCTCTGACCTACTTGGCCTAATGAAAGTCGATGGCACAGCTGATGAGGTTTAATCGGTAGACCCAGAATGGGTCCCAGCGATGCAGTCAGGTGATTCACCTGATCATGAACAACATGGATAGACATTTTCTACAGTATGTCCTTTGATTAAAGAAAGAGAGACAATTGCAGTTGGGACTCTGGAGCTTGGATGTAACCCTATAAAGCAGTGGTATTCCAACTTTTTCGGAGGGGACCTGATTATTTTCAACAGAAGTTCTGGGGAAAAAAGATTTGGCCCAGAATTTCTGCCGACCCCACCCCAAATTTAATGACGCAACCTAAAAATCGGTACATTTCGATTTTTACATCAACAAATAACCTTCCGTTCATTATATTTTCATCTCTTATCAACATGAAAATAATCCAATAAATAAATTTACTCAATAACATTTTATTTGCGTTCATCCACCTCTGGCCTGCTGGCCCCCCTACCTCTGCGGAAGCACAGTTCCCGCTCAGCCCAGTCAAAACTGTTCGCTGCTCTGGCACCCCAATGGTGGAACAAGCTCCCTCACGACGCCAGGACAGCGGAGTCACTCACCACCTTCCAGAGACACTTGAAACCCCACCTCTTTAAGGAATACCTGGGATAGGATAAAAGTAATCCTTCTACCCTCCCCCTACCCCATCCCCCAATTGTGTTATTTCTTAAAAAATGTATTCTTATATATTTTAGCGACTCCAGTATGGGTCGCGACCCCGACTTTGAATACCACTGCATAGACAGTTGGGCCAGGAGTTTTTCCTGGTCAAGAAAAATCTATTTTTAACCTATCTATGAGGGTGTCCATAAAACTCTCTTGGCTTTGCTCATAATAGTTTACCTTTATCACAATGACAGAGATATGTTTGGCCTAAATACAGGACAGGACAGGATTGTTGGTGTCTCTCATTGGTGTTGCCAGGTGAAGAGCTGCGTTGTGAGTTGGTTAAGTAGGAATGTCACCTTGACCATGTCAGAGCATAGCGGCTGACGGATATGCAGCCCCCTGGGCCTCTTCCAGCTCTACATTTTTTGACTGGACTCTCAGTCATCCTGTCAGCAGAAACATTAGCAAAATATATGAGCACCTCGCCCCGCACAGCCAGTCCTAGCCAGCCCATATACAGCCCAGCCAGTCAGCTGCCTTCCCTGCTCTCAGCCAGGGAGAACTCTGGTTTCTATAAGCCAACAGACAGAGCCAATCTCAACGCTGGAGATGTGTTCTGTCCTTGTAAAGGCTTTCAGGATGATGAAGGCTAATTGACTTGGAGTGCTCTTGGATGTTGTTAATGTGCTGGTGGTTGAATAGTTTAGCACCCTGTGCCATCACACCCCAGTGTTGAGGAGGAGTATGGAGGGGATGACAATCTAGGGATGGCTGGGGTTGACTTTTAGAAGAGGACATAGTCTGGATTAAATAGGATGATATCAGCTCTCCCAATCTGCCTGCCCATTACAGGCAAGAGAGCTACATGTTTCATAATATTTCTGTCTGATTTACTTCAGTTTAGGTCTCCTTTGTCACACAGAGTGCCCACTGCCTATAGTGTGTGCTACTCTTATAGTGTGTGTGGGTGCAGTGTCCCATGTAAGGACGCTGCCTGCGTCACTGTCCTTACATGGGTGCTAGCGTGCCATGCATGAGTGTGAGCCTGTATATGTGTGAGTGAACGAGAGCGTGCGTCGAGCTACTTTGTCAACGATGGCTGTTCTGTTCTGCTGTGTGTTGTGTCTGTCTGTGTCCAGGAGCCATGTGGGAGAAGGACCATGCGTTAGATGATGTGTTCCGTATCTTTTGTGTTTCGGGAGGGAGGGCGTTATGAATGTGGGTTAGCAAACGTTTATGTAAGACTCTGATTAGGGATTCAGCAGGCCCCAAGCTTTTCCCACAAGCTCCTGCAACAAGGTTTCTACTCAGGGAAATGTTGAACTGTTAGCACTAAAAACAAGTGAACTGTTTTTTCAAACTATATGAGGACTTTTTCCGAAGCAAGTCTGCGTAAAGCAGACACATTCAGATAAACATTCTTCAAACAAGCACCCTGGGACTTCCTTACACTGCACCGTCAGAGCAAAATACTTGATAAAAAAACAGATTTTCGGTGTGATGAAACCATAATCACAAAGGCATTTCATAATGTGGTTTAATTAAACAAATACACACATAATACACAGATGCAATAACAGCTCCTGACGTAGGAGCTGACCTGTCTTGGAAAGTGGGTTCTGCTGGCTGGTTCACCTCCTGGCTGGTTCACCTCCTGGCTGGTTCACCTCCTGGCTGGCCATGCTACAGCTGATGTTGTAAACCCTGAGATCTGGGGAGTCCCTGGGATCCTCTCTCCCTCCACGATACAGCTCCTTATTAGGACAAGTCCTCCACGGAGGGAAGATGAGATAGAGACGGACAGAAATGGAGGGAGAGAGAGAGGAATCATTCTACATAAATTCTAGTGATTAGGGCTAGCCATAAAATAGATATGGATGTATTCTCTGGCCCAGTGGTTCTCCATGACACAGGAGGAGGCTGGGTCTGATGCAACATGTTCTGTAAACATACTGTGTAGGCCCTGTTTGGAGACTGAGGAGAAACTACTTCCCGAAGAG
The DNA here is from genome assembly GCF_020615455.1 of Coregonus clupeaformis. NCBI lineage: Eukaryota > Metazoa > Chordata > Actinopteri > Salmoniformes > Salmonidae > Coregonus > Coregonus clupeaformis. The sequence goes on from NC_059192.1 coordinate 27,415,283, forward strand.
AGGAAAGTTCATAAAAGTTAATCGAACCGTTACTTACCATACACATCATCAATATTCCCTAACGCACAGAGAGATATACAGACTTGCAGATAGAGAGACATACAGACATGCAGACAGATTGGACCCAGGACATGAAGCAGCCATCTATTTTTTTATTTATGTATTTATTTAACCTTTATTTAACTAGGCAAGTCAGTTAAGAACTAATTCTTATTTACAATGATGGCCTACCAAAAGGCAAAAGGCCTCCTGCGGGGACGGGGTCTGCGATAAAAAAAATAATATATATATATATAAATATAGGACCAAACACACATCACAACAAGCGAGACAACACAACACTACATAAAGAGAGACCTAAGACAACAACATAGCATGGCAGCAACACACAACAACACAGCAAGGTAGCAACCCAACATGAAAACAACATGGTAGCAACACAACATGGCAGCATCACAACATGGTAGCAGCACAAGACATGGTACAAACATTATTGGACACAGACAACAGCACAAATGGCAAGAACGCAGATACAACAATACATCACGCGAATCAACCACAACTGTCAGTAAGATTGTCCATGATTGAGTCTTTGAATGAAGAGGTGGAGATAAAACTGTCCAGTTTTTTTGTAGCTCGATCCAGTCGCTAGCTGCAGCGAACTGGAAAGAGGAGCGACCCAGGGATGTGTGTGCTTTGGGGACCTTTAACAGAATGTGACTGGCAGAACGGGTGTTGTATGTGGAGGATGAGGGCTGCAGTAGGTATCTCAGATAGGGGGAGTGATTCCTAAGAGGGTTTTGTAAATAAGCCCCAACCAGTGGGTCTTGCGACAGGTATACAGAGGTGACCAGTTTACGGAGGAGTATAGAGTGCAGTGATGTGTCCTATAAGGAACATTGGTGGCAAATCTGATGGCCGAATGGTAAAGAACATCTAGCCGCTCGAGAGCACCTTTACCGGCCGATCTATATATTATATATTACGTCTCTGTAAGCATGGGTAGGATGGTCATCAAATCAAATTTTATTGGTTACATACACGTGTTTAGCAGATGTTATTGCGGGTGTAGCGAAATGCTTGTGTTTCTAGCTCCGACAGCGCAGTATATCTAACAAGTCATATCTAATACACACAAATCTAAGTAAAGCAATGGAATTAAGAATATATAAATAAATATATGGACGAGCAATGTCAGAGCGGCATTGACTAAGATACAGTAGAATAGTATAGAATACAGTATATACATATGAGATGAGTAATGCAAGATGTGTAAACATTATCAAAGTGACTAGTGTTCCATTTATTAAAGTGGCCAGTGATTTCTAATCTATGTATACAGGCAGCAGCCTCTAATGTGCTAGTGAAGTCTATTTAACAATCTGATGGCCTTGAGATAGAAGCTGTTTTTCAGTCTCTCGGTCCCAGATTTGATGCACCTGTACAGGCAGTGGCTCGGGAGGTTGTTGTCCTTGATGATCTTTTTGGCCTTCCTGTGACATCGGGTGCTGTAGGTGTCCTGGAGGGCTGGTAGTTTGCCCCCAGTGATGCGTTGGACAGACCGCACCACCCTCTGGAGAGCCCTGCGGTTGCGGGCGGTGCAGTTGCCGTACCAGGTGGTGATACAGCCCGACAGGATGCTCTCAATTGTGCATCTGTAAATGTTTGTGAGGGTTTTAGGTGCCAAGCCAAATTTCTTCAGCCTCCTGAGGTTCTTCACCACACTGTCTGTGTGGGTGGACCATTTCAGTTTGTCAGTGATGTGCATGCCGAGGAACTTGAAGCTTTCCACCTTCTCCACTGCGGTCCTGTCGATGTGGATATGGGGGTGCTCCCTCTGCTGTTTCCTGAAGTCCACGATCATCTCCTTTGTTTTGTTTTGTTGACGTTGAGCGAGAGGTTATTTTCCTGGCACCACAATCCCAGAGCCCTCACCTCCTCTCTTTAGGCTGTCTCGTTATTGTTGGTAATCAAGCCTACTACTGTTGTGTCGTCTGCAAACTTGATGATTGAGTTGGAGGCATGCTTGGCCACGCAGTCATGGGTGAACAGGGCGTACAGGAGGGGGCTGAGCACGCACCCTTGTATGGCCCCAGTGTTGAGGATCAGCGAAGTGGAGGTGTTGTTTCCTAACTTCACCACCTGGGGGGCGGCCCGTCAGGAAGTTCAGGACCCAGTTGCACAGGGCGGGGTTCAGACCCTGGGCCTCGAGCTTAGTGATAGCTTGTACTATGGTGTTGAATGCTGAGCTATAGTCAATGAACAGCATTCTTACATAGGTATTCCTCTTGTCCAGATGGGACAGGGCAGTGTGCAGTGTGATGGTGATTGCATCATCTGTGGATCTATTGGGGCGGTAAGCAAATTGAAGTGGGTCTAGGTTGGCAGGTAAGGTAGAGAAATCAGGGTTAGTTTGGCAGCTGGGGTGAATGAGGAGCGATTACGATAGAGGAAACCAAGTCTAGATTTAACCTTAGCCTACAGCTTTGATATGTGCTGAGAGAAGGACAGTGTACCGTCTAGCCATACTCCCAAATACTTGTATGAGATGACTACCTCAAGCTCTAAACCCTCAGAGATAGTAATCACACCGGTGGGGAGAGGGGCATTCTTCTTACCAAACCACATGACCTTTGTTTTGGAGGTGTTCAGAACAAGGTTAAGGGCAGAGAACGCTTGTTGGACACTAAGAAAGCTTTGTTATAGAGCGTTTAACACAACATCCGGGGAGGGGCCAGCTGAGTATAAGACTGTATCATATGCATATAAATGGATGAGAGAGCTACTGCCTGAGCTTTATTGTTGCGTGAGAAGTCTAAAAACAGACCTTAGAAAAACCACCAGGGTCTCTGAGAAATGACCAGCTGCTATGAGAATTGAAGGATGCTCGTTTAGCTTCCTAAATAAGTCAAGAATTTCTAAAAACAGAGATGCAGCCAATCTCTTTCAATATTAAAAGGCTATATATATAATACTGTCTAATTGTTTCTCTCATGGTCATATGCAATAATCAGGGGACTTTTTAGACCTTGCTATCCAGCTATTGATATGTATGTTATAACATTGCTGTTCCATTATGATTTGTGATTTTTTTCAGTGTTTCTTTCTTAGCTTATTTCCAGGCAGGGTGCAACGGTCCCCAAAGGGCAATTCCACGCCAGCGGGAGTGGAAATATTTTTTGTATCTCAGATTGTTCTGAGAATTATCACATAGAAACTTAATTGGTGGGAAGGATGTTTGACATGTTTTTTACATTTGCATCACAAACCATTTGTATCACAAATCATGATGGTGGCAGCCATTTTAGGCCCTTTTTAGACCTATACATGCCTCCTGTGATCCTTATGATCTGTGAACCTACATGATACAGACATCATCTTGGTGTCATTACACTCCTTATAGTGGGCTCTAACATATGGACTATGTATAGATTCTGAAATACACATTTTCACATTAATTTATTAAACATTGAAAATATTAATATGAATATCTCAAAACTACCCTTTTTGATTTGTTCATTTTAAGACACATTGTTTGGAACAATATATTATATGCTAATTCTGAAGTTCTGATACATTTTATGAGCACCACCAACACAGTGAATGGTAAATGGGTTCAAAGGGAACTCCCTCTGCTGGTGATTTGCTGAATGTGCAATCCTAAAGGAGATTGGTTAATGACCTATGATGTCAATTTCTATGTACAGTGCCTTGCAAAAGTATTCATCCCCCTTGGCGTTTTTCCTATTTTGTTACAACCTGTAATTTAAATGGATTTTTATTTGGATTTCATGTAAGGGACATACACAAAATAGTCCAAATTGGTGAAGTGGAATGAAAAAAATAACTTGTTTCAAAGACTTAATAACTTTCAAAGACTTAAATAAATAACGGAAAAGTGGTGCGTGCATATGTATTCACCCCCTATGCTAAGAAGCCCCTAAATAAGATCTGGTGCAACCAATTACCTTCAGAAGTCACATAATTAGTTAAATAAAGTCCACCTGTGTGCAATCTAAGTGTCACATGATCTGTCACATGATCTCTGTATAAATACACCTGTTCTGAAAGGCACCAGAGTCTGCAACACCACTAAGCAAGGGGCACCAGCAAGCAAGCGGCACCATGAAGACCAAGGTGCTCTCCAAACAGGTCAGGGACAAAGTTGTGGAGAAGTACAGATCAGGGTTGGGTTATAAAAAAATATCCCAAACTTTGAACATCCCACAGAGCACCATTAAATCCATTAGTAAAACATTGAAAGAATATGGCACCACAACAAACCTGCCAAGAGAGGGCTGCCCACCAAAACTCACGGACCAGGCAAGGAGGGCATTAATCAGAGAGGCAACAAAGAGACCAAAGATAACCCTGAAGGAGCTGCAAAGCTCCACAGCGGAGATTGGAGTATCTGTCCATAGGACCACTTTAAGCCGTACACTCCACAGAGCTGGGCTTTACGGAAGAGTGGCCAGAAAGAAGCCATTGCTTAAAGAAAAAAATAAGCAAAGACGTTTGGTGTTCGTCAAAAGGCATGTGGAAGACTCCCCAAACATATGGAAGAAGGTACTCTGGTCAGATGAGACTAAAATTTAGCTTTTTGGCCATCAAGGAAAACGCTATGTCTGGCGCAAACCCAACACCTCTCATCACCCCGAGAACACCATCCCCACAGTGAAGCATGGTGGTGGCAGCATCATGCTGTGGGATGTTTTTCATCAGCATGGACTGGGAAACTGGTCAGAATTGAAGGAATGATAGATGGTGCTAAATACAGGGAAATTCTTGAGGGAAATCTGTTTCAGTCTTCCAGAGATTTGAGACTGGGACGGAGGTTCCCCTTCCAGCAGGACAATGACCCTAAGCATACTGTTAAAGCAATACTTGAGTGGTTTAAGGGGAAACATTTAAATGTCTTGGAATGGACTAGTCAAAGCCCAGACCTCAATCCAATTGAGAATCTGTGGTATGACTTAAAGATTGCTGTACACCAGCGGAACCCATCCAACTTGAAGGAGCTGGAGCAGTTTTGCCTTGAAGAATGGGAAGAAATCCCAGTGGCTAGATGTGCCAAGCTTATAGAGACATACCCCAAGAGACTTGCAGCTGTAATTGCTGCAAAAGGTGGCTCTACAAAGTATTGACTTTGGGGGGGTGAATAGTTATGCACGCTCAAGTTTTCTGTTTTTTTGTCTTATTTCTTGTTTGTTCCACAATAAAAAATATTTTGCATCTTCAAAGTGGTAGGCACGTTGTGTAAATCAAATGATACAAACCCCCCAAAAATCCATTTTAATTCCAGGTTGTAAGGCAACAAAATAGGAAAAATGCCAAGGGGGGTGAATTACATTTGACATTTTAGTCATTTAGCAGACACTCTTATCCAGAGCAACTTACAGGAGCAATTAGGGTTAAGTGCCTTGCTCAAGGGCACATCGACAGATTTTTCACCTAGTCGGCTCGGGGATTAAAACCAGCGACCTTTCGGTTACTGGCACAACGCTCTTAACCACTAAGCTACCTTTCGCAAGCCACTGTACATTTCTATGTATAAAATATTGTCAAATCTATGTCATATCATTAAAAGTACCAGAGAGCCCACTCTGGAAATTTGATGTGTTTGAATAGTATATTGTTCCAAACAATATGTCAAAAAATAAGGGTAGTTTTTAGATATTCAAATTGATAGTTTTAATGTTGAATAAATTGATGTGAACATTTGTATTTCAGATTCTAGAGCACACTATAAGGAGTATAAAACCAAGATGATGTCTGTATCATGTAGGTTTACAGATCATAAGGTCTTACAGGAGGCATGTATAGGTCTAAAAAGGGCCTAAAATGGCCACTTTCATCGTGATTTTCAAAAAAATTGATTGTGACACAAATGTAAAAAACATGTCAAACATCCTTCCTCCCGATGAAGTTTCTTTGTGAGAATTGCCAGAACAATCTGAGATAGCAAAAATATTTTCCACTCCCGCTGGCGTGGAATCGCCACAAAGCAACATCCAGGCCCTCTGGCACAAAAATGGTCAGTTAAAACTAATAGAAGCCAAAGTATTTTAGGCGGAGAACAACAGAGCTGAATGGGGACATTGCTACTATCCCTGTGGTAACGTATTTCAGTTAACAGCTCCAGCAATGTTTTTCTCTTCTGCCTGGACTGCTTTCAGGTTGAAAAAGCTGTGGTTATTGTCCATGGTTACAATACAGAGTGATTATTAGACTGGTTATGCCTTAAAGGCCCAGTGCAGTCAAAAACTAGATTTCACTGTGTTTTATATATATTTCCACACTATGAGGTTGGAATAATACTGTGAAATTGTGAAAATTATGATAATGCCCTTTTAGTATAAGAGCTGTTTGAAAGGACCAGCTGAAATTTCAGCCTGTTTTGCTGGGATGGAGTTTTGGCCTGCCTGGTGACATCACCAGGCGGTAAATTAGTTAATAGACCAATAAAAAAAGAGTTCCAAACCTCTGCCATTAACAGCTAGTTTTCAGTTTTCTCCTCACCACTCAGACCACTCCCAGACAGTCCTAGCGAAATTATTGCTTGAGAAATTGCTCTATGCTAAGGAACTATTATTTTTGACCATTGTATTTTAAAACACAGTAAGGTACTTAATTGTTACCCAGAAATTATTTTATGTTGAGATAAAAAAAAAGGCTGCATTGGACCTTTAAGATATGAAACCGCAAAATGAAAACAGACCACTCACACTTTGCACCCACACTCACACACACACATACATACACACACATACAAACACACACACACGCCTTTGTTTTGTCTGAATCTAAAATCCACCCACCCACAATCTGCTCACACAAACATTTAATGGATTTGCCGCCCCAAAGGCCAACCTTTATGAAAAAACAGTTACTTGTTAGTGGGTTTTGTTAGACGAGGATTGGATTTGGTTTTCTTACTGGGCCATTAAAATGTCTGGGTAAAACCACAGTAACTACACAGTACCAGTACCAGACCCTGGTGTAGTCAACGTGACAGAACACTGTGTAGACTAGGTGAAAACACTTACAAGCCTGAGGAACACCAAACTGACACACTGCATTTTTCAGAGCATGAAAACATTTGTTCCCTTCTAACCTCAATTTTCCGATCCAAATACGTCCCGATCTGTTGTGTGTTACGTTTTATTGCTTCCTGTGTGTGACAGGGGAAACTCCTAACTCCTTGCTCCTGCTCCGGAGTAAACTGCCTCCCTCGCCTGTCTGCATGCCGCCTGCTAATGCTCACAGCACCATGGTAACAAGCTGGACAAGCCACAGGGCCTCTGTCTCTGCTCTCTCTCTGCTCTCTCTCTCCCCCTCTCTTTATCTCTCTGCTCTCTCGCTCCCTCTGCTCTTTCTGTTCTCTCTCTCTCTCTCTCTTTCTCTTTCTTTCTGCTCTCACTCTCTTTCGTGAGAGCTCTGATTTACTGTATAGTTGGGTTGGTGTGCGGTAGCATCATTTGAATTATTGTTTCATTAGTATAGTGCACTCTTAGCTACTGTATCATAGTTTGTTTTATAAGTGTTGTGCGGCTGTTAGAGTTAAGACCTTAATCTTAATCTCTCTTGTTTTATAAGTGTTGTGGGGCTGTTAGTGTTAAGATTTTAATCTTAATCTCTCTTGTTTTATAAGTGTTGTGGGGCTGTTAGTGTTAAGATTTTAATCTTAATCTCTCTTGTTTTATAAGTGTTGTGGGGCTGTTAGTGTTAAGATTTTAATCTTAATCTCTCTTGTTTTATAAGTGTTGTGGGGCTGTTAGAGTTAGTGCTTGGTTTGGCTATTGTAGCAGTGGTTTGAGGTTAGCTACTCATTTGGCTATGTGTGCTATGCCAGTACGGTGTCACTAGCTAAATTAGCACCTTGTTTGGCTAATGTAGTCATATCAATGTAGTAATAAAGCAGTGAGGCTCTGTGGGGTTTGTAGGTACTGTCTGTGTGGTAGGTCTGTCTGTGTGGTAGGTCTGTCTGTGTGGTAGGTCTGTCTGTGTGAGTCAGTTTGATGTCTTCACTTTCCGTTTGGTGGTTTGTGCTGAGTCTATTTCTATCTCTCCCATTAGGCATGTGAAGAGATGTCAGCTAGTGTCCCTTTAGCCCAACGCTCAGCTGAAATGTTCCCCCCTCTGATGCAGCGCGCTTTGTGTGTGTATGTGTATGTGTGTGTGTCACTGCGTGTCACACTCTTGACAGGGCATATTCCTCAGACACCAGTGTCACCCAGACGTGATGCTATGATATTGACAGGCTGCTCCTTTGTAAACACTCCATGCTCTCTATGGGAAAAAGGCTTTCGAATGAATAACATCAAAACAGCTCCTGAGGATAGTGCATGAGGATGTGGTTGTTTTGGATGTTTTGGGTTTTTCTAACAAAGTCAGCTGAAGATCTACACTGTGTGTGTGTGTGTGTGTGTGTGTGTGTGTGTGTGTGTGTGTGTGTGTGTGTGTGTGTGTGTGTGTGTGTGTGTGTGTGTGTTGTGGTGGCTGTGATCCCCTACGATCGCTGAGGGGCAGTGTACCACCCCAGTGGTACCACACTAGGGTTCAGAGGTTGAATCTCCCCCAGGCCACGCCCGTCTCAATGTTACTCTATAAAAAGATCCCTCTACGAGCCCAGCTGACAGATGCACAGACACAGAGACAGGCAGGCAAAAAGATGAGCAGACAGACAGACAGAGCATGCATGCTGAGGTTCTGGGGTTGATGGGGTTGATACGGTAATATGAGGGCTGGTTGTGTCTGTTCTGTTCTCTGATTGGTGTGGACTAGCTCTTCATTTAATGGCTATATCCTGTGATTAGGCTGCGGCCCTGTGGCTTGTGTTGTGGCCAGCTCCAGGGAGCTGCAGTCAACCAATTAAGGGCTTTGTGTTTTTTAAACGTGTGGCCGATTGAAGCCAGTCCTTAAAGGCCCAGTGCAGTCAAAACGTGATTTTCCTGTGTTATATTTCCATACTATGAGGTTGGAATAATACTGTGAAATTGTGAAAATGATGATAATGCCCTTTTAGTGTAAGAGCTGTTTGAAAAGACCGCCTGAAATTTCAGCCTGTTTTGGTGGGATGGAGTTTTGGCCTGCCTGGTGACATCACCAGGCGGTAAATTAGTTAATAGACCAATAAGAAAGAGAGTTCCAAACCACTCTGCCAATAACAGCTAGTTTTCAGTTTTCCCCTCCCCACTCAGACCACACCCAGACAGTCCTAGCAAAATTCTTGCTTGAGAAATTGCTATTTTTGACCATTTTACTGAAAACAATCACAGAAATGTACTTAATTGTTACCCAGAAATGATTTGATATTAAGATAAAAACGGTTTGTGTGTGTGTCTGTGCTTGTGCTTGTTTGTTAATATGCTGCCACGCTGCTCCAACCGCAACACAGTAAGATGAATGACCAGAACAGTATTGAGAAGTGAATATATTCAATGCATGACCCAGTAAGTATTAGAGGAACACTGGTGGTGTGCTGGATATGACACTGATCGTGTACAATATAGACTTGCTCTAGTACTCCCAATAAACACTTTATATGAAATGAAAGCTGTGCTGAAACTGTCTGTTTGGTTAATGTTATTGCCCTCTCTAACTATACAGCCATAAGAGCCAACATCCCATTTCACTTTTTCCTATTTCAATGGATGGAATAGCTACAATAGTGTGTGTGCGAGTGTGCATGTATTCCTAAATGTGTTTAGGGGATTGTGTGATGTGATTTCCTTCCATCAGTACTGGACTGTACAGTGTCTCTGTGACTGCTCCAGGGTCAAGAGAAGCCATGAGTTTCACCTTGCATGTGTGAACCTCACCCTGCATAAATGTCATTATTTCATTATCAGCACTGTCTTATGCAAGATCCTGGCAGATCACACCTCTGTGTTCTCACACACACACACGCACGCACACACACACACACATACTCAGCCATGAGGGACTGGGGGTTATCTTTGCACAGCACACACACACACACACACACACACACACACACACACACACACACACACACACACACACACACACACACACACACACACACACACACACACACACACACACACACACACACACACACACACATCTATCTCACTCTCCCCTAGCCTAATTATGTACTCTACTCTGGCACTCCAGAAACATTTTGCCAAGATCTGGAAACAATCTACACTAGAGCTGTTTTGATGGTCAAACACTGTGTTGCTGTAACAACCCAGGGATGTATTGTAGAGTGCATGGATTTGTCATTGAAAACGATGAATGAAAAAAATGTTCACTTATTTATTAATCCACAGATTGGGTTTCTCTGTGTGTGTGGGGGGGGGGGAGGGGGGGGGGAGCATCATGGCACTGACTTGATGTACTTTCCACCTCTCCTCTCAAGTAACACCAGTGACAGATTGGCCGTAGAATCGATCCCTACAACAGATGGATATACACTTTTCAATAGAAGTTGATCTGCCAGACAAATAACATACTAGATCACTGTAAATTCAGTGTCTGTGAATTTTTGATTGAAAAGAGTTGGAGTTTTATTCTTCTTTTTGCATTTCACTTAATAATTTAAATATACCCAGAGCATTACTTATGTAATTTAATGATGATTTATGATTTAACCCCCCACTGTGCCCTTCCCCCAGTTAATGAAAGGTAATCAGCGGTACTCAGTGGTAAACACAGCCTAATTGGATAATTGATCTTATTTTATCACTAAAAACGTTTGAACACCATCACACAGACGATGTCCCAAAGGAACTGAATAATATTAATAAATGCTAAAGATGGAAGGAAAGTAGTGTCGAAACCTACCAAAAAAGGCAACAACAAATTAAATCTCTTTTAGACAACTTCCTGGACAGAACATTCCACTGTAAAAGTGAAGGTGTAAACTTGGCAGTAGAAAACCTAAACAGTATATTTGACCTCTCAGCTTCCCTATCAAATCTAAAAAGAAAGAAGAAAAGTAACAACAGTGACAAATGGTTGGATGAAGAATGCAAAAACCTAAGAAAGAAATTGAGAAACCTATCCAACCAAAAACATAGAGACCCAGAAAACCTGAGCCTACGCCTTCACTATGGTGAATCACTAAAACAATACAGAAATACACTATGGAAAAAGAAAGAACAGCATGTCAGAAATCAGCTCAATGTAATTGAAGAATCCATAGACTCTAACCACTTCTGGGAAAATTGGAAAACACTAAACAAACAACAACACGAAGAGCTATCTATCCAAAACGGAGATGTATGGGTAAACCACTTCTCCAATCTTTTTGGCCCTATAACAAAGAACAAACAGCAAAAAAATATACATGATCAAATGCAAATCTTAGAATCAAGATTCTCATACTTTGTTGATTTCAAAAAAGCTGACTCAATTTGGCATGAGGGTCTGCTATACAAATTGATGGAAAGTGGGGTTGGGGGAAAAACATACAACATTATAAAATCAATGTACACAAACAGACTCTGTGAGCATAGCCTTGCTATTGAGAAAGGCTACCGTAGGCAGACCTGGCTCTCAAGAGAAGACAGGCTATGTGCACACTGCCCACAAAATGCGGTGGAAACTGAGCTGCACTTCCTAACCTCCTGCCAAATGTATGACCATATTAGAGACACATATTTCCCTCAGATTACAGAGATCCACAAAGAATTAGAAAACAAACCCAATTTTGATGAACTCCCTTATCTACTGGGTGAAAAACCACAGTGTGCCATCACAGCAGCAAGATTTGTGACCTGTTGCCACGAGAAAAGAGCAACCAATGAAGAACAAACACCATTGTAAATACAACCCATATTTGTTTTTATTTATTTTCCCATTTGTACTTTAACTATTTGCACATTGTTACAACACTGTATATATATATATATATATATATATATACATAATATGACATTTGAAATTATTTTGGAACTTCTGAGTGTAATGTTTACTGTTAATATGTATTGTTTATTTCACTTTTGTGTACTATCTACTCCACTTGCTTTGGTAATGTTAACATACGTTTCCCATGCCAATAAAAATTGAATTGAGAGAGAGAGAGAGAGAGAGAGAGAGAGAGAGAGAGAGAGAGAGAGAGAGAGAGAGAGAGAGAGAGAGAGAGAGAGAGAGAGAGCTCACAATGTTTATATTGGTCACATACACTACCAGCTGTGAAGACATTGTAAAAGAAAAAACCACAACCTCTCTCTCTCTCTCTCACTCCATCCTCTGCTGCCTCTCTCCATGGGCATTTCATACAGCTGCTAGTACACCCTGACTACATGGGCCTGATGTGTACAGCAATGACCACTCTTCTCTGAGTGGAGGAGTGGAAAAGAATTGTAATGCCTTGTGAGGGTGAGGGCAGAGAAATGTTCTGAAGGTCTCCCCTGACAGGCGCTTTGTGATTCCAGGCTGACTGTACTGTAGTCCCAGTGTGGGGCCAATCAAACTGCAAGGACATCTGGTGTTTTGATTAGCCTCTGGGGCCGGTGGTCTCACAACCTTTTCAACATGAACAGAGGGCATATACACATAGCCAACGTGATTTCACAGCTTTTCAGATGTACAGTGTAAACATTAATTATTTCAAAAATGTTTGCTGTTTCTGTGTCTGCGCATGCGGTGTGTGATCCATAGTCCCTGTCTGCCTCAGGGTCCAGATCATTAGTACTATGCCACTGGGCACAGACATCATTTCAACATCTAGTTTTAATGTACATTTTGTTGAGTTGTCAACTAATGTGAATTCAACATGAAATCAACAACAAATGTCACCATGACATTGGATTTAGGTTAAAAGTTTGGTGAAGAAAATACTATATTCCCTTACGTTGATGAATTTTTGCAAATTGACGTCATCACATTTAATTATTTGATTGAAATGACGTGGAAACAACGTTGATTCAACCAATTTTTGCCCACTGGGATATCACCACTTGTCACTCCTGGACCAATAGGAAGAGATTAGGCTCTGGTCAAAATCTGTAACCAATAGCGACTGCCCTTCCTGATAACAGCCTATTGACTCCGTCCAAGACCGCTGCCAAAACCAACACTGGGACTTACTCAAGCCTTTGATACATCAAGAGGTCAACAGTTTGATTCTGTCTCCTTGGATTCAATGTGAAATGTAATCCGTTGTCTCACTTTACAAGAGTTGGCAGTGGTGTGTTCTGTGGGTATTGTTAAGGAGAGGAAGTAGTTAGATGTTTGAGGGGAGAGGGGGGTCACTTAGTGTTGTTACAGATGGGATGGAGGTGAGCTGGATTTGTTATGGGGCGAGGGAGTTTATTAGGAGGTGTAAATGATGTGTTTTGGATTAGTTTGACCGGTTATACAGCAGAAGGGAATATCTGGATGCCTGGATGTTGGGGAAAATGTCTAGCAAGGAGGGGTTTTGTAGAGGAAGAGGAGAATTTAGGTCCTTGCAGAAGGAAACAGAGTGAGTGATTTTATGCAGCAGAGAGGCGATTATCTGACTGCCATTGCAGCTCGAGAGGAGGGAGGAGGGGGTCGGGGAGGAGTGGGTCAGAGAGATAGAGAGAGAGAGAGAGAGAGAAGCGAGACACGAGACGGGGGTAGGAAAACAGATACAATTAAAAGTGGTTGTCCTTCAGCATTTCAGCCTCAACATGAAAATGCTCACACAGGACAAACATGTACACCTACACACACACACGAACACGCACACAAAGACCCAGGGGCACACAAACTCACATACCAAATGAATAATAAGAACTATTTTACATTTAGAGAATATGCTGCATTAAAAGCAGTGAGTGTAACTTTACTGGTGTCAGACAAGCACAAAATTGCTGTTTTCACACAGTGAACAAGACAGAGTCTTACGGCGGTACACACCCAGCCTATACAGACAACAGTACAAAAAGTGGAAGTGAGACAACTATCCCTTTGAACAGGATTTTGGATGTTAACAAAACATACAGTGCAAGGTCTCTTAAAAAGACAGGGTGACTATGAGTGCAGTTGCACCAATCAAATAGATAGTGTAACTGTAATGTATGGTTGTGTGTTTTTGCAGATAAATGAATGGTATTTGCTGTTGTCGTGACATAAGTTATAGTATGGGCCAGTGAATGGTGTGGTCGTGGTGTTAACATACCTATGGAACGATATACAGTGTGACCTCTTGTGAGGGGAGGTGTTTAGCATACAGTATCCCACTGTGTTGCCGTGGGTGATGGTGAGTCATTATGCATTGGGCCAGTCAGAGTGCCAGCTCAGCAGTTCTAGAATCAGTTTGTCAGACCCCTCTCTGGGCTGAACCTTAAACATACTCAGATCTACTTAAGCAGAAATGCATGAGGGGGTGTGGTATATTGGCCATATACCACAAACCCCCGAGGTGCCTTATTGCTATTATAAACTGGTTACCAACGTAATTAGAGCAGTAAAAATAAATGTTTTGTCATACCCATGGTATATGGTCTGATATACCACAGCTGTCAGCCAATCAGCATTCAGGGCTCGAACCACCCAGTTTATAATTATGAATAGTCAATACCTGACGCCCCACTTCAACAGATGTGTGTGTGCCGGAAATTCAAATAGTTGCTATCATCATCAAGTGTAATAAGAGATTTGGCAGAGTCGTTTCAGAATGTGATTGCTTGGTTTGAGCGTGATATGTGATTATGATGGAGTGACATTTTTCCATCATTGATTAAAAAGTATATTCAAAATCATCTCCGTTTTCTACCCATCCACCTGCTGTCTTTCAGAACAAACTGTGGTTTGTCTCTGCCTGCTGCATGCCTGTGTTCTGTTCTGACTCTCTCTGTTTCCTACTTTTATACTCCGACCTGTCATTTCCTCACTGTCTCTTCCTTCTCTTCTCTTCTTCTCTTCCTTTAGCAAATTTATAAAGGTCAGAATAATTGACGACGAAGAGTATGAGAAAAACAAGACCTTCTACGTGGAGATCGGAGAGCCTCGCCTGATGGAGACCAATGACAGTAAAGGTGGGGGAGATAGTCCTGGGGGGTACAGGTGGAGGGGGGTCAGAATCTTCTACCCTGACCTCTGACCTCTGACCCTGGGCCTGGCATCCACTGCACGGCACTGCGTTGCCCTGCACTGCACATTCACACCAGCAGGCGGCACCAAGAGGGCCAGGAGGCTGCTAGGTAGAGAGCATTCACATCACAACAGGAAAGAGTAGGACTTCCAATTACACACACAAACATCAACATACACACCACGCAGCGGGCTCATCTGCCACTCAGTGTGCCCTCAGCGGAAGTGAACTTTCAGTGGCCCACCTTGTGTCACCACCTCTCATTCCCACGACTGGTCAAGTGTGTGTGTGTGTGTGTGTATGTGTGTGTGTTTAACATGCATGGTTCCAACCCCCCTGCCTTGTTGTCTTGTGTCCCTGCAGGAAGACCATAGCCATTAAAATACTTGACCGTGAGGAGTATGATAAGCACAGCTACTTCACCCTAGAGCTGCAGACGCCCTACTGGAGAACGAGAGGCTGGACAGGTGTGAGACTGCTGAAAACTGAACACACTGGAGTTGGAGCTCATTTGGCTCCTCTCCTCTTCTCTTTTATTCTCTCCTCCTTTACTTTGTTACTTTCTCCCTCACTTTTCTGTTCTAATCTATTCTCCTCTTCCAAAGTCTCTATTTGACTCAGTGTACTCACACCTTTCCTCTCCTCTCTCTCTCCCGCCTGGCTAACTGCGATTCACACTTTGCTCAACTTCCTGTGTCCGATGACCTTAAGAATTCACTCCTACAAAGACAATGCTCCTCCGACACTGCATTAGTGCATTAGTGGATTAGTGCATTAGTGGACTTGTACTGTATGTGCACTGGACGGGGTGTCCAAAATATGCCCGACTGAAATGTGCCATTAAAAAATATATATATAAAATGTTTTACCACCTTTTTCTCCCCAGTTTCGATCTTGTCTCATCGCTGCATCTCCCCAATGGGCTCGAGAGGCAAAGGTCAAGTCATGCATCCTCCAAAACATGACCCGCCAAACCGTGCTTCTTAATACCCGCCCGCTTAACTCGGAAGCCAGCCACACCAACGTGTCGGAGGAAACACCTTTCACCTGACGACCGAGGTCAGCATGCAGGCACCCGGCCCGCCACAAGGAGTCGCTAGAGCGCGATTAACCAAGTAAAGCTCCCCCAGCCAAACCCTCCCCCAACCCGGATGACGCTGAGACAATTGTGCGCCGCCCTATGGGACTCCCGATCACGGCCGGTTGTGATACAGCCTGGGATCAAACCAGGGTCTGTAGTGACGCCTCTAGCACTGCCTTAGACCGCTGCGCCACTCGGGAGGCCTGAAATGTGGCATTCTAATGATGTCATGTCAGTACAATAAGATTACAGGATATCCTTTCCACAAGGTTGCATTATCTTATATTTATCAGCAGCAGTGACAGAAATAAACAGTGGAGATAATTGCACAGATTAGATTGTTTATACCACCCACCTCTCCTGGCCAAGATTGTGTGTCTGTTCCACTGTGTTTATCATGTACCACAGTTAGAACCTCATAATAACCTTCTTAGTTTTAATCTCTGAAACACAAATTAATTTTCCACTCCTTTTTCTCAATCATTTATGGATATGAAATGTTCTTAGGATTATCACTACTGATCTATTTATTAATAACGCCATGTTAATGATACAACCCGATAAAGATTTAAGATATATGCTGATCAAAGAGGGAGGTTGAATAAAAAATGATTACAGGGTAAAGATCAAACAAAGGAACCCGACTCCTCTGTGAACCAGGACAACCTGACAAGTCATAAAAGAACATCAAAGTCACATCCAGACTAGCGATGCCAGATCATTACAGAGCAAATACGATTACAGATGTGCAATTTAATCTCCCCTTTCTCTGGCGTAAAGCTTTAACAGCCTTTATTTAACAACAGGAGGAATAGGATTCAACCTGTTAGTGCACAGACGCTGCCATAAGCAGTGATGCTAATGTGTTTGCTGTGTGTTTTAGTGTTGTTGCAGATGCTGGTGGCTGCTGGGAGATTTATGACCAACCTACTGGTCCCCCTGATGTCCCTTCTGTCCTTCTGATTAAGCCCACCAGTGTCCCTACCCAGTTTCGTCTGTTATGTGGTGATTATTGTCCCCTGGTTTCCCTGCCATGTCCTGTTATAGTTCGTTAACTGCACAGCAGAGTGAGGGATATAGGGCCGAAGCTGCGTCTCTGGGCGGCCATTACGTGTCCGAGGGGGAGGGCTCTGACAGACCACAGTAATGGCCATATAGTTTGTGGACTAATTATTCTATTATAGCGTTATCTTTTACAAGCGCAGTTATGGATGGATCTATCTGATGTGAGTGGACTGTAACTACCGCTGAACCGCTCGGTTCAGGCCAGCTGCACGCTGCTGGATCAAAATGTTTGAATTATGCTCTCCTGGAATTAGAACACAGCAAAAACAAACTGTTCTCATCCTCACTGCTTTGGATGTGTGTGTGTGTGTGTGTGTGTGTGTGTGTGTGTGTGTGTGTTTGTGTGTGTGTGTGTGTGTGTGTGTGTGTGTGTGTGTGTGTGTGTGTGTGTATGCGCATATGATTGGCTAGTGTGGTGATGCGTACAGTGTGCTTTCCTAACAGCTAGTGTGTGTCTACATGTGTATGTCTGTCTATTAGGTGGGCAGGTGTGTCTGCTTCCATCTGAATTTATGTGTGTGTGTGTGTGTGTGTGTGTGTGTGTGTGTGTGGCACGTGCATGCATGTGTGTGTGTGTGTGCATGTGTGTCTGTGTATGTATGTGCATGCTTGTACTCACGTGTGTGTGTGTGTGTGTGTGTGTGTGTGTGTGTGTGTGTGTGTGTGTGTGTGTGTGTGTCAGTGGAGGCTGGTGGGAGGAACTATAGGAGGACGGGCTCTTTTTAATTGCTGGAATATAATTAATGGAACGGAGTCAAATGTGGTTTCCATTTGTGTGATGTGTTTGATACCGTTCAATTTATTCCATTCCAGCAATTATAATGAGCCCATCCTCCTATAGCTCATCCCACCAGCCTCCACTGGTGTGTGTGCGCTTACGTGCGTGTGTCTCCACTCACACAGCCACAGATGTAGTCCATGAATCCCCAGCAGGCCTCTGGAGGGAGCGATCAGAAAGAATGGCCGATGACTTACTGACTGAGTCCAACAAGCAAACACTAATTAGTGCCCTGCCAACACTGTTAGCACAGCTAGCTCCGTTAGAATCATTAGCCTCCAGTCGTGTAGGGAGACTGAGGAGAGACACTGTTTTAAGGCCCACTGACCCAGCAAAGGCTCCATGCAGAAGTGGAAAGGCAAACAGCTGCTGTCCCTGAAGTACCTCCGCTTCCCCTGATAAACACAGCCACTAATTAATGTGAAACTCTGATTGTCTCAGAGGGAAACACAACCAAAACAAGATTTAAGGCTGGCAATGTGTTTGTTCACAATTAGCACTCTCAATCCTTGTGCATTACAGAGATTGGGGTTTCTTTTATAGACAGAAATGTGGCATTGCTTCGTATGCTATACTTAGAGCTAAGTACAGTACTACTTCAAATATTTACAATCAACACCAAAGAAAGAGAACTGGAGTTAGGTGAAAAAATAAATTATCCTGAAATGTAACCTACATTCACTCAAACAGAATGTCTGATATGATTCACCTTGTATACTTACAGCACAATAGTAAGGCATTAAGACAGACATACAAGCAGTCAGGCAGACAGACAGACAGTGTGGCCTTCCAAAGAACCCCAGGCCCCAGCATCTCTCCCAGCATGCCTCTCTCTCTGTCTGAGTGAGTGATCCGTGCTGACAGCAGCCTGGCCTGGTGTAGCAGAACTTTAATGTGACTGGGGTCTTTGTACGATCCTCCTCTGTATCCTCTGGATCCCCGCCTTCATCTGCATGCGTTTCACCCCCCTGTCCTCCCTGTCTTTCCAGCTGTGGGAAGTCTCTTTCTTCTCTTCCCCCCTGCTCTTATTTATTTTTCTTCTCTGTTCTCAATTGCTTTTAAGTGCCTTGTGTTTGTTCCCTGAGTGTCTTCATTGTGAATATGCTTGTGTGTGTTGGCATTTACAAGAGCCACGATACACTGGTATGTGTCGCCTGTACTGAGTTAATGAGACTGAAAATGTGTGGGTTCATTAATTACACTAAAAACTAAACTATGTTTATGACATGGGTTATGTAAATATGCATTTACCCTGTGTATGGGAGATTTGTAATATGTTGGTATGGTTGTGAGAGGTGATTTGAATTAGTCAGGCGCAGGAGGGTAAATCACCGAATACAGAGTTTATTCCGTAGGACACAGTTATGCTGGATAGCGTCAACAAAATACAGGCTCACGGGGAACAATATCCCCGGAAATACAAGGTACGGGTAGCTCAACCGAGCTACACTCAACTCACAAATAACAATCACCCACAAGGACAAGGAGGACAGAGGGAACACTTATACATGTACTAATGAGGGGATAAGAACCAGGTGTGTGTAATTGACAAGACAAGACAAATGGAATGATGATATATGGAGCGGCAGTGGCTAGTAAGCCGGTGACAACGAACGCCGAAGCCTGCCCGAACAAGGATAGGAGGCAGCTTCGGAGGAAGTCGTGACAATGGTTAATTGGCTAGACTGAAGATGGAGTTTTAGAGAGAGTTGCCCTGGCCTCCAAGTGCACTCATCCCTCCAGGAATAGTCTCACACCACTAGCTTGTTCTTGACATAATAGTTTGGGAGGATTGACATTGTCTTAAGGAGTCAATCCACTGAAGATTTGATGGAAATAAACCCACCCCAAAGAAACTGTAACCATCAAGGGCAATTACTAGCATTACTACTGTACTATACTCAAATTCACCTTGTCTCTGCAGCAATAGCCATTATTAAAACCTTTTACTGCAGTGTGCTAAATCAGGGTCATACAGTGTTTCTTGGTAGTCTTAAACAAATCTACTTTGAAACAAAAGTATACACCTCACACACATGGTTATGGGCTTAAAAAAAGAAGACACCTGTAATATGTCAGATATAGAGTTGAAATGTATTCAATGTTGAGTTTGCATTCCAATATTACACTTTATATACATACATGTTTTTTATTTATTTGATTAATTATGAAATTATGAAAAATATTAATAACATTCCATCCATGAGGCCACTAGAGGGTGATTTGGTCATTTGACTGCAGGAAAGGGTTTTAAGAATGAAATACTGTAACAACCCAGTGTACGAATGATTGTGCCACTGCACACCATCTTTGCAGCAATTTCACACCTGCTACAGTATTTTTGGAGTGAGCTACTGTACAAACCCTCTCTGACAAAAGTTCACTAGAACACTATTGGCTCTCCACAGGATAATAATTATACTCTGTCCTCCATAGTTTGGGAGAGTATGAGTACTGGATTATTAATATCATTTAAAAACTACAATATCCACATTTGTATTAAATTATTTTGAATATAATACAGATGCTATTAAGCCTTAAAGCTTCAAATCGTCCACATGGTCAAGCTAGCCCAAGACATGAGACCCAGATGCTGTTTAGACTGCCTCTTAACTGTGAGTGTCCTCTGAAGTAGGATAGAGTTCCATTGTTTTCACTAGGCCTCCTCCCTGCAGTCAGATAGGCTTCAGTGGATACAGTCTGACTCTGGATGGCAGGGTGGGCTGTGCTTGACTCTTATGGAAAAGCTGTACAAAATACATAGCTCAGTCTAAACAGAACCAAATGAGAGCATTCTCCAGACTGGGTGGTTCTAGACATACACACATGCAGGCACACATGCACGCACACACACACACACACACTCCCTAGCTCATCTAAAGACAGAGGTGGGGGATGGACTGGACTGGTAGGGGATCTTGTTACACCCCTCTCCAGCTACGCTCATCTTCCCCTCACTCTGTTTAGATGTTCTCTGTTCTCCTCTGAAACCAGATTATCAAAGCATGGCAACCTCGCGATGGTCCGCAGCCTTCAGCTCGCATTAAGCCTTCTGCACTCTTCCTCCCAAAGAAAAAGAAGAAGAGAGAGAATAGCTTTCCCCAAAAAGGCGAATTTGCACATTTGAACTCTCACTCAACCACAGACGTTGGAGAAGCATAGATCAAAACACAATGAACACACACTGAGAGGATTAACACAACAGAGAAACACACAGAGGGAGAGAAAAGAAGATAGGAGGAGGACAGGTAAATAAACAGGGAGAGAGAGAAAGACAGAGGCTTAACCAAACCTCTGTTCCGGCATGTCGAACGGATGATTGAGAGCGTCAGAGATACAGAAAACACAGTGTTCCTCCATCACTTGCTCCCTCCCTCCCTCCCTCCCTCCCTCCCTCCCTCCCTCATCCCTCCATCCCTCCATCCCTCCATCCCTCCATCTCTCCCTCCCTCCCTCCATCCCACATCCCTCCCTCCATCCCTCATCCCTCCCTCCATCCATCCATCCATCCCTCCCTCCCTCCCTCCCTCCCTCCCTCCCTCCCTCCCTCCTCCCTCCCTCCATCCCTCCAGTGTCAATCAGATGTATTCTGCGGCGGCACGGTGCGGTAGCCACCACTCTGAGGAAGGGGATGGATAACAAGGTTACTGAGGCTGTAGTAATTACACCTGAGACTCACATCTTCTTTAATTGAGTTCATTAAGTCACTCATTAGACACAGTTAACACCACACTCTCATGGTAATTAAGGCTTACATGCTGTTCAGCTGGCGTGATTTGGCCTTGGACACTGTTTTGTAACATTTTCAGCCCACTCAGTCAGTAATAGGCTATGTTGAGCTGCACCGGTTCATTTCACACATTTTGAAAGCATATTTATTTATCCAGGTTGTCGCTGTGAGATTAATAATCTCATTGTTCATGCGGTACATAGTCAAGACAGCAGCATATACAGTACAAATTTGGTTGGTCACCGAGCCATACTAAAGCACCCTTATGAGTAATGGGAAAAGTAGCTCCAATATCCTCCTCCACAGTCTTTGGTCCTGATTTGACCCCTCTACCTCAGCCCTCCTCTGCTTGCGCCAGTGTGACTGGGTTTGAATGGCCCCATGGTGGGGTGACGAAGGGGAACGAATGGCTTTGGAGCTAACGCTAACCCACAATGCACTGCTCCACTGCGAATTGGAAATGGCATTCTGAATGGTTCCCATCGCACCAAATCAGATCACTGCACTGGGCCGTGGGACAGCGGTGGTTCTGAATTACCGCCACGCGACCCAGAGAGTGGGAGGGAGGGAGGGAGGGAGGGAGGGAGGGAGGGAGGGAGAGGGCCAGAGAGTTGGAGAGAGGGAGCGAGCGAGAGAGGAAGTGAGAAAGAGAGCATAGAGGCAATAGAACCCTGTGTGGTTTGTATTAGATAATAGCAGGATTTTTCTCTGCTTACATATCCATACCCAGTCTCCAAGACAATGTCTGTTTTATATGACATGTGAATTCACACAGTTTAATAGGACAAGTCACAGTAGGCCCATATCCTTTCACTACAAAGTCATGTCAGCTTATAGTGATGTCATCATGGGCCCATGGGTTCAGGGGGGTGACAACTAGGTCATGGTATGACATAACATCTTCCTCTCACAACTTGACAAGTTGTATAATATAGTGACAGAACATCCTTCCAGCCTCACAGGGCACATGTAGAATGCTGTAGAACACTGCAGTGTTTCCCCTAGGATTTTTTTCAGCAGCGGTGGCAAAGGTATTGGGTGTGGTGGGGGGAGATATTGTTTTGTAGAACTGTGAGAATGTTACTTCTGGTGACTTTTTAAAAGGACATTCTACTCCAAAATGCATAAAAATTTGATGTTAACACCATCTGAAATATAACTGATGCACGCCACTGCACTGTAGGGAGAATTTTTAAAGGAAGTTGAATGTAGTTTTGCGAGATATTGCTAACTAGTGTTAGCATAACAACTGGAAGTCTATGGGAACTGCTAGTTGTTCCCATACACTTCCAGTCATTGCGTTAATGCTAGTTGACACGCAGAGACATAAAAATAGTATCCAAGAGTTGATCTGACTCTGGGTAAGTAGAAAACGGGCTTAATTGACAAAATCTTGCACTATCCCTTTAAAATAGTGTTTCGGCAGAAATAATCGTAAATATATACACTGTACACTGAATAAAAATCCAAACACACCATGTAAAGTGTTGGTACCATGTTTCATGAGCTGAAATAAAGATCCCAGAAATTGTCCATACGCACAAAAAGCTTATTTCTCTCAAATGTTGTGCACAAATTCCCTGTTAGTGAGTATTTCTCCTTTGCCAAGTAAATCCATCCACCTGACAGGTGTGGCATATCAAGAAGCTGATTAAACAGCATGATCATTACACAGGTGCACCTTGTGCTGGGGGACAATAAAAGGCCACTCTAAAATGTGCAGTTTTGTCACACAACACAATGCCACAGATGTCTCAAATTTTGAGGGAGCGTGCAATTGGCATGCTGACTGCAGGAATGTCCACCAGAGCTGTTGCCAGAGAATCGAATGTTAACTTCTCTAGCATAAGTCGCCTCCAATGTCATTTTAGAGAATTTGGCAGTACGTCCAACCGGCCTCACAACCGCAGACCACGTGTATGGCGACGTGTGGTCGACAGTGCCCCATGGTGGCGGTGGGGTTATGGTATGAGCAGGCATAAGCTACGGACAATGAACACAATTGCATTTTATCGATAGCAATTTGAATGCACAAAAATACAGTGACGAGCTCCTGAGGCCCATTGTGAGGCCCATTTTTTTTAACCAAAAGATGCATATTTGTATTTCCAGTCATGTGAAATCTATAGATTAGGGCCTAATGAATTCATTTAAATTGACTGATTTCCTAATATGAACTGTAACTCAGTAAAATCAATTAAATTGTTACATGTTGCGTTTATATTTTTGTACAGTATATATCGTTTTTATCACTGCTAAATGAATATAGGGGAAACATTGACACTGTACATGAATACAACAATGGCTTTGCTGTTAGAATGTCCACAGAAAATGCTCTTGGATCTTGATTCTGTAAGTTTGTGGTGGTTTTCTGTCCTAATTCTCCCCTCCCTCCACTATAATAATAATAATAATAATATAATATGCCATTTAGCAGACGCTTTTATCCAAAGCGACTTACAGTCATGCGTGCATACATTTTTTTTGTGTATGGGTGGTCCCGGGGATCGAACCCACTACCTTGGCGTTACAAGCGCCGTGCTCTACCAGCTGAGCTACAGAGGACCACCACTATTATCTATGAACAGACCATCACAGCAGCAGAGTGTTATTGTATTATATGGCTCAACTAGCTGCACAGGCATTCAGGTTGTCACAGTAACATTGTAGCTAATGCCCTGGATACCAGTGAGAATCCCTCCACCAAATACACCTCTGACAAACCTAATGGGCCAAACGTAGCTTGATATCCCTCCGCCAACATACATATAACAGCCCCTAATGATATTAACACAGTGGAGAATACCTCAGCAAAAAGGCCTTTAATTATCTCATTATTTAACCACACTTGACAAGATCTCATGAAATTGAGTCATTATGATCTAATCCTCTTATATATCATTGGAGGGCTTGTAAAATATCTGACTGCACAGATTAAAGGCCTAGTGCAGTCAGAAATGTGATTTTCCTGTGTTTTACATTTACATTTACATTTACGTCATTTAGCAGACGCTCTTATCCAGAGCGACTTACAAATTGGTGCATTCACCTTATAGCCAGTGGGATAACCACTTTACAATGTTTTTTTAAAAATTTTTTTGGGGGGGGGGGTAAGGGGGGGGGGGTAGAAGGATTACTTTATCCTATCCCAGGTATTCCTTAAAGAGGTGGGGTTTCAAATGTCTCCGGAAGGTGGTGAGTGACTCCGCTGTCCTGGCATCGTGAGGGAGCTTGTTCCACCATTGGGGTGCCAGAGCAGCGAACAGTTTTGACTGGGCTGAGCGGGAACTGTGCTTCCGCAGAGGTAGGGAGCCAGCAGGCCAGAGGTGGATGAACGCAATGCCCTCGTTTGGGTGTAGGGACTGATCAGAGCCTGAAGGTACGGAGGTGCCGTTCCCCTCACAGCTCCGTAGGCAAGCACCATGGTCTTGTAGCAGATGCGAGCTTCAACTGGAAGCCAGTGGAGTGTGCGGAGGAGCGGGGTGACGTGAGAGAACTTGGGAAGGTTGAACACCAGACGGGCTGCGGCATTCTGGATGAGTTGTAGGGGTTTAATGGCACAGGCAGGGAGCCCAGCCAACAGCGAGTTGCAGTAATCCAGACGGGAGATGACAAGTGCCTGGATTAGGACCTGTGCCACTTCCTGTGTAAGGCAGGGTCGTAGTCTCCGAATGTTGTAGAGCATGAACCTACAGGATCGGGTCTTCACCTTGATGTTAGCGGAGAATGACAGGGTGTTGTCCAGGGTCACGCCAAGGCTCTTCGCACTCTGGGAGGAGGACACAACGGAGTTGTCAACCGTGATGGCGAGATCATGGAACAGGCAGTCCTTCCCCGGGAGGAAGAGCAGCTCCGTCTTGCCAAGGTTCAGCTTGAGGTGGTGATCCGTCATCCATACTGATATGTCTGCCAGACATGCAGAGATGCGATTCGCCACCTGGTTATCAGAAGGGGGAAAGGAGAAGATTAGTTGTGTGTCGTCTGCGTAGCAATGATAGGAGAGGCCATGTGAGGATATGACAGAGCCAAGTGACTTGGTGTATAGCGAGAATAGGAGAGGGCCTAGAACTGAGCCCTGGGGGACACCAGTGGTGAGAGCACGTGGTGCGGAGACAGCTTCTCGCCACGCCACTTGGTAGGAGCGACTGGTCAGGTAGGACGCAATCCAGAGTGAGCCGCGCCGGAGATGCCCAGCTCGGAGAGGGTGGAGAGGAGGATCTGATGGTTCACAGTATCAAAGGCAGCAGACAGGTCTAGAAGGACAAGCGCAGAGGAGAGAGAGTTAGCTTTAGCAGTGCGGAGAGCCTCCGTGACACAGAGAAGAGCAGTCTCAGTTGAATGACCAGTCTTGAAACCTGACTGGTTTGGATCAAGAAGGTCATTCTGAGAGAGATAGCAAGAGAGTTGGCTAAAGATGGCACGCTCAATAGTTTTGGAGAGAAAAGAAAGAAGGGATACTGGTCTGTAGTTGTTGACATTAGAGGGATCGAAAGTGTTGGTTTTTTTGAGAAGGGGTGCAACTCTCGCTCTCTTGAAGACGGAAGGGACATAGCCAGCGGTCAAGGATGAGTTGATCAGCGAGGTGAGGTAAGGGAGAAGGTCACCGGAGATGGTCTGGAGAAGAGAGGAGGGGATAGGGTCAAGCGGGCAGGTTGTTGGGCGGCCGGCCGTCACAAGTCGCAAGATTTTATCTGGAGAGAGAGGGGAGAAAGAAGTCAAAGCATAGGGTAGGGCAGTGTGAGCAGGACCAGCAGTGTCATTTGACTTAACAAACGAGGATTGGATGTCGTCAACCTTCTTTTCAAAATGGTTGACGAAGTCATCCACAGAGAGGGAGGAGGGGGGGAGGGGGAGGAGGATTCAGCACGGAGGAGAAGGTGGCAAAGAGCTTCCTAGGGTTAGAGGCAGATGCTTGGAATTTAGAGTGGTAGAAAGTGGCCTTAGCAGCAGAAACAGATGAAGAACATTTTAGAGAGGAGGGAGTGAAAAGATGCCAGGTTCGCAGGGAGTCTAGTTTTCCTCCATTTCCGCTCGGCTGCCCGGAGCCCTGTTCTGTGAGCTCGCAATGAGTCATCAAGCCACGGAGCTGGAGGGGAGGACCGAGCCGGCCGGGAGGATAGGGGACATAGAGAGTCAAAGGATGCAGAAAGGGAGGAGAGGAGGGTTGAGGAGACAGAATCAGGAGATTGGAGGGAGAAGGATGAGCAGAGGGAAGAGATGATAGGATGGAAGAGGAGAGAGTAGCGGGAGAGAGAGAGCGAAGGTTGCGACGGCGCATTACCATCTGAGTAGGGGCAGAGTGAGTAGTGTTGGAGGAGAGCGAGAGAGAAAAGGATACAAAGTAGTGGTCGGAGACATGGAGGGGAGTTGCAGTGAGATTAGTAGAAGAACAGCATCTAGTAAAGATGAGGTCAAGCGTATTGCCTGCCTTGTGAGTAGGGGGACGGTGAGAGGGTGAGGTCAAAAGAGGAGAGGAGTGGAAAGAAGGAGGCAGAGAGAAATGAGTCAAAGGTAGACGTAGGGAGGTTGAAGTCCCCCAGAACTGTGAGGGGTGAGCCATCCTCAGGAAAGGAACTTATCAAGGCGCCAAGCTCATTGATGAACTCTCCAAGGGAACCTGGAGGGCGATAAATGACAAGGATGTTAAGCTTAAATGGGCTAGTGACTGTGACAGCATGGAATTCAAATGAGGAGATAGACAGATGGGTCAGGGGAAAAATAGAGAATGTCCACTTGGGAGAGATGAGGATTCCTGTGCCACCACCCCGCTGACCAGATGCTCTCGGGGTATGCGAGAACACATGGTCAGACGAGGAGAGAGCAGTAGGAGTAGCAGTGTTTTCAGTGGTAATCCATGTTTCCGTCAGCGCCAAGAAGTCGAGGGACTGGAGGGTAGCATAGGCTGAGATGAACTCTGCCTTGTTGGCAGCAGAACGGCAGTTCCAGAGGCCAATATATACATTGTTTCCACACTATGAGGTTGGAACAATACTGTGAAATTGTAATAATTAGGATAATGCTCTTTTAGTATAAACAGTTCCTCCCGTTCACCTTTGAAAGCATTCTGGAGGGAAGGTTTGAGGACTGAACACTGCACTGACCACTGCAACTACCTCCCCCTAACAAGCAACGTTTGAAATATGTTCTACCCTCTTGTGACTTTGAGTCAGTGACACTTATCACGGAGTGACATTTTAAATTCAACCTGTTTTCAAGATATGTAACTTTCAAAATACAGAAATCATCACCGAATTATGCATTTTGCATCATACGGGGATGATTTCTGTATTTTGAAAGTTGCATATCTTGAAAACTTGAGTGCTGACAAGCAAAACATTTTGGGATTATGTCAACAATGGACTAATGAAACAAATACCAAAATATAGTTTTTCGGTGGAGTTTTCCTTTAATTCTTGCTTGAGAAATTGCTCTTGCTAAGAAGCTTTTTATTTTATTTTTTACAATTTTGATTTAAAACAATCACAGTAAGTAACTTAATTGTTACCCAGAAATGATTTGATATTGAGAGAAAAAAATGATTGCATTGGGCCTTTAATGATGGGTGTACTGTACACTCACCCAACATGGTATTTTGAACGTTTTTAAGTCTAGTTATATTTGGTTTAGTTTTTATTTATATTTGATAGTTACTTCCAAAGACATTCCTGTGGATTTCAAGAGCCCTATAATATGAGTAATAAAAGAATGCCATTGGGATGACTGCACTATTGGCAATTTGGTGCAGTTGTCCACTGTAGAATCCACTTCTCCTTTATTTAACCTTTATTTAGGCAGGGAGTCCCATTGAGACCAGGGTCTCTTTTCAAGAGAGCTCTGCAGATTTACCATAGCTGAGATGCACTCACCTTGTTCTACACTGACCTCTGATCAGTTTGAGGGTGTATGGGCTGAGGCTGACACTAGTAGGCAGTGTGTTCCACACTGGTTAGAGGTCAGTGGGGAGGACATTTGTTCCACCCTGAGTGAGACCTCTAGTGAGATCCTTCCACTGTGACAGAGATGCATGCACATTTACCAGGACCAAGAAAAAACTATAAATGAAGGCAACTCATTGATGGACTCAATCCTTCTACTAATGATAAGAAATTGTTTCCCTCAAAGCCTTAATGACACCATGTCATAAATAGCTGCCTCCAGCGGCAGCTGGAGAATAGCACAATATGTTATTGTTTTTTCAAGCCAAGCAGCCAGGTCTTCCTCAAATACTGGTCAAAGGTATATGCAGGGAGGACTGCATAGCTGTATTGGTTCTATGTGTTATTTACCTTCGTTAGTTGTGTCACCGTAACCCCACCATGAACATTTGTAAAAACATTTTTTAAATTTTAGTCATTTAGCAGACGCTCTTATCCAGAGCGACTTACAGTTAGTGAGTGCATACATTTTTCATACTGGCCCCCCGTGGGAAACGAACCCACAACCCTGGCGTTGCAAGCGCCATGCTCTACCAACTGAGCTACAGGGGACCCATTGATGTTGTTTAACCTGCCCCATCCCCCCTGCTGTTATCCCTCCCTGCTACCCCATCACCTCAGCAATCATCATAAGCCTCTTCCTCTCCTCTCCCTCCATCCTACCCTACTCCCAACGCCACTCCAACCCAGCGGAATGAGCCCATCTGTCAGGGAGAAACTGCAGGGCCCATTCCCATAGTATTCTCATTTCCCTTGCTGGGAATGTGGAAGCACTCCTCGGCTGCCTCTCTCTGTGATGAATATGATGGCTTGGAGGTGGTGGGCGATGGGGGAGGGAGGGGGGAGTGGAGTGTCGGAGCTAAACAGCTTTTACTGTCACCTGTTCAATTACCTATTATTCTTCTGGAGGTTGGGAGCTGTAATGGTTAGAATCATGTTGTTTTTCTTGAAACTGTCTGTTAAAGAGAATTTTGCTCACCATAACTTACCTGGCGAAATAAGGGTTAAGTAAACACATATGTGTGGAAAAACAAGAAAGCATCTTTTACTCCACATTATAAACTGGGTGGTTCCAGCCCTGAATGCTGATTGGCTGACAGACGTGGTATATAAGACTGTATACCACGGGTATGACAAAACATTTATGTTTACTGCTCTAATTACTTTAGTAACCCGTTTATAATAGCAATAAAGCACCTTGGGGGTTTGTGGTATATTGCCAATATACCACGCTAACGGCTGTATCCAGGCACTCCGCGTTACGTCGTGCTTAAGAATAGCCATTAGACGTGGTATATTGGTCATATACCACACCCCCTCGTGCCTTATTGCTTAAATGTACCACTTTCATGTCTATGGCTTCCACAATATTACTACACAACATGTAAGTTGTCCTGGGTGTCAATCACAATCCACCGTCTTCTGTCTCTCAGCTACAGAGGTGGCTGTGAAGGAGGTGGAAGAGGTGGTGCAGCTAACAGGAGTGGATGATG